>NC_050478.2:7867279-8484779 GCF_012460135.2 Molothrus ater
TGTGATAAAAGTGATTCTAAAAATGTCTTGAAGAGATCCCCTTGGCCTCTCTTCCTACCAAATCAAATCCAGAAATCATGCTTGCCTCTTTGTTTTGCTTTCTGCTATGAATTATTTTTGTCTCCTTCAGCACTCTTTTATAGGATTACACTCTGGGTGAAAGAAATGATCAAAGGATTGGAACAATTAGTGCAAAAAAGAACATTAAAATATGTATAAAGTTCTTTGATTTAATGGCAACTAATGTGGATGAGAGTTTATAACAGTTTACATATTTATGAAAGATGTAAACATGGGGAAAACAAGAAAATATTTGTCATGACAAGTTGGAGTTTAATTTACACTCATGGAATGAAATTTTAAATGGATTAATGTATGCTGAATATAAAGAAAATTGTACTGCTTATAACATCTCTTCAGCTATAAAATAGTTCACAGGAGATGCAGCTAAATCCCTTTGCTATTATATTAAAATTTTCAACTGACCTAGAGGAAGCACTAAAATATTGATTTAGGAAACCAATCTTGCATCACTAAAAAGGTGGTCTGAATGAGGTTGGTGCTGTTTTCCATCCCCAATTCCCAATATCCAATAGTCTTTGAATTTGGTGAGATGTGCAGAGGGCAAACAACCTCAGAGATAGAGTTTGTTTTTTGTGCTATGCACTGAGCTAAACAGCAACTGCTGCAATGAATTCCAGCTTCCATGAGCCTGGGATGGAATTGCATCTAATTGTTTTGCAGACTATGTTATATTTTAGCTTGATACCTTGTAGGAAAAAAAGTTTCTTAATTCCTTTTTGCACCAGAAGTGCTTTGACAAAGAGGTGCTAATGTTGTTCTGGCAGAAACAGCGTCTGTGCAGAGTGGTTGGTATGGTCCAGAGACACCAATCTGTTAGACCACCTATGGCAAAATTTATTCCTCAGCCCCTCATTTAGGAATTTCTCAGGACAAAATAAGCCATAATTAATTCTGAAGGACTTCACTGAAGCAAAAAAACCTCATTTTCCAGGCTAGGCTCCTTGGAAAAGATGGCACTGGTGAGGCCACACCTTGAGTGCTGTGTCCAGTTCTGGCCCCTCAGTTTGGGAAGGGCATTGAGACACTTCAGCACATCCAGAGGAGACAACAAGGCTGGAGAGGGGCTGGGAGCACAAACCCTGTGAGGAAGCCCTGAGGGAGCTGGGGGTGCTCAGCCTGGAGAAAAGGAGACTCAGGGCTGCCCTCATCACTCTCTGCATCTCCTGAAAGGTGCCTGTGCTCAGCTGGGGCTGGGCTCTTTCTCCAGGCAGCACTGACACAACCAGAGCACACAGCCTCGAGCTGCACCAGGGGAAATATCTGTTGGATATTAGGAAGGATTTTTTTACAGAAAGGGTGATAAAGTTCTGGAATGGCTGCCTGGGGAGATGGTGGAGTCACCATCCCTGGGTGTGTTTCACAAAGCCTGGATGTGGCACTGGGTGCCAGGGTTTAGTTGAGGTGTTGGGGCTGGCTTGGACTCTATGATCTTGAGGTCTCTTCCAACCCAGTGATTCTGTGAATTCTGTAAAGCTCTCCCAGAGTTGTGAATATTCACTGCTGTATGCACTGGAGTTACTCAGCACCTTTCAAAACCAGCTTGTTTGTGAGTACCTACAAAAGGGCTTGCACACCTTGCATGAGCCTTCTAGATTAGATAACTGCACCTTTACACTCCAGCCTGAAAGAACTGCAGGCAAATTCAGCATTTAAACATAAATTCCAACCATATCACACCACTGGAGGCTGGCACAGCAGCTCCTGAGAGCCTCAGTGTGTCCCTGCCCAGAGGGCTGGCACTGAGAATAATCTGGGGCTAGCATTTCAGCTGGTGGGGAGATGGAGGGATGGACCTGTGCAAGGCTCTCAGAACCTGCCCAGGCTTTGCATTCTGAAAGTGCCTTTATCAGGCAAGAGAGCACACCAGGATGCAATTTGCTGTGTAGAGTCCAGATATGAGTTGGGAACCATGAGATACTGAGCACGTGGAGCTCTTGATCTAGTGAATACAAATAATTTTACTTTGAATTTTACATACTTACTAGAAGGGCATACAGAGATGATGTGGTAGATATTTGCATTACAAACACACGGAATATATGAATGTGTGATTATGTGGATAGGAAGTGATAAAGAAAATAAATGTAAAAAAGAGGAAAATTTGTTAAAATCAGAACAGAAAAAGAACAGTAACAAGCAGGTAACTTAATAGTGGAGAAAATCTTTCCTGACTTACCTCAGTCTGTGTTAAGATTCATGAGAGGTTTCAGGCCATCTGCTGATGTAAAGCAAGCTCAATGCTGAGGAACTCCATCTTGGTACAAACCAATCTGCCTTTTATTGGCTGAAACTTGTATGGCATTAGCTTAATTTCTCTAAGGCAACTAAATATAGCATTATTAAATTATCTTAATGCAACCATGGTAAACAAATAGCTGTACTGCTAATATGATTTTTCTCTCTGTAAGGTAATGAATATATTTATTCACTGATTTGTAACTCAGCTGGATTTCTGACTTCTGCCTATAGAAAGCTCCAGGCCACTTCTTTTGAATCTCTTTGCTTCTAATCTTTTCTGGAAATCTTTATTTTCTATTAGCATAACTAAACAGAGCAAATGAAGCCTACAGCTATTACTTGCCTATGCTAAGCTCTTTCATGTATTGTTACATTATTCTGGATATCTGATTGTTGTTCCTTATATTATCTTTTGCTCTACAATACTACAGGAAGACTTAAGATTGAATGATAGAACTGCACTTAGCTCAGTCTTCTTGCTGTTGTATGGAATTATTTGGGATTTAGGTCAGTCATCTAAGGATTCATCTCCTAACTAGAAGATAGATTTTCTTTGAGTCATTAAGTCTCACAGGTCTGTTCTTCCCACATCTCTGAAGTGGTTCTTTCATTTATAAGCTCCTGGCATGCTCAGATAACTTCTTACATGGCTTGACACAGTATCAAAGTCCATTACTCACTCACCAACCCTAATCCATCCTCTGGCCTCCCTGCAGTGGAAGGAGCTGAATCTCCATCCTCCCTGGGACTCAGCCAAGCCCTGGCTGAGGGATGGCTTGTGCAAAAAGCCTTCTCAAAAACAGCAAAATCCCCTCACTTGAAAACCCAGACCTGGGAGCAAGGATTCTCTTATGCTCACAAACTCAATGCAGGGAGCAGGAGGAAGAATAGAAAAAAGGCAAAAAATTTACACACTTCAATACAATATGTCAAAATTGACACACTTCAATACGTCAAATAGCAGTTTGACATAGATCTGGAGTCCTTGGTGCCATATTTAATTCAGAGGAATATAACTAAATGTGTTTCCTTACACACACAGATATGGAAAGCCCCCAGGCACACTGCCCATGGCTGTGGATGTGTAAGTGCAGCAGTGCTCCTCAGGGAGGAGAGGTGTGTTGCTTCATCAAAAGGTGTTTGGAGAGAACTTTGAACACTGTAGCAGTAAAGCCATTCCAGCAGTACAAACTTGGGGAAGATGAACCTCTCTTAACTGAAATGAACTCTGAGTAGGTTGAAAAACCCCTTTTCAACACTGCCAAATCTTTGAAGTGAAAATCTGCACGTTGTGAGGGAATGATTGAAGTGTGAAAACCACCTGTCCACCAGAAGCCCATAAAGGATCCCCAGCTACTCTGAGCAGTGTGGATGTGGAACACGAGCCATTGTTGTGTGCTGCTCTCTCTTTGTGCTGTGCATTTCTCCAGCCCCAGTGTCAGTGTTCAGCTCGTGCCACAGCACTGAGGAGCTGCCTGTCAAATGCAATGTCACAAAAAGGGCCACAGGACACAGAATTGGGGTGGGCCAGCTTGGCTGGTGGGCTGGCACAGGGTGGGAGAATAAAAATATTCATCACCCAGGGATGCAAAGAGAAGTTTTGCGGTGAGTGGAGATCAGATATGTGAGTGGTGCTGCTTGGGTTGCAGGAGCGTGGCAAAGTTCATAGGGAACTTGGAAAGAGAAGCTGACCCAGGTGAAGGTTTCCTCTGTTTCTCAGTCAAGGGAGAGAAACCCTCTTGTTCTGGGTCTGTGATCAAAATGAAAAGTAGTGGCAGGCAGCTAAAGTGAAGTGATGCCTGAGCAGGGAGTAAAATAACACTTGGGCAGAGCTATTTTAAAGGTACTAGTGAGCACTTGTGGCAACTTTTTTTTTTTTCTACAGGGACAAAATAACCCCTTATGGTTTGGGGCTTTTTTTTCTTTTTTTGTTGCTGTCTTTTAGTGTGGTTTTTTTTGTTGGTTTTTTTTTTGTTTTGTTTGTTTGCTTGTTTTTGTGGTTGTTAAGGGTTTTTTTCCAAGTATCCTTATTATCAATTGTTACCATAGAGCAACTGCTGTGTATTTCTAGAATAGAAGGCACCCTCCAATATCTGTTCAGAGATTTTGACAACATGATTGGCTGAATGTCCTATAACTCGTGAATTGTGAATGTCTTATAAATATTTTAGAACAACTGTTCCAGCTACAGACTCGCTGAAATCCATACTGAGACTTCATTTTCCTGACAGATGCGTTTGTGTTTGCAATTCTGTCTGGTCCTGCTGCTGCAAAATCTAATCAAGAAAAACAGGTCACTGCTGGTTTGAGCTTACTCCCAGGTGTTTGGTTTGGGGTTGCAGTTGTCACCAGCTTCTTGCACAGTCCTGCAATCTCAGACCATTTCCCCAGACCATGGGCTGCAGGTCCCTTTGTTGAAATTACACTTCCACACTGCACAAGCAAGCTGGGAAAATAATTTCCACTGAGGGGGGAGGAAGGTTTAGACACAGCAGTGATCAGGTTAGATTTGTGCATAGATCAGCGACAGTGAAACACCCTTGAAAAATCTGTGCCTCAAAGCAAAATGTGACTTGCCTAATGCTCTCGTTTTGTCTTGGGTGAGGTTGTGGTAAAAGGTTATGATAATTTCAAGGGAACTTGTAATTCCTCTGCTGAATCACTGTTTGCAATAGGGATACTTTGCTACATAAACATGAAAGAAATCAGAATTTCAGGACTCAGTGGCTGGAGGAATTTCCATAAAAATCTGGGGTATGAAATGAATACAGTGCCTGCCCCACTGTTATTTCCATTAGGATCACCAAGAGAGGGGTAAATTGGCCCCAGCCTATGTGTATCAAGTCAATAATAGCAGGACTAACAGAAAGAAGTGTAGATTAAAAAAAAAAAAAGTTTCCTCTAGGATTCTAGATTAATTATTTAGCATAATTTTATTATCAGCAAAATTAATTATTCTAGCATAATTTTGTTTGGCTTACTCATAGTATTCATACCTACCAAGATCTTCCAATTATTTACAAATACTCACTAGAAGGCTCCTACTATGACCAGATGTTTAACAATAGATTTTACTATTAATCTGTGATATACATGTGCTTTTCACTTTGAGAGAGACCTAGAGCCTACCACAATCTTTCAAATCCTGCACTTTCCAAAAAGCCAAAAGCCCTCAGCTGATTATCTCACTGAAATATTTCAGAGTGACTCCAGTTGTGTTTTGTTTTCTGCACTCCATAATAAGCACCTAGCATTTACTCTCTGGTTATGTAATTTATAAAATTCATCTGCTAACTAAAAGTCAGATTCACTGACAAAGAAAAAAGTAAAGGCAAGTGAGATGTCTTCTGTAAAGGTTAAGTGCATACTTTATTTGCAGCAGAGGATTAAGGATCTTCCCCAAAAGTTTTGTATATCTGAGTAACCTTGTAAAAAATAATTTTCTTTCTTTATAAGCTGTAGTTAGAGAATTTTCTGAATTCTCTCTGCCATGGATGGTCTTTGGGGTGAATTCTCCAGTGACTCCTAACAGGATTGCTTTTGTCACCTCATTTCATTTTGTACTGATGTTTACTCTCATCTCTCTTCCCTACCAGGCTGCCCACTTGTGCAAAACTTGTGACAATTTTAATATATTTGTTGAACTTTATTTTGTCAACTTTTGAGTAGCCACCAGTCGAAAACTGAGCAGGGCTGACACACATGCAACACAGTCATATCAGAAAATCATTAGAAACCTGTGTAAAACAAATAGGATTAAAATAAGAAGCCAGTGAGGAGTTCTGTGAATCCTTTTTGCAGAGTGTTTGAGGACATGATGATGTTCTGCAGGGTCACAACTGAGTTTGCAACCACAGTCAGAAGCAAGAGCAGTGAGAGGGGATGTCACAGACATCTTTTCACTAAAAATCCTTTCTTTAGGATTTTTCCTTCTGAGAAGCTAAGAGGCCTCAGAGACAGAATGTAAACAATGGTTATCTGCTGCTGTGGAATGCAACAGATCCAGCTGTGATTGGCTCATCTTGGATGTTTATAATTAATGTCCAATCAAGGACCGAGCTCTCTCGGACAGAGTCCAATAGAGCTGCCTTTGCTATCATTCTTTTCTTTTCTATTCTTAACTTAGCTTCTGAGAAAACCTGTCCTTCTTTTTCTTTTTAGTATAGTGATAATGTAATATATATATATATATATATATCATAAAATAATAAATCAAGCCTTCTAATCATAGAGTCAACATTCTCGTCTCTTCCCTCATCCAAGAACCCGTGTGAACACGGTCACAAGGGGATATAGGTAACAATTCATAAACTGTTCAGGATTGTCTGTGACAGATTCTGTGTATAGAAAGCTGGAGAGTGGCAGAGAAAAAGGTAGAACAAAACTTTTCTGAGCAGAGAGCAACTGAAAGATGAGGTCAAGCTGGAGATGCACAAAATGTTCACTATTTCTCTCTGTGCCTTCTGCATTCTGGGGTCACATGAAGAGAGCAAACTTCTTCCCTATACTTGGCTTTACAGGCTCTGGTAACAGATCTGCTTCTCTAAATTACAAATGTGTTGTCTCCCAGGGCAGATAGGGCAGAATTAGTCCCTGTTGTGCTCCCCTCGATACAGCACAGCAAAATTTCATCCAGGAAAGAACCAGACTTGATTCCTTTGCATAGCAAATCTTTCTTGAATGTTCAATGTGAAAATCATTTGTGTAACTTCTATATGTGGCATTTTAGTTTTGCAGCTTGTTATACTCATTCTACAGGACAAATATCCATCCCAAGAGATCACAGGATGAAAGAAAGGCATAAATCTCTAATATTCCCAGTCAAAAGGCAATGAGGCTATATCATGTGACATTCTAACTAAACAGAGATTTGGATCCCATTTTCAGCAGCCTTCAACCCTTGAGTCTACCAAAGGCACTAAATTAAGCAGCACAAAACCCTTTCTAGAGCAAGATGAAATGATGTTTAAGCACCCTGCCAGTTAATGGGTGATTAGTGTATGCCTTTGCTCATTACTCCATCAAGGAACTTGCTCTCAAACAACAAGCATTGAGAAATGCTTTGATTGTTCCTAAATTATTTTGTGGTAATTAGTCAGCTGCAATCCCAAAGAAAAAGAGTTGAGGATGATGGCAATATTTCCTGATTACCTGAGAGCAAGTTAATGCCTGCAGTGCTGGATGTGTCTGAGGTGATGTGTGCCTATGCCAGAGCCCTCAGCCTTTGCTGTGTGCTGTCTCAGTGTACAGCTGAGCATAAATACCACATTTCTGACCCGTTTTACATCTTGACCCATGGTTCACACTCCTTCCAAGAGCTGAATCCTACAAATTAGGGGAACCTTAGTATTCTGTAGGCTGTGTGACTTCTGCTGTAAGGTTAAATCGTGTAACCACAATTGTCCATTTCATTTCCCTCCATTTGCATTGGTGACTTGATATTTCTGTCATCCTTTACTGTTGCAGCTTGGTACTTGCTTGAAGGTTTCTTGGCAAAATTTGAAACCCACAGAAGCAATGCCATGAATTGTGGCTGTTGCATCTTAATTTATCCAATGGTAATGCAGGGGTGGGTTTCAGTGTGGAAGCAAAAAACACCTTGAAAATTGAATGTGCACAGCTGGTTCTGCAAACACACAAAACTCTGTGTATTTGCAGACTTGTAGATGTAGTTTGATGTTATTTTATTATTGATAATGAACCAAAAATTGTTTAGAATCAGAGCATTCCATAGTTTCCTTTATAACTTTTATATTCCTGGGCACAAAACATGTAATTTCCTCTGTCATCATAGTTTTGAAATACTCCCCAAATCTTCCATGTTAATTTAATAAATGTGTGTTTTCTTTACCTACTGCTAAGTACTGTGTGAGTCAAAAGTAGGGGGTTTTTTTTCTGCCTTAGCTACCAATAAAGCACTGTGTATTCTGGAGTATTCTGGACAGATAATTGAACAGCTGGCAGTAGTCCTGTCAATGAGTACAAATGATACCACAAAAGGTAGCCCAGCAGCTTTTCTTGTGTTGTTGTAACTTGTACAGTGCATCCATTTTCCCCCTCTGTCTAAATCAGGCAACTGTACAGCAATTACTGTCAGCATAAATTGAGCAAGCTTGCAAATTGTCTTCAAAGTCATCCAAGAAAGCAACTTTATCCTTTAAGGTAACTGAAATATTATGTTGATATTATATGCATTATATATATACAGTTATTCATATAATTTATAGGTATTCACTGGGACAAGTTAAGTGCACTTTATGTGTTTTATCTGGATGACTCCTAATGCATGGAAATGGGAATTATTCATAAGCTGCCTTTTGGTTATAGGAGTCTTTATATAGCTTTTGTTTGCTAATGCATTTGATAGGCTATTTTGTGCGCTAACACATTATATGGGGAATGCTGGCAGTAAAATAAATGCTAAATTATATATTGTGTAGTTCTGCATTAAGAGCTGGTAGAGTCTGCTTCATCATCTTTGCTTTGCTTCACAAATCTAAAGATAATTGATACTGTGGAACCATCACTAAGCTCATCAAAAGCACACTGCCACTGAGCTGTGGCTGTATATGTTGGTGCACAACTGGCAGGGCTGGCCAATTCCTTAGAGCAGTGAAAACGTAAATATGTGACATGGAAGCTGCAATATAGTACCTGGAGTCCATCGGGGGCTTCTTAAATGAGAACAAATAGAATTTATAATTATCATCCAAACAAGATAATAAGCAGAGGTTTTGAATCTTTGTGTGTCCAGGCAAACAGATGACCTAATTCCATGGGAAGGGAAGATGGAGTGACTTCTATATTTTTTTCACCCAAAAGACTTGTTGTTCACAGTATGAATGAGCCAAGGTGATTTGAGGAGGACTCTGCAAGCACAGAGGGTTCTATATGATGTGGAGGTGGGAGAATAGGTGGTTCCAGTTACCTCTTGCCAGATCCTTTGAGTTAGCAGCTCCCTCACACCTTTCCCCACCCAGCCATTGCTATGATAATTAATGAGCAGCTTTAACACAGTCTGGAATTTTAAGTGTCTGTCATCAATTACTAATTGAGTTAATGGCATTCACTCAGGCTTTGGGACCATTTGCACTGTTGGAACTCCTCAGAGGTGCCAACACCATGGCTGTGAGGCAGGGCTAATCCCTTTGGATTGTTTACTTATATCCTTGGAAACAATGGGCAACGTGCTGGCATTAATCATGGTCATTTTTCATGAGCAGGGTCTTAATACACTTTGTCAGTCTCTCGAAACCTTTAATAAGATTTATATCTCCTCTCTACTGGACATCTTGATGTAGGATGGCTGTGGAACTCCTGGTTTGCTCAGCCTGATTGGGTATATCTTTCCCCTCAAAGGTCAGCATTCAAAGGAGCTGTTGAATGACTTAAAGCCTACTGCAGTTTCCTCTAGACTCGTCTGTGCTGACTCTGCCCTGGGTATATCAAGTGGTCTTTTGTGGATTTGAACGCTTTGGGACCACAGCATCATTTGTCTTACTGAGAGTTCCTATTATCAAAATGTGCCTGCTGTAGCAGATCCTTGTCCCTCAGGTACACTGAGGAGATTTTTCACTGGAAATGGGCATTTCAGCCAAGAAAGCAATAAAAGAGTAACCCTAGAAGGCAAGTACCAGACACAAAGTACCTGAATTAACAACAGGGGCAGGAGCCATCTTCTAAATCAGCGAGATTACCTTTTATGTGGAAATTTTAATTATTGCTCTAGTCTGGTGTCTTGGACATTTTCACAGCCATTTGAATCCTCAGGTCACACACTTCCCCTACCACGTGTAACATTTCCTCACTGGTTTTGGTGCAAGCACTCCAGGCTACCTTTATGTTATTGTTGAGGAGGACTGGTGTCACACTCACATTTTCTGGAAAAATCCCTTTGCCCAGGGTTCTTCTCCTGGAAAGCTGAGAAGCCTCAGAGAAAAATGAAAACGATAATTATCTCATTTTCTTTTCCTCTGTTTTGTTCATGTGGAATGTGTTTGGAGATTGTTTACCCACAGGTGATTGTTTCATTGGATTCTGCTGTGAGTTGTTTTGACTCATTGGCCAATCAGGGCCAAGCTGTGTCAGGACTCTGAAAAGAGTCAGGAGTTTTCATTATTATCTTTTTAGCATTCTGTGAGTATCCCTTCTGTATTCCTTAGTATAGTTTAGTATAGTATGCTTTAATATAATATAGTATCATAAAATAATAAATTAGCCTCCTGAGAACATGGAGTCAGATTCATCATTCCTTCCTTTGTCTGGGAGGAACTCAAATACAATAGACTGGAGTAGATGGGTGACCATTTCATACCTAGCAATTCAATCACAGGGGAAAATATTCACCATTTGCAGTTTTGTGTTCAGCTTGAGCCAAATCCACGTTTCAAGTCCAGCCTGAGTCCCACTTAGTGCCTGGTTTGATGGTTCTTGTCATAAAGGTGTTCATCTATTGGGTTTGTATCTTGCTTTTGGCAATGATCAACGTATAATGTTTCGGAAAAGAGACTAAAGGAGAAAAATCCCAAAACATAATTCACTGAGCCAGTTTCACACCACCATTAATTTACTCTCAGTGCCCCATGAGCAGTCTTGTGAGTTCTTCAGCCTCAGCTGAGTCTGGTCTTAAATTTTGTAGATAAAAAGTAATTACTGTAAATGAACAGTTTTCACACCTGTATTCAAATTAGCTAATCCTTAGTTTTTGGAAAAAGTAGCAGTCTGAAATACATCTCAAAGCCAAAGACAATTCAGACTACCAGAATTCTTATTCTTTTGGAACCATTCACCTTCATTTGTTAATCTTTTACTTAAGTTTTCCCATTCCATTTGTGTGGATTCAAATACCTCCTATTCTGATGTAAACCAAAAGGCTCTCAATAATAGCATTACACCATTCTTAAGGATCCTGGTTGCACTCACAGCTGAACTAAGCTTTCAAAAACAGGGAGTGTGCTAACATTTAGTGAGTTAAGATTAATGGTTATTACTTGAAAATAATCTTCCATTAATTATTTTTAATTTGCTAATGTTTTCTCAGTGATGGGCTGAAAATGTTCTCCTTTACCACTGCATTATCTTTTCTTTTGTTAGGGATTTTTAATGCATCTGATAGTTCAATTGACTTAAGCAGATTCATTCAGAAGAGTTGTATTTACCAGAAGAAAATTGCAAGAGATATTTCTATTTCTGATAATGTTATAAAGTGCTGTTTGCTTTTTTCTTTTTTTTTTTTTTAAGGCAGTTTTATTTTTGTATTACCATTTCAGCACTTTTCTGAGGTTCCAGGGGAACTATTGGTTGAAAGTCATCAGAGTACAATTATTAAACTCTCTGGAATTGAGTGGAGGAATGAGCAACTCTGGAGGGAATCCAAATCTTTGTAAACTTTGTGAATTAGGATATAAGCATCTATTAAAATACATCATTATTCAATTAATTTGTAAGGTAATGGGAGCCTTATTTCCAAATTACTTAATTTTTGTGCTTGTGAGTCTAAAAAATATTTCCAAATGCAGTAGAATATATTAAGGATTACTGCCTAAAGTCTACCTTAGAAACCTTTTTCTCCCTTACCTCATGACTCAACTAGTCTTTTCACACTAGAGAAGATTAAGAGTTGAATACTCCTAAATAAGAATTTTCCTTTCACATCACTTTCAATCTGATGTTATCCCATAGATTTTTTCTTGGGGAAGGAGTTAAATGGCAAGAGCTGCAGGCTCAAATGTTGTATAACTTCCCCTTCCTGGGTTTGAAAGTAATTTCCTGGAAATTCCTGCCATTCCAAGACTTAAGGGTACTGTGTACTTGACCCCTGGAATCCATCAGCAGAGCCTACTCACTGTCTTTTTTTTTTGTGCTACAGACCTATTCACATTGATACCAACATGGATTTTTTGTTTGTTTTTTGGTGTTTGGTTTGTTGGGTTCCCCCCCTCTCCCCCCATTTGTTGCTCTTTTCTGCTGTCCTTGTTGGGAAATTATTGTTTTACAGAAAGCAAGAGTTTCAACTCCCCAGGTTATTTTAAAACAGCAGCCAGACTTTTCAAAAAACACCAAATCTAACGTCTTTGGAAGTTCTTCCCTGTCAAGTTGCAAATTGCAGAATTTCCCAAATATAGTGTATAGGATCATTGCTAAGGGGATTAGGCCTTAATTTGTGCAGTTGTTTCTAGAACGCCCTAATTTAATAAAAACATGAAGTAAGTGTGGTCATCCTGAGGAAAAGAGAGAATATTAATGAGGCAATCATTACATTTGATCTCCAAAAATAATTTGATTAGTTTTTATTTTAACAGGGTAATTAGAAAAGATGACTCACATTTTACTGATTTCATTTCCTTTGCCCGTATAAGGACATAAAAATTAGAAATAAAACCTCTATGTGGAACACTGATTTAGGTATATCTTCTTATGCTCCCTACTTAAATTTTGTGTTTGCCATTATTCTTCATGTATTGCAGTGCTTTACAGCTGAGATTTCTGAGATATACTCTTTCCACTGACATTAATGGGAGCGGTACATCAAAATCCGCTAGGTGGCTTTGAAATTTTCAGATATATTTTCAGTCTGCTGTGGGAATACTGCTGAATTTATCCTTACACCACCCCTCAGAGACAGGTAAATACCCTTTAAATATATTTTATTGAAGTTGAATTGTGCAGAACGGAGATGTGAGAGACATAATGGGCCTAATCCTATTGACTTATCCTGGCATTGGAGGCGTAATCATGAGCCAAAACCATTAAGCATTCATCAGCAAAACTAGACTGATATTGTAGTGGCCTAATACTATTTAAAGACATGATTTAGAAAAAATCTGTGGCACTCTGAGTTCTTTTTCTGGTGCACAGAGGGCAGAGAGTGCATTTATATATTTTGAAGTGGAAATCAAAATATGTCTTTATAATTGGAATTATAATGCTTCATGGGAGGAATAGCTCTTGAGCTTGATATTCTCCTCTTGGCAGAATCACATATGGTTTCTTTTTTGGATTCAAGAGCAAGTCAGGTCATGTCTACCACAAAATAAATTCCTGGCTGCTGTGGGTCATAAATAGATAAAATAGGCAACATTACCTTTACTTTCTGAACAATTTATCTCTGCTCTTTATGCCTGCTCTTTCCCCATTGTCCACCAACTCTGAGACTTCATCTGAGCTGCTGTGTCTAGTTTGGGGATCCCTAGAAAAAGAAAGACATCAATAAACTGGACAGAGAGGTGGTCACCAGGATGGTCAAGGGCTGGGTCAGGGACTGTGTGAGGAGAGACTGAGGGGCTTTATCCAGCCTGGAGGACAGCCAGACTCAACACCTCTTGCAGGTGCACAGCTGAAAGGATGACAGAACAGGCACACAGGTTACAGCAGCAGAAAATTAATGAGTTACTGTAGAAGTTACCTTAAATCATTGCGCAGTATGTGAGAAAAAATGACATTGTAAGGAGGCCTCAATTAAAACTGTCGGAAAAAAGGGTCACAAATCATGTTTGCTGTGATTATGGCAAGAAATTACAGGCTTCAGGAATGGGTGATTCTCATCAGACATCAAGAAATAATGGCAATGTTAAGCAAAGGGGGAATAGAATAAATTTTCAGTAGTGTGGGATCCCCACTACTTAAGGTGTAATAGGACATCCTGGAGAAGTATCTTTCAGGAATGGCCTAGGGGAACTTTGTTCAGTTCTTTGGAGGAGAGTCAGAAAAACCACCTCTCTCAGGCTCTTCCACACCTGTTTTATCTGGTTTTGTTGATAAAAGTCTAGAGCAAAGACTTGGGGCCAAAGCCTTGGCTCAGCTGCAGTCTTCTTGTGTGACCTTGGGTACATCTGTCAGCTTGGGCTGTGTTTCTACACTTCATCTCCCAAAAGAGATTATTATTAGTGTTTAGCATGAGAGGTGCAGTGAAGGTATAATCCATTAATGCTTTTAAAGCACTGGCATACTACATAAATGATAAAGAAATGTTACGTCCTTGCAGAATTGGTAATCTAAAAAGATGAAAAATTGTGAGAGGAAACATCTATATCCTTGCCTTAGGGACGAATGACACAGCCATGGGAGAAGTGATTTGTCAGATGTGGCAAAGCAGGACTGAGAGAAAACACCCAGATTCGTCATGTATTCCTGAAAGACAAGGCCATGTTTCCTCTCTTAGCATAAGTGATCATGAATATTGTGATTTTGTTTCTTTAAGCTCCCCCATTGGTGTTTCTTCACAGGAGTAATTTCTCCTGACAGCATCAGTGGGAGAAATACAACCGGCAGCCATTCAGTTTGACTTTATTTTCAGATGGCAGTGAGAATTACAAAATTAACAGGACTAACCCAGTGGTGAAGCACATCCTCCCACCTTCTGCCCAGCCACAACCTTGTTCACTGTCAGCTCTCTCAAAGGGTGGCTTGCTTTGCACAGTGCAGGCACTGCTATTAATAATCCATATGTTACTCATTTTTCATGGCTTCTATTGCCTGAAATCCCTTTGCTCTTTTTGGCTTCAGGATCTTCAGACCAGAAATTCTGCCAGTGGGTTTGACCCAAACCTCACTCATGCTCAGAGTAGTGTCCTTCACACTGCCATGAGTGTTGCACCAGTCCTGCTCTTGTTGCATAAGTAAAGATGACCTCTAACACTTGGCTGGGTTTTGTAGAATTTACTGAAGTCTGTGCCAAACCACAGTAACTTACTTATTTTAAAAACAAGAATTAATCCAAGAAAAGGCATAAAAGGCCTGGGGAACGCTTCACCCTTGGGTGAGAACTGTTTTCTCCACACTAAGTGGAGGCACAAAGACCTGTGACTCATAGGATTATTGTGCTGTTGGAACAGTTTGTCACAGGCTGATGAATGATGTCAAGGCAGGACACCATCTCCTAGCAACTCCTCTAACCCAGAGTTGTTGCCTTTACATTTAACCCTTCTACATTCCCATGCATGCCTGTCACCCTGATATTTTCTGAAAAATTCTCTTTGCCCAGGATTTTCCCCTGGGAAGCTGAGAAGCCTCAGAGAGGAATGAAAACAATAATTATCTGATTGCTGCTCCTGTGTATAGTTTTAGTATAGCATGATATGATATGGTATATAGTATAATATAGTATAGTATAATATAGTATAGTATAATAAGCCTTCTGAGAACATGGAGTCAGATACTCATCTCTCACCTTGTCCTGGGAACCCTCACAAACACCACACATGCCAGCATGCCACCAGGATGTGTTTGAACTCCAGTTCTGCCACAATTTTATCAATATTCTCTTCCCCTGCTCTTTGAACAGTGGGCAGGGCAGAGGGCTCCAGCACATCGACTCAGCTAAATGAAGTGGATCAATCTGTGATGCCAATGTGATTTTCCCCTTCTTTTGCCTCTCTGTTTTTTTTCCTCCTGCCTTTTAGACATGGGATTGTTTCTGCTTTATCATGTGTTCAGTAATCCCTATGGTTTCATTGAAGTCTGCTTTAAAACATTCTTCTCTGCACGGCTCTGAGCTCGTGGTATCCAAAATAGTATTTTTAAATGATCAAATTATTTAAATAATGCAGGGAAAAATCCAGCAGCAATCTGAACTTTGAGACTTTCCCTTTGTTTTAGACTGGTGGATAGATGATGCCTCTTCAGGATGCAGCAGCTCTTCTTCAATTCCGAGGTCCTACCACGTGTGACACATGTGCCTGGTGGCAGCAGGAAAGATCTTTCCTTGCTGAGAGGAAAATTTGGAACAAAACTCTCTGCAAATCCTTTCACTACACTTTTCTAAAACAAAAAATAGGATATAGGTGGTTTTGTGGAACTAATTCAATCTCAGCAAGCTGAGTAAAGGAAGTCATAGTGTCATTGATTCAGAGATATGTAAGAATTCCAAGGCAAAGGAAAGCATTTATCAGTTGTGTAAGGGATGCCTTGTGCCCAAGCCTCTGTGTTTGGTAAACTGACTTTTGTCTCAGATCACAGCAGAAAAGACCTTCAGTCTTGGCTTAACTCTTCCTGATGCCTGTGCATTGTGCTCAGAGCACTTACCTGAATAGAAAGAAAGCTCTTCGTATTTTGCTTCAGTTCTAATTTTTGAATCAATGAGGCATTTGTGTAAATGGGATTAGGGTAGTTGGCTCAGGCCAGTTGCTGCTGGAATTGTGCTGCTCACACCAGTTTGGTGTATGAACTGACATTATCCCCATGCTTTGCCCATAAGAGCTCACGTTCTTGTTGGTGCCTCATCTCAAACCATACACAGCATTTCGAATTTTCATACCCAAAGCCAGTGGGAGCTGAGCAGCTGGCACTTGCTGAGCATGTGCCACTTGAAAAATTAGTTTTGAAATTTGAAAATTATGAACAAATGGAGTCCTCACCCCTCATGGCATTTCTCTGTTCCCAGAATGAGTTGAGAATAACCGTATATAATGAGAATAACCAAGAGGAGTGCCAAGTTTGTGGAGAAAGGGTGCCCACACTGCCTGTCTTCCCAACATAACCTCACAAAGGTCCCTCAAGTGAAAGGTCCTTTATTTATCTGCGCTTACCTGCACTAAAATCTCTGCTACAAATCACTTCAGCAGTGGCTGCCAATTTGTGAATCACCTCATAGCAGCAGCCCAGCCTCTGAGCAGCAGTGCTTTGCTGTAGTGCAATCTGTGTTCATTACAGAAAAAAAGTTTGAGCCTCTTCACTAGTTTGGGTAATATTGCAAATCTTTCAGCATCTATTAGAGCTGGAGCTCGAGGCTGGAATGCTAATGACACTGAAACAGAACACGAGGTGATCTGACAAAGTCGCCTAAGGAGGTTTTCATAAACCTTTTGTACAATTTCTCTGCTTCTTTGCCAGTGAAAATTAACCTCTACTTGCAAAAAAATGAGACTTCACCTAACTCATTTAGAAATAGCAGAGGGAAAGAGAAAATCAATCCATAATGAACAGTATCACATTAAGAAAATCTAATTAGAAATGGCTTCTCTTTTATTGCACTGATAATGGTAAGCTCTAAGAATGACATCACTACAAAATTCAGTAGCTTATAAGGGAGTGAATTTTTTAAAAAGTGTTTAAACTACCAGATCAATACCTTCACACACCACCTAATTAAATTGTACAGAAATTCTCAATAAGCACTAATGTTAGAAATGTGTGCTTTATTTTAAAATAAAGTATATATTATCTTGTGCTGCATGTACTTCTAAAAGTTGCCTAGATATTACTGAAGAGTGAAATTCTCTCTATGTGGCATTGAGGACAAAGTCTTCCCTACTTAGTCTTACTTATTTGTCTTCAGTTGGAGTTGGGTGGAATTTTTTTTGAGTCTATGTGTCAGCTTCTCCTAGAAATGTTATTAGAATATGGATGCAGGTTTTTAGGGCAGGGACTTGAACAAGTACAAAAATTTAAACCCTTCCAATGTAACATCCAATATTTTCTTTTCAAATTATTTTTCATTTCTTCAGAAAGAAACAAAACTAAGAATGCTCCTACTACCTGGAAACAGGCCTGAATTGTAAAATTTTTTCCAGGGTTCCCTCTGTTGCACAGCCTTTAACTTCAGTTAAATCTTTAAAACTTCAATTTTACAAAAGTAAAACACCATTAATGAGTTTTTAATCAGTTACTGCATGATTTGATATTTGATATAATTCATCAGGTTCTGGATACAGCTAAAATACAGTGATGTGCAGCACACACGTGGTATCCTATGGCCTAAGGAGTAATTTACTGGTGCTAAAATTATTGTTTTCTAAATGCAGTCAGATAATCTGCTCTCACACTGAGGGAGCAGCATATCTAATGTGTAATCTTTTTGTAATGAGCCTATTACTCTGCTTTCTAGGTAGAGTTCCACCAGGCATGTCTGTGGGCAGTTTTGTTCATACTCTCCTTAAAAATGTCTCAGTAAGATGAGCTGCTGTTTGGCAATTTACATGCCTGGATGTATTTGTTTTTAACAAGAGCAAGAGATAATTAATACACTTAATGCAGAAAGCTTCAGCCATTTAAATAAAGAGGAACAAGATAAAATCAGTTCTGCTTTCTTTTCAACCAGTCAAAGGTTGCAGGAGTTTCAAAAAGTTTAGGCAGAGGATTCAAGGTTACACAACAAAAGAATTTCTCTAGTGTGGACCTTGCAGATAAGAAACAATGTGCTGCACATAATACTTCTGAGATGTGATTAAAAGTGCCAGGGATATTGGCAGTGGAGAGGAGCACTGTAATGCACTGTTCTGCAGAAGGAGTTCATCACTGCTAACAGAATTTGAATTATGCTTTACTAGATTTCCTGCATATGTCAAAAATAAGTAATTGCCAATTATCCTGCTCAAAAGAGCTGGTGGGATACAATCATTTAACTTAAGCATAAGTGCAGAGCTGCAGAGCTCTGAGGAAAAGCTCTGCAGAGGGAAAGCTTCAAGAAGTAGTCGCTCATAAATCGAGATAACTTCAACTGAAGCAAAGGCCAATTTTAACTTCATCCTAGCATGCAGATTTTCTGCACTGCTTAATACTCTGCAGCAATGCACCAACTGAAGCAATGGGTTAATTCCAGCTGGCTCAATAAGGCAGGACTTTTATTCCTCAGGAAAGAAACAGCCACAGAGACTGTGGCCTGCTTGGAATAAATGTGCAAGATCAGGAATGAGCTTGGGTCTCCTAAGCTCACCACCCTCAGCACTGGAGGCTGCTTTCTCTGGATGACCAGCAGAGAACTAATGAGAAAATATGATTCCTTATATTGTAGGCTCTTTTTTGATTTTTCTTTTTTCTGCAAAGGTTATTGAATCCATGTAGGAGCCAGAATTTTTAATGATTAGATCAGAGATCAGAGCTAGAGCTCCAAATTTCTATTCCAGGTTCTGCTGCTACTTCAAGAGACCTAGGCAGGTCTTTTGCTAGGTTCCCCTGTGGATGAAATGGAAATAATTACATGGAGCTTATGGTGGTGCTTTGAGACATCCCCATTGGTTTAGATTGCTTTGGGATCTTTGCAAGAGAGGTGATAGAAAAATGTGAAGTGTTAGAGCACTGAAAGCTTTCCAGTATCAGAAAAGGTACACTGAGAAACTGCACACAGTATTCAAAAAACTAATAATAATTCCAGAACAAAAAATATAACCATTATCATAACTGTAGAGGTTTGTCTACAAATATACTCACCTGATAAAATTCCTGGCATGACTAAACTCTGTGTGGCACAGGCAACACTGAGTTAGACTCCAAGCATCAAACAGTTCTAGGTTTTTGCATATTCTTAGGTTTCTGCATAAATTTGTATGTTAGTGCATTAGATTAAGGAGAGCTTTTGTAAATAGATTTCTGTCAGTCAGGCTTCATGGCAGTTTAAAATTGTAAGGAAGTTTCTAAAATTTTTCGGTGCCTACACATAAGATCTGAGAACTGAGGATAGCAAATGGCACTGATAATATTTGTGTTGGAGACAGGCAGAGAATTCCCCAGGAGCAAAGCAAACAGCCCAATAGTTCCCTGCATTAGCAAAGCAAGTTTTTAGCTGCCTTGAATAGGAGAAATTACCACCTAAACCTCCCAAGCCCAGCCTGCTGGGGTGATATAATCAAATTATATGCAATTAAATACTGTGAGTAGCACACCTGCAGAGAGAATGGGCAGGTCTGTCCCAGGTGATCCTCTTGGACATTGCAGGGTCCTGGAGTTGCTCTTTCTCCCCATCAAGCTGGCAGCTCATGCTGGGGCCTGCAGGCTCACAAGGTATTTTAGGGGGATCTTGTGGGAATCTGTCAGGTTCTGGAGCTTCCAGGACCTGCCCAGCACAGGGTGTGACTGGAGCTGGAGGACCAAAAGAGCTGAGAGGTTTTTATTTAGGCTGCACATCCTGGAATCACAGCTGAGGGTTTGATCTCTGTGGTTCCCTGGTTCTGGGGTTGGGACCCTGAAATATTTGGGATCCTGACCAAATTTGCCAATGGCAGCACAGCAAGTGGTGAACTTCACCCCTAAAGTTACATGGGTCTTGGATTGCCATTTAAATTGATCTGTGATTTTTGGCCTGACCCCTTCAAGCTGTTTATTTGACCTGACAGATCTGGCAGCCAGAAATCAAGGGAGTGCAAAGATTTTTTTGCCTAGAAATTTAGGAGAGAAACTATATAAGGTAGTTGCCTCTGAGAAATAAAAGTCTTATTATCTTCTTAGTTAGAATCCTAAACACAGAGAATGAGAATTGACGGGGGAAGAGGCTGATAAATTGACACACCTGAAACTTCAGGAAGATCCGAAATGAATTCTGTGATTGTACCATCCTTTCTGGGCTTTTACAAGGTAGAATGTGAGCTGCAGGGTGAGCTGGTGGCTAAACCTGTCACTGGGGCACTGTAGTTTCTTCTGCCTGCCCCAAAGCCATGTAAAATAGCATCTTCAGATACAGTGAGGTCATTGAAATTATTCTTTTGATCAGATTTGTGCTCACCTTAAGGTCAGAAAAAAGTGATCTTTCTGATGAAAGCAGGATTAAATAGGTAAAATCGTTTTGACAGGTTTTTAAAGTTTGTTTTCCTCTTTAAATAAAGAACATGCACAGAAATTGTTATACATCTTGCCTGTAAACTTGGTAACTCCTGAGACACACTGACCTATCTGAGTGAATTCAAACTCTTCCCCTTCTGTGGGAGATTGTGGCCTCAGCAAGATTCAATGTGGAATGAAAATCCAGCCATGTTCACAGCATTACCTTCCATGGGGAAACAGCTGCTGCATTTTAACGTTTGACTGGAGAAAAAAGTAGGTTAGAAGGTTTTGGTGTCCTCCCTGGAGCTTCATCCTTGGCTGAACAGATAATAACTCTCTAGGAAAACACTCCAGCAGTCTGGTGTTTTCATCTCCTTCCCTGCAAAACCCACTTTTCACTAAGGAGGTGAGGAGGGTAAATGTCTGCAATTAGCAAAAGATGCTGCATTGAGGAGCTTGAAAGATTCAATTCACATTTTGGTACTTTTGAAAGGATTGGCCCCCAATTCTCACCTGACATCCCTCACACTACTGAGAACTGATGTGCTGCAGGCAGGACCCTGCTTGGCTCTGGAGCTGGTCTGTAGTTTTGGCACGTTCCCTGCAGGTTTGATACACGTTTTCAAGGGGAAAAACAAAAATGGTGCCTTAAAGACATGGGGTAAGGCTGTACAGGATACATCTCTCTGAAGTACAAATGCCAGAAAAATTCATATCTGGGTATGTATTTGACCTGGTCACTCCAGGCTCTCTTTACAGCCGTGGGAGAAGAAAATGGCACATTAAGAGTATAATTTCTGACCTAGGTTTTCTCAGGCTTTCTGTGGGATATGTTGATGGATAGCTCTTGACTAGGAAGAGCTTGTGGGGAGCTCAGGTGTGAACATATTCCTTTGGCCACATGAAGCTGGAGCCACTCTCTGTTGCAGTGTTGAGTGGGTCCCCAGGACGAGGTGAGAGATGAGAATCTGACTCCAAGTTCTCAGAAGGCTGATTTATTATTTTATTTATTATATTATATTAAAAGAAAATGATATACTAAAACTATACTAAAGAAAGAGAAAGGAGACATCAGAAGGCTAGACAAGAATGAATAAAAACCTATGACTGACCAGAGAGTCTGACACAGCTGGACTGGGATTGGCCATTAAGTAAAAACAATTCTCATGGAACCAATCAAAGATGCACCTGTTGGTAAGCAACCTCCAGACCACATTCCAAGCAATCAGATAATCACTGTTTACATTTCTATTCTGAGGCTTCTCACTTCTCAGGAGAAAAATCCTGGCAAAGGGATTTTTCAGAAAATATCATGGTGACAACTCTCCAGTTTTAGGACTCTTTGCCATCACCCTGCAGGGTGGCCAAGTAACTGCACATGTTAAATTATGCTGTCTTTCCTAAATTGTGGCAGAAATCCATTCCTCTCCATCCCTGGGTTATTACTCAAATACCACCCTGAGGACTCTGGAACGACGTTTTGGGAATCCACTGTTATTCTTCAGCTTTTTTTGTTCAGTCTCTCTGGAGAAGGACTAACACAATTAGTGGCCTGACCTCAGCTTCCCCTTCTCATCTCATTTGGCTCAATTGCTCTGGCAAATGCTGCAGTGGTTTGTGGGTTTGCCCAAATCTGCCCATTCTTTATGGTAAGCACTGAAGTGCTTTTACCCGTTCTTTCTGTCCCCACTCAGTGTCCCCTCTGCCCTCCCCTGTCACTGAGGTAAGACAAGGTAGTGCAAAGCTCCCATCCCTATCTCACTCTCTGGCATCCTTTTTAAGAAACAGACATTGCAGCTGTGATTCAAATGGTTTAATACTAAAATATACATTTATGTTGTCACTCTCCTTCATTTCTTCTCCACTCTTGGAGTGATACCAACCAGCCTGAGTGATATATTGCATTTTAATTTATTGAACTGTTCTTTCACCTCTTTTCTTGATACATCTGCCTTTGTGAGTACCTTGGCTTCATTACATGTAAAGCATCACCTTGAGATGGATATTTCCCATTCACCTTCTGAAGTGGCAGAGAAATGAAAAGAAATTCATTTATTTCCTTGCACTTGGACTGAATAATTTACCTTCTCATTCTCTTTGATTGCCACTTTTACACCACAGGATTGCTACTAACAAACTTAGCAGCAGGGTCCTGAGGCACTCTGCTGCTGAGGAACTGGGTTTATTTCTCACCTTCATAGTTGTGGTTAATTCATCTTCACCCCTGAACCAGCCCATTTCCAGCAGGAGGTTTGCAGGAGACCCAGAAAGTAGAACTGCACATGAGGAAGTGACTTTATTGCTTGTCTCTCTTTGCCTGAAGGTTTTTCTGGCCTGACCTCATGCATCCTGCTGGTTAATAATATTTGGGGAAAGCTCTCTGGTAGTTTTGTGGACTGTCCTGGGTTCTTACAAACTATGCCTTGTAGGTTGATTTTGTAACATTTTTTTCCCCCAACGATGCCCTGAGGGAAAAAAAAAAGGATTGCTCATAATTTACTGCGACTTTCTAGGTTATTTAGAAACTCCCTGAAAGGAAAATTTAAGAGAGTATCAAAAAGTATCTCAAATCAGCAGGGCAGTAGGTAAGGATCACCTTGCTGTAGCTCCTGAGGATTGTCAAGTCTGTAAGCAGGAGCCGATGTTGTGCACATGAAGAAAAAACCCATCCCCTGGAGTCTGAAAGCACTCAAAGAGCAAGGGAATTGCTGCTGGTGCTGCAGGGCTTTCCATCTCCTGGGCAATGAGTGAAGGGCTCTCAAATTCCACCTATCTGCCCTGGGGCTGGCTGGTTTTCCTCTGTTTACCTAGACAGAAGAGAGGGTTATATCAGGACAAATATTTCTGCTGCTCCTAGTAGAATTTAACTTCAAGATCAAGCTGTTCAAAATGTGTCTGCTTAAACTTGTTGACTCAGTCAGCACTAATTACAGAGGCAGTGATTGTGTGATGCTGGAATTATGTAATTCTCTCATTCTTCCTTCCCTGATTTTATTTATTCTCATTCTACATTCTATTCTTGGCATCAAAAGTCTTGTCTCTTTCTATATTTTTTTCTTTTCAATTCAACAGAAATGGAAATTTATAGACATGAACAAGTTTCTGATTGAAAACTGACATTTTTTCCCAAAATTTAGTATGGACTACATTGTATTTAGCAGCACTGGGGTTAATTCTTCTCTCAGGCTTTTTGTATTTGTTCTTGTTAGACTATTCATTATTAGCCCTGCCTGCCAACAACTAAAACACAGTTGTCTGATCCTTATAAATACATAATTCTGTTCTTTGCAGGATTAATCACCTGACATGAATCTTCCAAAGCACCTTTTGACTTCCTTTCCTCATTTACCAAACCTCTTCTACCAGTTGATCAGATATTATTTATTTTCATTAACAATGGTGTTCATATTTTTTTTTTGTCTGGTGAGTAAAGCAAGCCTTCTTAATTGGCTCAAAAAACTTCCTGATGTGTTTAAGGTAATAGTCGACCACCATTCTTCCACTTCATCAGG
Organism: Molothrus ater; assembly: GCF_012460135.2. Classification (NCBI taxonomy): domain Eukaryota; kingdom Metazoa; phylum Chordata; class Aves; order Passeriformes; family Icteridae; genus Molothrus; species Molothrus ater. The sequence continues at coordinate 7,891,585 of NC_050478.2, forward strand.
GCCTTAACACACGGAGACAATGAAATTGTGAGTGGATTTTTGTTGGTTGGTTGGTTTTTGTTGTGTTTTTTTTTTTTCTGGATTTTTTTCTTGGTTTTTTTGTTTGTTTCTTTGGGGTTTTGTTTGTTTGTTTTTTAATTTAATGGATTTGGATTTGTACCTCTGTAAAACACAACAGTTGTTGGTTTATCCTTTCATTGGAGCAGCTGGAAGCTGCTGGAAGCTCTGTATCTTCAATTCCAGAATATGTTTGCAGCCTTGATTAAACATCACTTAAAAGACAAATTAAAACAGTCTGACTGGCTTTGCATTAAATGGAATTAGTTCTTTTTGACCAGTACCTCTTCGTATCCCTAGGGAAGGGTTACCTGGGGAAGTTCACCATTCTTTCCTTTTCTACCCCAATTTTTGAACAGAGATTCTGATATGATACATTTAGCAGCTCCAATGTGGAACTTTCCTCTTTTGTGACTATATGCTTTATACTGAACTTTATATTTCATTCTTGGGAGATTTTATATTTTATTAGATTCTCCTTCATTAGAAGCATCATTTAGATTACATTTTCATTAAAAATTCTGTATTCATTAGGACTAGACCCTTCTCCTTTATTAGCCCAGAGATTTCAATTCCTGACCCACATGAAAAGCAGCTCTTGTCCAGTTTTCAAGCCTTAAAAAACATCTTCTCTATTCAGTTCATCCTAGGAAAACAACCATCAGCAGCCATCCCCAAACTTTTGTGTCACTACCCAAACATGTCCAGCACTACTGAAGAAGCATGGAAACCCACAGAAGCACTTTTATGAAGAATCCAGCATTTGACTGAGTGGACTCACTGTGGAAAGAAATTTAGAGAAGTTTCCTGTAGATAGTAAATGAAATTGTCCAGTTGGTCAAGATGCTCACCTACTCAACCCACACAGGCACCTGGCAAAAGATAAACAGTTTCCAATAGGAAGGTTTGGGTTTTTTCTCACTCTGGAAATTCTTTATCCAGCCACTTCTCATTAATAATAAAGGTATTTCTGAATTACCTAGATGGCCAGAGTTCCTTGAGGATGAAAAGAACGTAATGAAAAGAAGATAATGAACAGAACTTGCTGGAGCAAAATTAGCAGTTTAAAAGAGCACAGGAAAAGAAAGGTCAGGGCCAGGTCTACACTGAAAATCTTCTGCAGAGCTGTAGTTAGTAAAAAAAATTCCAGATTCAGTATCCAATGCCTCCTCTTTGTCTAAGCATGAGTATCTAAATCAGCAGATAAATAAATAACTAAAGCAAAGCCAATTGTTGCAGCTCTGAGAAATTCACAACAGAGGATTAAACACTAGAGATGGGGATGAGGGGAGGTAATTAAAACAAATTGGAAATCTTAATAGGTAGAAATAAAAATGGAGAACTTTCTCTCAATGAGTAATCTTGATTGCAAAAGTTGTTGCAGATGGCTTTGAGCCTTAGAGGGTTTCAGCTGGGAGGTTCTTCAGCAGCACAATGAGCTCTGCGAGTGCTGACCCTTTGTAAGTACCTAAACTAATCTTCATTTGAAATTCCTGGGGAATTGGGAAACAACTGACACTTACCCGAGCTTTTCTCAGGTGTGTTTCACAAAAGGCTCCCAGCAGAGCCGAAGGAGCTGCTCACAAAGACATCAGTAATCTTCCCAACCTTATCTGTTCTTGTACTTGTGTTAAAAATGAAAATGCCCTGGTGAAATTAATGCAAAATACAGTCGGGAACATAATGAAAACCCTTTTCTGATAGTCTTTACACCGCTGCAAGCATCCCTCACTTCTCTTTTTCAAAAAGGATATAATAGTCCTTTTCACTGTTTTGTTATATTTGAAAGAGGAACATGTGTTTTCTACTTTTTTTTTTTAACCAATTTTTAGTAACCTAAAATGCAAATTGGATGAGGACAACATATAATCTCCTGGCTTATTATTTTTCTTTTTCCTGCAGAAAAGATATGCTCAGTATTTTAATAGCACCATCTGTCACGGCAGCAAGTGCCAAGCCGCAATATTGATCTTGTCACTTTGGGGAATGGTATGGTATTTAGGATTATAAATAACATTTTTCTTTGCTCTGTTCATGTGTTAGTTTTTATATAGAGTCCAAACTCAAGAAAACACTCTTGCCATCTAATAAGACAAGCACTTCCTTAGGATCCACAGCAGAGTGTCATTAGGACCTGGAGCAGTGTTTGTGTTATTACCTGTCACAGCTCAGTCGAGTGAATGACCCAACTGGTCTATGAGATTTACCTAGTGGCAAGCACAGCCACAACTAAGCAGAGATAATATCTTCTAGTGACCATAAGTCATCACTGGGCACTAGTTTCCTCTCTTTAAAAGAGAACATTATGCTGATGAGATTTTAAATTAAGAGCACTCAAGCTGAGGTTACAAAAAAAGCAAGTGCTGCATTGTTTGCAACTTTATGTGTTGAACAACAAACTTGGATTTTTGTGTTTTTTTTTTTTTTTTAAGGCTCTGTCCCCTTCAGATCACTTGGGTTTTGGTTAAAATTTACACTTAGTTTGCCTTGGGAAAGAGAACATGCAGTATTGTTGCCAGTTTTTATCTCCAAACAGACTCTCTGGAGAGGCCAGAATGGTGGGGTCAGGTTTGAGGTTACCATGAGCCTGGAAAGGTCTCAGTGTGTTGAGCTGCCTGATTCAGAAAGAGACTTTTCCTGGCAAGGAGGAGACAATTATCCTTTTAATGTAAAATCTTTGGTGTTTCCTCCCCCATTTACATTTCTGGATGTAGATGTATTTTTCAGTTTCACCAGGCAAAACTCTGATGCTTGTGAATGGTTGAAGAAAAAGATGCTGGACAGATGTAAGGGGTAAATTAAATTTTCTGAGAGGTAATGATGTTTTCCAGGATTCACAGGGCTGAGTACTTCTCTCTGTAATACTCTGTTAGACAATCTACATTTTGATAATATGCCAGCATTTTTTTCTGCTCCACAAGTTACTTTCCTTTGGGTTGGGTATTACTGAATTTTGTGCCTGATAAAGTAAGATTTCACTTGGAGCTTGAAGTGTTAAAGTGTTAGAATAGAAATATTTTAATGCTGTTTTTTTCTGTTGCTAGTTCTCCTGCTGCTGAACATATATTTATCCTCTGCATGCAATTTCACTCACAACTTCAAGGCAGCTCCATGGTGCTCCTAAGAACTGCATTTTATGGATTTTCAGCAGTTGTCATTAAACATCTCTCTTGAGGAACAAAAATACCAAAAACATTTACACAAAACATCAAAAGCTTGTACTAAAATAATCCATTATAGTCCCATTCTTCATTTTTTCACAGTCTCTGCAAATTGATTTCATCTAAGATATTACCCAGCTATATTCAAGTTTGGGCCTGGTTTTTTCATCTGTTTCATTTCCTGTAACTCAAGTAATTTTATGAAATGCAGTATTTTTCCTGCAGAAAAATAAAATCTAGTAAACAGTCTGCTGTGTGTTGGGATCTGGATAATCTGTTCTGTACCTCATTACTTGCTTTTGCTGCCTGGTTGTTCAGACACTTGCTCAGCCTTTTCTGAGTACCAGCATTTAATTACATACCTGGTGTGGAGGACAGCCAGGCTGTAGCCATGGATGCAGCAGACATTTATACAGATGGCACATTGAGCTGTTGTACATAGACGTACAAACATTCTGTAGCATAAGTCTACAGAACTACAGAAAATTTCATGTATTGTGTGTATGTATGTATATGTACATTTATAAATGTGTATACATATATTTATATGTATATGCATACGTAAATGTATAGCATTTATATTTATATTTATATTTATATTTATATTATATTATATTTATATTTATATTTATATTTATATTTATATTTATATTTGGGATAAGGGCAATTGCCAAAATCTCCACAGTGGTCTTAGCCTTACCTTTGAATACCAAATGTGATTTCTTTCCTGGTGTTTCCCATGGTGCAAAATGTGAGCCTTGGGTAGCTCCTCAGCACGGTGTGAGGCTCTGGCAGGGGTTGATTATCATCTTTTGTGGCCATGGGAAGTCTGTTTGGGCAGTGTCCAGCCCATGATTTGTGGGAGCTCAGCCTGCTCCCCATGGACCTTAACATGATGGCAGCACTGTGGTGTGGCAGGTCCAGGATCCTGCTTCTCCAGCAGGGAACAATGTTTTAGAATAGAATAGACATTATTTTGCATTTTATTGAGTAGGAAAAAAACCCCAAAAAATACTCTTTTCCCTTCTATTTTTTATCTTATTTTTTTTCAAGCAAAAGGGAGTATCTGGCTCACCTTCTCCTTGCAAAATTGGCACAGGGTACTCCTCCACCCATTGCCTTATGTCTGTAATTATTCAATGCTAGTGTGTTTTCCTATATGTGGGTCGCTTCTCACATGGTAATTGCAAATGTAACCTCCTTTACTGACGCTCCACCAGCTCAGAGCCAGCAATGCCTGGCTGCAGGTGGGAAAGCAGACAACAAGAAGCATTGCTCTGTTTGAGGCTTGACACACTCAGCTTTTCATGTGTACTCCTCTCCCGTGTCTCTTGGTGGTGGAGGGAGCAGTGCTGTCATTAGCAGCCAGCAGGGTGTTGTAAGGGATGTATTTTTGCAGAGAATTCAACTCCCCTGGTGCCTCATGAGCCTGTCTGCCTTCCCAGCTGCACAGAGTGGGGGAGGCTCAGGGCTGTCTGGGTCAGCAGGAGCCAAACTGCTGGGGAGAATGGAAAACTGGCAATAATCTCAGCTTTTCCTTTGAATTGTGGGGTGACTTGACTTGCCTGGCCTGGGAACACGGGGGGGGGGGGGGGGGGGGATGAGGCTCTGCACAGAGCCAGGGCAGCAGGAGAGCTGGAGGGTGTGGGGTGAGAGCGTGTGCTGTAGGTAAATGTGCAGAGGGAATGGAGGGAAAATGTTTACATGAAGCTCTGTGATCAAAGAAAAGATTCTGTGTGTTTCACCAAGAATTTCATCTGCCCTCTGGGCTGTGTTACACAACCAGCTGTCAAACAGAGCTTTTTAAAAGAAAACGCAGGTAGCTTTTCCCTTTTGATGATCAAACCAGAGATGCACAAAGTTACCCAAAGTACCTGATTAAAACCAAATATCCCTCCTTCCAAATGCCTAAGCTGACAATTGTTTCTAAAGGGAGAAGTTTTGTCCAGCTGTATGCAGGCTTTGCCTGAGAAAAAAGACCAATTAATAACCCCAGGGAAGCAGAGGAGGATGTGGTGAGTGCAGCACAAAGCAGAGCAGAAGCATTGGTCAGAGGGAAGGAGAGATGGGCACTCTGAGTGCAAATTAATTAAACTGCAGATTTAGTCTGCAGACTATGGGCATGAAAGGAAACATGTCAGCCTTAATACAGTTAAAGTTTTTATATTTGTAAATAGATTGTGCAAATTCACAAATGAAGGAGAGCTTAAAAAGCAGCTGTTTTGGAGATGGGGATGGATGTAGGAAGCTACATGTTCACTCACCAACATTTTGGGTGTGGCTAAGAAGGGTTTGTGGAGACCAAGTGTGATGGTTAAGAAGTGATAAATGGGAAATGATTCATGTCCTTGTTTGTTAAGGAAGAGAAAAATAGAGGGAAGATGTTTTTCTCTAAGCGTTATCAGAAATAAAAGCTAGAGACAAGTGCTTTGATGCAAGTGACCTCTTGTAAGAAATTGTGCTGAGGATCTCTTCATTAGAAAGGCCAAGAGGGTGGTTAGAAGTGTGAAAAATGCCAGTAAGATGACTGCAGCAGGACTTGAGGGACACTCTGCTTCAGGGAAGGGCAGCCTGAGTGCTGGAACAGACAGCAGCACTGCCAGCAGCTGCCCAGACACATCCTCCCAAAGTGAGTTTCTGGCTGGTGGGTGACCCAGGGGAGGATCCAGAGCTCAGATCTTCTCTGATGCACCATGAGAGGCTTTCCCCATGACCTTGGTGTCCTGGTGTGCAGCAGTTCCAGTGTTTACCTCTCTTCCAGCCCTTGCTGAATTTCCAACCCTTGAAATGAAGATTTGGCAGGACACTGAGCACCCAGTGCCTCAGCCAAGGGGTCTGAGGGGAGATGCAATCCTGGAGCAGCTGTGGGTGCATTTGGGGTGCAGAATGCAAGGCTCAGGGCTGCAGGGCTTCTGCCTGTGATGGCTGATGTCTGTGAGAGAAATTTGGGCAGACAACCTCCCCAATCAAGGCATCAGAGAAAATAGGAATGGAAAGGATCTCTAAAGGTCATCTAGTTCACCCTTGTGTCCAAAGGCGAGTTTAATTATACCCACACCATTCCTGAGAGATGTTACATCTCCTCAGCATCTGCCTCTCTAAATTAAACCATCTGAATGCTTTCAAGTTTTCCCTCAGATTTGATGCATTTTTGGAAAATTGTGAGCCTCTGCTGGGCTCCTTCCAATTGATGTGAGTTCTTCAGCAGCCCAGGGCTGTGGCTGCTGCCCTGCACACAGTGTCTCCAGCTGAAGAGAACCACACATTTCCAGTTTTGTTTCATGATTCCATTAATGTATTCAGCCTTCCATAAAGATTTGGAGAGAGATTCCTCAGACATCAGTTTAAGGTCTTGAAGAGCTCTTGTTTGAGTTAAGGGCCTTTTTTTACTAACTTCTGTCAGGGTAAAATAATGGTTCAAGTCTGAATTTGAAAACTTTTAGAAATTGCCTCAATATAAACAACTTTGTGTGGACTGAAAATTACTACAGAGTTTTTGATAAATGGGAAAGTCTCTGTTTACAAGGAAATGCTTAGTGCAGGTGTGTTAGGTCAGGTCTCATTTAGCATCTCCATGTAATGATCCTGAAGAGGGAGTAAACAGTCTGCTAATGAATTTGTGTGTGGTTTTGTATAGGGAGGAACTGTGAGTAATAGGCAGGAAAGAAAAAGACTACAAAGGGACATGGAGATTAGAAACACTCACAGATAATGAAGTTAACTTCATCTCTGCTAACACAAATGAATGTGTTAGGGTGGAGGGGAGGAAGGGAATATGCTTAAATAAACTTGGCCTACCTGAGGGCATTTTATGAGAAAAGCAGATTTGTATGCCAAGTACCCAAAGAGGGCCTGCAAGAGAGCTCTAGAGGGGCCTTTTAAAAGGGCAGAGGACAAGGGGGGGATGGCTCTGTGCTGAAGGAGGGTAGATTTAGATTAGATATGAAGAAGAAATCACATCTCTGAAAGTGTTCAAGGCCAGATTGGGTGGGGCTTTGAGCAACCTGGTCTAGTGGAAGGTGTCCCTGCCCATGGCAGGGGATGGAACCTGATGATCTTTTTGGTCCTTTCCAACACAAGCCCTTGATTGTTGGAATCAGATTCTATGATTCTGTGTGATATTACTCCCAAAAAGCTGAATGCCTGTTTGGACTGTTCGAGGAACTGCTCAGACACATGTGGGACACAGGAATCTTGCTGCTGGTCTGTGTGCTTCACTACCAAGGAGATGTCGATGATTCACTACCAAGAATATACACAAAACCTGTGGTGAAGACGAAGGAGGAGTGGTTAATGAGCCTGAATTGAAATGTCTGCAGTGGCTGATTGCCCTAAGGGGCAGAGCAGCCTATGGGTGTAGGTTTCATCAGAGAAAACAAAGGTACCAGCACGGTAAAAGTGAAGATGTTTGAGAAAATGCATTTCAGAATGGGGAGATTGTCACCAGCCATAAGGTGTTGGAGCTGATCCCACGTGGTGAATGGTTCAGCCTGGTGTTTAGAAAAATATATAGTATGTGGAGGAAAAATCCCAGGGAAAAGCTGAGTTTCTGGGAAAGACAGAAGATAAGGGTGTCACCCTCATTCTTATTTTAATTTATTTTACCTCCCCTTACGTTTTTCTGAGAAGAGTAGCAAGGGAGGAAGATCAGTGGGAATGAGAGTGTGGCCCTAAGGGTCTCTACTGAGAGCAGGTTCCCTCCAGTGTTTCAGCCCCTGAGTTCCTTCTGCAAACAGAGATGAATTCAAGGATCAGGTGTATCAAACCCACAAAGATTTGGATGTAAAAACATGAAGGGTTTTTTTTGAAATTATTTCCTCTCTTCCTTTTGTGAGTGTCCCAATGTGCTGGAGGTTTAAATAAAGAAAGTTACTTATCTAAACTAGAATGCATCTTAAACCCATTCCCAAATGCATATTTGTGTGCATGTGTATAAAGAGATTGAGGGAATGTTTAATTATGACTTTCCTTAAAAAAAAACTGCATAGAAAATAGAAAAAGGCATTGAAAAATTAAACTGGGCCTGCTAGACAGTAACTGGCTTATGGGTAAACAGCAGCAACATCCTTAAATATTACAGAAAAAATGTAGGAATGCTGAGGTCAATGAGGGCATTCAGATATGTGAGTAAGAAATGACAGATGAGATTGTCATTGCAAAAAGCCTCCATGGGTTCTGTGCCATTAGTATTTAGACATGGGTTCTGTGCCATTAGTATTTAGAGAAAAAGCTGAAGGTCATATCAGAGACTAGAATACAATTTCCTGGGGGCAAGATGAAATGCTAAAAGGTTTTATGATTATGCCAGAGCAGATAGTTAGGCAATTAGAGCTCTTAAAAATTGTCAAGGCATGGGATCCAGATGAGTTACATCTGAGAACTGAGATGGCAGTAGCAAGTGGAATTGAAAGCTTTGGCAGATATTTTTTGATCCCTCTCCAAGGATGGGGTGGCTGGAGAGGATTGGGCAGCAGGGCTGATGTAGTTGCTAAATATAAGCAATGATCCTGAAAAATCCAGTGCCAAAGCAACACTTTGGTAAGAATATGACTGACAGAGGATATTTTGCTTGGACTTAGGGAGTTCTTGGCTTATCAATTCACTTGACTTTCTGAAACACGTTACTGTGCCAGAAGACAAATGTCAAACAAAGTCCATAATCTATCTGACTTTTCTGAAAGCATAGCATGCAAAATATTGATCTGCTTAAGGAATGCACATTATCTCCTGAAAATGACTAAAAATTAGCTCAGGGAGGAAAAATAGTGTCAGTAACATTGCAGAGGGATAACAGAGCAAACATACATTGTGCATGATCTACTTGCATCAGGTTAGACGTCCTTGTGCAACATTATCCTTGTTTTGATCTTTAGACTTAAAATGTAGAAGAAAAAGGGGACAACCTTGTTCTTCCTTCTGCCAAAGTACAGGTACACTGAGGAGCAGAACCACAACAAGCCATTCAAGGCTGTGCAAGTCTTTAGGCTGTACAAAACTTCCTGTCCATTGCTGACAGAGGCTGCCCCGCAGGCACCATTCTGATTGAAAGGAGCTCAGCTCTGTCAGGGGTGAGGATTGGCCTCATAAAGTATTAATGATGGCAAACTAGATTGTTTCCAGCACAGCTGAATGCCATGTCAGCAAATACTTATTAGAAAAGAATGAAGAATGCAGTGTGATATTTTTAACATTTCTCTCTGTGCTGGGTTCCTTCCCCACAGAGAATTCCTGCTCCTGGCTAGAGATGGGAGCTTGTTACATTGACATTTCCTGAAAACTCCCTTCACCCAGGATTCTTCTCCTGGGAAGCTGAGAAGCCTCAGAGAAAAATTAAACCAATAATTATCTCATTTGCTTCTCCTCTGTTTTGCTCATGTGGAATGTGTTTGGAGATTGTTTATCCACAGGTGATTGTTTCATTGGTTTCTGCTGGGAGTTGTTTTCACTCATTGGCCAATCAGGGCCAAGCTGTGTCAGGACTCTGGAAAGAGTCACAAGTTTTCATTATTATCTTTTTAGCCTTCTGTAAGTATCCTTTCTGTATTCTTTGGTAAAGTATAGTTTAGTATTCTTTAATATGATATAGTATAATAAAATAATAAATTAGCCTTCTGAGAACATGGAGTCAGATTCATCAGTCCTTCCTTCCATTGTCTGGGAGCAGTGCAAATACAATAGGAGCTCCCAAAGCAACAGCAGTGGGCAGCTGTCCATCCCTTTCCTGTGTGTGATGTTTTCCTTGTCTCTTCACCTTCCAAAGTGATCTAGGTCAGCATTAAATTGACACTGCATGTCCCTGTAAGGCAGTAGATATGGAAAGGGGGCAACTTTTTTTTTCCCCTCCCCACTTTTCGTTCTAGGGGTGCATTTATTTCTAGGGGTCTCCTATCTTCTTTTGCAGACTGAAAAAGCAGTAGCAGGTGTCTTGCAGGTGAGATTTTTATTCCAAGAGGGATCTGTCCTGTGGTGCAAAGGGAGCACACCTCCCATACCTACCTGTGCTGCATCCTAACCTGCCAGACCCTTGCACTGATCCAACAGGACTTAAAATAGGAATTCTAAGTACTCAGCACCCTCAGGGATCCAGCATCGTGGTAATCTCCTCCTCCAGCACAATCTTCATAGCTGAACCACTGTTAATGTGTTTGCAATTCATCTGTTGTGGTACTTAAAATAGTAATTATTAGTGGCATATTCTTTTGGGTGATCAGCCCAAAACTGCAGTGCAAGAGTGTGACCTTGAGTTTTCCTACAGACAGTGGAAATTAGTTGATAATGGACAAGAGTAATTGCTTGGATGACAGTGCACCTCTGGAGTTATATCACCACAATACATCACAGAGGCCAGGAGCTTAGCAGGACTCAGGAAAAAAAAAAGGAATTAACAAAATGCATACAAGATGTTGAAATGCATTAAAAATGGGACAGGGGATAATACAGAGGGTAATTATAATGTAATTATATAATTGTATAAGTAAGCACTGTGGTTTCACTGGGAATCTTGCATGCAGGGCTGGGCTCAGAGGTGTCTGATGAGTATATTTAGAGGCTCAAGTAAATCTTACTGACTGGAGAATTCTTAAACAGTGATGTTTTTAGTTTTGGAAAGGAGACCATAAGGAGGGCATCAAAGGTGTCCTGCCAGGAATCCTCAGTCTTGGAGCCCTTTTCTCTCACAGTAGAAGAGGATGAAGGAAGGGAATGGGACTAGTCAGATTATCAGTACATCTTTTCCCCTTCTTTGCATGCAAATGGTCATGGTCATTGATGAACAGATGCACAAGAAGTTACAGAGAGGAAGAAGCCAGGGTAGAAGAAACCAGAGCAATGAGATTCCCCACCCAGACTCCTGTTAAATAGCTGTCCTTACCTACCCCCCCCCCCAATATTTCTCTTTCTGTGTCTCTTGAAGTCCTGCTGCAAGGCATGGTCCAGGGAAGAGAAAATAAAAGCTTCTGAACAAAGAATAAGTCTCACATTTCTAATATTTGAGTTCAAATTGAACACACAGACGTTATTTTCTCACATGAAACTTGGTTGTCACAAAAAGAGATGAGAGATTAATTCTCACATGTTTGGGAAGAATATGGAAACATATCAAAATTAAGAGTACTGCTGTTTTGGTTAGCAGCAGCACCTTTTAGGATAGTCAAGCTCCACAATTAAAATTTAAGTATAGGGGATGAAGATAAAAGCTAAACTGGAAGCACAGAATCCTTCCTGGTTTTTACACTTCCTGGAATTAATTATGTTTTCTGCACATTGAATTCACCCATTTGTATTTCTAGTCAGGTCTTCTCTGTGCTCCTGTGTTTACATGAACAAAAAGCATTCACAATCATCAGCATAAAGATTAGAAATATATAAAAAGAGCTTTTGGGAGGAATACTAATAACAGAAAATTTGTGCCTTTGAGCAGGTTTGTGAAAGTATTTTTGTAGTTTAATCTGGCTGATTCTGGCTGTCATAATACAAGCTGTATTAAACTGATCATTAACTTGATCCAATGTAATGTGTTTTGTGCTTTTGATCTTGCTTGCTGCTGCAAATATGTCCTTCATTCAGAAATGGCCTCACATATAAGGTGGCTGCACTTGCAGGCTCCAGTTTTATTAGATTTGCCAGGCTGATGCACTCAGGCCATTTAATATCACTTTATCACAGATAACAACAGCACAACTAACTACAAAACCACAAAAAGCCTTTAAATTTTACATATTGGAAACTACTTAAAATTCACTTTTAACCAGGGGGTCTTCTTCAAGCTGAGAAGAAAATGTAAAATGTACAATTTCATTACCCTGCATTAAACTTCTATTTTTCCTTTAGAGTTTTACTAGCTAAATCAGCATGACCAAAATCCTCTTCACTTGCTCTTCTTGATTTTTTTTTTTCATGGAACTTGAAAATGGGTAATATTTCCATGATTTTTTCCATTCTGTGGTTTTACTGCTGGCACAATATTGTTTCTGTTATGCCTTGTGAGCTGTACTTTGTATCTGTTCTTAAACAGATCTGATGCATGAAATGATGATGTTCCTGTGCTTTCTCAGGCTCTAAAGTTATTAGAGCTAAGTACTGTCAAGTTTGCTAAATGTTTAGGTGAATGAGCTGCTGTACTGTCAGACCTGAATGTGCAAGAAGTAATAATCCATACTAAAAAGAAAAGTTTATCAGCATTTAAAATAAAGAAAAAGAGTACTGGCATTTTAGAAGGAAATGTACTTTCAGGCCTCTTTTTCTCTCTACTGGGTTTTGCACTTTGTGTTAATGAAGTCAGTCTTTCCCCTTTCTTCAGGAAGGCCAGAAATTGATTTTTTTCTTCTTTTTTTAATGGAATTTGGGCTTCTCACATGCCTCACTGTGCGAGGACTCTAAAGAAATCTCCATACACGCGTCTTTCCTGAAAATTTAGTTGTACCTTCTGGCAGCCTCTCCAAACATGCTTGTCTGCACTATCCTTTATCATAAATACTTCCCCTCTTTGCAGATGGATTTTAGTCCTGAGCAAGGGATCAATAGCTGAAGGGAATCCTGGAAAAATCAGGCTGGTGCTATTCCTTAGTGCCTGACTAAGGTATCATTAGGGTTTGCTGGGCCTCACATCACCCCAGCACTGATGGAGTTTCCATAGTGGGGAAAGCAATTATCGCCAGTTTGCCTTGTAAATGTTGAAAGGCATCTGCTGTTCCTCTGGGGTGCCTGGAGAAATGCAAATTGATGCTGATAATAAACATAATTATAAAGAAGGTTGCTGCAAAGACTCCTGATCTGTAAGGGAAAACTGACATTTTAAGGGCTGTGCTATGGATATAATGAGAATAGATATTGGCTTTTAAACCATTATACTGAGGCAGGGATGGATGTTTGATAAAGTCTCACTCATTATGAGACACTATATTGAAAAAAGTTTGTGTTGCATCAAAGTCCACGATGGCACAAGGGTTTAGATTGGAAATTCTTTATTCCTGTATCTCATTTGCAAACCTCTGGATCTGGGTTTTCATTGGGGTTTGTTGTTTTTTTTTAAATGCAGAAAGGAAAGGTGTCAAAGACCTTCCCTTTGCAGATTCTCCTAACTCCTGTAAGGTTCAAGCCTGGCCTGTCCAGACCATCATCAGGGATCTCCTGGGTTGCAAAAGACAAAGAAAAATGAGTGTCTGGGTTTGGTGCAAAGGCTCTGGCTTGATGTGCCTGCACAATCTAATCTTGAAAACAGCAATGTCAAAGAGGAACAGAATAAGAACACATTCCATAACATTTGTGCTATCTGGTAGTTTATGTGCCAGGTATTTAGACTGAGGTCACAAAATACCAGCTTTTAAATTAGAGACAGCTTGGTGCAAATGCCAGTGATAAAAGAGTCAAGCTGAAAATAATATTAAATAATTACTGTAAAATAAAAGTACTATTTTGAAGTTGTAATTGAGTTTGATGTGTCAGGATTATGTTATTGGTAGCAGTTCATGGCTCATCCAATGTAATTATTGCAGAATCAATGTTTTCATTTAATGTTTTCTGGATCGTTGTTGTCATCTGTGGTGCTTAATTGAATAAAAAACAAGATTCACTTGGAATAGATGCAGATACAAAGCACTAAATTTCTCAGAGGAAGAATGTTTTCACTTTGCTTAACCCAAAGCATTAGTTTATTTGCAAATATAATTGATACTGGCTTGAAGAGCATTCCTGGAGTACATTAAGCAGGACAGCCATAACAAGAGTATTAGATTTATGGCAGATGAGTGTAAATAGTGCAGTATTAACTGTAATGGATTCTGGGCTATAAATACACCACCACATCCCACTGGGTAGGATCAGGAGTCTTACTCATGAATGACTCTTTAGATGTGCATTGTGTGAAAGGAAATAAGCCCTGGACTTTGAATTTTAGCACAAAGTTGCACATTTTGGTAATTCTGAGCTATAGGGTAAATACCAGGTCTCAGCCCCCAGCAAGGTTGTGGTCTTGGTGTCCAAGCCCAGCACTGAAAGTGGAAACAGAATGCTGAGTTTGGTGGAGGTTCCATCAAATCTCACCTGCCAATGAGCTTCACCTGTGCAGGGAACTGCACATTTTAAATCCTTGCTCAACCCAAACTGAGGTGTAGCATCACCAAAAGCTGCTGAATGTGAACCATTCAGTCTTTGTGTATGCAGGAGGGGTACAGAGATGCAATGCTGCAAACACAGAAAGAGTCTTCTGCAGGGTGCCTCAGAAGTGAGGGCTGGAAAAAGAAATATCTGTCCTGTGTGGGGAGAGAAAGTCACTGGCAGTAAAGTAGTCTCTTCAGGAGCAGGCAGCAGTGTGCTGTGCAGGTGGCAGGCAGAATGTTCTTGTTGGGACTGTAAGGTATTTTCTGCAGGGTCTGTCCTGTTGAAAACTCCTCTAGCCAAAAGCACAGGGAACCCCCAGCTGTGCAGCTCCTTGGTGCTGTTGTAATATAAATGCTGTATTAAAAGGAAAAAAATTTCTTTTTCATTGAGAAAATTTTCATTTTCATTACAATGATCTTATATGGTGGCTGTATTGATTGCACGCAACTTTACTACAGGACTATTCTATGAAGAGATGCTTTCTTTGGTTTTGACTTCAGCACACAAAAAATGGGTGTTCATTTTTACTGTTGGAATTGCACTTTCTCTGACTATGCAAGGAGGCTTCAAAATTGATGTGCCTTGCACTTACAGCCACTCTGAGCCACTTCACAGAGGCAGAGTAACATCAAGGAGCTTCAGTGCCTTGGAGAAGAAGATGTACAGGATTTTACCAGGGTGGAAGCTCTATCAGACTTCTTTGCAATCAATTATCTCTGATTATAGAAATTTAAACCTCATTTACAGCACAAAATCTGATGAATATGCTTAAGTTTCTGTATCCCCAAAAAAGGATTCATCCCAAACAAATTAACTACCCCTTTTCCTCATGGGAGGAGAGTCAAAGTGATGTTCTGGTATCATGTTCCACAATTCAGTGAGAGCTCTACTCTTTCAGCAAAGGCCTACCTGCATCACAAGGGCTCATTCTACCATCTGTGTTTGCATAAACTTCTGTTAACAAACCATATTGTTATTGGGGAGAAAATTAAATCTTTAGAACAGGTTTCTCCGAGGCAGCTGTCTGAACCCTCTGTGTTGCTGAAGAATGTCTCTGTATCAAGGAATGTGAGACTGCAGAGTTTATTTAACAGTGAGATAGAAAAAGGGTTCATTTTATTACAATTCATGCCATCCTAATGGACCACTTGATAAGAAAATATTAAAATGTAGTGCTGGGTGGACTGTAAGTGAATATTTATTTGCCTTCTACCACTACCCCATAGCTGAACCAACAATCTCAGGCTGGCACTCAATGGTTAAGATGAACTGTTTAATCAGGTCTGTGGCATCCTGCTGTCAATATTATCTGAAGTGAAATCAGTTGAAAGAAAATGCCAATTGAAAGCATCCTTGCAAGACTTTAACTGCTATTTCTGTAGCTTTTAATCACATGCAGCCTGTCTCTGGCATCTATGAAGAGGGGAAAAGGTTGGAAATAGATTTATCTATTTTGGAAAGCTTGTCTCTTCATTTCTAGACATAATTAAAAGCTTGATATGTTGCTTAGAGTTTTCCCATGTACTTTGACTTTTCTTTGACTGCTGGAAGGGGTGAAGTGATCAGTGCAGGTATTTCTGAAGAATGATGTCTGTTAAAGCTTTGTACAACTGGTTTCCCTTTCATGCTGAGCTCAGATACATTGCCCATCAATCTCTTCATTTTCTGCTCATATTAATCCTCTCAGAGTAGCTACTGCTTGTTCTGGTGTCACCAAACTGCAACTCAAGGTGAGAATTACTTAACTTGGTGCTCTGGATTGCCCATAAGGCAGATAGGATTTTATTTTATTTATTTATTTATTTTAATGCTGGCCAACTTCTATTTCTATTATTTCAGGCTTTTGCAGATTAAGCTTCTAAACATCCCATCCTGCAGTCACTTCCCACACCAGTCCAAGTCTTGATCTACAGAGATGAACAATAGAAATGAAAAGACTGCTGATTCCATGAATAAATATAAGCCCTTAGCTGCCTTATTATCCCTGGAAAATATGTCCAAAAAGATGTCTTTGGTAATATTTGCAATAAAAGGCTGATAGTGTTCTCAGGACTGATGAAATCTGCCCCTTCTTGTTTCTAAAATTCTGATTTGCTCAAGAGAGAATGCAGTGATGGGTGATGCAACTTTTTTCAAGCATAAGTTCATGCATGAATGTGAAACTTTGTGAGTTTTCCAAAGGTAACACATTGCAGCTACTCCACAGGTAGAGCTGGGCACTGACCCAGGGTTTTTCAGGATGCACTGTTTACAGCAAATCTGAGCACATGGCATTGATCTGCTGCTGCCCACCCTGGTGGGTGGGTTCTAAGTGCTCTGCATCTCCTCTGGTAAACAGGGCAGGGTCACAGCAAGCTGGAAGAGGAGTGGGCTCAGTTTTTGTCTCTTTGTGGGCTTTGGTGTTGGATTACAGCATATACAAGCAGTCACATGCACCACCTGTAGCTGATTTTTAAGTGTGCACACATGATGGGGATATTTCATATGTGCAGTTACCTGAAATTTGAGAGGTATGTAAATGAGACATGCATTAATTATCTGTGACAAGGAAATGGCTCACTGTGGTTTACTCTCTCACACTCTAGCTCACATTTCATACTTGTGTGATTTCCTAAGGGTTTTATATTCAGGGTGAAAAGTCTACATTCCTGCATAGCTTTGTGTAACCATATTATGGAACTTTCTGTAAGTCTCAAATATCTCAACTTCCCTTCTTTGTGCTGTTTTCTAAACTAAATGAAATCACAGTTTGGTTTTGTGGTTTTTTGGTTTTGGTTTTTTTGGGTTGTTTTTGTTTGTTTGATTTGTTTTTTTTTTGTGTGTGCAAGAATTCAGAGGCTCACAGCTGTAGGCTACTTTGAAATTTTTGTATCATTATTTCTACTTTGCTGTCTTCAAAATATGGTAAAATCAAAAGGTCAGAGATACCAAATCAAACAATAATGTAGGGAAAACTGTGTTGGAGACAAGCTTACAAGTGAGTGTTATAGAAAGGACACACTTCTTATTTGGGGTTGAGTGTGGGAAATTATGATTAAGTACATCAGAGTGTCATGGACATATTTTATGAAAAATCCTTTCCTTAGGATCTTTTCTCCTGAGAAGCTGAGAGGCCTCAGAAACAAAATGTAAACAATGGTTATCTGCTGCTGTGGAATGCAACAGGTGCATCTGTGATTGGTCTCATGTGGTTGTTTCTAATTAATGGCCAATCACAGCCCAGCTGTCTCAGACTCTGGTCAGTCACAAGATTTTATTATCATTCCATTCCTTTCTTTGCTAACCTTCTGAGGCAATCCTTTCTTCTATTCTTTTAGTATAGTTTTAATATATAATTTACTTTTAATATTATACATATCATAAAATAATAAATCAGCCTTCTGAAACATGGAGTCAAGATTCTCAATCTCCATGTCAGGATTGCCTGCAAATACAAAATTTGGTGACCCCGAGTGAGGAACAATTCAACATCAGAGTACCTGTGCAATGTTTTGGGGAGGCTGTACCGTATTTTTTATTCATACTCATTAAAAAGTGTGAAGCTCTGTAAAACTGGATTGGAGCAATCTCAAATCCTGAGTCCCAGTGAGTTAAACAGAGGTCCTCAGTCCCCCAGTGAGTGGTGCTCAGCACTCCTAGCACCCTTCAGCAACACTCAGACATCCAGAGCCATTCCCTGTGCCTCAGCCTGGCTGTCAGACCCCAAAGGAACAAACACCTTGGATGGGAAGGCACAGGGAGTAAGAGAGAGAGACTTTTGGCAAGAGGCATTTTATTCTCCCTGATTTTGGACATCCCATCTCTGCTGCTGCTGCTCTTGTGCCACTGACAGTCACAGCCTTTTAAAGACCCACTCCTGTTTCCAGTAGGGTCAAGGCTGAGGCACCCTTTGTCATTTCAAGTGGCAATGTGAGGGTTTGCCCCCCTCTTCCTGCAGGACATCAGGGGCTGTGAATCTGCCCCTGCTCCAGCCCCACCTGAGTGCCCAAGGTGGCATTGCTGAATACATGCTAAATCTCTGTAATTAATGAACATTATCAAGGCTAAATAAATGATGTCTTTTCCCCTTTTGCTGTGCCCAGAGCCCTGCTGTTCTCCTGTAAGATGTATAGGATATATAGATGTTATGCATCTCTTCTGCATTAATTTTCTTGTGCTACAGGTAGATCAAATAAATACATGAGAACTGGGCTTCACCACCACACTACTTGAATTATTTATTCTATTTAGGTTTCTATTTGGGCAGTTATGTACTGCATGTGTTTGTACATCATGCTGTAAGTTTTCCACTTTCCTTACTGTGTCATCTGGCTACAAGTGAGCTGGGAATCTGGTTTGGTGCAGTATCCTCAGAGCTGAAGAGTTCCTCTCTGAGGCAGTAAAAACAGTGACACAGTACTAGCATGCCTGTGAAAATGAAAGCTCTTTAAGGTGGTAGAAATGGCACATCAAAACTCCTGGTCAGTTTAAAAAAAAAAACATGGAGCAAGGCATTGTTCTGGTTTCTGTTTGCTTCATCACAACAGAACCAGCTCCTGAGGTTACAGCAGTAACAAGGCAATTCTGTTCACCTCCTTTATTTATTTTAGTAAGCACACACTTTTACCTCTGCATTGGGGTTCTGAGTAGACCTTTCCAGTTGGCCCATTTTCCATAATTTGCATTTCCCCTAGAGGGCTTTCAACATACCAGTAACATTTTTTGTGTATCCTCTGGGATAATTACATGTAGTGTGCAAGACCTGCAGTCCAGAAAGGTGAATGCAGGGAGGGTACTGAGGCACACAGGGGAAAATTGGGTGAGGTGACGGGAATCTGTGCATTACTTGTTTTATCTGCTCAGTGGAGTTTTGCCCAAGTGTTGTTTTCTGCCTCTTCCTTCCACTTGAGAACAGAAATCTGAAAACATTGTGGGTTTGCCTTCTCCAAAAATAAAGACATGAAGCAGACAGGAAGGGCTTTGGGTCCCTTTGTGCCTCTTTTAGAGAAGACAAGTGTTGGCAGTGTTTTCATTGTTCAGACTCTTGAGGAGGTTATTTTAGGTTGGAGGAAAAGCTTATCTACCACAGAGCTAGCAGGAATGCAGCAACATATGCTTACCACAACAGACTGAATCCCAAGAAGTCTAGAAACACTTGATAAAAACCACACCAGCTTACAAATCCCCACAGCCATCATAGTCCCCACCAGAAACTGAGGGCAGTGGTCACCACAGCCCATCCAGCTCCTGTGAGCCTGCTGGGGAGGCACTGAGCACCAGAGAAAACACCAGGGCAGGTGGCAGAGGTGACATCTTTGCACCTCTTGGCGTTGTTTGGGAATGGTTGAGAGAAGTTATGAGGCTAACACGGTGTTCAGTGGGTTACCAGTCCTCAGGGCAAGTGGTCACACCCTGTGCTACAGGCGATGGCAGTCCTGAGGAGATCCTCTCCAAATGGCCAAAGGTGGGCTCAGCCTGCCCAGCCTGCAGGATCCACATCTTTATGTTCAGAAACTGAGGTTGTTTGGTCTTTATGCCTCCATCACCTGTGAGACTTCAGAGGTTGTCTTGGTACAACTTTCAAGTATGAGACATCTTTAGGGTGAATATGTGTTTTACTCAGCCATTTCACAGTGTCATTATTTTGCACAGCCTCACTATTAAAAGTGTGTGGTTCATATTGTGAGTTCAAGTATTTCTTTTTTTTTTTTTTTTTTGGTTAAAGCTGATATAAAAGTAAATGAAAAATAACAACCATTGTGATGAAAAGTGTACTTCATAAAACAAATACTTAAAAAGCCACTTGCTCCAGCTGCAGATTTTATGTACGAGGATCTCTCAGGCAATGTATGTGCTTGCATAAGAAGTCTTTCACAACATTTACATTTAAACCAGTCATCATCTTATATGCAGATCATTTATTCATCCTATAAATCACTTTGGAGCTAAAAATGAAGATGAGGCTCTCTCTTTTCCAAGCAGTAGGCTGCTAAACAGCCTAATGTGTTTGCAGCTGTTGTGAACATGGGGATTCTCTGCTTGATTCTCAGTGATTTGGGAGGTATTTTCTCATCCCTGGTGATGTCTTTTACATTTTCTCACCTAGATATTTCAGTTCCAAAATATAAATTATGGCTATTCAGTAAAATGGGGAGGGAGGGAGGGAGGGAGGGAGGGAGGGAGGGAGGAAGGAAGGAAGGAAGGAAGGAAGGAAGGAAGGAAGGAAGGAAGGAAGGAAGGAAGGAAGGAAGGAAGGAAGGAAGGAAGGAAGGAAGGAAGGAAGGAAGGAAGGAAGGAAGGAAGGAAGGAAGGAAGGAAGGAAGGAAGGAAGGAAGGAAGGAAGGAAGGAAGGAAGGAAGGAAGGAAGGAAGGAAGGAAGGAAGGAAGGAAGGAAAAAGAGCTAAGAAATTAATTCTTCCATTCCTAAAACAACAGTTAAAAAAAGCACATACAGAGTCAATAAGGAAGGAATTCAGATACCTAGAAATAACCAGGAGCTATGGAGGGAAAGTGTCAGTGAATATTGATCCCTAAGAGCACAGGGAGCAGGAACACTGAGCCAGACTGCGAGGAAGCAAACTGCAAAGGCAATTTGGAGACCATTCAC
The DNA here is from genome assembly GCF_012460135.2 of Molothrus ater. Taxonomy (NCBI): domain Eukaryota; kingdom Metazoa; phylum Chordata; class Aves; order Passeriformes; family Icteridae; genus Molothrus; species Molothrus ater. Next base: position 7,912,486 of record NC_050478.2, read on the forward strand.
AGCTGGCACTGAAGTTGGGGCCTCAGAAGTCTCTCTCACACGGATAAACAAGTGAGAAAGAGGCATCTGTTGCATTGCAGCTGCCAAGGTTACACCAGCAGGAGCAGGCAGAGGGGCAGAGAAAAGCCAGCAGCAGGGTCTGTATTCCTTGCAGGGATAACAGAGTCAAACAATTGTGGCACTGCTCATCCCCTGCCTTTGAGACTGGGATGATGTATTAAAATATATACACTGACTCAAAAAATAACCCCACAGTGGATTCAAAGTAATGTTTTTGAACAGTAACTACTTCAATAGAAAAGTCTGAGTGTCACACTTGATCTTTAGGGTAGGCAAACCAAAGTGGGTGCGGAATCCTGAAGTGAGAGGACCACAAGTACCTGCCTGCTGTGTTCCCCAGAGACACACTCCAATTCAGGCAGGAAAGTGCTATGCAAAACAGCTCTAGCTGTGCATGAAAGAGCAGACTTCTTCACAGCTTACATGCCCGTGTTGTCTTATTTGTTTACCATGAACTGTGTGGTCCTGGAACTCAGAGAGGCAGCAAGAAATGGGAAGCAGCAGAATAGAGTGCTTCAAATCAACCCAGTATAATAATCTTAAACTACCTTCTCCTCGTCAAGATTTAAAAAGAAAAATTTAAAAAAGCAACTTAGTGAGGCTTTGGTAATGGACAAATAGTAAAACACCACAGGACTATTATGCAGACACACAGGTTGTTCTTGCAATTCCCATTGTCCCTGTGTCCCCTGCTGCCACACACCTGCTGTCTCAGATAGCAGGAGTTCTCATACTTGTGGGAACATTTTGAAGTGTATCCCCTGTAGGAACAGATATTCATGCAAATGACTAATTAATGGCATTGACTGAATAAACTGGATTTGATCTGCTAAATGAAAATAGCACACCAGATTGCTTTCTTAATGATTTTGGTCATGCTTTCTTAATGGCTTTGGTCATGTGTAATGGAAATGTGATGTATTTTTAGCTGTAACTATATTCATAATCTGTTACTGCCTCTAGTCCTTTCACAGAACCTCTGAAATCTGGAAAATCATCTGAGTGGATCCCCAAGACAGAGAGGTCCTCAGTGGAGCCTCTGACAGTTCCTCTGGCCAGAGACTCTCCCCTGACTGACCCTTGGTAGAACCAACACATTGGAGACAACCGGAGAGGGGCAACAGTAGCAGGGCTGATGCAAGATAGAGCTAATTAGTGCATCTCCTTAAAGGCCAAAGATTTTCCTTTCTTTTATAATAAAATTAGTTTTGGGATGTCCATTGACAAGCTGGGAAATCTTGCCAAAGTTAGGGATTAACTTGGAACAAGACTAAAGCGGTTTTTTGGTCTTCTAATAGGAACTATTGTGAGAAGCAGTGCTGGGGATGGTGTGTAGGCAATAGAGATGCTCTGCAGCCTTTGTAGGAGTAGGGCTGATGTCAGCTGATCTCCCACTAAGTGTTTCCAATTCCAAATTCCAACTGGGGATGTTGCTGTGCAATAATGTGATATTAGTGTTGTCACATTCTTGGAGAGGGGCAGGGCACAAACTGTGCTTTCTGAACAAAACAAAATTAAATTCTCCCTCTCCAAAGCTCATTCAGATGAGCACAGAACAGAAATCTCCAGAATGAACAGCCAGAATGTCTGCCTGCTTCTGAAGCATCTAAAGCACAAACTCCTGTAAAAAAAGCTTCTAACCATGCAGCCCTCATGGGTTTAAAGCTTCCTGTTCTTTGGTATCTTTTGTATGAGGAGCCCTTGACCTCCAGAGGGATCTGCAGAGGAGGCACAACCCCCTCTGACTCACTGCATCTGAGCCATGCAAATACAGAAGGAGAGGGGCTGTGCCATTGCTTTTTGTGTGGATAGATGTTGGCACTGGGACTGAGAAGGGGGAACTGGTCACCAGCAAGCCCTGGCACATCTTGGGACTATGAGCATCTTGATTTTTTATGGACCCTTCCCTCTTGTTCCTCTTGGAATTTCTCTATGAAATTGGAATGGTGGTGCAATAGGGCACTAAAGGTATTTTATCATGCTTGGAGATTGAGTAGATTTACCTTTTCTGGAGTATGCTGCTGCTCTTAGAAGAGCACTGGTTAGGGAGACCTTCTGCCACCATTGCTGCAGGAGCTGCCAGCCTTGTGTCCCCACCCTGCTGCCTCCACACCTTGGACAGCAGCACCAACACACACTGAGCACTGCTCCCCTTGCATCCTTGGGCCAGTACTGACTTCCAATGACTGAATGCTAAAATCCATGGCTGTAACATTTCTAAAGGCTTTTCTCACCTTTCTCATAGTGGATGCCTGTGCTGGCAGAGTCTGTCCCTCTTCCTGAGTTGTCTTTAAAACATCTGCTACCTATAAAACTGTCCTAAAAACCTGTAGCCCTTACACCTTTTCCTTTGTAACATACCTCTGAGTGGGTTTTTCTCTTGCCATGAGCTTTCCTGGGCACTGTGTCCTTCCTCAACTGAGAGCAAATCAACCAAACCAGTGGGAGCTGTCAGCAAGTGTGAAGCTCAGAGGGGCTGGATGTACAAAACCACATTGTGTGGTGTGTTCTGCTGGAGGCAACACATTACTGCACCCCAAATACTAATGGTACTAATGGTTTAGACCCCCCCAAAATTTAAGATATGTAACTCTCCATGGGATCTGGTCATTATCTGGAGAAAGGAGTACATTAGCAGACTGATCAAATGTATGGTTAATCAAGTAGAATTAATTTCTACCCACTTTGCTCACTGGCTCCAACTTCCTTGCTGTGGCAATGAAAGGGGAATAAATAACCCAGTGTGGCACAGCTAAAACCCCAGGCTTCAATGGAGCAGAAGGGTTCTGCATCCAATAACTGTACCTGCTGCAGGCTTATCACTGCTCTTAGTCTGTGCTCCCTGGAACAGATGTGTGCAGCTGCAGGGCTCTCTGTGAGCTCAGGTGGCTGGTGAGTCTGGCCTTTGTAACTCACAGGGAGCAGGAATGCTCTGCACTGACTCCTGAGAGCCCATTGCTGCTTCCCATAAAGGAGCTGCTCTGTATCCAGACACCTCTACTGCCTGGGAAGGGCGGAATCAAGGATGGCCTTGCACCCTGATCTGCTAAAAAATGTTTGGCAGCAGCAACAAACTGCTTTTTTTTGCTATCACATGTTGCTGTGATGCTTCATCATTTGCTGTGCTTTAGCTCCTAGGAGTTCACAAGTCTTTGTGGTGGTGACAGTTTGAGCTTTTGTTCCACCTTATCCTCCAGAGCCACTGGAACATTAATTCCTCTTTGCAGTGTTCTAAGTTTTCAACCATCTTTGAGCAGGAAGAAGCTTTGTGGTGACTTTGTGAACTCCAAGGAGAATTTTAAGAATGATCCCAGACCACAATCTTGTTCCTGCCAGTCTCAGGAGAGTGAAGCACTTTCCTTCTAACAGAAAATGCTCCAGGACATGTGTGACTAATTTGTTACAAGGTAATTAAAAATTATCTGTATTACTGCAGTGCTGCATGATTTTGTTGAAACAAGCACTCTGAGTGAAGATGAGTGGAGAAGCTGGAACAGCTCCTTTCACCTGTTGCTGGTTCCTCTCCTGATGGGAGGGAGTTGGCTCTGTCCTGCTGTGGGGCCTGAGGAGGTAATTGCTGTCAAGCCTGGGGATGCATTCATGCCATTGTAGCTGGCATTTTGAATGAGCATCTTGGTTAATGAGGAGAGCTCTCTGTGCTCAGAGAGGGGTCCTGAGCTGTCCCAGTGGTGGCACAGCACAGACCACATGGATTGATGGAGGATGCTCATGATAGACATGCACTTTGTGTGGGCAGGGATGAGTCTGGAGACTGACACCCTCCCATGGCATGGGCAGGAACAGGAGACAAGCATGCTTCAGGTGTGGTTGGTAGAGGTTGGACAGCCTGTTGTATACCTGACCCTGGCAGGGAGGAACAATTGTGATCAGCTGTATCCTTGTGATCAGCTGGGATGCTGTGGGGAGGGATGGATGGGAAGGTTGAACTCCCAGGGTCCTTGTCTGCCAGTGCCTCCTGCCATGCCCCACACGGGGCTGTCTGGGACCCATCCTTCTGCCTGCTGGCCTTGGCAGGTGCAGATTCTTGTCCTTTGACAGGGATGTGCTAATCCTTCATCAGTGATGCCTCAGCCAAGCAATGGCATGGGTACCCTAACCCTGCTCAGAGGTCAGGAGGGACAGCCTCACCCTGCTGGTGTGTGAGGAGATCATTCTCTGACTAATAAACACTTCTGAATGGCAGTGGCCACTGCTGCTCATCCAGGAAGTGTTTGGCAACCTCAGAACCCCTTTGATGGAGGCAGGAGGGGGACAGAGAGCTTGAGGATGTCACTGCCCCTGCTGCCACATCCTCAGGCAGTGAGCAGCTGGCGGCCACCTGAGGGGATGGGACAGCCTGCCCTGGTCCGGGGTGACAAGGAGGTACAGCCAGGCAGGGAGATCAAGGCATTTCAGAAACACTGGGCTGGCTGTGCCAAGCCCTGGGAGATGCAGTCAGAGCAGCAGCCTCTTAATGCACCCCTGTAATGAGGCTCAGCCACATGCATTTGCATAGCTAACTGCTGGACTAATTAGCACAATTAACTTCTTCTGTGTCCAACAACAAGCTTAGTGGGGGAAAAAAATCTACATTGTAAGGGAGAGTGGCCATTTCCAGAACAGTTAAAACTGTGTCTTAAGTTGTTAACTGTGAAAGAATTGAATCTGCAGAGGGAGGGCATGCAGTGCAATTAAGTTTAGGGATTGCCAGTGTAGGTACTGAGGGGTCAGGGACTCAGTGAATGGCCCATGTTTTAAAAAGGGATCTGTTTTGCAGAAATTTCCAGCATGTACAGTGGAGGAGTAAAATAAAACAACCAACTAAATAACAAAAATCCCACAACCAAAAAAAAAACCAAAAAACCCAAAACCAACACACCAATTCCAAATACAGTTTTGTTTTATTTGAATTCCTCTTGGAAAGAAAAATAGCAGAAGTGTGGAGTTAAGCAAGCCTTCATTACCACTCACAACAGGTAGAAAAGTAGACCAAGCCAATTGGAAAATTCAAACTGATCCACTTATATAAAACCTTGAAAACAATTTTGTTCTGATGGCTGGGGAAAAATGTATGAGCAACAACCTCAAGTAAACATTTAGAAAATACCGTGACTTAAACTATGGGGACTAAAGAGATGGAATTGCAATGTAAGCCAGGACTGTGTCAGAGTATAATTCAGCAAGAAATCAACACAGGCTGTTAGATTTGAATGCAAATTACTGTTTCTTGTTAGAGAGGTGCTATTCACTTATTTTTTAAATGAGCTTTTGCCTGGGTTGTGGCACCGGGGAAAAGGCAAGGTTGTCCAGTTTACTACCAGCACAATTCTGTGTTGCAGATCTTTTATGTTGTGGTTCCTATAAACTCCTGTGAATGTAATGGTGAAAATGCAGAAACAGTTAGGGAGTCTGAGTGGTGCCTTGTAGATATCTTTAGGGAACTTGGCCTGATGTTGGCCTGTTCCTGAAACAAGGATCAAAATTATCCCGGGTGTAAGGAGACATTGACTGCAGTGGTGTCGGTGAATGTGACCTTGTGTAATAAATCTGTGCTGTAAAATTGGGGACCAAATGAGGCATAATCACTTCCCTGTCAGACAAACACTGTGATGTTCCCTTTCCTTAGCAGGCTCAGCCGAGGTCCCGGTACCACGTGAGTGAGAGCGCATTTATCTTTACACAGCATCACAGGCTGCATCCCGGCTGTGCTGGGTAGGAGGTGAAGATGGGAGAGGCAGCAAACGTGGCATTTTCGTGTCACCAGGTGTTGGGTTGAGTGAGGGCTCCATCAGTCCCGAGCAAACACCGAACTACGCTGCTCTGAGTTTTGTCCACCCATGCGAGGGCTCCTTCCCGGAGCGTGGCTCTGCCTCGGCACAGCCCGTGTTACCCCGTGCCGACAGCCAGGTGGGCGAGCGGGCTCGGGAGCCTCCTTCGACAGCTCCGATGCGCCGGAGAGATCTCTGCTAAGGCAGAGAAGCTGCAGGGAGCGAGCTGCAGCAGGCAACGCGTGCCCGCGTGTCACCCTGCAACGTGACCTCCATGGCAGCCACCACAGCAGACACGCACGGTGGCCCCCGGCACACCGGGGACATGGAGGGGGCTGGGGGAGGCTGGGGGCCACCTTCCACCCTTCGGCAGTGAAGGGGCAGCTCCCCGGAGCATCGGTCCCATTGCTGGGTACCCTGGCAGAGCGCTGCATCCCCGGGAGCCGCGCTGGCAGCTGGGCAGAGGCTGCCCTTGGCACGGCTCTGCTGGGCAGGGGCTGCCCTTGGCACGGCTCTGCTGGGCAGGGGCTGCCCTTGGCAAGGCTCTGCTTCAGAGCTGAGCACTGACGGAGCCCCCGCAAGTTGCGAGAAGCCGGGAGCGCGCCTGCCAGAAACTCCGCGGGTGCGCGGCCCCGCGGGGATGCGGGATGGGGGATGCGGGACGGGGCAGCGGCCCCCGGGGGATGCGGGATGGGGCAGCGGCCCCGCAGGGATGCAGGATGGGGCAGCGGCCCCCGGGGGATGCGGGACGGGGGATGAAGGACGGGGGATGAAGGACGGGCCAGCGGCCCCGCTCTCCGCCGCTCCGGGAGGGGGATGGAGCAGGGCCGGCCGCGCACATCCCGGCGGCTGCACCGCCAGCCCCGGCAGCCCGGTGCATGCGCAAGGCGCGGGCGGCCGCCGTGGAGGTGGGGAGGGAGCGAGGACCACATCGCTGCCTCCGGCTCCGAGCTGCCAGTTGCTGGTTGCCAAGCAGTTATCATTGTTTCTGTGACGATTGCAGAGGCTGTTGCTAATTGAAGAAGCCCCCACAGCATCCTTCTCTCTGCTCCTGCTTCTGCTTTTATTTTAGAGGCTCAAGGGGGAAGACAGCCAGACTAGTGCTTTTTTACATTGCATTTTTATTTATTTCTTTTTGTGGGGGTGGGAAATTTCTCAGCTGGTGATTAAGTGATGGACTAGTTACTCATCCGTATCCCTTTAGTCTTTGTGTGTGTGTGTGTGTGTGCGTGTATGTCTGAACACACAGACAAGCTTACACACACACACACACACAGAGTAAAATCCTGTTTGCCACTGCAGTGGGCACAAATAGGTGAGCATGACTACAGCCAAGGAGCAAAATGCATCAGGGAAACAAGCCCAACAGCAAGACCAGGTAAATGCTTATTTTCCTCAATTTCAAACAGATACAGATTTGCAATGTGTAGCTTTGTGTTTCTCGTATGATTGTTATGATTTTTTAAAAAATCTTTTTGGTGTGTGTTCTTAAAATTGTCAACTGAGTCACCAGCCAGTGGCAGGAGGGAAGTGCTGTGTAGCTGGGTTCAAGGTCTGCTTTCTCAGTGTGTGTGGAGACTTGGGGGGAAGCTGAAATTGTGATAATTTTAACAGCCTGCACCTCTTGCTGAAGGCAATAGAGGTTTGTTCTGTAACTTGTTCCTTACATGTGTTCTGGGAGGGGGAGTATGTTGGGATGGAGGCCCTTTCTCTCTGGAAGAAGGGGGCAAGGGTATTTAAAAGCCCTTCTGCAGATAGATATAAAATTGTAAAAGTCGTGTGCAGCTTCTGACTTTGCCATGCACTTTCAGTGAATTTTTCTTGCCTGGCATTGTCTTGGAGGGGCATTTCAGGGTACAGCATGTGCCCAGGCTATGCACAAACATGAGGGATGGCAGGGGGGGCAAAAAGCAGCTGCAAGTAGGTAAAACTCCTACTGGCTTTGGGGCAAATTTCTGTGCTCTCAGCATATCTGAACTCGGTTAATCTATTTCTCTTGGTAGGTGCTTTGTGTGTTTCTGGAGAGGTAGAAAGTTAAAGATTTCATTTTCTCTGTCAAGCCTGTATTTTGGAGGGTATTCCTCTCTGCCTACACTTACCAGGATGGAATGAAGTCAAAACTTTCCCTGTCTAAAAAGCAGCGGGTGGCAGAAAAAAAAAAAAAGAGATATATCCTCAGCTGTAAAGGACGGGCAGAGTTATGAAGTGGTGGCATAAGGGAAAGTCTGGCTGCGATCTTGGAGCTCCAGCTGAGGCTGGTGAAGGTTCCTGAGCTCTGGGGGCACTTGGCAGATCAACATCTCCCTTCTCCTCATCCCCACCTTCCCCTCCCTGTGCTGGGGCACTGCGGTGGAGCCCAGACCCTCCAGTTCTGCAATTGTTCCTCATCTCCTTAAGACATTGGAAGTTCTCCACTTTAATCTTTGGTTAGGACAGCACAGGAGGATAATTTAAACAGATCTCTCAGGGCACAAATTAATTCTTAAAATAGCTCTTCCTGGAGTGATAGGCTGAGAGCCTCACATTTTTTTTTCTTTTTGGTACAGTATTTTAGGGAAGAAAAGAGCATGGGAAGACACTAAGCACCACAAATAGCATGATATAATCTGCATTTATTTTCAGGGTGACATTATACCAATGACCAAAACAGGCAGGCACAATGGTTCAGAGGAAACAAGAAGAAAATAACTTTGATATTTGGGGTTAAGAAACTATGCTTCATCTAACCCCGCAGGTGTTGGACTTTTCTTCTCTTTTCAATGCTTTTGGAATATATATTTTTGTCACTGTTTGCTGCAGGTTAAAATGAGTCTACCTGTGTTTCTGGGAGGCAGGGGTTTATAAGTGCCTTTTCTGAACAAAGAGGGCTATGGGGCTGTCCCTTCCTCCTCCTTAAAGCTGTGTAAAAGTGTTGAGTTTTGTAAGTCAAGAAGTATATGTTGCATTTTTATGAAGCAGAGGTCGTTTTGTTTCAAGCAGTGTTACCTGCCTAATGCCATTTTGCTGTTGGCACGCCACGTCTTTGCTACTTTGGTCTTCCTACGTGAAGTACAAAATGCTCAGAATAGGTCCTTAGTATATGCAGAATCTTGATTGAGTATATTCCATAACTGGCTGAATTGCAATTATACCCATATGGTACACTTAAATATTCTGGGAGTACGTGCTCTCTTAGCTCTGCCCTAGTGTGAGCACGAAATAGAAATATCAAGAATATATAAATATCAATCATATTGATGAATATTAATGTCTGAGTCTGTGAGCAACTTTGCTCACTGCCATCATTTCTTTTATTGTTTTCACAATACATTATTAGTAAAATGGCTTGACAGCAGGGGGCTGAATCCAATCTCTGTCTATTGATTTGAGTGCACTTTTATCTTCCAACACCAAAAGCAGATCTAAAGCCTTATTTTATCTAAAACTGTTCATAACTGAAAAAAGGCTCTATTCAAATTCTATTTCTAGCTGAAATTCTATTTCCAGGCTTATGCATATCAAGAATTACTGAGCTTTTTTTTTCCTTGCTTAAAAGTGATCAAGAAACTGAAAAATGTAGCTTGGAGAAAAATTGGAGGCAAAGTGCTGGTCTGGCTGTAGAGGACTGAGTCTCTTTCAGTAGCAGCTGCTGCTGTCGTAAGAGATTCTGTCCATCCCTTTTCTGTGCTCCCTGCTGTGACATTCCCTGGATCCAGAGGCAAGCAAGTGTCACAGTTGGCTTAAATCTCTGCTGTGTCCTACCATACTAACCCAAACAGAAGCTGGCCATTAAAAGACACTGCAGGAACAGGGTGGAGAAAGTTTGAAAATGTCTGCAGAAGCTTTGCAGGCATAAATTTAAAAATCTACTTTAGACTCGTGTGTCTATATGCAAATGAAGTCGTGTTCTGCCTTGAGATTTACAAAAATGATAATAATTAGAAAATGATTGGGATGTGGAGATAAGCAAAGCACTGCTTTAGCTGCTGAAGGCAGGCAATCCCTTTCTTCCTCAGGTAATTAAAAATGTTTCTATACAATTCCTTTCTGATAAGCAGTGCTGCTCACCTCCATGCCAGTTAAACTGCTCAGAATTCCAGTCATTTATCTCCTTGCTTATCTGTCTCATGGGTCTGAACTCCTAAGTCTTTTGGACATCATGTACAGAGAACATTCTGTAAGTGATAAGTAATGCTGTCTGTTACTGTCAAGTTGTGATTGCTTGATCAAGAAGTGAGCTGGACGTGGTTGTCTCCGTGCTCTTGGCTGCTCCTGGTGCAGCTGTGGTTTCTTGTTCCGAGGGCTGGAGTTGGACACAGAGCAGTGCACCATCAGCACAGCTGCTTCCTGCTCAACCCAGAGCTCGGGAGTGCGTGGCAAAGACACTGATAGACCCAGGATCTGGCTCAAGAGGACTAGAGAATCCTGTTCTCCCCCTTGGGGTTTGTTAGCTGGATGTGTGGATAGGCCATTAAAACACTTTTCCATTAAAAAAGGGAAAGAAAATAGCAACAGCAGGTCAAGTACTCTGACAACGCTTTAGCTATTTATACAGGCTGAAGACCTCTGTGTTTTAACATAAGCCTGTAAATTTGTTATCTTAGTTTAGCCCAATTCTTGCTACTTTTAATGGCCTTTGGGAATGCAAATAGCTCTGCAGTCATATATAAAGATAAGGAGGCTGATTTTTTAATGAAAATGTGGTAACAGGCGTAATGCTAAAATGAGACTTTTAGATATTTTAAAAAGTGAGTCAGCATATCAAGTATAACAGGATCACAGATTCTCAAAGAACAATTTTTGTAAAACATATTTAAAGGGTTGATTGGTTAATTGGGTATTTGAACACTGAGAATAAAGATTGTTCTCATTTCTTTTGCTGTGTAGAAAAGAACTGTCCAGGGCTTATAGGGAGCAAAATCCTGTTCTGCAATGTGCTCGTGTCCTAGACAAGGTTGTTAATGACTGCATGGAATCCATGTAAAAGACCAAAAAATAAGTGAGGAGACAAAATAGCTTGAGGGCTGCCTTATTGAAGTGGGCTCCGTGGAAGAGTGGAATCAGATCAATGGAATAGTTCTGCCTATTAGCTGTCATTAAGGTAATCAATTCTGAATTTTACAGAACAGCTGGAATTCCGAATCAGAGGTGTGGTGTCTTCAAGTGGAAAGAGAACACATTTACTTGTAAAACCTAGGCCAGACTCAGGAATAAAATGATGAAAAGATTAATATTTCATGCTGCTAATGTTCCCCTGCCTCTCTACTTCACAGAAATAGCCTGTAGTATCTTGAAGAGTGAGTACAGTTGCAGTATCTAATATACTATGCTGAAGTGTGCCTCTACTTGTGTAACTTTATCCAAATAAGAAGCTAAGTGTGCACTTCAGCTGCATTATGCAGACAGTCCCCCTGTGTTGTTTTAATTCAGGTAATTCTGGGATTCCTGTACCAGGGGATGCCAATCCCTGTGTGCCCTGCTGTCTTCCTGCAAGGTGGTAAATGTTCTCTGTCATTGTGAGCTGAGTCCTGTGCTGTTAATTCACTCCCAGAGTAGATTAAACTAAAAAATATGGGTGTGCTCACATTGGGAAGTGGTGTGTACCCACCCTGTGAGAGTCAAAGAGATGATACTGAGATCCCAAACACATATTTTTGACTGGGGGATTATTTCAAACAAATTCCAGACTGGCATGCATGTTCTTTAGTAGCTGTTCAGCATCTTCTCTCTAAGCATCATCTGAAATGAAGCCAGTTTGTGTACTCTGAGTCTCCTTTAAATGTGAGTGAGAGCATGGTAGCTGTGTACAACTCAGAGATTTGGTCAGTAGTGCAGTTCTGAAAGGAGCAAAAGGACTAAAAGTCAAACAAATGTAACTTCATGTGAGCTACATACCTGTATCCAAAGATATCCCTATATATGTATATATATTTTTTTAACTCTGAGGTGTGACTTAAAATCATTCCAGATCTTCTCTGCTCACTTGGCTGCTGTCCAGAAAATCACTGCCCCTGGGTACCAAATGTCTTGGTTGGTTCTACATGCTTTGCATGAAAGAATGCAACAGTCCTGATTCTCTGTGACAGCAAAGCCTCCCTACAGCACATGAGCAATACAAATGATGTCCAAAGAGTGCAAGATCCCTTCCCATTGTAAACAGGCAGTGCTGTACAGTGGTGAATTATAAGTTGTGAATTTTATCTCTTTGAAGCAGGGAAGGGACTTTGCCCTTTTATTTGTCAATATATTTCTGTTGTATGCTAGATCACAAAGAGCCACTGCTGAGCCCTCTCTCTTTTTTAGCAAGGTTTGAAGTTCCACATTTTAACTGAATGTTTGTAAGCAGATTGAGCTGTGAATTCACAAGAAAGCTCTGATTCACAGAGCCATTATCTGGCACAGTCAGACTCCCCAGTGCAGCATCCCAGTGGCACAGAATCCATGCAGAGGAATGGAACAGCACCATGGAATAGCTCTGAGGTGCCCAGATCCAGCACTGGGCTGAAAGGAGCCTGGCCTGGAGCTGTTGAACAGGTGGGAGGGAGTCTCCTGGGAGATGAGCTAATTTAGTGTGTTATCTCAGTGACTTGTGACAGCAGAGCTCCTACATTCCTGGCTGGAGCTGAGAACTGTCACATCCCAAAGGTGAGGCCCTGCTTGTGAGAATCCCTCATTCTCCTTGCAATATTCTGGCTCAGGTTGTTACAGCTGTGCAGAAATCAGGGGCAATGCCCACTTTGGAGAGGTGTCTGCCAAAGAAAAGGGAAAAAGGAGAAAGCTCTGATTTACATAGAAAACTATAAGTTTCTTTAGTTTTAATGGAATTGTTTAATATTTTCTGTTTGAGGGCATAATTTTTTTTTAATATTTTTTTCATATAGAATACTTTTTATTATTAATATTTTAATATTATTTATTGTTAAAAATATTTTTTTCTTGATAACAACTCTTTAAATTACATGTCTTATTTTAGACCAACACAGGCTTTCTCCAGGAATCATAGAGAACATTTTTTCATTCTCTTAATGGTATCTGATCTATTCCTCAAGAGATTAAATTTCTGTAATAGCACTCCCTAGAACACTGTATTCAAGACCATGGAATTGCATCAAACTGGCAGTCTTTTCTACCTATTAGTTTTCCACAAGGAATACAGTCAGCTAAATCATGGGGAGGGGGAGACAGAGGTGGAAAGGAACTCGTTTGGTGTAAAATTGGAGTCTCAAAGCAAGAGACTGCACATAAGCCTTTTCAGTACCCAGTGCTGAAGTGGAAGTGTTTCTGGAAGGTCTCTGGAAGTCCACAGCCTCTAATGTTTGTACTTTTCTATCAGCTGCTGCTTAAGATTGTGTAAATTTTACATGCTCTTCATACCTTGACCAAGTGGGATGTGCTGTGCCACTGTCCTTGGTACAGCTGCTCCCTCCATTCCTAGCACATGTGACTTGTGTTGCATTCTTCCCCATTAATTTTTTTTCTTTTTTCTTCTTTTTTTTTTTTTTTTTTTTTTTTTTTTTTTTTTTTTTTTTTTTTTGCTGTTGGATAAGGGCAGAATAATCTGTCTCTGAAGTTCACTGTTAATCTGGGGTCGTGGGAGTGTGTTTGAATGCCACAAGACTCTCACAGAATTTGATGTGTCATTGCAGTTGTGGTCCATTAGCAGTGCTGTGCATTGCTACAGGCATTTCATGAACAGTGGTTGTACCTGCTTTCAGTTCTTTAATGATGCTTCATTGTGATCTTTATCAGGCATTAAATTCTGGTGAATCGTGGTCACTTTGGGTGATGTGAGAGAAGGCAGCACTTTTAAAATGATGTAGAGTACAGTAAGGTCTATTTTTTAACACAGTATATTCTCTATGTTTTACATTCACATTTTTTGATCCTTTGTCCATTTTTTTCCCCTCTCATCTTTTCTTTCACCTTTCTGTTCTGCCCACTCTGATTCTTAAGTGGGATTTAAGTAAATGAAAAAGAATCAGAGAAAGGAGAGTGCCAGCAGCAATGGACAGGAAAGTTGTGCACACTCCTGCGAAGTGCAGATGTGAAGAACTAACTGTGAGAGGAGTACATTCAGCAAGTTTGAAACCTTTGTTAAACATAAATTTGGAGAGGGACCTGTATTTCAAATCAATGAAGGGGGTCAAGAATGGAAAGACAAGTTAATATGAATTTCTGATTTAATGACAAATTTTGTGTGGGATTATTCATTGGCTTTGAATGACAATTCAGTGGTGGAGTATGGAACTTAGTCCTTCCTGTGTGCAAACACCACTTGTGGCTTTGAGCAAGAGTGTTGGGTCCTTAGTGGCAGTCAGCAGTTTCTCTTCTGCTGAAATGGTCCATGTTGCCTAAAATTGGAGGGGGAGGAAATATCTGGGAGTCTCCTAAGGACAGCTATGTGAAATATGGAGTTCTGAGATACTGCAGTAACTCAGGCTGCACGAGTACCTAAGATAGCAGAGAGATGCACTTCTTGATGTTTGGAGAATGTAGGGAAAGGGTCACAGGAGAAAACCTAAAAGTTAAAACTCATTCTGAAGGTTTAGCTATGAATAAGGATTTCACCAGAAAAATATCAAGATAAAGGTAAATGCTGTCAGGACTTGAGACAGTTGTGAGCAAACTTGCAAATGAGAGAGAGATAATGCACAGAATCACAGAATTGCATGATTCTAAGATTTTGGGAACTTGAAGCAGTTTTATACTTTAAGGAAAGATGCATCTTTCAGCTCTCCATTGCATCATACAGAGACCTTTTCCGAGAAGTAATTAATATTTTTTTCAGAAGAAGTATTGCAGTATAATTGGGAGCCAGAGAGGTTAAATGGAAATGTAAATGGGGGAATGATGAGCCAAGGGTATGTGTGGTCATAGGTTAAACCAAAACCTTTCAGAAATGGAAGCCAGAAAGCTGAAGTTTGGTGCTGGGCAGGCTGATGGAGAGCATCTTCCTGAAAGTCAGGATGAGGGGATGAGCCAAGGCTGGAGCTCAGGGTCTGGTGGGTGTAAAAGAAAGCTCTGGAAAAAGTTGTGGAAGTTGCTGGAAGCTCTGAAGTGTGATGGTAGCAGAGAGGACATAGCTACTTCCCAGCTCCATTAGTGAAAGTCCTTCCCTATATAAAATCCTTTACTATATAAAATTTAGGATACTGCTGATCTTCAGAGGTCCCTTCCAACCCTAACTTTTCTGTGATCCATGAGAGATGAGATGGTGAGGGGGCTAGAGAGTGACTATTAACTCTCTGAACTAGTTATGGGAATTACAGAAACAGAAGTAGGATTGGATTTTGTGAAAAATGCATATTTTATGTTTGGCTTCCCACAAATATTAAAATAAATATTATATGTGTTGTGTAAGAAAGTAATGCTGTATTAATTCTCTTAAGTAGTGTATTAAATGTAGTTTTTGGTTATAAAAAATGTTAAAATAGAAACTATGCTATGTAGGATACTTTTTTAAAGAAAGGACTCCCACTGAGATAGCAGCCACAGGACACCTAAATCTACCAGAGAAAAAGAATTTATTGCCCTCTTTTCAGAAGAAAGGAACTTTTTCCCACCTCAAAGGTGCTGTTAGGATTCAGAGGAAGAAGCTGACACTGACCAGACAGAATCCTGTGTTTGAATGGAATTTATGCATCATGTATAAGGTGTATGAATATGCAACGGGCTGTTGTTTTTAAGGGTTAATCCTCTGTTAATGGATGTCCTTTTTCGGGTTTGTGCTGCCCAGAAAAGGTACCCAGACATCTGTAACTCTTTGTTTCTATTGTCTCATATTGTCCTAATCCAAATTGTCCAAATTATTATTACTCTAATTGTATTACTATTTTTATAACCATTTTATTACTATTAAACTTTTAAAATTTTTGAAAACAAGTGATTGGCGTTTTTCACAGATTTGGTGGTGAAAGATGCTTGTGGAGGAAGGACCTTCAGGCCCCTGTTCACCTGCCTGCCTTGAGCAAAGCAGAAAAGAGAGGTTTGTTTTGGGCAGCTCTCAGATACCCTGAGAGAGACACCCTGCCTTCAAAACAAGTACTTAACACAGTAACCAGAGACATGGCCTGCTTTTCTGGATGAGGGGAATAGTGGGGAAAGGCAGCAGCTGTCTTTGCCAGCTGGGAAAAAGATTCCCAAAAAACAAGAGGGAGAAAATGACCAAGATCAACCCCCTTTTGCTCAGGGAAGGGGCTCTGCTTTTCTCATTTTCCCTTGTACTCCCCATCCCTGAGTGCCCTGCTTGCTTCTGCCCTTACTGGTGAAGAATTGAAGCTTTTTGTTGAGAGACAACCTGTGTGCTGTCTGCATGATAAATGCTCAGTGGCAAGAAATGTAGGGCTATTACTATTATGAGATACAATTTTGTGAAAGAAATTGCAGGTGAAAAGTGCAGATAGACCATAATTTCTCAGAGAGGGTTTTGCCCTAGACTGCTGAACAACATCTGCTCACAGAGGCATAACAGAGGCTCTGCTTTGGGATCTTGTCTTGTCAAATGGCCCTGTGTTGCCAGCACCTGGGAATGTGCCTCTGGGCTAAAGGCCTTGGCAGAAGAGGCTGGTGAAAGGATGGGACAACCTCCTTGTTCTGCTGGTGAGGGAGGAGCATTTCCCTGTCTCAAGCAACACCTTAAAAAAGCTGAAATACAGATAATCATGGGCAGAGGATGGACAAGTTTTGTTAGTGCTGGTGAGTGCTGGCATGGAGAAGAGGCAGTGGTGGGATCCTGGTGAGTCACAAGGGAGCAGGAGCATCCAGACATCATCTTTCTTCTGCTCCCTCAAGCTTTGTGTGTCCCTTTCAGCCCTTTGGTGGGCACCCACCACCTAACCCAGGGTGCCAAAGCCTCGTGCCCTCATTGCACCTCCATAAATACACAAGTCTAAGCTGAGCAGGGAGCCAAGCCCTGAGCATGTCTCATGGTGAAGGAGGGTGAGATACACTGAA
Source organism: Molothrus ater (assembly GCF_012460135.2). NCBI lineage: Eukaryota > Metazoa > Chordata > Aves > Passeriformes > Icteridae > Molothrus > Molothrus ater. The sequence goes on from NC_050478.2 coordinate 7,929,246, forward strand.
GCAAACACTTTTGAAGAGTTAAACTGAGCTTACAAGTCAAAAGATGTAGGGGGATACAGTATGGTTAAATGAAAGTGGTACAGAATGTAATCTTAGCCCCTAAAGAGTTGCAGCTGAACCAATTACTAAAGATTAGGAGCAGGCCTGATGCTAACAGGCCACACCTGTAGCCAATAAGAACAGTGGTATAAAAGAGTGGATTGGGAGGAGCTGGAGTCAGTTGGCTGCTGCTAGGACAAGGAAGAGTCAGTGCCTGGAGGAGCTGCCAACGAGAAACATCAAGGAGGTACAAAACTCTGGCAATATGGAACCCTTGCAATGTACCGACAATAGAACTCTTGCACTATAATGACAACAAAAATAACATTCAGAGAACCATTAGGAAGAGGATGAGCTTGAATAAAACAGCAAATCCAAGCAGATCTGGAGGCTGAATGGTTGTCTTTTTATTTTTTTTTTTAGCCCCTCGCCCTAGCATCCTTTTTTGATCTGAAAACAAATGACTGTTCCTTTTATTGTTTATAACATCATAAGACATATAAAATAAAAGTAAATTTTATATAAGTTTCATAATGCTTTGGCTAAAGTAGTTTCTATTGCTGCTTAATTGCTGCTGAGCTTGAAATTGGAGAGATAATAAGGCTTCATCTGCAGCAATTAGCCTGCAGTTTTTGACTCCATTACCTTCAGTTATGTCTGTGGCCAAATAGTTACATGCAGATATTTAAGACTTAGTTGTAGTAAGATATTGTCAAAAGTGAAATCACAACTTAGACTTTAATTTATTGTTAATTTGGACTGTCAGAGATACTGTAATAAACATATAACAGCATATTATGTGGAATGCGTTTTGGGTCATTAATTTAGCTTAATCACACACTGTGACCAACCTCTCAACTCTTCTTGTGTTGGATTTAAAGGGGTCTGATACTTCATCTTAATGTGGTTGTTGGAATTAACAAATGGTATATTAAGTTGTAACTGTGCTTAAGTGTGGTGAGAGCCTCACACTTTGATTTTTCTGTTTTCATGGCCAGGAGCAAACAGGTTATTTTCAAATGCACTTGCAGCATTTTGTGCTTACTGATAGAAAGAAACTTAAGGATGCACAAGAAAAACATATTGGGACTTAGCCCATGTTAAAAGAGAGAGAGGAGGTTTGGGATACATGGAAAATCAGATGATATTGCTTGAAGGATGTAGTAAGGAAAAACTTCATGGTTGTTATTATCCTGAGACATGGTGGTGTTAGAAAAAAGGAGCATTGCTCAAGGTGGGGAAACATCACGAAACTTCTTTTTTTATTTATTACCTAAATTTGCGATTCTGCAGATGACATTGCAGTGAGTGTAATAAGCATTGAATAGTCCTCAAAGCAGGAAAATTGTTTTTCAACCTTGCTTCTTCATAAGAATCCCTGGCACATCACAATTTAGTTGAATCTAATACACTAACAACCTTCCTCTTTCTAATTTTTATGTCCTAATACCTGTGATTTAAAAGTTAATTTACAAACATTGCTGAGAATGTTGATCCATTGACTCTAACAAGCATTTGAGATTAATCTTTGTAAGCTTAATCATTGGAGGGTGCAGTTGCATTAAATTGATTTATTTTCCATGGTGTTTACCTCATAAGGTACAACACATGGTTTTACATGGATTATATTGGTGGTTGACTTTGCCATCGCAAGTCCTGGTATAATTTGAAGATTTTTTATTCCAACCAGCTAAACAAGCCAGATAAAGAGCAGTTGTAAAAATATGGGACAGAAAAATCCAAGGAGAAATTGATTGAAACTGCCCTGGAAAGTACTTAGCACATAAAGTTTGTGCATTAGGGAGATTATATTGATTGGGAAATGCTTTGACTTTGGTTGCTGAGGGCCGTTCAGTGCTTGCTTTTCCAAATCAGTGTCTCTTGGCAGGACCAGCTAACCTCAGTTACTGCTCCTCTGCTTGAGAAATGTTGCCTTCCCACCTCTGAGAGTAATAATAAGTAAATAGATGATGTCTTTTGGTTTTGTGCCTTGTTTACAAGCTGGGCTTTCCAAAGCCCATCTGGGAGACTACAAGACTGAGTTGTTGTGTATGAGGCATCTTTCCCTCAAATGTGTTAAGGAATTCAGTGTTGGTACTGGATTGTAGGATGACAGAGCATCCATGTGTAAAACAGAACTACAAGAAATTTTGTATAGTGTATGTATCTGAAATTTGAGATGGTTAGTGTCTACACCGAGAATAAATCTGCTGACTTCATCAAGCCATGAGCTGGTCCCTATATTAGTTTTACTATCTTGAAAACCCTTATGAAGAAACTTGAGGCTTTTAATCTACAAGAGCAACAAACCTGTAACTAACAGACTTATTTCAGCTGGCTCAATTTGTTTTCATGTGGCTTTTATTATAGAAATGGCTGATATTATAAACAGTTCTCTGTACTATTCTATCATGGTAGAGAGAAGTGCTTCTTCCAGAAATCAGATTTATCTTGGAAAGTCTGATGGAAATTTGATGGATTCTGTGTGGAAATTTGATGGATTCTGTCTCATTCTCTCTGCGTGAGAATGGACTTCAGGATTAGGACCACAATATAAATTAGACCTTGCATACACATTGGAATAAGGTTGTGGGTCTGGTTTCCTCATTATTTGTTTCAGAAGATTTATTTTATCGCCTGTTGGCTCCCATCCTCTTGCTTGTGAGGAGACACTCTCTGCACTGGTGTTCTCCTGACCTTGAGGTGGGAGGTAAATAGAATGAACTTGGGGACCGTGTAGGTTCCCTGCCAAACCTCCATTCTAGGTAGTGTGCTTCCTATAAATTCCTGTATGTTCCTAAAATTCCTGCAATCTCCAATAAATCAATAAATTTTAGACCTTCTCCAGTCAGTTATAATGCTCTTAGCATCTGGGTAGTAAATCAGTGTTATCAGTAAATAAATTGTCATCTTGTTTGTCATGCCAAAAGGGAGCAATTTTTTTTTTTTTTTTTTTTTTTTTTTTTTTTTTTTTTCTTCAGCATCCTCTTGTGAATTCTGGAGAGACTCTGGTGATCAACAGCACACAGCCCCTGTCACAGGCTAAGCCCAGGTTTTAAGTCTTCAGTGATCTCTCTGCTGTAAATTACAGCTGTTTGAAACTATGATGCATAGCTGTTTTTCTGTAGAATGCAGTTCATTTGTGCAAGGATAGTCCCATTAAATCATCCAACTCAAAATATATTGGGGAAACCTTTCAAATCTCCATGGAGCTCTGCCTGGGGATGGGTGAGGAGCTGGCTAAAAACTTGGATTGAAAGTAGGGGAGGGACAGGTGACTTTGAGAGCAGCCCTTAAGAAAAGAACCTGAGTGTGTTGGTGGATGAGAAGCTCAACATGAGCTGGTGTCACATTCACATTTTCTGAAAAATCCCTTTGCCCAGGATTTTTCTCATGGGAAGCTGAGAAGCCTCAGAGAAAAATGAAAACTATAATTATCTCATTTGCTTCTCCGTGTTTTGCTCATGGGGAATGTGTTTGGAGATTGTTTACCCACAGGTGATTGTTTCATTGGATTCTGCTGTGAACTGTTTTCACTCATTTGCCAATCAGGGCCAAGCTGTGTCGGGGCTCTGAAAAGACTCACAAGTTTTCATTATTATCCTTGTAGCATTCTGTAAGTATCCTTTCTGTATTCTTTAGTATAGTTTAGTGTAGCATTCTTTAATATAATAAAATATTATAAAATAATAGCTTAGCCTTCTGGGAACATGGAGTCAGATTCATCATTCCTGCCTTCATCTGGGAGAAACACAGATACAGCAAGCTGGCAGCCCAGAAACACAACCACATCCTGGGATCCATCACCACAAATGTGGCCAACAAGTAGAGGGAGGTGATTGTCCCCTTCCACTCTGCTCTGGTGATGCCCATCTGGAGCACCGTGTTCAGCTCTGGGGTCCCTGATAGGAGAAGGATAGAGGAGGACACAAAGGTGGTTGGAGGCCTGGAGCACCTCTCGTCTGGCTGGGGGAGTTTGGGTTGTTAACCCTGGAGAAGAGAAGGCTCTGGAGAGACCTTAGAAAGCCTTCCAGTGCCTAAATGGGGCTATGAGAGAGCTAGAAAGGGGCTTGGTGCATGTAGTGATGGGACCAGAGATAATGGCTTTAAACTTGAAGAATATTGTTAGATTAAATATTAGAAATTAAGTCTTTACTGTGAGCGTGGTGAGGCCTTGAAAGAGGCTGCTCAGAGAAGCTGTGTCTCTCCTATCCCTGGAAGTGTTCAAGACCAGGTTGGATGGGGCTTGGAGCAATTTGGTTGAGGGGAAGGTGTCTCTGGCCATGGCAGGGGGTCAGAATGAGATGGTCTAGTCCTAAGTCCCTTCCAACCCAAACCATTCTATGGCTCTATGGTTCCATATCAAGTATGTTTGGACCATAAGCCTAGTTTTACCTAAGAAAAAGGTAAATTCATTTGTGTGTGCCTACATTAAAATGTAAAACCAAAAAAAGACTGAAATCAGATTTCATGGGATGAGGAATTACCAAATCAAAAAAAATCTCATTGTTCTAAAAATGTTTCTGCTGCCCAAGTGTGCAATAAACTTCTGGGTTTATTCTATAAGGTTTGAGATATCTGAAAACTGAAATTTTTTTCCCGCTTTGATAAAACTGGAGTTAATTACACCCCCCCACACACACACAATTAACATCATACATCTCTTTCCCATCTTTCTCTAGGAAAGTAAAGAGGGCTTAGCTGGTTGCTATTTCTGCAATAAAGCATTCTGGAAATACTGTTCTATGTACACAAAGATATGAAGTAATTGAGCTCAACAGGCCATGTAAAATACACATGAGAAATAAAGTATGTACTTGAGGCTAAAAATATAATCCTAAATGAATCCTATTGGGATGGTTTGTGCTCATGCTACTTCTAGTCCTCTTTCTGCAAGTAGAGCTTATTTGTCTTTGCTTTTGTTTCCCAAATAGCTTTTTTGTCATTTTTCTTTGGCCTCTATGAAAAAAGTTGGAGAAAGAATCAATTCTTTCTTCTTATAAGTTGCTACAGCAAGGTCTACCATAATACACAAATTGTGCATAGTCCCACAGAGCAGAAAAATAGATTTAGCAGAGGTTTGGGGAAGAAATTAATGAGAGATTCTAATGAATCTGTATGAGTGTGCTCCTTCTCTTTGGAGTCACTGTTCAGGGAGACTGTGATCCACATTTTACAAACCATCTCCCAGATTATTTTTCCTTCAGTTCTAACCAGGCATTTCCATTTTTGCTCACAAATGCCTCTGGGTTTCAAGAAACACAGCCTCCAACATCCACCGAGCCTTTGTTTTATTTTTCCTTGGCCCATTTCTTGAGTAATGGTTTATGTTGTTCAAAGAGAAAAAAATCAGGAATTCACTTGTTGCAAGCTACTCACTAAATACTGTTTGTACTTTTATGTGTGGTTTGCTGCTTGTCAGGTGTAATGCATAACTTTTATCTATTTTTATTGCTGAAACTGCTGTTAAAACAAGAGATGACAGTTTCTCCAAGGAGACTGAATTGAGGTGACACTCAGATGTTTATACTTCATTACTTTTCATTGCCTTGACAGTTTCTGTAGAGTTTCTTTCAATCATAGAAACCTTCAATTATGATTAGTGCTTGGCTCTCATGCCAAAAATCAATTGAACTGCATTTTGTGTAGTATTCATCAACACGGACAATACAACTAAATCAAGAATAGATCAACTTCAGTTAAGGGATTCTTCAAGACTTGTTGAGTTGGCAGTGCGCAAAAGTGAAGATCTGTCTGCAAAAGATGTGGCATTCACTTGTCCATTTGTGCTGATTGTCTTTGTGAATATGACCTATCATTATGTTACCCTTTTGCTTTCATATTCTGTAAGGGAGGAGAGAATACTAAAAAAAATTGTAGTAAGCCAGAGTATTAGCTCAAGACTGATAAATATCACTCCTGTCCATTTTGTGGAATTTCAGCGAATGAGAGAAGACTGGGAGCTTTCTTTAATATAAATAAATAGACAAATAAATAAAATCCACCTGTGACCCTTGCCTGCAGGAATTACAGATTTAAGGGAAGAGAGATTTTTGCAGAATCAGCTGCTGCTGTTGCTGGTCTCTCAGATCCCCTCTCAGTGCCTAAGAGGTGTTTGCAGAGGGCTCTGGAGGTTCTGTTGTTTCCCATTCCCTGGCTGCAGCATCCTGCTCAGGCACGGGCAGATGGCTCAGGGTGCCACAGAAGGCTCCTGTCCATTTTTAGCAGCAGATTTCACTGCCTGCTAGCCACTTAGTCTATTTGTAATTTGGGCACTGCTTCAAACTCTGGCCACATTATTTAGCTTTTAATAAGCTGGAGTAGCTCTCTTCTTTTTTTTTTTTTTTTTTAGAGCATTTGGGACAAACGTCCTCCTGAGTTTTGTCTTGGTCATGCTGCTGAATGATGTGATTTTTTTTGTTGTGAAATGCACTCTGCATGCATAAAACACAGCTAGAGCTACTCAACAAGCTTCAGGGACTTATTTCGCTAGCTGGGCTTTGGCAGGAGATGACCAGTGAACATGAAAACCCAGGAAGAACATCAAATAGTTGTGAGAGATGTTGAAAGTAACAGATGAAAAGAAATTGCTTGCAGAATTTTAATTCCACACAATAAATTATTGCTGGCAAATTGAACTGCTGCTTGCTTTTCAGGGATATTAGAGAGCTGGAAATAATGCCTGTTTTAGCCAGGCAATCATCTACTGCCTTTTGTTGACCAACAACTATATCCTGAGCAGGGAAAAAGACTAATTAATCGTTACTTTATGTAACCTTTACCAGCATGATACAGCATTTGCATTTGAGTCCTAGTGTGCAGTGCTCATTTAAATTAAGTCTGGTTTTCTTTCTGTTGTTTTTTTTTTAATTTTATTATTGCCGTAAGATCCAGGGAGAAAATAAGTGGAATTGTTGTTTTCAGAGAGCCTAAGACAGTTAATTTTCCAAGTCCAACCAAAAACGTCAGTCTCAATTGTCTCCACTTTCTGTAGACCACATTGTTGGTAAATGATGCTCAGGGGAGAAATTGTTGAGTCGTGATAAATTGTTGAGCATCCAAAAGCTATTGTTGGTCTCACTGGGGACCACTGAAAGCTCAGTGCTCTTGAAAACCCAGCCAATTATGCAGGTGCTTATGCATGGGCTTTGAAGGCTCAGTTTTCATGCTTATTAAAAAGGATGGTTTTTTAAAAGCTTTCTGTCATTACTGGTCATTTATTTTCCCCTCTGTTTTCTTTTGAAAACATCTGAAAAATAGCACACTTGAAACAAACACATTTGAACTCCTGTGTAGTCAAATGATGGCATTTAATTCAGGAATCTGAGGGTGGTCCTTTGGACAGCATTAAGAAGGAAAAGGCAGCATTTTCCCAGATTTTAGAACATTAGATAGCCCTGTTGAGTTTTTGCCTTTTCCTTTGCATCCAAGAATAAATAATGGAGCTGAAGTGTCATTTTAGTTATAGAATATGTGGGTTTTTTTCTTTCTTTAGTTGGAATATAACAGACTCTGAAAGATCTCAGACCTCAGGAGATGCTCTACAATAACTGTTTATATTATTAATGAAAATCAATTTTAATTATAGGGTTATGTTATTTAAACATATCTTCCTTGCAGAAAGATGTGTGTTGCTAAAATGGCTCTTTCCACATATAACACTAATAATACTTAACACATCCTTCATGCTTTATGTCTTTGAATTGCTTTCAAAAATATTCCTTCTGACATCTCAGTGATGTAGGTAAACTGCATTCCCCACACTTGGCAGAAGGGGAAGATTAAAACAAGAATGAAGTGCCTTGCCCAGGGCTGTGTTACTCCTTCATTTCAGGCTCCGAGCCCACGAATTGCAGTGATGATCAGTGCTGTGGGGACAAACACTTTGGGTCAGCACTGGCTTCAGGCAGTTTGTAGACATGTCCTACATTGCTTAAGCATTTTGAGAATGTTAACAATGATTTATTCATCCATTCATTCCACTACTCATGTTTGGATTCCTTTAAATGAGATCAGGCACACTTGGGTCTTTGGATCTTTATGGGCACTTCTAGAGATTTGACAGTCTTTGAAAGAATCTCCTCCTAAGCCAGACTGTAGTAAGCATCCATGGATATTAACAGTCCATCAGGAGAATACGTGCACACTGATTATATATGCTCATGTGTGCAAATACAGACATATAACCCACGATGAAAATCACCAAATGAATCCTCATGCCTGGCAGCATTCAATGAACTGTGAACCTGAAAGCAAGAAATCACTGTTGGAAATCTAAAATGCTTCCAGAAAGGTGTTAGGCACTGTCTCTTCCCTTGGAGATGCAGCATTTTCCAGCTTTCACTGGATTTCTAGTGGCATAAGTAATAACCGACCAGGGAAATAAAAGCAGACTGGTGCACCACTCTCAAAAAAGCGTAGAAAATAATGCCTTTTCCCTGCAGATGGTTCTAAATTTGAAGTGGTTGGTTATTTCTTCCTGAAGGAAGAAGAATTTCATGGTACCTGCTTCTTTGTGTCAAAAAAATATCCAAGTGCTGTGGGTCAGTGCTTTGCAGTGACAGGATAAAATGAGCCCCAGAAGTGCCTGTTGGGTGCACTGATATTGCCTCTGCCTGTGCTGAGTGCCTCACAGCTGTTAATGAATTTAATCTCAGTGGCTGGGATGCTGGCATAGCTCATGAAGCCTCAACAGACTCCTTTGGCTGCCTGCTCAGTCCTCCTGTGAAAGGCTGCACTCTTACCTTTAATTCCTGCTTCTCCTTCAGGGAGAGGACAGAGGTGCAAATTGATGATCCAGCTCTGTCTCAGACCCTTGCCTCCCATGCCTTCAGTGCTTTCCTCAGTGAATCAGCCTTTCTCCCAGGAAATTCAGTGTCTCCTGTCACTGCCAGTGAAAGGAGTTATTTTATAATCTGCAAAGGTGTTTGCTTCCCTTGAGCAGCAGAGTATATGTCATTCCTTAGTGGGCAAATAGGAATGGCATGAGGGACAGGAGAACAGAGCTGCTTTTGGCTGTCCCCCCTAGACTGATGGTGCTGTGGCCATGAAAAAGAAATATCATGAGGTTTTTAGGAAAATCCCTGGAATTTCTCTCTTTCTGCTTTTCATAGCATGGCAAAGTGACAGCATTTTCTGTAAGCTACAACTAATGAGAGCAAGAGGACCTAGAGAAAGTGTGGAGGCTGGAGGAGGGGGAGCTTTCCCTTGAAAATAGATGTAGTGTGTTAAAAATATATATGTGGGGATGAGGAGAAGTGACTAGTAAAATAAAACACCATCAGCCTCTGCTTCTTGTTCCTTTCTGGAAATTCTGCATCTAAAGCTATAGATAGTTTCTGTCCTGAAATACTCCAAGTGGTCTTTCCCCTTCCCTTTGGCTCTAGCAATGTTAGTGGCATAGGGCTGGCTGTATTTGGCAAAATGAAAGGATTCTGGCCCTTGATTAACTCAAATAAATGCTGGTTTTAAGAAGTATTTTTCAAAGAAGTATGATAACCCTTTAATGAACTACTCAAGATACTACTTTTATTTTCATTATGTCCACATATTATCAAGCAATAAATGCAGACCTGTGCATCTAAGTGGAAATACCCACTCAAAACTAACCTCTCCTATCCAAAGAAAAAAAGCAAATAAGTTTTGAACCAAATGTTGGGAATCTTGAAAGAAGCCAAAATGCCTTATTTAAGGACTTTCAAAAGAGCTATCTTTGATATTAATAGTGATTTTTTTGGAGCCTAACACTGATGTGTTACTATCTAGAACTTCAGGCTCAGTCATTGAAGCTGTCAGATGGAGTATAGGACCAAGAAAGATGTTCTGATAGCTGAGGAGGTTAAATGCTGTCATGGGGCCCCTCACACCTTTGTGCTGCAGTTTCTACATCATTCTGAGTGATACCCTTATACCCTTGGCCAAATTTTTCACAGGTTTAGGTCTTCCCCATTTGTCCCTTTTTTTTTTTTTTTTTTTTTGCCAATGCTCAGCTGGATATAGTTAAGTAAGAGTCTGGATTCTAAACTTTCTTATTTCTGACTTTCAGAAGTGCCAGACATTTCTAACTACAATTGAACTAGATAGGAGCTACACTCAACTATATAAAGTTATGATAATTGCTCTGAATAAAATCAGATCTCAAGCATCTGAAATTAAACACCCTAAATTAGCAAAATGTTTGACCTTAATCATTCTCTGACTCAGCTCCCCATCTGTGTGATGGGACAACCTCTTCCCTTCCCCATGTAGAGGTGCTCTGGAAAGAAAGTGATGAATATTTGAAGCACTCATGTATTGTAGTGATGAGCTCCATAGAAACCACTGTGAGAAAATTGGTAACTCTGCCTGTAGAGCAGGCTGGGATTGTGGGCTGCAAATGCAGTGGGGATCAAATGAGATATGGAAGAGACCTCATTACATGTGAGCACCAACCACTTGGTGCAGTGTCGGAGGTAGTTGAAAGGGTGTGGGATGTATAATTAGACTTCTGCACAATACATATGTACAGGGGGCTGAATTACAGCTCATGAGCCTTGAGGTTTGAGTTTGATATTGCACAATACATATGTACAGGGGGCTGAATTACAGCTCATGAGCCTTGAGGTTTTGAGTTTGATATTGCACAACTTACAGCCTAAGTTTGAACCTTAACCTTAAGGTAGATTTAGTCTCTTACTGTTGATTACAGGTGAGGTTTTCAAAAGCTCTTTCTCTGTTGCCAGTAGAGACAACAGGACTTTATGGATGGCTTTAGTGGGAGCACAGCTAGACCAGTGTTGAGCATTTTCAAGTCACAAGCAAGGATTTATGTTGCACACTGCCTGAAAAATAGACTGAGGGAAAAAAAAAAGCCATGTTTGATGCTTGAACTCAGTGAAGTTCTTGTCATTCCTAAGGGCTGTTAGCTGTTCCTATTAAGACCAACCTTGTAGGTGAGATGCTAAAATTAGGTATTGGCAGCGTTTGTTGTTGTTTGCCAGTGCATAACATGAGTAGGCACAATTTCTCTTATTAACCTTGAATGCAGAATTCCATTGACCTGGTTCTGAGCATCACAAACCTTGTGGTAACCTCCAAAGGTTTTTATCTGACATGCACTGAGTGGTATTTAAATGACCCAGAGTCGAGCTTTAGTGCTATTTATATTGCAGAAAGCATCAGAGATCAAAACCTCATTGTGTCAGGTTCTTATCAGACACTGCCATGAAGATCTGGCAGTATAAATTGACAAATTGAGTTTTCTTATTCCTGTTTTACACACAGAGGAGGCAGAATCTGGCCTGCAGAGAGCAGAATTTGTTTTATGCTCACTGAAGAAGAGGAGAGGCTTTCTCAAAGTCAGGAACAGAATCTTTAGTGAAGTCAGTAGCAGGATCCAGAGCTGTTGGGTCAGAACTGTAATTTTAGCAGCATTAATTCCTTTCTCATCTCCTTTGCAGACACAATCTTCCAGCCTGCATGCTGAGATTTTGCTTTTTTCCCCTACCCATTTAAGACTTTTTCTGTCCCTTTTACATAAGCAATGTCTTATATTATTAGCAAGTAATTGTCTTCTTCTGCAAAAAGAAGATTTTTTTTTTTATCCTAGCTGTTCCAATGGCACTTACCATGTCTCTTTTGAACTCTGGAAGGCAGACTGTACTGAACTGATGGTACAGTGCATTCCTCCCACCTCCAGTATAATTTTCTACCATACCCTTGGCATAGACTCCCTGATCCTGCACATTTTCTTAGCAGTAAAAAAAGAGCCATTTGAACTGCTACAATTATGTGATCTCACAGGGAAGAAAACATTATTTCCTTAGATGCAGCAAAAGCAAATCGAAGTGTTCTTCACTGCAGGAATAGGAATCTGATTGAAACACCTGTTTTAACCACAGAAGCCTTCCACACTCACAAACCAATGGAATGTTTTGGAAAACATCTGTCAGCTCCCAAGGAAACCCACTGGGCCAGCACCATGTCTTTTTTCCATTGTTTCATGGCTTCGACCTACTGGGGTGAGCTGTGGTACCAAAGAGCAAAAATAATCTTTCAGTAACACAGATACACCCATGTACAAACTGAGATGCTCATCACAGGAGAATGTTTCTTTGCCATGCTGGAAGGGCCTGTCATGCTGAATTCTGGAACAGAGGTGACCACATCTAGAGGTGGCAAGAATAGATGAAGATACTGTCCTTTCTGTGAAATCATTGCTCAAATTTTCATTTAATTTTTCTAATTCAGTTGACTTTCCAACACCCTTCATCTTCTCTTAGTCACAAATCTAACTCCTATTTTTTGTTTACCTTGTATTTATTCATATTATAATAATATCTGGTAGCTCTGGTCATTATTATGGTTTCTGTTTCCAAGGCAATGAAGAACTGAGTGTAGAGCAAGAGATTAGGTTGCTGATGAGCACCAACAGTGAAACAGAAAGAAATAAGATAATAAAAAGGCCTCTTTCTTCCTAGGGTTTGCTAAGGATCCTAAAGCACAGGGTTATACATTACATTCCAATGATTAGGAATGAATAATGTGCTCATCCCAAAGGAATGTGACTTTTTGAAAATCAGTGCTTTCTTCAGTGGGACTCTGAAAAGGAGGAAAAGTGCACTTGCAAGTGGGTTCTCTTCTCTCACTGCTGTGTTCAGGAGGGAAGTTCAACATGCAGCTCAGCAAGCCTGACTGGATGGTGGCACAAAAGAGAGGCTCTGCATTGCTTTTTGTCTGCAGCGATTCTGGCAACACAGCTCTGAGGGGAATTTGAACCAAGTGATTTCATTGTTCCCTCTCTCCTAATATCTCATCTCTCTCTTAATGACTACCAAACTCAGTTTTAAATCCCATTTCTGTATTGTTTCATTTTTTATTGTCTTTATTATTAAAGAAAAATCTAACAATCCTAATAAAATAGCAGCAGTCCATGTGATTATGAGATTTTAAGTGTTAGATATAAAATAGTCTTAGGAATAACAAGGCTTTGTTCTCTTACCCAACAGGAATGTACCACAAAATCTCTAATATTACGTGTTAAATGCATTCTTAAGAGCAGTGGTGTGCCCTCAGGGATAAGAGATGGAAGCCTATGCTATTTCATAGCTTGAAATCTCACTCTATCCACCCCATTTCAGGATTTAATTTTACAAGGAGCAAGATCATTGCTGAGTGACCAAGACCAAACTTCATGTGCTAGGGCACAGTCCCCAGTGGTTTGGTGGGCATCTCTGAGGTTTCTGTCTCTACCTCTGAAGGAAAAAAAACATCAGTCTCCTGTTCCAGCTTAGCTGATTTAGCAGGAGAGAGACTAAGAACTTGGATCCCAGAAATTTCTCTAAGATAAAGAAAACATCATGAACATGAGATTTCACCTACAATGGAATCATGGTGAACACTACAAAGCTGCATTTAATTTATTTTCATATGGAATTGCCTCCAAGACTTCAGCTGTTTTTGTAGTACTCGATGGTGAAGTTACTCTTCAGCTGGATGGGAACAGTATTCATCACTTCTGTGACAGGAAAATGCTTGGGAGGAGTTTATAGGAAATAATTTTGTGAGATGTAGGAAGGTTTCTGCAGCTCTTGAGCTGCTCTATTTCTGCAGGTTCTCCACTGCAGGACCTGGGCCACCCCAATCTTTGCAGAGCACCTGTTCACCTGCACAAGCCTTTGCAAATGGCTCCACTGTTGGGATAATTTTGTTAAAGTGAACAAGGTGTGGTCTGCCATATTTATAGAAAGCTGATTAAATATTCCAGTTTCAGTCTTCTCTAAATCGTGTCAGAAAACACTAATGAAAAACAAAAGCATTTAAACCACAAACCCAAACCAAACTATTAATTCAGGGAACTGGTATTTATAAATAAGAGAATGCAGTGTAACCAGGAATTTCTCTCAAAAGGCTTCCTGAAATGTCAGTATTATTTTAAAAGTACCTACAAAGCAAGTGTTATTTGGAGGCACAAAGCCCTACTACTAGAAACACTGTTTTCCTTTTAGTTCTATTGATTTCTTTTGTGACTCTTGGTTTCGTTCCCAGGAACTTACAATGCTTGCTAAAAGCTCGTGTTATTTATCTTCCATGAACCCTTGCATATCTATGATTGCTCAGCAAAATTCTGTTTCTTAGCAATTTGCTCTAAATGACTTATATTTTCCAGAATTTAACCACAGGCTTGATTTCTTTTTTCACCTGATATCCAAATCATTCAGAATATGATGCTTAAGAAATGTGATGGACAATTAAAAGGAAGGATAAAAGGGATTTTGGGTGCAAAGACAGTCAAAATCGGGACTTTTTTACTATTTCTCTGAGCCTTCTTTCAGCACAGCTCTGATTTAATATTATTCCCTGCTTTCATCCTCCTTGCTCCTCTCTTGAGTTCAGGATGTCAGTCATATCAATGTTGGAAAACGTCTTCAATCTGCTTATAGATGTGTATTTAGGAAGAATTATGGGCTCAGTTTTGCTGGAAGCATGCTTGGATTGTAGGAGTTATTCAATAAATCTTAAATTGCACCTTTGCTACTGCTGCATCCCTGCTGTCTGATCTGTCAGTAGCAGCACTGCCTTTGGGTGGTTTCCTGCCCAAACACCTTCTGATGTTGAATTTGGGTGGGACATCCTCTCTGTGTCCCCTAGGACAATGTCTGCTCCTGGGAAAAAGCAAATGCAGTTATTGTACATAATTATCTATTGGCACATGGGCAGAAAAAATCCCTTTGGAAGCTTTTTCTCTGGTGTAACTCACCAGAATTTCCCTGTGTAGTTGTAAGAAAACACTTCTTGGTGTCCCTCTTTCAGCTTACATACATTAAAGATATAATAGGTATGTCTTGATAAGCAAGCTTCTAGTTATGCTTAGTGGCTGCCTTTTTTTCATAATATTTTTCAACTTTTTGTATGGTATTATTAAAAGTAGTTCCATTGCATTCCATTGCAATATTTCAGTTTTATTACTGATATTAGGAAAATGTGTGGTATTTAAAGCTTTCATTGGATCCATGTAAACAGGCAAATGGAAATGGCTGCTCAGCACTGCCTGAGCCTTGAGAGGAGTTTTCAGAGGAACATTATTGCATGGGAGAAGCCATTGTTACACAGAGCATGAATTTGCTTGAGTTAACAAGAGGATGTTGGAAGTTCCTTTAGGAATAGTCTGGCAGTGACTTGAGCACGTTCTTTGAAGTGCTGTGCTGGAAGTAATGCTTTATTTCTGATAAAGGTGTTCTATTTGAAATGGTATGACACAATCATTACTCACTTCAGTCCCTTTGACCAATGAACTTGAAAACAACCTCAGGCAGTGAACTTGCATTTTTCTTAACAACCCTACTGTACCAGGGCAAGGATAATATTGAGAAATTTCATTGCTGCTTATAAGTGGGGATATCATTTGTCATCAGAGTCATTACTAAATTATATGATTTGTTTAATGGATCTACAGTATACTTGAATTGCTGAAAAAACAATTTTTTTTTTCCTAGGAATTATAGTAGAGGGCCTACAAGCACACATAAATAGGAATTTATGTGAGACTGTTCTAGTAGGAACCAGACTGAAGCCTGAATTGCTGTGATAACTGCTTAAGAAAAAGCCTTTCTTATTTCTGAGAGCTGGGAGTTGGTGCCATTGAAAGATTGAAGTTAGGCCAAAGGGACTTTACCCACAAGCAGTCATTACCTCAGAGCCATTCATTGTCTGCAAATGACTTCAGACAGGATTATGGGGGGGTTTTCCCTGGCATTAAGAATGGCATTAAAATATTTGAATGTAAATGTTTAGTTCCATTTCATGTCACAGAGAACTAATGAGCTGCATCTTTCTGGAGTGGCCGGGGAAGCCAGGCAGGGTAGACCATGATATTTAAAATAGCACATGACATCTGTGATTAGGGATCAGAATCCTGCTGGTTTAGAAATATTAATTTTTTTACTGACTTTTAATTTCTTTCTGGTTTCCTGCAATACTCTCTAACAGCTAATGTTATTTGCCTTCCAAGCAATCCTGTAGATCTACAATATTTAATTTTTTGAAAAGTGTTCCAGCTAAAGCTCTGCTTAAAGATTATACATGAGTTGTCTTTTTCCCACTGGCTTTTGTATCCCATAACATTTTCATAGTAAGTTCTTTATACCTCATCTCAGATAACAATTATAGACATTTATGAATGACTAAAAGATAAATGTTTTTCACAAAACATATACAGACATTATTTCAACTTTCATTGACACGAAAGTAAGTTGCTTGGATTTTATAGAATATTTCTCCTCTACTTGAAAGAGTTACAGCTAGGATTACCTCCTCTAGATGAGTTTCTAGCATGCAAAAGTGATTCCCTCTTCTGTATTTATCACGGGATAAACTTCACATATATGAACCACAGAATCTGAAATCTATTTGTTCAAGAGAGTTATGGAAGAACAAATTGAATGATTATGAACTGATCTACTTGCTGTAATTCATACAGTAGAAATGTTTCAGTTGCTTACTCTGAAACCAGATCTGAGGCAGCATGCCTCCAGAGTGGATCATGAAGGTACTTCCAGTGTAATTTTAAACCCAAAAGATCTGAAATTACTCTTTATTTGGTAATCACCAGGAAATACAGAAAGTGATAGTGGCTGCTGAGGAATGAGAAAAAGGATGTCTGCATCACTCATATAGACAGCTTGCAATATGAAAAAAAGAATGTGGAATAAAGTGATTTGCAAGATTAGTTTATACCTAAAACTATACATTCTGGTAGGGTACAGTCCTTGCATATTGATGCAAACAACTTTTCCTTGAAGAAACACCTCTAGGCTTGATTTGGGAGGATATGTTCAACATACTCTGTCTGTGCCTTCACCTTTCTGTCCACCTCTGCCAATTACTCTGGAACCCAGCACTGATCTCAGTCAAATGTGGTGAAACAGGCAATGATTTCAAACTTATTAAATCCAAATGTGCAAATTAGTGGGTGAACAGGAATAAAGAAACTCAGATTAATGCCTCTGAAGGGGGAATGGGTGGAACACAAACCCAGCAGTGGCATGGTCCGGGTGACCTGCCAGCTGGCTGAGCAGCTCATGGAGTAGCTTCCCTTTCCATGGCCAATTTTCTGACTTGGGCTGTAACTCTGTCCAGATCACAGCTCTAAATCTTCCTGACCCTTTTTGTGTGTATTGGAAGAGATCTGAGACTCCCTTTTCATCAACACAAACTTCCAGGGGAAGAAGAGAACCAGAATTAATGAATTCTACACAGAGAAACATTGAGTTACTGTAGAAGAAGAGTCTGTGTAGAAAGTGAAGCTTGAGCTTCTGGGCAAAAAAGCATTGGGAATTGTTCCTTTTGGCTCCCACTTCTCAGGATTCCTTTAGTTTTTAGCACTTGTCCCACAAGTTTTCCTCAAGCAAAGAAATTCAAATTTCATAGTGGTTAGTGACAGGAATATTGCAGCTTGGGAGTGGGCTGTAAATCCTGGGTGGCTGTAGAATTCCCAAGGGAATTGCATATGTCACCACAAATGAAGTGTGAAGCTGATGGATTTTCTGTCTCAGATACATCAGAGGGAAAACTCATGTAGTAAAAACTCAACAGCTTTCTAAACCTCTACGTGAAAAAATGTAGTTTGCTTGGAGGAGTCCAGGCAGACTAATGGCTTCCAGCTGGAATTGCATGGATGTGTGGGGCTTGTGAGTTGGACAGTTATATTAGCATAAGTAATGGGTTTGTTTTCTGTGAAGGTCTGAATAGCGAGACAATTTTAGAGCTTTGAAATTTATTAAGCCCCACACAGAGTATAACCACTGGAGATTTATAGCTGTAATGTTTGGCTTTCCTTAATTTCCATAATTTTCTGTTTCTTCTCCATCCATCTGCTCATCTCCCTGTATTCTTGTAATAGACATTCATTAGCTTTCTTAAGTTTTTGGATTTTTTCCTATCATAAACTCTTTGATGTTCTTTGATTCTGCTATTTTAATTTTTTTAATAAATTACAGTCTTTTTTTGTTGTTATATTTTTCTATTTATACTAAAGTTTTGGTGAGATGTCAGCCTTGCTTGTACTATCCACACCATCAAGTTTCAACCTGTGTTGAAGATTTCCAGCCAAAAGGAAGTAGATTAACATGAGCCTTTAAATGAGTGTGAAGAATCAGAGTGCCATTCCCTTTTCTCTTGAAAATTCAGCATTTCCCTGATGCCCAGGGCCAGCAACTTGATAACCACTCATCAGCAGAGTTCCTGGCCCCAGAGCTTTCTCTCTGTAGCAGAACATTTGTGCCCACACAGCTCTGCAGGGAGGGACATGAGCCCCTGAGCAAAGGCTGCTGCAAATGGCAAATAATGGCAAATAATCCTCCTTCATGATTCAGGTGTACCCACAGGATGTAATAGTGGAGGAGAGGCTGCCAAACTGGAATTTGGACTCAGTTCAGGGGAGGCTCTGACATTGTGCTGATTTTTGCAAAGCACCCAGAATTCTCCCATGTGACAGACACATTTTATGAAAAATCCTTTTCACAGGATTTTTTCTCCTGAGAAGCTGAGAAGCCTCAGAGGAAAAGAAAAAACAATTATCTGCTGCTGTGGAATGCATCTTTGATTGGTCTATGCGAGTTGTTTCAACATGATGACCAATCACAGGTCCAGCTGTGTTGGGACTCTGGTCAGTCACAAGATTTTATTATCCTTCCATTCTTTTCCTTTCTAGCCTTCTGATGAAATCCTTTTCTATTATTTTAGTATAGTTTTAATATATAATTTTCTTTTAATAGAATATATATCATAAAATAATAAATCAGCCTTCTGAAACATGGAGTCAAGATTCTCATCTCTTCCCTCATCCTGGTACCCCTGTGAACACCATCTCACTCTCAGCCCACACAGATATTTTATTATTGTATATTAATATGCATTATTGAAATACCACTGGAAGGCCAGGAACAATTTAGGCTGTATTGTGCTGACATGAATAAAAATTACAGTAAGCAACAGATATGGCCCCCAAGGGACCTTTGTCAAAAAAAATAACATGGACCATTCAGGAAAGATGGGCAGAAATAAGAGGTGCTGAGGGGAAAGGGAAATAAGTGACTACTAATGAGATAAATGCAAGCTAGTATCAGGTGTGAAATAATTCCATTAAATGCAGAATTTATTCAATAACAGTTGTTATCTTGGTGAGCTGCTCTCTCCAAGAAGACAAGCATGGGAGTGAGGGGATCAGCATTCACAGGCATTATTGAGATTCTGCATGTGTGGCAATGCTTTTGATTTCCTCCAAATGCAATTGAGACAAAAAACTTCAGCTACTTTGGAGCCAGATGAAAATGTCACCAGGAAGCTTAATTTTTCAAGATGTGTCGCAAGTATACATGATATAAGTTGTAGCCCAATGTGTTTATTAAATACCAGGCTCTTCTATGCCCCCCTTTTCACCCATATTTTTTGCACTCATTTCTTTTTCTAGTTACATGAGCATATTAGTTCTGTATCTGCAATGAATAAAGTATAAGTTGTTATTGCAGTTACTCCTTCTCAAGCTTTTATATTACTGGTTGTGCCATATTTATGGGCAAATCCTGCACACATGACTCAGGCAAGCAGATCTATTAAATGTAGAGGAGATATCTTTTTTAAAAATTTTTTACTCATACAACAAAGACAGATCAAACAATGGCATTCAGCTGGGAATTTTTCTGTCAATGTTAATTTTAGAAGTACCCATGAAAATACATTTTTTTTCTTTGATTTTCTTCCCTTTATGAAGAGCTGAAGAGAGAACCATAAAATTCACAGTGGTGGGGCTTTGAATCCTGCATCTCTCTTGGGCTATCACAGTTTGCATGTTTTTGTACAAGGTTCTCCTGCTGTCTCCCACCCAAGGGAAGCAATCCACTGCAGGAAGCATTTTAAATGGTCATATAAACACAGAATAAAATTAAATTTATTTTATATAGAGGTGTGTTTATACTTACATTTTAAAAACAAAAAAAATTGAAAATCAAGGATTCCAGCTTTTGATTTATTATTTTGAAGGACTACAAAAAGTCAGTTGTGCTGTCTCTTATTTTATTAAAAGGCATTCCAGGCTGCTTGATCTATTCCAAAGATCTTCCTTTACTGGAAATTTTAGGTGATCATTGAAAGATGCTATAATACAATTAATTAAATAAAACTTAATATTTTCATGGGTTATTTATTGTAGCCACCATGCAGCAGAAGGACCTGTATCAAGTAGGAGAGATAGGATACTGGAATAGGAAGCAACCATTTTAATTCTTTGCTTTTCAGAAAGGGGCATAACTAAAATGTGGAGATAAAATTAAAGTGCTTTGGTGTGTGAAAGAGTTAAGGATAATGTATATGTCTATGTGTGGGCCTGTACATACATTTATGTATGTGTTTTTAATGCAAATTATAGAAATAATAACTGTAATTTCCTGTTCCCTATATATTATACACAAGATTTCTGCATAGAGAATCCTAATTCTCAATAGTGTAGATCATTATTTAAATTTGTTTTCAGTTTTTTGCCATGTACTTGGGACATCTATTTTAAATACTCTGTTGGCTACTTACTGTTTGTTAATAGTTTTTTTTTAGGTGTAAGGTGACTTTACAAGATGTATTTTGATTCAAGAGGGAGGCTCTTTTGGTAGTGTGGATTTCAGAGGCAGCAGTTGTTGGCCTCAGGGCACTCATTGAGCTGGCAGCTCTGAGCCAGTTGTGATTAGGTGCATGTGAGAATGATATTTTGCATCTCTGTGTACAGAATTTTCTTGAAGATTATTTCTTCCCCCCAGCATATTTAGATAAGAGAGTTCTTTTTTTTTTTCCTCATTCCATAGTGATGCTCTCAGTTTTAAGTGCTGGCATTTTATAGTTCCCTTCTGAAAAAAACTTATGACTTTTCTGTGCCATCTCTCAGTAAAAAAGAATTTGATGTTACTATCTGTTGATGGATTATTTCTTGATCAAGCAAGTCAGCATTATGAAGGTTGAAATATTATCCTAGTTTACTAAGAGCAAACAAGGGGACACCTCTTAACCTTAAATAAAAGTACTCTTAACCTTAATACACAAAGATAAATACACATTGCCCCCCTTTCCTGGAGAGCAGATGAATAAATCTGAACCTAGTCCTTAAATTTCATCATAAAATCATGACCGAAATTATGGACATTTCCCAAGAACATAAATATACTGAAATACTCCTTTGGTGAGCCTACAGTATCTAGTTTTTGTTGAAGTAAATAATGTTACTAAATCATTTGAAGTATCCATTCAATTTGGGAGTTTTAAGCTATCCCATACAGGGCCAGGTTTGCTGCTTATCTAATCCTGCCTGCTCTCTAAGGCACAGCTCTTTATTCTGAAATATGCTGCTGTCAAAGAGTCCTGCCTGGTCTGGGTTCCTCCTACTTGTCTGTGGAGCACAAATGCATCTCTCTGAGGTTAAAAGTGTTAGTGTGAGTTGGAAATAGGGTACCCACTCAGCTAGAGCATTGTTCTGATCCTCAATATAGAAACTAAGGCTCACTTTGTTGTTTTGTTCAGTTTGATTTCACTTCACTGGAGTTTGAAAGTACTAGGGGAATTTTGTCAGTGCCCTATTTCAAGGAAATCTTATTAATCACTTTCAGTCATGCTGCATGGTCTCCTGCTGTGTACTGTTGCTGAGGAAGGAAATCCGGACTGATCTTTTCATTAATGATTGCAGAAAGCTGGACTGGTACTACTTGCAAATATTGAATCAAGAAGGGTTGAATGAATCATTTTCATAATGTGAACCTGATTGTAAGAGAAAAGTTATTCCATGTCCATGTTCTGTCTGCACTAAGGGTTATGCCACATGAAAGCAGCAGCTCAGGAAGTTGCCTGCAGAGAATATTAGCCTTAAGAAAGCACTGTAGGTTTTTTTTTTTTTTGCTGTTTCATAATATGTTGTAAACTTGCAAAATATAGGGAGTCAAGTTCTCAGCTGTTTCTTGTAAAATTTGACATTTTTGATGTGGTTAATGAATGAAAACCAAGGTGTACCCAGCACCATGAGAGCATCCCCTCTGAGAATAACCTCTGCATTTCCATCACTGCCTTCACCCTTTGACATCCACATCTGTCTTCACCCTTTCTTATTCACAGGCTATATATTCTTAAAAAAGAATTCTAAATCTTCTTGTGCAGAATAGCATAAGAAAATAGCTCAGTTAAAACTTTGACTTTTCATTCCAAGTGGGAATTGTGTTACCTTTTGAGGGGCTTTTTTGTGAACCAGTAGTGGCCCAAAGAT
Source organism: Molothrus ater (assembly GCF_012460135.2). NCBI lineage: Eukaryota > Metazoa > Chordata > Aves > Passeriformes > Icteridae > Molothrus > Molothrus ater. Next base: position 7,951,555 of record NC_050478.2, read on the forward strand.
TACAGCCTGAGGATCCACTTCCAGGCACCACAGCTGGGGAATCCAGGAGCCAAGCTGTAATTTAATGAGTCAGACCTCATTAAAAGCTTCTTCCTCTAATATAACAGGATGAGACATCTCAAAATCTTCTGGAAAATATAGTTCAGACTTAGATGCCTGCCATCACTTAGGATAGCTAGCTTGCTCTCCTATTCATCTAGATGACATGAAGGATAGGGATTTTCTTTTAACTTATAGGTGGTTCTGTATTTGTAGCCTCCTGATTCATTGCTTATATTGATACATGGCACAACTTGATAGTTGAAATGTATTTTACATCCCATTTTATTTGCCATATAGTCTAAGTATAGCACTTAATGCAGTGTTTCACAGTGATTCAGAACAGAGGCAAGTGACTCAGAATCAGGAAGAAATAACTAAATTTTTTTGACTGCTCTTGAAGTCATTTCTGTCATGAAGAGATACTAGGAAAGAATGCAAATATTACATCATAAGAACACAAATTAAGTCAGAGAAATAAAATGGAGTGCTGCAATAGAAAGTAATGATACTCTGGATTGGATAAAAGATAAGAAGCCTGTAGAAGAGATAAAAGCTGGTGTTGGCATGCTCCAACATGATGCTTGGATACATAGAAACTACAGCCTCAGGGATTTTAAAGTATAAAGAATTTAGAGAGCAGTAGTTACAGAACAGTATTGAAAATGAAAATAATTAAAAGTTTCTTAGTGAAGACAGATATAACCAATTTGTTCTAAATTCTTGCTGATTTAAACTTTATGTAGTACTTATTGAGAACTTTTTTGATGTAAATTGGGTGTTGTGTCCTTGCTTAGCGTTTGAAATATTGGATAAACTACAGTACTTTTGAATATCTTATACAAGCACTGAAAGTTGTCTCAGTTTTTCAGTTCTTCTTGGAAGATGGTTTGCTTAGCTTGTTGAAGCGGGACTTTTTTATTGAAATCTCATGGAAGCTTCTAGAATTCTTACACATGAATGAAGTGTAAATTCTCACTTAATTTGTCTTGTGTTTTTTTTTTTCTCTGTCTACTGAGTTCACTTTGCTTTCTGACTGAGTTTAATGAGCTTGCTGTCCTTAGGGAACATTGATATTAATGCTGTGTACTGCTCAGGAGCCCCAGGCAGGACTGGTGCACAGTGCTGTGCAAACTCTCAGATATCATTGTGACCCCCAGTGTCATCTTGCCAGATTTATTACTTTTGGTTTCACACATGCATGCAGCAACTTCAGCTAAAAAGTGTTTTCTTTGAAGCCTTGTTGTGGTAGCCTAATTACAGCTCAGCAGCAAGAAGGGCAGTTCTTTGAACCCCACAGAGCTGGGTTCAAGGAACTGAATAGCTGGGGCCATTAGAAATATTTTATCCTGTCTATCCCTGTCCTTGAGTTATGCAGAATTGTGCAGGAATAAGAGCAACAGGTCCTCCTCTATCAGCCTTGACAGCTCAGATTTCTGGAGTGCAGGGGGTGGATTTAGTTTTTCTGGATCACCTGGTTCACTGCTGTATTACTGCAGGGATCACCACGCCGTGTGATGAAGGGGACAGAAAAAATATCCTCCTAATATCAAACAGATACCAAGGTCTTGCCAGAGCTGTCACTCTCCACTTTAATAAAATAGTGTGGAGCACAGAAGTGCTGGAAAGGAAAAGCCATTTCTCTACACACATCTGCTTAGTGGGAGAAGAAGAATTTTACAGAGGGATGGATGTGACAGTGTTCACAGGGGTCTTAGGATGAGGGAAGAGACGAGGATCTGGCTCCATGTTTCAGAAGGCTTGATTTATTATTTTATGACATATATAACATTAAAGCTATACTAAAAGAATAGAAGAAAGGATTTCATCAGAAGGCTAGCTACGAATAGAAAAAGAAAGAAATTGTAACAAAGGCTTGTGGCTTGTACTCTCTGTCTGAGCCAACTCACTGTGATTGGCCATTAATTAGAAACAACCAACATGGGTGTCATGGTTTGACACTGGCACAATGCCAGTGCCCCCATGAATATCCATTGGCCAAAAACACAGCATCCCAAAAAACACATTTCCTGTCAAACCACCACATTGGGCCAATCACAGATCCACCTGTTGCATTCCACAGCAGCTGATAACCATTGTTTACATTTTGTTCCTGAGGCCTCTCAGCTTCTCAGGAGGAAAAATCCTAAGGAAAAGGTTTTTCATAAGAAATGTCTGTGACAGATGGATGCAGAGCTGTGTAACCCCTGCCCTACACTCACAGCAGCCTGGCCCAGCCAAGTGGGACCCCACAGGCCTGGCAAGGCACCACAGTGCTGGGACAGACTCACAGCTCTTGCAAAGGTCAGCCTGCAGCTGGACCACTGCTCTGGTGCTAGAGTGACAGTGACATTCTGTCTGTCATTCTCTAGATGGAGGATCGATAAACAAAAGAGCTTGAGGGCCCTAATTAGGAGAATACAAAGATGAATCTGATATGCAGGCAGAATTAATTTTCATTAATTTAAATTCATTCTTTAAATTTTAAATTAATTAATTTTGATGCTGTTGTTTCTATTAGGAGATCTGGCTGCTGCAGGCAATCATGTGATCACCTCTGCAACACAGTTACAGAGGGAAAAGTAGTGTTCCAGGATTAATGCATGAAAATTGGACTGCCACTTTCTAGTCCTGTTTCCAATTATATGGCTGATTATTAGAGTAGCCTTGGTAAGATCACTTGTTCACCCTGGACATTTCACTTTTTCCTTTACAAAGATTCTATAAAGTAGCTTTTAGTTCCCAGAGGTGACGTAGGTTCAGCTTTACCAAGTAAATGTGTTTTGAAATCACTGGATTAAAACAGGTTGCCAGTGCAGGGTGTTGTTAAACTATTTCACTGCTAAATGGCTCATCTGAGAAGTTAAAAAAAGAGTGCCAATGGGTTTTTGTTGTGCAGGTGTACTGTGAGTCTGGAATTATCTAACCACTGTCGCATGGCCAACTCAAAGGCCATGTCTCCCTACTGTAAGAAAGACTTGACAAGCCTCCCCTGCTCTGAGGGTCTCCAGGCATTTGAGTTGTTCTTTTCTGGGGCAGATGTTCACAAGAGACTTTTCACTTGAGCAGGAGGGAATTGATGTAATGGAATAGTTTTTCATGCTGTTTTGAGGGGAAAAATTTCCTCAAACTCTAGTCCTACACTCAGAAGTGTGTTTTGTGGTTTTGGTGACTGCAGCTGGAAGGTTTGCAGTGAGCACACGTTGAGTGTGTGTTTCTGCTTTCCTGCCTCAAGTGAGCTTGATTAAATACTCCCCATTATTCAGCTCTCAATCAGATTTATTTCCTCATTCAGGCTAAGCAGTGTTCAGTGTGCTCCACAGTCAGGTGTGGTGAACAGTCATGGTTCAGTATACATCCACTTCTTCAGTTTTGGCTCATATACTTCTGTATTTTTCTTGGTTTTGTTTCACTAAGGTCAACAAGCAGGCAATGGGAAAACAGAAGAGGAAAATGCCTGTGTGATTTTGCACAATGATTTCTGGCCATTTGTTTTTGTTTGTCTGAGCTCAGACTATGGCATTTAAGCCTTTTTTGGTTTAGAGAGGAGTATTAAAACCCATCAATGAGTGTTTTCTCACTTGACACCAGCACAAAGTCAGCACAAGCTGCATGTGAGAGGAGGAAAGATCAATTCAGCATTTCCCTGCCCTTACCTCCTCCATCTGAATATGGCACTGAGTCCCCAGATTCACAGAGTTTTGGTGTCACCCACATCCCAGAGTTTTCCATGCCTGTGGAGGTTTGGGGACAGCAGAAAAGAAGGCCCAGGTGTGAGACCTGAGTGAGATCAAGCCTGTGTGAAACCAGGCCTGTGATGCTCCACAGAGGGATCTGCTCTTTCACAGAGATCACTCACCAGTGAGCTTTTCCACCCTTGGAAACCAGTTACTGATGCTTTCTGTCTTTCAACTACTGTCTTTTATTTTATAGACCTTTTCTCTGTTCTAAACAGATGAGCTATAGCCAAAATACCATTTTCAAATGTCCTGCCCCAGGAAGTAGGTCTTTAAAGTGTAATACCTTCTGAGATGCTGGAGCCCATAATCTTCCCTAGAGTTTTGTGTGTGACCTTTACAGCTCACTTTCTGAGCAGGTATTCAGAAGGTGTGGGTTTTTGTAGTCTCCAGTGTCAGTAACAGCTCTGATTGCTGATTATTGTGATGAGGCCTAAAAATCATTTCTTTTGCTCTTCATTTCACATTCCTGAACAATGACAGGTCAGGGGGTGCTTTGGTTCTCTAGAGAGTAACTTCTGTAATGTGAGCTCAATTATTGGACAGGGTACTTCACACATCCCTAGAAAGTGGCCTGGGAGGGGATAGAAAGGTGACTCCAATATTTTAGGAGTCATTTTGGAGAATCAGGTTCATTCATCCAGGGAGGACCTGCCCTTCAGGCAGTGAATCTGCTGTATGATACTCCTGAGTAGCTATAGCACGTGGATTGCAATAGGAGAGAGGAAAGCAAACCAGATTTATGGACTTATTGAAGTTGGGAGCATGGCAAGAGCGTCTTGGCATGGTTCAACCTGGTTCCAAGTCAAGAATATCAACCTTCTCAGGCTCTTGAATTTTTGCAAAGCAAAATTTTTATTACTACAAGCTTTCTATGAACTTTCCCAGAGCCAGATTTGGCCATAAATCTACAGGCTGGATTTGGATTCTGGTGTTTCTAAGGTGTTTCAATGCCTCTTTCCTGGGACACATCTTTTTCTGCATGGTGTGAGGGGCTTTGGGTGCAGGGTGCAGCTTTACTGGAAGGACTGGAATGCTTGGATACAACTGCAGAGCCCACCAAGCAGCTGAGCTTCTCTGAACGTGTGGGACATGTTATCCTCACAGTGCAGCACAGCTCATCAGCAGCTGCAGGGCTGACCACACCTGCATCTGGAACTGGGATAGGGAGTGGGAGAGAGGCTGCAGAACTGCAGGGATCTGACTGCAAGGTGGGAGACAGGAGGGTGGTTCCATACTGAATGTCTTGAGCTCAGCAGTTCTGGTGACCCTTTTGGTTACATCTCAATGACGTGGCAGTCTGGCTGAGTGGAACACCTTGCAGCTTTACAGGATTTCTGGTGTGCCTGGGGTTCTTGTGTGCCTCTCTGGACACCCACAGGGTATCTCTTGCAAAAGCATATTTTTAACACAACCACAGGTGTGCAGTGAGCTAAAAAAATGTTTGCATAACCTTGATATGTCTATGTAAGAATTAGCTTTTACATCTGGTAAATAAAATACTGTGTAAACTTTCTGTGACCAAAGGATGACATTAACACAAAATGAATTGTAATTAATCTTAGTTAACTGCTAATTACCTGTAAAATCTGATTAAAGGGAAAACTAAATTTGCCTGCAGCAATTAGTGTTTCAATATGAAGTCTATGTCCATGTAAATATGTCTAGTTCTCTGTGTTAATTTATCACCACTGTTATTTATGAGCTTTTTTTTTTCTTTCTGCAAAGGTTACAGAGAATGAAGGACAAAATTAGAATAATGAATCTTTGTTTATTAGCACAGCAACAGAACAATTATTGTATAGACATTTTATAAACTCCAACATTTTGGTATTGTCAGAGAAACATAGTGTTTCAAACATATTAGCATAGAAATAGGCTTGTTTCTTATTATTTCAAATAGTTCTGCTTGCACTGGTTTGTCATTCAGCTGTCAGTAGAAAGGCAACACACATTCAGTGAGAACTGACCCCAAGAAAGGACTGGCCATTCTGCTATTCATTGACAAATGGATTTTGAAATATTCACATAATGAAATCCCCAGAACAAATGGCCTTGAAGAGCTGATGGGGTTTTGTAAAGTAACATCAAATCACAGATGGATGTCCAGAGTGAATTTTCAGTGGGAACAGCAGGGAAGTAAATACCCAGTTAGAATGTGATTGAAAGGAGTAGGACATGTAATTCTTCAGCCTGACAAGTAGCAAGTCTTTTCTCTGTTTTTTTAGCAGAAATACATTAACTACCTTGTCCTCCATCAAATTGTCTTAAGAATATTCCTGTGCCTGGAAAAGTTGGTAGGTATCATGTTCAACAGCAAAAAGAGCAATCTATAGAGTATTCCTTATAGAGAACTCACAAGCCTACACATTTCCACACAACAAGCTTTTATTGAAAACTGTCCCCATGCCTGTGATGGAGTCAGATTTTGCTGCATTTGCATCTACACTGAGGGGAAAATGCACACAGCCTGTCCCAGCCATCTCAGGGCAACTTCCATGCAGCAGGATGCTTTTCCATGGAAATAATTCCATCTTTGAATCGAGGACATGAACAACACTCTTAAGCACTCTTAAGAAAATGTCCAGGGGTTTGATGCTGCTATCCCATAGGGGATACAGAAAATCACTCTATGACTCCTGAATTGGAAAAATAACGCATGCTGACCCTCTCCTTTAAACAGCTCTCCTAAACCTTACCAAACTGATTATTAGAAGCTTGCTAGAATACGGTGGTGTGAGAACAACAAATAGAAAAGCTGCCAAAATATCTCCAAAGCCATGAAAAAAAAAAAAAAAGTTCTTGTCAACCAAATAACCAGTGAGCTCCACACATAGAAATGTTACAGTGTGATGTATTTTCTCTAGTGCTCCAAATACCCTCCTGGAATTATGTGAGTGAAACAGTGACTTTGCACGAAAATACTTCTCTGCTGATAATTGGAAAAAGACAGAAAACTGGTACTCAGAGAAGCAGCAAACAGCTACTTTATCTCTGTTTCGCTGGGTTCTCAGGGGAGATGTATAAAATACCTTTGAGAAAGGCAATTTGGGATAAAGTGCATAGCTTTGCTGGATATTAGAAATACAGACACAACAGCTTCATTTTTATTTTGAATTACAATTTTTTTTCTAAGCCTTTTTTCTTGATAAACCCTTTCTGCTCCACTTTCTGTCCAGCCGATAAGGAAATGAGCCTTATCACCTCTTCCCTTGATTACCCTTCATGAGCTTTTCTCTCAAGTTGTTCAGCTGATTAACACAACTAAATGAAATTCAGAACAGTGTGTCCTGCTTTGTACTGAGATTGAAGTTTGCTGCCTCTGTTTCAGCCAGAATGCTATCAATTTCTCCATGAAAGATATTAAAATCTCAAATCTTGCCAGTCTTATACAGATAAAACATGGGATTTAGGTGCTTACTGCAAGGCTACTGGTAGCTCCCTCTTGAAATTGCTCTCCCATGAGAACAAGAGAGCACAAGTTGAGATAGGTTTTGTCATTCAAGTAGGAGCTGGAAGGATATCAAAGCAACTCGCAGGATGTTTCTCTGTTTCTCCTTGGATTAAGGGCATATGGATGTTCTCCTAGAAGATATGTACCATAATGCTCTACTTACACAAAATTTAGCAAGAAAACTGTAAAAGTTTTCAGCAAGATCTCCAATGAAAAACAGTTCTGAGTTAGGCCTTTAACACTGTCCTAACTTGCCCAAAGTTTATTGTGTCAATGGTTAATTCCTAAATGATCTCACGACACAAACTATTATATCACCTGTGTGAACCTCCTTGGAAATTTGTAGTGAGGCATAAATCAAGGTTGAAGAGAATTTTTTCCCTTATGTAGAAATTGGCAAACCATTCATGTAATTTATTCATGATGATATCCTTGATTATTTTTGTGCAGTTTTGTAATTTTCAAGATCTAACCATTTGTTACAGAGAACCAAATTCCTTAGTAAGACAAATAGACAATATGCACACAAAACCTCCAAAGAAACAAAGGGAAAAAAAAACAAACACAGGAAAAAATACTCTGGTAAATCCTGGGGCCTGTAACTTCTAGCAATCATTTTACTGGTATAAGATTAAGTGGACAATGCACAGAAATCTCACACATTGACCTCTCAGTTCTTTGAGTAATTCTTGACTGTGCCAATGTCCTCAAGGAAGCTTCACCTCTCTCTGAAGCAATTATAGAATCATGGAACCAATGAACCCTTAAGGTTGAGAAGATCTTTAAGATCATCAAGTCCAACTGTTAAGCCAGCACTGCCAAGTCCACCACTAAACCTTGTTCCCTTGTGCCACATCCAGACTTTTTTAACAATTCCAAGTATAGTGACTCTACAACTTCCCTGGGCAGCTTATTCCAATGTCTGACCACTCTTCCAGTGAAAAACTTTTTCCCAATATCTAATCTAGACCTCCCTGCTGCAACTTGCAGCCATTTCTGTTTTTCTGAACACTTTTTCTTTGGGGGAAAGTGTTTCACATGGCTACATCCTCCTTTCAGCGATTATAGGGAGTGATAAGGTCCCCCTGAGCCTCCTTTTGTCCAGGCTGAGCTCCTCCAGCTCCCTCAGCTGCTGCTGCTCTGTGCTTCAGACCCTTCCCCAGCTCTGTTTCCCTTCTCTGGACACAGGCCAGCATCTCAAAGCCTTTCCTGTAGTGAGGGGTCCTGTACTGAACAAATATAGCTAAATCCTTATCTTTTTCTTTCCATTAAGTTTAATTTAGCCAAAAAAAAGAGACTTAATCTTACAAACCAATGACTTTATTCATTTCTGTAATAGTATTGACACTGAGTTTGAAGATGGTCAGGTTATGCATTAAATGGGACTGTGTTATTCTATTGCCTTTGTTCTTCATTTCTTTTCCATATTCAGTCATTCCATGAAATTCAAATAAAACTCTGCTTGTCTTTAAGCTGGGGTGATGCATCAATTGCATTGCCTGAAACTGTGAAAGCAATTTCAGCCAGAACCTTTTGCTATAGACACAATATTGCAGTGGAAACTGTTCTTACATGTACAAAACATTGCAAGGGCATCGTAACAGATCCTTTGTGGCAGATTTTCAGACTACTGTGCTTGTTCTCATTATGGGATGAGAAGGCATCTCATTCATTTTATTGAAGGGAGCAGGAGGTGAGCTCAATATCCTTTATAGAAATATTGTTTGTTTAGAGTTTTGGGGGTTTTTTCCCAGCTGTATTTTTCTGCAGTGATTTCCTCTGATATTTGATCATATTTAAAATTCACTCATTTGATTGTATTTTTCAGAAACTGCTGTATCAGTGGCTCATCTTCAGCAGATAGAAGCCCAAATTATTTTGATCATTAGGTACCAAAGAAACTTCTTCTACTCTTCCCTTGTGTCTTATACAGAAACAGTTGTAAAATTGCATTTCTGCTTTTTCTGCTCTATAGATAATAATTGGTAATTCTGAGAGGCTGAAACACTGATGCTTCCTTTGGCAGTGCAGCTCAAGAGAAAGGCCTACAGAGGTTTTTGGCTATTTAGAGGGCAGGGAGTGTGCCTGTATTTCATTCCTGTAGTGCAGCTCAGTTTTTCTCTAGAAATCCCTGAAGAATATGTGAATTGATGCTTTCATGCCTGCTTGGTTTTGTTCCAGTACTGCTAATACAACCTCTATTCCCTGAAAATAGGAGTTATACAATAGTAGTTTACCACTTTCACAACTTTCAGCTACTAGAAATTGTTTATCACTGATTATTCTTGTTGTGTAATCTGTGTACCAGATCAAAACTTCCAGCCAAGATTGTCTAGAAACAGAGATTAAGAGGAAGGGTAAAAAATCAAATTTTTGCATGACACTTTGTTCTTGCTCTGTCTTGCAGAGCTTTTAATAATTTTTTCTAAAACCCTCCAGTCTCCCAGGTGAGTTAATTTGGTAGGAAACAGTTATACCCTGAAGTAATAAATACTTATTTTCTCAGAAGATCTAATTCCAGCATCCTTGAGTAGATGGGAGATGTAGGAAACTGTTGAGCCAGAGTCCTGAACTGGACCCTGGCTTGCTGAAATCTTTCATGCCTGTCCTTGTATCCTTGTAGTTTGAATTCCAATCTGATTCTCCTGTTGTGACAATTTTATGTATTAAAAGCCCTTGAAATCCCCCCAGGACATGAGGAAACTTAGGTCATCTCCATGAATAGCAACAACTTGCCTGGCCAGGATCAACTGGGCATTTCACTTGTGGTAGGAAGTCCTGATCTCGTTGTACTTTTGGCTAACACTGAGAGCTCCATCCATTAATTTTGAAGCAGTCTGCTTTAATTTCCCTTCTTTTCCTGAATACTCTGTGTAGCAATGATTTCAGAAATGATTGTCCCAAGTTTTAAAGAATAGGAGCCTTGACTAAAAAAACAACATCTCCAATGGTGTTTTCTCTCCAGCACTTGGCTAGATCTGTATCCTTTCCTATGCCCTGTTGCTGAACTTTAGGCATCAACACAGCAGGATAATACTTTGAAATGCATTTGAGAGATAAGATTTGTCAACCTGGCTTTCCTACAGAATATTTTGCACCAGGGTGATACACAGAAGTGGACAAATGTACCTGTCATGGGGAAATATGTCTTGTAATGCCAGTGTAATTGAAACACAGCAAAACTGTCATTTATAGGTAAAACTTTTAGTCTGAAAATGGAAAAGTCCAGATTTGAGAAAAGGGCAAACCTGCAGGGTTTTTTTTTTAGCATCTTGCAATAATCAGAAAAGGTAATTTATAGGATCAAATGAAAAAATGTCTTTTTTCTCATGGGACAACATGTACTTGATCAATTTTAGATGGTAAAACATAAAAGATGAGAAATGACTGAAATTGTCAGGTGAATTTTCCAATGGAAAATTTAGGGACAGTTCAATGGTAATTGAATAGGGTGAAGTGTGTTGGTTTTCTGATGATTATTATCAAAGAGCTGGTCAAATCTCTAACCAGATTAAAAGATCTTTGGTTAGTCAGCATTGGCTAAGGGGCTCTAACAGTGCTCCCTTTATGCAGTAAGCATGTGGGGCTTTTGGCACCGGGAAGTAGAGTCGGGTTTTTTTTCCCTCCTAGCGTTTGGATTTAGCTCTGATTACTGAGGGCTGATTCTTCTTTTATGTAAGAGACAAAAGCAGCCAACGACTCCATCCCTTAAAGCCAAACTGTATAGGAATGACTGGTGATTCTGTGTTGGAAATCGGCAATGGGCTACTGCTTGCTTTAGAACAACAAAAAAAATATCCTGATAACATCATTGATGGAAAGCTATCCCGTCTGCATCTTTAAAATTCACAAGAAAAACAAAGGCAGACTTAACTGCTGAATTAATCAACACAGGCTGAACTTCTCTCCAGCAAACAGCTTATCTTGAAAAGAAAAACAGGAAAGAAAAAATTTATAAAAGAGAAAGGAAAAAAAAAAACAAAAACAAGAAAGGTAAGGATGATGTATGACAGGAGTGTAAAATGGAAGTTACAGAAAGCAACAGACCCTTAGCAAGCTTAATACAATTCTGGTGCAAGAAAACAGAGAAGATTAAACCCCTCAGCTACTCTTAGGAGAGTAGAAAAGCGTGGAACTCACTGCTGTGGGCTATTGCAACACCAGAAGGATGTGTGAGGGTCTGAGACAAGGTTGAATATCTTTCAACGCTCATTTCCAAGTGCCTTTTTGGCTCCTAATTCCTCTAGGCTTCTAACTTGCCTGTTGCTTTGACTCAGCCTGAGGGCTAATTATGTGCTTGAAGAATCCATTAGGAGACAAAAGGCACAGAAAGGCAGCCCAGCAAGACGTGTTGAACGAATGCTGAAGGCAGAAATAACAAGTGTCCTCACAAAATCTGAGGAGGAGAAGGTGATAGCAAGTAGCCCCTGCAGCAACAGCCTGCTTCAGTCTGTGCCAGCTGCTGCCCTTCCTCCTCCCACTCCCCTCGGGAGCCTGAGCCCTGAATGCACTGGGGCTGGTTTCCACTGCTGGAGGTTTCTGGAAGTTTATTCAGCATGAACTGTTCCTCTCAGCTGTTCCAAGTCTCTAAAGGAAGTGTGATCAAGGACAAGTCAGGGCGAGTGATAGAGCTCCTAATTCAGATCATGTTCTGCAGTGGGTGTTGTATTAACAGGTTAGTGCATGTAAACTGTGTGATCTGAGCTAGGTTTCCCTGTCCTTTAAGGCACATAGATAATGTAAAAAATGGGGCATATTTAAGTGAAGTTAATAATTTTGGGCCAGATTCTCGATGAGAGCCAAACAGCTCTGACTCTCTGTGGAGATGCTGAGCTATCAGAGCTGACAGACGCCCCCAGGAGGGACAGCAGTTTCTGTGTACTGTCTCACACTTCTGGTGGAGCCAGCATTATCATATTGCCTAGGGGAATTAGGCAACTTTGCTAGCTCCCTAATTTCTTTTTCGGTGTTTTGAAAATACCAGATTAATTAATTAGTAATTAGTGTGTTTTCTCCTAATGTGTACTGCATGCAGTTTTCTTTTCCCATGCTGCCCAGGTGAATCTCCAGGCCATGGGAATGCTGGAGGATCATGGATCTGCTCCTGCTCCTTCCCATTCCAAAGCCTGTCACACTCATGGTGCTGTGCAAACGATGACTTTTTCTCTCTACAGCAGTTCCAAAGCAAAAATGAAAAATGGATCTTTCCCAAGGGCTGGGAAGAAGTTAATAGCTTTGAACCAAATGGAAAAGGTTGTTGTCTGTCTTGGTTTGTGCTGAGTATACCTTTGAAAAGAGACAGAAGCAGACTCATTTTGAAAACATCACAAGGCAAAAAAATCAACTTTCTATTAATCAAATGCTTTGGCAGAAGCCTTTTGTCAGAATGGTTTTCATTGCTGCTCTTATTAATGTGGTGTTTTGTCTCTGATCTTTGGCTGGCTCAAGCTCTGCTGTGCCCCTGCCCTTTGGGACTGGAGTTCTGGCCCACCTAAGGCAATGTCAAAGCTGCTTTGCAGTCTCAGTCCTTCACTGGGAGGCCACAAGGGTTTGTCTGTGCCTTCACCAGTGCAGGAGGCTAGGAAAAGCTGCCTTATTTACTTTCCCACCACAGACTGCAATTAAAAGATATTTAGGCTCTTTGTCACTGGCAAAGGTGTCCTGCTGTTCTTCATGTCATTATTCCAGCTGCAGCTTCATAAACTGATGTTCTGGCTTAGGAAAAGAATTTATGTGCAGTCAGATATCTGAGATTAAAGCTAAAATGCTGTTTGACTGCTTTTGTGTGGTGTCATGAATATAGATCAACTGAAACACTCCATGTATCTGTCTGTCTAATCATATACCTCCTTCTTGAATCAATAAAGTTAAGCACATGGACATCTATTTGAAATACAAATCCAGACAAAAGACACTTGCTTTCTTTAATCGTGGACCAATACTTGGCTATTTCATTAATATATTATCTCTGAAAGGTAGCTGGATTTGTCAGAGTTGAAATAAGATTAAATGAATCAGCTATTGTAGTTCATCTGTTAAATCACAGCACTTTGCTCTCAGTTTGTAAAACACTCTCCAGACTAATGAAGTAGGGTCAATCACATGCATTTTTGCTGGAACCAAATTGCCATTAATTGTGCCATCAATTGTATGGATAGGTCAATAAATGTTGCCACTGCACAGACTGCTGCAGTGCCAGAAGATGAGCCATTTCCTCATGGTGTGGGGCAGATTTAGTCTCTGCACAGATCAGTGTCTGATTTCTGCAGTGTTAGGAGCTCCCAATCTACTTGTGGATTCCTGCAGGAACATCCCTGGCTGTGTCACCTGCATGTGCCCCATGGCTGGAATGGCTGACTTAGCCATGGGCATCTGGAATTTGGCACTGCCTTGGTTTGGAAAGACAGGAGTCTGCTAAGGAAGGCAGGAGCCTCCCCTGAATTGGAAAATGTAAACCCTCTCCCTCAGAATTTCTATAAATTTTGAATTTAAGGGGCTCTCAGGCAAAAATATGGGAACAGGAAATAACAGTTCTTTAATAGAGAAGAAAATAAAAGGATAAAATAAACAATGCACTAAACTAAAACAACACTGACAGAGTCAGAACACAACCTGACACCCTGTGGGTCAGGGTTTGGCAGCAGTCCCATTGGAATTGTGGCTGCAGCCCTCCTGCAGTGTCAGGGGTGGTTCTGCTGGAGCAGGGATCCTGTAGAGAAGGATGTATTCTTCCTCTGAAGATCCAGTGGAAGAAGAGGCAGCTGCTGTTCCTCTGGGAAATCCAGTGGAGAAGCTGTGCTGGTGTTCCAGAATCTCCAGATTATATCCAGGTAGGAATGCTTGGCTCCTCCCTCTGAGCTCACATCTCCCAGTGGGATGCTGTAGTTCTTATCAGCCATGCAGTGACATTCAATGGCTGTTATCAGCAGATGTCCCCTCCAGAGGGAGGAGTGGTTGTGGAAGAGATAAGGAAAACTGCTCACTGAACAGAAGGCAACTGCCATGCAGATGGCAAATAGAATACAATTTGCTTGGCAATCCAGGACAGGCACTCTGGGAGGTGTGGGAACCATTCAATTCCCAGGGATCCCTTTGTAATTTTGGTGTATTGAACAACTTGTGAAGAAACATTCATTGCTCACAGTTGTTCTGGTTCAGTTTGCAGTTTACTGGCAGAGGAGAAGGGCAGGAGAAACCTTTGTGATAAGTAATGCAAGCAATGTGTTGAGAGGCTGCTGCAGTGATTGCATCAGGGGACACATTGGGTGTTTAATTTGTGAATAAAAATCACCCAGGGGCAGGAGGGAGGGAGGGGCTGTGCTGGTTGGTGGTGTCACACATCCTGGTTGAAGTTTCCAGGGATGCAGAGCATCTGCTCTGACACACAACTCTGACACTGCAGAGGGGCTTTAACCAGGCTGAGAAGACAGAGAGTGACCTTGGGAGCCTTTCCAAAAGGGCAGGTGAGAGAGAGGGAAAAGGAGAGAAGGAAAGACCTGCTCCCTCTCATAGGGGGTGGGGTAGAAGTGACCAGCATAAAAGGCTTGGGTAAACAAGAAATCACAGAGGTTTTTTTTCTGTATTAAAGCTTTTTTAGTTTTTTAATAATTTTTTTATATTCGTTTCTTTTGTTGGGATTTGATGATCTTTGGCCAATCTGATCACTTCTACTAACCTTGGCGTTCAGTTTTCAGAGAGAAAAGTGTCTCTGCCAAAACCAGCAGGGCTCTGGGTATAAGTGCAGAACCTGCTGTGAAATGTCTTCAAAAGAGGGGGAATAAGTGGATCTTTTGCTGAAAAGCAGAAGTGGGGAGAGTCTCAACAACTCTTAGAGTCCATAAGGGACCAAAGTTACACTGCATTGTGGATATCTGTGGAAGAAATATTTCTGTCTAGCAAAGAGGATCAAATTTGTGATTTGTTATAGTATTTTGGTTTGCTCTTGTGGGGGTTATTGGCTTTTTGGTTTTTGGTTTTTTTTTTTTTTTTCAAATATGCTCTTTTTTCCTGTTTTGTGTGGGTGAAAACCCAAGAACTGAGCAAGTTCTTAGTAAAAAAAAATACAGCTTCTAAGCAAACAGCAAAGAGATGAGAGCATTTTCCATTCTCCCACTTCCCCAAGGAATGTGCTAACCATTCAGCACTTAGCTGCTCTGGGCTGGATTCCTCTCAGCCTTTCTTGTTGCAGCTGCATAAACAATTAAATATTAATTGGACCAGGAAAACAGATTGGCCATGTGCAGAATAAAGACATTCACCTGGGACATGAGTGTCTAAGTTCAGCTCTCAACTCTGAAACTGGTAAAGTAAATTTTTCTGACCTACTTCTGAGTTAACTGGTCACAGCCACCTCAATAGATTTACCTCTCTTTGTTGCTCTTGCCCATGGTGTCTCTCATGTTCAGACCATTCTAAGCACAAAACACCTTTTCTAAAGATTTAAGCAAAATTAGCACATTCCCAGCAGAAGTGTTACTTTCTGGGACTGGATTGTGTCAGGTTCAACACTTCTGTTCCAAAAAATTTGACTAGCTCCAAAGTGTTAGAAATATTTATTTAAAAATACCTTCTGCCATAGTTTGGTTTTTTTCCCCCCCAGATGAATCTTGGAAGATGAAGGATGAAAAATATGTGCCTGTTAACTTTTTCTGTCCCTTCTCCTGGGAGGATAAATATTGTGTTGACTTTTGCAAGCTGTGAGAGGTTTTCTTAGCACAAAACATAGCATGTGCTATTTCTCTGCCCATATGGGGTAGTTTCTGGATATTCAAATACTGCATTTGTTCCCCCAAAAGTGCTCAAAATCCCCTGTATTTTATCAGCACGTGTAGTGCAAAAAAAGGGCCAAAGTGAGGAATTTAGTGTGATGAAAGTGTCATACTTAATTCAAAAAGCAAGCAAAGACCAGGTGTTAAAAAAAAGACCCCAGAGGTGGTTATACATTATGGATACATACAGGATGGAAAAAAGTTCTGGTTTTTGCACTTTGAGTATTTTTCATGTACCAAAACACTTTTATGACATAACTTTTGATGTATATTCAGTCTGTCCTGTACTTTGCATTCCCAATGGAGTGGAAACTACATTAAGAATATTGCTCAAAGAGGGCTCTTAGATAATATAATTATTTTTAGGTTGTTTTTTTCAGCTTTGAATTTGATCTCATTTGGTCCCAGAAAGGTTGATTATCAAATGTCCCCTATTTGCTTCTCATAAGTCCCTCAAAATTTCTGTAACTGAGATTTTACCCTGGCTACTGGATGAAATTAAGTGGTGATGCTCTGTATTGAGTCAGAATGTTCTGAAACCAATCTTAATTGTTCTCTGTACCCTGTGAATCTCCTTTGAAGCTGGCAGGGCTGGTGTGGGAAGAAGATCATTTGACTACTGCTTTTGCTGCCTGCTGCAGCTCATCTTAACATTATAAACTGGGCAAGGCATAAGGGGATTTCTCTGGAGATCTCAGTTGTCAAAAGGGTAGAAGCTTTCCAGTAATTCCCACAGAAGAGCTTGGTTTCCTGGTGTCATAATTGTTGCTCTCTATTTGTCAGTAGTGCAACAGCTTAGTGTGCTGCTAAATTCAGATGGGTAACAACACTTCTCAAAAATTGCTATCCAGTGAGACAAATAGATAAAATAGGGGGATTTTTTTGTTTTGCTGGTTTTTTCTTTCTTCTTAAATTAAATTATTAAAAGCCAAGTCATGCAGACCTTTCTCTGAGTTGATTTAATAAACCTGCTGTCGTTTTGTAAACCTGCAGTAGCACATGTATTACAGGGGAATGTTATGGGAGGATGAAAATTATAAAAGGATTTGAGGCATGCAAGCAGGAATTTCAAGGAAATTTCAGGGGAAGGGAAAATTTCTTAATGCAATCTGGGTTCAAAGATGCTCCCCAAAGCCAGCTTCAGCTTTTGTCACTGCAGATACAGTAAAGGGCAAGGAGACAAACTGTATTAATCAGGGCTCTGTCCTGATTTTGTTATTTCTGATGGTCTTCTGCTGTAGCAGTGTGACTTTCCCACCAGCACAATTTTAAGGACAAAGCCTCCAAGATCTCATTCAACTGCACAATTGATTTTTCCCTTGTCCAACACGAGCTATGGGCAGTGCATTACAGCTCCTGGAGGGCTCCTGAGAAATGCAGCCTCTGGGGCAGTGACCAGAGCAGGATCAGGGAAATGCCTGGAACAGGGAAATGCCTCATACTCAGAGCTGAGTGGAGCAATGTCCCTTGGGCCACACTCAGCACACTGGCAGATTGTGGCAGCACTGCAGGGAACTGAGATCTCTGCATGCAATGTTTCTTTTTTACGTATTTCTGCCCCTCCAAAGAAAGCCCAGCTGCCAGGACAGTGTTCACTGGTATTTATTTGAGATACCAACATGTGGTTACTGTGCTGCTCAGGTGAGGCATCAGGGAGGGTTTAACCATTGCAGAGATGTTGGCCTCTGGCATTTATAAACCACAGGCAGGGACACCTTCCAATAAACCAGGCTGCTCAGAGCTCCATCCAGCCTGGCCTTGGACACTTCCAGGGATTGGACATCCACAATTTCTCTGGGCAAGCTGTGCCAGTGCCTCCTGATTTGAGCTCTCAAGAAATCACTGTTTGCCCTAGAAATCTGGAAGTTTAAACAGTTTTGCTGTCTTGAATTACTGCTTGGCTTTCTGAATCTCTAAGGGATTACTCAAATCATGTTAATAAACTCCCTGGACCATAAAAGCCCTTTTTTTTTTCTTCCCGAAAAAGAAGCATTTTTTATTCATCACAAGGCTGAAGGAAGCAGAGTTTCCCAATACTGGTGAGTAACTCTGCATGCTCACAGCTCTTATTAAGCTAAACAAGAGTTGTGGGAATTGGAAGACTCTGGAAAGGAAGTTTTAAGTCATTAAATCATTCTGATATCTCTATGAGGGCCTGCATTCTCTAACAATTTTATTTACAGCTTTGATATCACACCAAACCAAGAGACCTGTGCTCCTGGCTGGGCACTGGACCCCTAAAACTGCTGTTAGAAGTGAAAAGCAGACTATTCCAGGATATTCCAATTTCACTGCACACCTCCTGTGGGATGGGAAAATAATTTTACTAAGGGAGAGACAGATAAACACTTTTTCAGAAAGTGATTTATAAAATACACCTGTAGCGTGTTTGGATTGGACATCACGGAGAGCTGAAGGTCTGCAGAGCAGCTCTTCACTGCAGGGGAAAGGTTTAACCTCTGTAGCAGCTGGTCTCTGTGCAGTGTGGGCTGTGTTTGTGAGCTGGCTGACTGGTAATTGGGAAAACCTTTGAAGTGTGAGCAGGATTTCTGATGATCCTTCAGCTTTGGGGTCATTAACAGAGCAGAGGGTGGCAGGATTGGTGACAATCTGCTTTTCTAGGAGACGTGCTGCCCTGGCTGGCATGTAAAACGTGCACTGTGTAGTAAATCCAAGCAGTTTTCTTTCTCCACAAAGGTGAGGGAGGCTCTATCTGGTGGCTCTGACACTGACTGGGGACCTGGGTGCTGTGCTGGGAGGCACTGGAGGAGTTTGGCAGGGCAGACTCCCCCTTCACTGGACCCAGTGGGACTAGAAGTTTTTTCTTGTTAGTCTCTGTATCTTGAGAATTCTTCAAGCAAAGTAAGGCCAGGAGTACCTCAGCATTCCACAGGAACAAAGGGCAGGCAGTTCCTTATGGTTTGCCTGAAGTGAAGCTAGTACAGTTTAGTCTGACTAGTGATTTAAAAATCAAATCAGACGCTAAATCAAAAAAATGAAGCTATGAAACTTTGTTTTCTTTTGTCATGAATTATCACTGAAGGGGTACTGGGACAGGCAAAGGCATACAGAGACTCCATCAGAAGGCATGAAAAGACACTTTATTATCAGAAATCTACAGTTCTTATGGAAACAGTGGTGGACCTAAGCCCTGATTGGCCTTTAGGAATCTTCTCTCACACTACTGGTGAACTATGAACAGCACACTCTGGAGAATCATATCTATAAACAATGGTTACAGAAATAGATATAATCATTTTTTTAATTCTTTCTTCTAAGTTTCCCAGGCTTGGCCTGGAAGAAATTATCTCTGTTCTTTCTTTGACTGAACTGAGAATATCCACAATGAATTCTGCTTCTATAAAGCATTCCTAGAAGCAAGGAATCCTTCCGCTGGTCAGTCTTAGTTAGCAGAGTAAGTAAGGATCCAACCCCAGCATTTCACACAATCCTACAGGGCTGAACTGACACAAACTGGTTTGTTCTACCACTTCAAAAGACAGATGAAGTAGAAAATTAATTATAATATTGATTCTAGATTAGCCAAGTTAAATTAAATGGTTTGTTCAATACCAGGTGATTTTTAAAATGTAGTATACAGTGCATTATTTACGATCTCCACTTAAAAAAAAAAGACCCAAGTGTTTTATGCCATTAAAGAAAGGGGTTCTGAGGTGTAGCTCTACAGGCTAAATGAGTAGGCTAAATGCACTATGGAGATATTTGCTCTACAAAGAACAGAGGAATGACCTTAGGAGAGCAGACAGAGGACCCCCGTGTATTTTAGTGCCTGGTCTCAGGCAGTGGTTACCCACAGATAGTTGTAGAAGAGTATAAAAAGGGCAAATGTGCAACTGTGTTTTCTCTAAACAAATTTTCCTGGTTTCCAGCTACAGGTGGAGAAGGGCTTGCACCATCACATACAACTTTCTCCATATGTAACTGTAGTATTTGTTGGGTCCCCAGGATGAAGGAGGAATTGAGAATCTGACTCCATGTTCTTAGAAGGCTAATTTGTTATTTTATATACTTATATTGTATTAAAAGAATGCTATACTAAAAGTATACTAAAGACTAGAGAAAGGATACAGACAGAAGGCTACCAAGAATGATAATGAAAACTCATTACTCCTTCCAGAGTCCTGACACAGCTGGATGGTGATTGGTCATTAAATCAAAACAATTCACATGAAACTAATCAAACAACCACCTGCTGGATAAAAAAACTCCAACCACATTCCAAAGCAGCAAAACACAGGAGAAGCAAATCAGATTATTATTTTCTTTTTTCTCTGAGTCTTCTCATCATCCCAGGAGAAGAAATCCTGGCGAAGGGATTTTTCAGAAAATATGACAGTGACATGTAACCACATGTTATGTCACTGAAATCAGTGGTATTGCAATCAAGAGATTTACACTGCTGAAACAAATATAAGATCTAGCTTCTAGCTTCCCACTTGGAGAATGTCATTGAGTCCCTCACTGACTCAAAAAAAAAAAAAACAACCAGGAAAAGGTGATTTTATTGCATTATCTCCCAGTAACACCAAATGCACACCTTTAACAGGAGTCAGACTCCAATAAGAGCCAGGAGAGTAGTAGTATGTCAGTGATAAGAATCACACACCGAGATTATGAAGATGAATTATAGAGTGGGTTGCTGTTTCTTTGACTCTGAGGATTTCTCTAGAGAATTTGATGTTTAGATATAAAATGTTTCTGGCTGATAGAGTTGCTCATATGGTTGCTGTATCTTGCTGATGTTTTCCCCTAAACTGATACATTTAAATGACATCTAAGGTTTGTGTCCTGCAGTCCTACCATCACTGGCACTCCTTAAGCAGCAGAAAATGAAAGGAGATTTGTATCTCTGAGCTGAAGAGACTTGGTTTGGCATTACAATTTCCAGGGGTAGCCAGCATCTCACGATTGTCACTATAACCATGTGGATCTCATGACCCAAAATTTTGCCTTTGGCACTGATGAGTCAATAGCACAGTGCTGAGATGTGTTCACAAGGCTGAAAAGCAATAAAAAGTTGTGTTCTCAGTAGTCCCTGTGGGGCCCGTTTCTCAAAAATTCCCCAGTGCTCATGTTCCTGACTCATGGCACTAAAATCCTGATCACACACTGCTATTACAAAGGCTGCAGCCTTCTCTCCCTCTTTCAAGCATGTTCTGTAGCTGCCTAAATAAATTCCACAAGTTTCCCATAAGAACCAGAGTGAAGCAATTCTGGGGCTCATCTGTCTCCTTCTGGCAAAACATGAGTGGAGGAGGAGCCTTAGCTGGGTTGTGAGCCACAGTTTTTATCACAGTTCTTCACAGTATTGGGCATTTCTCCTCATGTCTCCACTCCAGGAGGTAAGTGGCTTCATGCAGACCTCAACTTAGAGCAATCAAACAGGTGAAGAAAAATAATCCCTTGAAATGAACGTGCTGGAAAGATCAAATCCAGAAAGCTAATGATAAATTTTAGGTTTCCTGTTTGAAAATATCTGTCTCTTTTGCTAGTAATATCATAATTTGGTTTGTGTTTGAGTCTGATTGAAGGTCTTTCATTATTGAAAAGTTGGCAGAGCTCAGTTAGCAAAAAAAGTTGAGAATGGTTTTGTCTGTCTATCTCTGACATGATATTGACTTTTTAATTTCCTGTGCAGAGCAGAGGGGCTCAGTGTATGAGATGTGCAAGTCAGAGCCCTGGTTTGCAGCACATTTTCCTTTGATATGGTAGAACTTCCTAAGAGAAACATGGCAAAAGTCTGCTTAGAGAGGGTTTATGTGCAGCAAGGTGGGAAAAATATCTGCAGTCATACAAGTGACCTGTGCCATGGAAAGAAGGCAGAATCCTTCAGCATAGCAGAGCTTTCCCCTACCTGTATTTTTCTATTTTCTTAGCTGTTTTCTGGATGAAATCCCAGCCAAATCTCTGCTCTGTGGTGGTGAATCAGTGGGAATGCTCTGTGCATACTCATTAGACTTCAAAATCCTCATGCATAAAGAAGGGCTCACAGTCAGGGCAAGTGACAGTGTTCAACCAAATGCATTCCTACTGAACCTCTTTTATGTCCAGTGCTAAGAATTGCCACACTTTAAGTTGTAGTTTGGTTGTGGGGTTGGGGATTTTTTTTCCCCCTCTTAGCATGTGTTTTGCCACTTGGGATATACTGTGCTGTTTGGTGGTGGTTAAGCAATTAAATATACTGGCATATTTTGCATTCCATTATGTGGAAAGAGTGACAGAGCTCTTCTTGTGTGTGCAGATAAAGGCAGGAACATTTAATTCTCTCTGCACTGCTGAAACATGCCTGGTCTGTGCTAGACTTGCACTGTACTGCTGCAGCAGGATTGGGGGTTTTTAATGCCACATATATTAGAGTACCTTACATGCTGTGCTATTTTAAAGGATTTTTTTGTTTCATTATTCAAGGTTGTCAGGAAATGATTTTTACATAATTTATCTTACTCTTTTTTCTAATATTAGTAATTCTTTATGGTGAGTCAGGTTTGTCATTGGCTTGGGACACAAAAGATTTGATTTCATCCTCTGCTGCCAAATATTTCATATGACTTTGGGTGATGAGTGTTTGTAAGAGCTTTTTGCTGTAAGCAGGTCACAGGCAGGTAAGGATTGCTCTAGCACCTTGATTACCATGCAAAATATGTGTTTGAAGTTTATGTGACATTTATTTAGAGAATTTTGGGGAAAAAAACCCAACCAAATAACCATAATCCTGTGGTTATTAATTTAGGGCCATGTATCCTTCACAGAACTCTCTACAAAACAATTTTCAAGTCTGGATTGAGACCTCTTGTATGGGTCTCAGTGCAGGTATGGCCAGATCCTCCTCTGGAATCATCTGTCCAGGACTTCTGCTGCACAGTTTACCAATAATCAGGGAACCATATGCTGTATTTCATAGTTAAATTGAAACAGCCTTCATTGCCACCAATAAGAGTAGTAGGAAGAATTTTATATTCTGCATTTAATTAGGAAAAATGAGTAGAGAGTGTGTCATTTTCTTTTATATGACAATTAGAACTATGCCAAAAAATTCAGTCTGGAATTTATGTGCAGCTATCCTTTGCAATTAGTCATCGTATTTACTGCCAAATAAATGTGTTTTTAGCAGAATTTCTGTGAAACTGCAATTACAACGAGGGAATGAGTAGATTAATCCCATCTGCATGTTTTGTATGGATCTTCCCACAGACACTCTGCATTCCCTCCCCACATGGTCTATTCATGGCTGACTTACTGAATCCACTAAAACTGGGAGAAGGAAATTCTCTGCTCTCTTCAGATGAAAAACTGAATTAATATAACTTAACCTTATTTACAAAAAAAAATAAAATTACATTTTCCTAAGCCACCTACTATCATGGCAATTTGAGCAGGTAGAATGCATCATTTTCCTCTGAGGACAATATTGGTTGGAGTTCAGGACCTAATCCTTCAGACCTTTCTCCCTTTGCTAAAAACAGGGTGATTTAGAAGAGAAAGGACTAAAGGATCAGACCATGACACAGAGAACAATTGCAGTATTGCATGAGGTGAAAGGGGTAATAAATCATGTCAGGATTAACTTCTTGCTTTTCTTTCTTTTTTTTTTGAGACAGTATTTGCTTCCAGAAACTCCTCTCCTTTAAAACAACTATGGTCCAGAGGTTTCTTTCTTGAGAAATAATTGGGATTATTTGTTGTAGGAGTTGTTGGGTGATAAATTCAGATGATGCTCTGTGGATGTCAAGAATCATGTTTTGCACTTGTATACAATACACAAAACCTTGCCAGAAATAAATAACACTGTGCACTGCTGAGGTCTTTGTGCAGCAGGAAAAATGTCTCCCAGGCATATTCATAGTCCTGCACTGCAGCACTGCATCAATAAATGAGTTGAAATCAGGGCTGGACAGAGAACTGAGCACTGCTCTTACTGTTCCCCTTGGCTCTCCTCAGCACTTTTTTGGCTCGTGGTAGTCAGTGCTTGCCCAGGAACACAAGAGGAACAGTTTGGGGCACACATGGGCTATGACCCTTCCAAAAATGACCATCATCTTTTGGCCTCTGAAATAGTGACTAAGTTCTGGCCTCTTTTATTGAACCAAATGTAGTTTTTCAACACCATTTACTGAGGCAACTGTTGGTCCTATGTTCTTCATAAGTAAAGACTTCTGAACTGTCTCAGAGTTGTTCCAAACTAAGGATCATGAAGTCAGCTTGACATATTCATTATTACTAAAGGTAAATCTGTTAATTGTGGTCATCTTTAAGTTCTTTGTTAAATTACCTTTTGAAGGCAAAAAATTTTCAAAGGAAATATCTGCTGAAATTTTACTAAAATGTTTCACTGAGCCTACCCAGTCAGAAGGCTCTGTTCACATTTGCAGGTTGATATTTCTGCAAATATTGCTCTTTTAACATGTCTTAGGGAGTTAAACTGTACCCATATGATGATTACAGCCATTTGCTGGACCATCTGTCTTTCAGGACCATCAGAAAGTCTAGAGGGATGATACTATAATTTGGAATAAGGTATTTCATTCCCTTGAATTTACTAATGTCAGACAATATATAGCTCAGTTCTATTTCTGGAAATGATGATCTAATTGCCTCAGCCAGACTGTGTCACCTCACTGGGAGAATAGATTTCTGTGATGGCTGCTCAGTCATGGGGTGACCTAGAAGGGGTCATGCCTAAATAACCAATCATATGATTGTACAAATGGTATCTTCAAAATGAAGTGGGTCACGAGTGTGATCCATTTATTTCCCTTTCATCTGGGCAATGAGCAGGTCCACAGTACAGGAGGGACAATGTCCCCCACTATTCAGTACAAGCTGTTGGACAGGAAACAGGACAGTCACAGAAAACCTTAGGTTGCAGGTTCTGCTGCAGAAAGGTGGCCCAAACCTCCTCCAAGCAGGGCAGAATTGCAGCTCCATCATGTTTCTCAGGGCCTCATGCAGCTGTGAAACTCTTCAAGGGTGAGGATGAGAGCCTCTCCAGCCCTTGTTGCAAAGATTTACCACTCCTGTTATGATGATTTTTTTGTGTCTTATCAAAATTTCCCACGTTACAGCTCATGGCCTTTGCTCTTGCACTTTGTTGTCCATGAGAGGCCTACCAAGAAATCTTTCTCTGTTCAACAAAGGTTCATAAAAGCAAAGAAAAAAGTCTCAGGAGGGTGAGAGATGCTCACATTCGTTGGTAGTGTTCACTCAAAAGTCGCCTGTGCATTGATCAGCAGAATCAGGCTGCATGCAAGTGTGGGAGCTCAGCACATCACTCTGGATGTCCAGGGTTACCGAGAGAACCCTTGGGGGGCTCGGAAATCCTGGAATGTTGCCAGGAGCGTCTGGTGGCTTGATTTTGATCCCTCTAGGGATGTGACACCTGTTTGAGGATGTGAGAGTCACTTGGGAGCGAATGGTGCAAGAAAGATATATTTACAGGGTGAAATAGAGATTTTAGGGTTTTTGGTACAGGGGGGTTATGGAGACAAGATGGAGGGATCAGGGCATGTCTTGTCCTTCTGCTTTCTTCTTCTTGTCATCCATTTCTGTGGTGATGTTGGCACTTGGGGATTGGTCCATGGCTAATATGGGTGAAAGGTATTGGGAAATCAAGGTAAATATCATGTACGTAGTTTTTAGTATAAAAAGACACGACCGCCCCATGGGTGGTCAGAGTGCCCTTGGCTGCCTTGCAGGTCAGATCTCTGCTGGGCAGAAAGAAAATTCTGTAGATAAGAAACAATAAACAATCTGAAGACAGAAAAACTGAAGAGTCCAGACTCGTCCTTTGAAGCGCGGGCTGCCCCAGAACCACCCTACCCGTGTCTGGGCAGAGACAGACAGACAGCCGGACATGCAAGGATAAAGTGTTCCCTACATATGTCCCATAAAGTGTCCCTTATCCTTGCACAGTCTTTAATGCTCACCCCAGGTTTTTTTCACTCTATGCTCTATGCTATTCATTCCCCAAGCTTGATGACTTCAGAGATTAAGCAGAGCTTGCATTGTGAAGCTTTCTTCAAGATTGACTGCAGAAGGTGAGACTGACATAGTGAATTTTGGATCAGTCATTTAAATTAGAAGTAGATTTGGACATCCATCTGTCTAGCCTTAATTATACATTTGTACAACAAGGAAAATAATTCTTACTTCCTTAAAAACAGTTGTTAGGAAGAAAGATTCCATAAGAGACTGCAAGTCTCAGGAGAGGTGGTGTCCAGGCAGGCTGGTGACAGAGCCATGCCAGTCCTTTCAGGCAGGAATGGGAGCTTGAAGCAGTGCTGAAGGGCTGAGCTTTGTCCTGGAGCATGCTACAGAGGATGCGCAAATCCACCATGTGAACAGTGGGAGAGCCAAGACTTCACAGAGGGTTTAGAAATGCTAATGGGAAACTTTCAAGGGAGTTAATAACCTTTAAATGTAATGAGATTTGAATGGTGAGTTATGAAAAGATGAGATATACAAATAGAATAAAAATAATGAATTAAATAGTAGCATTGAGCATGCCCATAGTGTGAAACTAATTTTGTGAAATATAAGAGATACAGTTTTAGGCAAGGATACGCTAAACCCAGGACATGGTAGAGTATCCAAATGCTTACAGCCTGATGAGACACTGTAAGTCTTGGCTTTTGCTAATTCCTGAGACCTGACTTTGCAACCTGGGTCATTTAGTATGTTTTCTTTTAAGCATTTAACAGTATTACAGCATCCAAACCTGGACAAGCATTTTTGCAGGCCAAATATATAAGCACTCATCTGTAACAAACCTGCTGCAAATTCAGATTATTCATGTGGTGCTTTGGAGAATCAGCTGGTAATGGGTATTTTACTGGACATGTGGAGATGTGTGGTTTGTGGTGAAGGACAGACCAGCCATGGATCTGAGCAGATGGTGGTCATTACTTGTGCCAACATGCCACTGCATTTAATTACAGCAGGAGTGCTGAGGCAGATTGTTTTGCTGGGCTCTTCACATATATCTGCCTAGCAAAGTGAGTAAGTGCTCAAGGAATCATTGCATTTAAGGATCAGAGCTGAAACAGACTCACTGTAATCACTGCTATATGACACAGTGTCTAATATTCAGAAATTCCTATTCTCATACACATTTGCAGATTGTTCTGCCACTTGAGAGCAACAGAATATCTTCTTCTCAATGTGCAGCAGCCACTTAATGCAATTCAATTTGATGGAAGCTACATTTCTCCTTGAGTTCACAAAACAATAGAGTAAACTGGCTTCTCATAATAAATATGTCTGCACACCTTAAAACACAAATGCAGTTTGCCATTTTTGAACCACATTATATGGAATTATCTGTAATGCAATATGATTTCATCTTGGGAACCTCACTGTTTTATGTTTATATGCTCTCACTAAGACATATTTTCAATTTTTATGGGTTATTTTATTATTGTTTTGCTAATGACACTTAAACCTCTCTGTTTCTCCCTCATAATGCATCTTCAGTGACAGATAGTGTGGTCTCTTGGCTGTGAGTTTGCAGTTGTGGAATAATTTTTAGCAATTAAGCATGTTATTGATTAAACTGTGCCTTCTGTTCCGTGATTCATGTCACCAGACAGTGCACAGGGAGCAAAAAAACAGCTGCAAAGAGAACAAAGTGTAGAAAATGAGAGTTGTGTTGGATTCTTCCTCAGCAAGCCCAGCTTTCACAGCCTCAACAGCCTCTTGTAGCCAGCAGCCCGTGGTGAAATGCTCCAGTGGAAAACCACATTGTGGTGGTGTTTGAGGGTCCCCAGATGAGGGAAGAGATGAGAATCTTGACTCCATGTTTCAGAAGGCTGATTTATTATTTTATTATATATATTATATTAAAAGAAAATTATATACTAAAACTATACCTAAAGAAATAGAGAGAAAGGATTTCATCAGAAAGCTAGAAAGGAATGATAATAAAATCTTGTGACTGACCTGAGAGTCTGACACAGCTGGACCATGATTGGACATCAAGTAAAAACAATCCACATGGAACCAATCAAAGATGCACCTGTTGGCAAACCATCTCCAGACCACATTCCACAGCAGCAGATGATCATTGTTTACATTTCTTTTCTGAGGCTTCTCAGGAGAAAAATCCTAGTGAAAGGTATTTTTCAGAAAATATGTCAGTGACACCACGTAGCACCTGCAGAATTAGCACATAAAGTGAGTGCTGCTGGAAGCAGTACTGGCATTTCCTATGTGCTTTGAGATGGGGACTGGAAAAGGGGCAAAAAGTTACAGCTTGGCAGTCTGTGACACTGCATGGCCTTGCCAGCCTCGTCGGCATGGGGAGCAGGCTTGCAGAAGCAGCCCTGTCTGGGATTTAGGGACTCTTTGTACTTAGAGAAGGTGCAGTCAGCATCCCTGCAGGTGCCCAAAAAATGAGTGCATGTGGTAATTCACCACAGGGCTTAGTGGGTATGGTGTGGTCAAATGTTGAACTTGATGGTCTTAAAGATATTTTCCAACCTTGATGATTCTATGATTCTAAAGGCCTTTCTAGCTATTTCAGAGACTCACCTGTCTGCCTTTATTCTAGGTCCCATGCTGTCTGCATTGTGTCCTGTAGCTTGGATTTCCATGGGCCAGCACACAATTTTAATGTTAAGGGAATCATGATTAAACCATCTGAAAGCATTTGCTCCTTTATTAATGTAAAAAAGCAGTGAAAATAAAGTCCTTTCTTTAGTAATAATATCTTATGCTTGCAGCCATATGGCTGATTTTGCTGCCCACAGTTGCTGGATCATTTCCTAAACCTGGCTCCCTACCTTAGCCCAGGCTGGAGGCAGGCATGTTCTCCTGCTGAGGAGGAGATAGAGGCAACACAAAGTCTTGCAGTTTATTCATTGAAGCTTTGCATGGAAATGACCTCCACTTAAGCATTTTGTACTATATAAATATTTCAAGTGAGCCATGAATCAAGATTAATGTGTTAGGTGACTACCAAATCATTAGCAGTGCAGGATGTAATGAAGTTGTTGCTGGGTTTCATTAAACAGGGTGTGTTGGTCATTAAGGCAAAATAATGGTGTTGTGTAAATGTGAGACAAAAACCAAATTTCTTCTGAGTGTCTCATCTTAAACAGGCAGCAATGGTAGGAATGGCAAAGTAGCAAGGCAGGAAGTCAGGCATGGTTAAAATTGCTAAAGTGAGTGAATTCTGATTAACAGATTTCTGCATCTCTTCTCACAAGGAAGATGATGCCAAACCTCATTTTCTATTAGGTCCCAAACCCATAATTTGGTTAGTGATGGGAGAGCTGATTTGTCAGAATCAAAACCAAACATTGAAAAGAACACAGAGCTGGGGAGCAAGGCAAAACTCAGGGTTTGCAGCAAGTACACAAATTTCTAGTCTTCTCCTTTTTTTGTGCTAGTTTCAGAATAAGAGCAGGCAAAACATTTATGATTCATTGTCAAAATAGCCTTTCAGAGAACAAATAGGAAAAAAACCCAGAATCTACTAATTCTTTTTGTGCTTGGAATTTCCCTAGTTTATAATCATCACACACTTAATTTATTCTTCTGTTTGTGCCTCCACATAGTCTGAGCCTATGCTATGAACTAGATTAAAAAAAAAAAAAAACCCACAACAAAACAGTCTTGCAAAGAATTTCTTGGCTAAGAGCTGAAAAGTTCTCTGTGCTGGCATTTTCCTTTTTGTACGTTCCTGTGAATTCCAAGAATGAGAAAGAACATTAGCTGTTAAACCAATGCAGCCAGGATTTGTATTCAGGCAGGAATTCCTGCCCTTGACCCTGGGTCCTTACAGGCACTGTGGTCCCAACTCAAACTTTCTGTGACTTTTAGGCCATTACTATTGATTTCATAACTATTTTGAGTTCCTGATTATATTTTTTTTTACTTTTTGCAAATTAATGGCTTGAGATATTTGTGTTGATTGACTTGCTTATTTCCATTGTAGTCTTGTTCAATCTTGTTTTCATGCCTTGTGAAGGCTGACCTAGAACAGAGGCTGGACAGAGCTAAAGAATAAAGTAGGGATTTATTAGAAGGCCTCAATGGATCCACCTTGAACAGCACAAGAGCCCTGCCAGGGCTACACCCAAGATGAACCAAAATGGTCACAAAATTGTCACCCCAGTCATGAGGTCTCTCCCTTTTATAAATTCTGGTCCATTTGCATATTGGAGTTAATTGTCCAATTACTTAATAGCTTTAGATTATGAAATCCCATCCTTCTTGTTTCTCTGTCTTCATTCTGTCATTATTTATGCTCTTGGGCCCAAGATTTGGGTCATTTGTCCTTGGTCCCCAGCTGGAAAAGGAATTGTTTTGTCTCCCTACTCTGTGAAGGGAGCTCACCACCCCCTAATATGAAGCTCAGACCCACACACTAAAGCAGCACAGAATCTGAAAATATAAAAGCTAAAACCTGATGCATCAGTTTGTTTGTATCTCAAATAGCAACTTTACCACCCCTACCACTCCTGTTTTCTCATGAAAGTACTGCTTTTATCATCTTTACATCCACTTTAGCCTTTAATTCATCACTGGCTTTTCTTACACCTTCATAAAAATGTATTTCAGGGATCCATTCAAATGATGGATCCAACACACCCCTGGCTGCAGTGATTCTCTAGCCAGGAAAGGAGATTTCTTTCTTTTATAATTTTTTCCCTTTTTCATTTAAAAACAAATTCTGAAGGTTAAGATTTTTATCTGCTAGTTTCTAGGGGAAGCATTTTTTTTTCATCAGTTTCTCACCCTCAGCATTCTTCTTGAAATATCATCCACCCTCTTCTTCAGATTGTTTCCTTCTTTGCAGTCTGCAGCCTTTATAAATAATTACAGGTGAAATGCCAACATAACATTTTCCAATAGCTAAATTTTGCAAACCAGAATTATATAGGTTTTTCTTGGGAATTAAAAAAAAAAAAAAGTTCATGGTGACTTTAGAAACTGATAGTAAGGATTAAAGTGTTTTACTGGAGGATTTAACTTCATGCAAATGTGTGTTTTAGCTGATGGATTTGCCCTGTATTTTGTAATACATTATCCTTAGCTGAAGATAACCTATTTTTTGCATTTCTTATTTTTTGTGAGCAGTAACAAACTTATGATTTAAATGATCAATTTATAACTCTCTGAGGCTTCTACCTTATTTTATGGTGATTTATTTTTATGTAGAATGTACTTTTACTGCAAGTGACATTTCAAGAGCGTATTGCAGTCTCTGGAGTCCTTGAACTATTTCCAAGCAGTGAGCCTGCTGAGGTTTAAGCCAGTTTGGAAATCTGTCTGTTGAGTTGATGGATTATAGTCCATGCAGTGAGCACTCAGCCTCCACAAGGTTCATGGCATCTTCACCTTTAAGTATCTAATTTATGTAGAAATGCCAATAAATTATTTAGAAGGGCATGCTTGCTGATATCAGCAGTTCTGGAGCAACTAAAAATGGTATGACTTTGAAAATCATTGGAATTTTGGCAGATCTTCAACAATTCTTTATAGGTTCCAGGTATTAAATATTTTAGAAGAAAAAAAAAACAAAAAAGTAAAAAAAGCTGGTTTTTATTCTTTTCCCCAAGATTTTCTTGTCAGTTCTTTAGGAA
This sequence comes from Molothrus ater, assembly GCF_012460135.2. Classification (NCBI taxonomy): domain Eukaryota; kingdom Metazoa; phylum Chordata; class Aves; order Passeriformes; family Icteridae; genus Molothrus; species Molothrus ater. The sequence continues at coordinate 7,983,158 of NC_050478.2, forward strand.
CTTATCAGATTGCTCTTGGAGTAAAGTTCACAAGGAAAAGCATCCCAGAAACATGTGAGAGGAGAGCAAATGTTCAATAAAATAGAAATATAAAAGAGATATAAAAGAGCTTCTTCCTTACTTCCTGGCTCATTAAGGATCTGTTCCTGAGTTTGCAGGAACCTCACATCTCCACCAACAAATTTCATTTAGGTACATTTACAGGGGCCAGGCAAGGACCCAGGTTAGCACATCCTGCAGAGCAGTTGAGGATGTACAATTTTGCCTGGGAGCCCAGGTAATCCTGCTGGAGAACTGAGAATATTGACTCTCCAGGTTAAATACCTAAATCTGCCTGAAGGTGTCTATTGAAACAGCAGTGTTTTTGCAAGTGCTGAATACCTAAGTTCTTTACTATATCAACAGGAATTTGAAAATCACCTTGCAGACAGACCTTGTAGACTGATAAAATTAACATTTATTAACGTACAGGCTTTAGAAGAGAGAGAAAAACCCAGCTGTGCCTCCTCTGCACTTGGGGTTTGTAAGATGCCACCAGTCAGAGAACCATTTGCAACTCTCTCCTTCCCCCAAAACTTCTTCTTTGCCCTCCACAATGAGGTACCCCTGAAAGCAGAAAAAACAAACAAAGGAAATATAGAAAGTGAAGATGTAGCTTGGATCATTTTTATTTGATTGCAAATTGAAATTATCACTGGGCTTCTGTGTTAGACTAATAAAAGGCAGGTGCTACTGGGCTGCCTCCCCTTTGGGTGGCTGTTCAGAACCAGGGCTCTGCCTCCTGTGTCACTCTAAAGGTCAGGGCATTACTTGGCCACCTGTTCTAAAAAGAAACATGAAGGTATAGAAGGTGATTGTCCTTTTACTGTTTTATTTAATATTTATAGCAAATAAGCAGTCACTGAAAACTGGACTTAAATTTTAACTTCCTGCACAAATGAGAAAACAAGTGGTACTGCAGATAATATTTTACAGGAATATGACACAGTATATTGATTTTCTTTAATGCTGAAATTCACAGGAGTAGTGGTGCAGATTTGACCTTAGCTGAGATCTGTTTATCTAAAACTTTAATGACTAATCTTATTTTTTTTTCTTGCAAAGTCTAATTGAATTTTGCAGACAGGATTAGATCTTTAAACTCTGAGGCATTGATGGGAATGATTATGGAAGACCAAACTAAACAATTGTCTGTTATTTGCAGTGACAGCACAGCAAGCTCCTTTCTAAGGGTGTCATGTGCAAACAGCTGTTAACTTAGCATGGATCTGGCTTTGGACTTCCCAGCAGTTTAGGAAGCTCGTGGGTTTTCACCTGAAAGAGCAGCTGTGGGACACAGAGCCCAGATTTTGTGTGTGAGCACTCCCTGCTAGGAAGGGGAGCAAAGGGAGGTTGTGCCACCTGCGTGGACTTGGGTGCTCACTACCAACTTCTGCCTCCCTGGGTTAGCTCCTTGCCTGCTTCAAAGGAGATCACATCATATCACATGTGTGCCAGGATCTTATTTTAACCAGTTAACATATAGCTGCTTTTTGCTGTGGCCAGAAAACTGAATTTTCAGGTGTGAGTCTGCTGCAGGGCATTGCCTTGAGGCAGGATGTGATAGCAAAAGACAAAGCTTCCTGAAATAGATCCTAATTCACATGAATTTGGTTCCTATTAACGAATTAACTCTTTGACATCATGGAAATGTGTAGAGGTAGAGGAAGACTCAAAAAGCCCTTTCTTATGCACAGGGTTGGTAGAATCACCTTAAAATTTTCAGAGAATGTTGTGGGTTTTGTCTGCTAGCTGTGTCAGTGGTGCACTAATGATGCTGAAACATTTCAGGTTGTCAGCAGGTACTTGCTTAACAGGGGCTTTAGGGTCAACATTGCCTCTTCTAATTAAGCCCTCACAAGTAATGTCAGGACAATTTCTAACACAGGGAGGTCATAGTTATGATGAAAACATTTACTGTCCACTGCCAAGACTGAAGAGAATTTAAAAATCTGGTTATTAAGCACAGCGATAGCCACAAGTGGTATTTTCTCTTTTGATTTGTGGTGGGTATATGAGTATATCTAATATCTGCATCCCACTCTCTCAAGGCAATGCCAACCCAAGCATCCTCATCTTCTTTGGAAGCTGCAGCACATCCTGGTAATTGCTAATTCATCCAATCATCTCATTACCTCACTGGGAGGCTGGCTGAATTTAGAGGAATCTGTGAAGGAATGAATAGTCTGAGGAGGAATAATATCTGAGAAAGGAGCAAAGAAGTAATGTTAGTATAGGAAATATCCTTTTTGAATAGTTATGTTTCTGTTGTGGTCAATTGTGGTCAGTTTTGGTCATTACATTTGTTCCCACGTATGCTTCATGGCTGTCGCAGGAATATTTTACTTTTGCATTTATTTTCAAGCATTTTTTAAAGTATTTGATGTGTGCTGGGCTTTCCCTTTTAGCTCTCTCTGAAAGCATTCCTCAAAGACAAGTAAACACCTCTCTGTCTATCTCAGGCACTATCTCTGATGGCTGCTTTGATGAAGGTGATGAGGAAGGAACAATCTGTCTGAGGGCAGCTGGCATTCAAGTAGGAAGGAAGACAATTTAGAGCTGCAAACCAAAATAAAACTAATGGTTGCATCCTACAGTGCTTTGCAGCATCATCCAGAAGAGCCTTGTTAGTCAAACTGAATGAGCTGCCTCTTGAAATGCTTGATCCTCTCTGAGCACTCCCAAACTAAGCAAGGCAATAGAGAAGGCAGCAATAGAGAATGTCACATGTTATTCTCCCTGAATACCTTTCAGGGTGTAGCTACGTGAAACTACAGTTATATAAATGGCTCTGGAACAAGAAAAATTCAGTATGAAAAATGGTGAAAAGGTTAGTAAGGATGAAGGTGGAAGTACAAGATCTGTATTTCCAGATTAGTTTTTAATCACTATCAAGTCCATTGGAGAAGTGAAAACACAGGATGAGCAATTGATATAGAGGGGTTTTTTTCAAATATATTAATGTTTTTATTATAAAGTAGCACCTGCTACTGCATTGGAAGTTATTAGATTGTGTGTGCATGAAGCAATACCCTTGGAAGAATTTAGATGAAAAACTCATAATAAATTATATATCACAAGTGCATGCAGTTAATATCAAGATTAATTATGCAGTGACTTGTAAGTCATTATATCATAGATATCAATGTGGAGGTTTAATTTTTCTCTAAAAACTGATGAATTCTGATATAACTGTTTAACTATTTATAAGCTCCCTTGAGATGCAGGCTAAAGCAAGGCAAGGAAACTGACATTGGTTTGCTTCTGTAATGGAATGGTTAAATCTACACCACCAATCATATAGAAATTTAATTGAAGTTTTTGTTTTCTGTCCCTTGTTTTCTGTCCCAAAATTTCTGTCTCAACCAACCTTGTGGGAGCACCCTGTTTTTCTCACTTTTATGCTGCTGATAATCTTCTCTTGTAATGGTATTTTGTGGTATCGTTTTTATCTGATTTATTAGAATTATTAAAAAGCAGGAAAACACAGGATATATTCTGCCATGGTGATGAAGTTTTATGAGCTCTTTAATATATTATGTCAAATATAATTTATATTCTCGAGCCATTAGTGTGTTGTGTTAGGTTTGAGAGGTTGGGTTTTGTTAGGGGGGGCTGCAGGCGTGGTTTCTGTGGGAAGCTGCTGGAAGCTTCCCCCACGTCCAGCCAATGCCAGGCAGCTCCAGGATGGATCCACCACTGGCCAAGCACCTCCCTGTGCTGCCTGCAGGGAGGAGGCAGAGCTCAAGAAGGAGAGGGGTGAGGGGAAGGTGATTTTAAGATTTAAAGATTTATTTTACTTGTTATTATCCTGCTCTGGTTTTATTGGTAATAAATTCAATTTATATCCCCCAGCTGAGTCTGTTTGCCCACAATGGTTTTTAGCGAGTGACCTCTCCCTATCTATAGCTAAACTCATTAACCCCTTGTTATAATTTCTCTCCCCTGTCCAGCTGTGGAGGGGAATGATTAGAGTGGCTTTGGTGGGTGCCTGGCATCCAGCCACGGTCAACCCACCACACATGTGAAACACCACAATATTTAATTTCCTCTCCTAATTAAGGGCCAGATCCACTTTGAGACAGACACCCAAGAGCTGGGCTCAGCTCCCCACGCTGTGCAGAGAGGGCTGGGTGCTGTAGGGAGCTGCGGCAGGAGTTTGTGCAAAGGGCAGGCATCCCCCTGCCAGGGAAAGGATATCCCTGTTTAGACACCTGTGTTGGATCTTGGGTCTTTCTCTGCAGAGCTAATGTTTGTGATGGGAAATCATACACCAAAAAGTCTAGGAAGTGCTGAAATACTCATATCTGCACCCCACTGAAGTAGGTGGGACTTGAACACAACTCTAAATGGTTACAGAAAAGCATAAGCATCCTGTTAAATGCTTTTCATGAATTCATCTACAGCTGAGCCTGTGAGCACATGGGACCAAAGGAAACCATTTGCATTTCTGGCAATATTTTCCCTGTAGATGTAGGAGAGAGTCCTATGAGAAAGGAGAGAGAAAAGCCATTGTGCAGGATCATGCATTAACTGACAACAGCATTTCTTTATTTGTACCAAAATGATTTAGTAAAGTAATAAATACAGTTAGTGATTTTAGAAGCAGCCCATAAGGTACAGTGTTAAATTTTTATTTGGGTGAAGAAATCAACAATACTCTGAGGCACATTTTACAGTTACTTAATGAAACTTTCTCTGACAAGCAAATCCTAATTATGACAGAGTCACATTTTACTTTTTCTGCAAGTTGCCTATTTTCTATTCCTTTGCTTAATTGCCCATGTTTCCCTTAAAAAATGTATATTTAATATATATATAATTATTTAATTTATATATTAAGTATATCTATTTAATTTATATATATAATATACATTTAATTTATATATTTTATATATATATAAATTAAAAATTGTGTACATTTACACATGGCTGACACTTGCAGCTTGGAACTGCACACACCATCCTCATACACCACACATCATCCCTCAGAGCTCAGCTGGTGTGTGGAATTCACATTCTCTGAACAGAGAGAAACATAATTCTCTCTCTCAGGATTTTTCCTGGGGAAAGCAGTGTGAAGCATAGAGGGAGAAGAGAAAACAATTCTTATCTCTACTTGCTGCTCCTGTTGTTTGGCACATGTGGACTGTGTTATGGAGATTGTTCACCCAGAGTGATTTGTTAATTGGGTTCTGGTGATGGTTGTTCAGATTGATTGGCCAATTAGGTCAAAGCTGTGTCCTGACTGTCTGGAGACAATCATGGGTTTTTCTTTAGTATCTTTTTTGTATAGTATCTTTTTAATACTATATAGTATTAGTGTAATATAACCTAGTTTAATAAAGCATTTGTTCAGCCTTCTGAAATCATGGAGTCAGAGCACATTATTCCCTACATTGGGGTCTCCCTGCATCAATACTGGTGCACAAAGGGTGATGAGAGCCATGTGGACTAAGGTAAATGTCATCCCTAATGGACATGGGAAGCATTTTTCCAGAGGCTGGTTCCAAGTGTGTTCCCCATCAACAGACAGACTAAGCATCCCCACCTCTTGCTGCTCCCATGCCTGCCCATGGCAGCATCCTCTGCCAAATCAGGCTCTGTGAAAGATGCTCAGGCAGTTTGTGAGGGAAAAGGGATTCTGCTTCCCTCTGCATCAAATGTTTTAATAATTTTAAGTGAAAGCAGCAAGCTGGAACTCTGTGTGGTGTCCATTCATGCAGCATAAGAGGAGTTAATAAAAAGCACAGGGATTACATCTCCCTGTGCAGAGCAGCAGGTAACAGGCAGCACAGCTGATGGTGCTCTCTAAGCCAGGTTCTAATGCTCCTGCCCTGACAAGGGTGGAAACAGATGTTACCTCCCGCTCCTCTTACTGAGAGTTCTGCCCTTACATCCTCCCTTGCTGGTCACAGCACGGCTGTGCTGCCCCTGGGCACGGATGTGAGACCAGCTGCAGCTCAGGATGTGTTTGGTGACCTGGCACAGCTTCAGAGAGGGTGCTGCTGCCAAGGGAGAGTTCTGGCCTGTCCTGCTGAGCAGAAATCAGGGGAGCTGCACCCTTCTCTGTGCCCCACATAGCAAACCCCTTGTGTGTTAGCCTCAACTTCAAGGCTGCTCCCCCCCTTCAAAACTATTGTGGGGGATTGGGGCTTTTCTTGCGGTATGTGAGGATAGGAAGATGGTTTTTAAATGATACTCAAATGGAGAGGTGCTCAGGCACTGGGCATCAATCTTCACAGATGTCTGGGAGCCTTACCTGCAGGGAAACTGAGAGCAGTCAAGAACCTAAATGACTTTTAACAAGGCAACCCTGCTTTCAATGCAATTGCCCAAATATCTTGCATAGATGACCTAGTAAACCCTCCATATTACCCAAAAACTCTTCTGAGTGAGGGTGTTTCATCTTCTCATACTGTGGAAGGGAAAATTGTTGGGGAAAGAGTGGCAGCAAAAGCCACAAACCAGTGAGGAAGAAGGAAGATGCAGATTTGGGGATCAGCATTGATACTGAGGGTGGTTAATGAGTAGTCCATTACTGGATCCAAAACTGGATCCACACCATGGGCTCCCCAATGTGTGGTTCACTTCTACCATGGAGTGACCAGCTGACAGGGAGAGGGATTATTTCAAAATCAGAAAAATGAACCAGTACAAGCATGAAGTATTCTGTAAAACTGATATTTTTTCCAATCATTTCTCTCATTTGGTCTTTCCACTTTTATTCTTTTTTTTAGGAGGTGCATTTTCTGATTTAAGAATTTTAATTCTTATTATAAGGCTTAATGCAAGTGAAAATGCAGTTGTCTTAAAATTAAAAATATATAAGTGTGGATGCTATAGAATATGAGAGGTTCTTGTGAAGTCCATGCTGAGCATAAATCCAAGCACAGAAGTTTCATTGGCCCATCTTTTGAGATTTTCTGAGTTCAGAATTTTTGTTAAAGGATCAGGATTATCTCAAGATATCTTTCATTCCCATGGGAGAAAATGACTTCCTGTCTGGATGGCAAATGTTCTCATTTCCATTGAAAAGTTACAGGAAAAATTTTAATTACCTCCTGTAATTTCACAAAGAAATTTGATAGAAACCTCCAGCCATTTTTTTGTCTGTCTGTGCTGGACATTTTTTGTTGTTCTAGAAGCTGATGCAAGGTACAGGCTGTAGCACAGGGGCTTGTTAGGGCCTTGGAAGATTGATTATTTTGCACTCCACATCTTCAACCTGCAAAGGGGATGGGCTGTGCAGTGGTGGAACTCAGAGCACCTCCTCACGTGGCACTTGCAGCTGGACTTGGCATTGCTGGAATTGTGTCACCAGACCCCAGGGAAAAAAGAAATAGAACTGGGCTTATTCCCTGTAAAGGAATTTTTTTTAATGTATTTTTTTTATAGAAGCACAACAGAAGCAAATAGCTTCCAACTCTTTGTCCTATTACCCAGGAGAGGTTATTCTCTCTCACAAGAGGGAAAAAAATGCACAAAATCACAAATAAATGGTGATGAAGCCATTAAACAAAATGGAAATTAAGGGAAAAGTGGGAATGAGATGCTGTTGATGTGAATTTTAAGAGTCCTTCACAAAGGGTTATGCAAGAGAATGAGCTAGATTCTGATTGTATTTTTGAATAAATTCCAGTAAAATGAGAAAAAAAGAGCAATCCTAGGTTTGTAGTGCCCCATTAGTTTGCTGTGAGATTTTCTGCGCATAAGATGATTTTTTTCATTTTACATTATAAGACAATATTTTAAAAGGCAAAATACTGTAGACAAAAAAAAAAAAAACCAAGAAATCAGTGCTGCTTCTTTACTATTCCAATAACCCAGCTGGACACTAAGGCACAGTATTAAGATATTTCTTTTTAAAAAGGACAGGTCATAAAACATTTTTTTTTGTCCTCCATCCTACTACTAAAAAGTAAATGACAGTCACAAGTCATAGCTCTAAATTATCTTTTTGGGGTCCCAGGACCCTGTGGCTGCTCTGGCTGTCCCAGCCCCTCTCCCAGCTCTCAGACAGGTCCATGTTCCAAACACAGCTCAGCTGAAGGTGCCCTCCTGAGCTTTGGGAGGCTCAGGGCAGGTACCTGACCCCAACAGACACCATTCTGTCAGGAGCACAGATGGGCATGGGGGGAGCTTTCAGATTTAGGATATGGTTTGGGTTGGGAGGGACCTTAAAGGCCATCTTGTTCCAGCCCCATTTCCATGGGCAGGGACACCTTCCACTAGACCAAGTTACTCAGAGCCCCTTCCAGCCTGGTCTTGAACACCTCCAGGAACTTGGGGAACACAATCACCAAGGGCCTTTTTATTCCCTGCGAACCCAAAGAAGGCCATGGCAAATATAGAAAGAAAATAGGAAAGAAAAAAATAAAAAGAAGCCATTGGCTTTTACTTCAATTCCTCTGATTCTTTTGAAATTCTGATCAGACATATTTTAATTAATTATTCACTAGTCATAGTCTCTGACCATATGGGGAAAGGATTAGGTGAGGAGGTGAAAATGCTGCTGTTCTCCACTGCTGCCTGATGGGGAGGAGGCTGCAACTATTGACTTGTGAGCTGCTCCCTCAGAGAAGCCAAAGCCCAGCTCCATTCAGCATGGGGAAGGACAGTGTATTTCACATTTAAAAGGAGATAAAAAATAGTAGGTGAAAAAGAAATGACTTCTCACACAAAGCTAAGGGTGTGTAAAGGGTGAGACTCTGCTTTCCCATGACAAGCCATGGAGAGAAAAAGTTGTGTCTTTCCATCTATCTATCTATCTATCTATCTATCTATCTATCTATCTATCTATCTATCTATCTATCATCTATCTATCTATCTATCTATCATCTATCTATCTACCTCTACATATAGATATATACATCTACATATATATAGATAGATATATAAATCTACATATATATCTATATATACACACACATACATATATGCATATATACTTCATTGCTGTAGCAACACAAAGTAGTGAATGAATCTATGCAAACCAAGTTGGTTTTGGTTGGGTTTCTTTGACCCTCACTCCCTCACAACCCTTGTCCAAATTAATGTAATAAAAATTATTACAATTTTTTTAGTACCATGGCTCACTTCCTTTCCTGTGTTCAATTTTCAGGTGAAATGGTTGCTTTAACTTTGTGTTTTTTCTTGGCAACCAAGACCACCACTTGATAGTCCCTTTATTGATAGGTCAAACCAGCTGTAAGAGTAGGGAATAAATGGTCCATAGCACCCTGACCAGACATAATAACTACAGTTATGTTTAGTCACATAGTCTTGCCATTATTTGCCAACAGATGAAGAATTTCTGGAAGAAGAGGTGCAAAATCCCATGGTACTGGCAGGGAAATGGGCAGGGAAATGTGGAGTCTGATACTCAACGTGGGGGACACTCCAGGGGTGAAAAATGCCAAGAGCAAAACAGCCATGGCCTCTGTTTCTCATTTGGCAATGAATGAAGATAAATAACTGAGATTCTTTACATTGACCATTATCTGCTCTCTACAGGGGGAAGTTCCAGTGGTGGAAAGCTGTTGAGTACACAGGGGGAGTGAAGTAGGTATTTATGCCAGTGCCATGAAAGGAAAATAAATAATAATAATTTATCCTGAGCAGCTCACAGGTTCTGTCTGTTCCTTCATGTGCTGTGGTATCTTTTGGCAACCAGCACAGCAGCCCAGAGAAGAGCACAGATCAGTTGTGTCATGTCCTCTCTTCATTCTATTGACGCAGGACGTGCCATAAAATGTTGCAGTCCTTTCGATTCCTGAGCTTGGTGACAGCAAATGTCACTTGAGAAAAGCACAAGGGCTGTGATGGGTGATAATTTTGAGAAACACGGTGTGAGGCTGTGTCACTTCAAAGCCATGTTCTGACTGTGGCTTTGAGAGTGAATGTCACTGTCCTGCTCTGTGTCCTCTCCATGGAGAGAAGACACCCAGTGTAGGGAGAGGAATCCAGAGTTTGCAAGCCAGATAATGGGGAGAGGAGAGCCTGGGGCAGTGCCATGAAATTACAGGAACTGTTTTGGATCTCTTGAAAAAACAGGATTTCAGCTGATGTTTGCTCTTCTGCCAGTTGAAATTAGTGGAAACCTGAAAATTGTTTCAGGTCTTCTAGAGAGATGCCATGAGCCCAGTGAAGCTTCACACCTTCAGCTGTATCAAGGCCAAGGTCAGGTCCTGCTGAATGGGAAGCCTGGAGCTCAGAAGCCAAACCCTGCTTTTTCTGAGATTACAGAAGTGTGTGCAGGAGGAGGTACAGGGGTCACAGTCTGGTGATGTGAGGAGAGCTGACAAATGGATTTCCTAACCAAAATGACTTTATATTGCATTACAGAAAATGTTGTGCTTTGCAGGCTGGTAGGAGGGAGAGTCCTGCTTTTAATTATGGTTCAACATTATTTTTCACTTTTAATAGACTTTTTGTAATCAAAGGAGGTAAAAATGAAATGTATGTTGCTGCTTTTTTTGTGTGCACCAATGAGCAATACAATCATAATGTAGTTTTAGATTAAATTCTTTTGTTCCTTTTGTTAATTTGAGTTTGATGGCTTTCCCTGGTGCCAGAGCATAATTTACAGCAGACAAAATTCCCTTAAATTGATTTTTAAAAATGCTCTCACATACACTACATTAACCTTTTCATTCCCTTATGGTGTGTGTCAAAGAGAAATGATCCCTGTAACTCTGCTTATTGAAGAGACACATCTGTGAAGTGTATTAATTGGTAGAGTTCCCATTCTGCTCTACATAGATTTTTCACATGGTAAATGAATTCCTGGCTCTGCTAATGCCCATCTATCTTTAAAAGTACCAGTATTCCATTCCCTGTCATTTACTGTCTCTGCCCCATGCCTGACCACTTCTGAACTCTTTTATCATTTGTGAAAGAGTTTTATCTTTTAACTTGGATCAGGTGAAGAGAGACACCAAGGCAAAGGTCCTCAGGAGCATCCTTGTGCCTGAATCTTGGTGAAGCCACAGGGATTTCAGGACCTGAGCAGCTCTGAGGAGGTGCAGGGTGCAATGTGCTCCTTGTAGCACCCCATCAGAGGGCTCAGACTGGGTGCTGGGTAGGGAGGTCTGTGCTGGAAGGCTCATTCAGCATCACAAGTTCAGGATGTCTTTGAGTCTTGAAGAATGAGTGAGATGGACAGGGAGATGAAGACAGAGGGCCTTTATAATGTGTGTTTAGATCACAAATTGATCCAAAGCTCTGCTGATCTCTGCAGGGAAATGTGGCCATGGCTCTGCCTGCTGGGTTTGATAAACCCTTCAATTTCAGAACCCAAACCCTGCTTCCCATGAGACTAACAGGTTGGTGAGGTGTGGAGAAGAAACTTCTTTCTAGGACATTGTTTTCCTTACCATCTCTGGGGCGTTTTTCCATGGGATGCAAGGAAGCTGGCACACATAAGTCATCAAGTCTGTATGAGTGATTTTTCTCTTTTCAAATCCTCCACCCTGTTTATTACCATAATATCCCTGCATTTTTGAATAAACCACCTGCATGACTCAGGAGAAGAGGTGTTTTTGTCAGTGCTCCTGAGATGGTAACATGAATTGTTGAGGGAGATTAGAAATTATCATGAAAATGCAGTGGTTTTACTGCTGTTGGCCCTGGTGGCAGTGACCCTCATAAAATGATAGAAGACCATCAAGAGGGAAAAAAATGCAATTTGTGTCTTAATCAGTTCTGCTTGTTTTTATTTAATTTCTGTTTTGAGTGGGAATGTGGGTGTTTCCATTTCATTCTGTAATTTACTTATTGAATCTCAGAATTGTGTTGAATTAAGGATAACTCCTTCAAATGAAAAATGAGCAATAAAAATTTTCTTTCTATACAAGGAGTCACATTACAGTGGTGTTGTGCCACACTTAACACAACTCAGTGTGGGAAATTTGGCATCTTGTTTTCCTGAGGAAAAATGACTTCATGTTTGTTGGTTGTGTTTCCTGTCAACCAGAAAGTTTTGAAATTAAAATAAACGACTTTGCAAAGCCTTGTAGTGTGCTGTGAGAGCCCTAGCAAAAACACAAATCAATTAAAACAGACCAAGCATAAGACTCACAAACCTTTGGAGACCTTGGAGTCGCTTTTCCTGACAGCAGCACCGGGGCTAGGCCAGCTGCTGCCATTTCATGCCAAGAGCCCAAGAACCCTTCAAAGAGCAGCAATTCTTCAAACCACAGTTGTCCTTAGATAGTGCTGGACTAGGGCCCGGGGAAATTTAAACTTTTTAAAAAAAGCAACTTCATGAACATCAAATCAGGACATTCATGAAGTGGTTTCTGGTTCAAGAATATCTGAGAAATGCCCAAACAAATCTCATTGGGAGAAGTTAGGTGTCTCCCAGCTGCTTTGAGGGCATTTCACAGCCTGTGGACTCTGCCTCATTACCCAAGTGATGCCCATGGATGTCAGCACAGGTCACTGCTGGCCAGAAAGAAGTAGTCAGCATTATAAAATATATAAAACAATCTGTTTTTTTGCTGTTGTGTCCCTCTCTCTTTACTTCTGTGCGAAAAACAGTGTGGGCTCAAGCAAAAGATTTCCCTTAATTGTAAGAATTACACAACTGGGGGGACTTTGGGGACTAATGGAAAGGTTTTGGGATACTGATGGAGCTCAGGCCTGCATTTCTGTGATGAGGTAACCCAGAAGGGTGGAGAGCACTGACCGCAGGGGATCACTGGTGTGGTTTGTCAGTGTGCTCCCAGGTGTCGCAATATGACACAAAATGAACGACACTCACATGCTGAGATGTCCAAGGCAAAAAAGGCACGTTTATTTATGGAACTCGATATTTATAGAATTCTAAAAGTGACCATGGATTGGAGGATGAAGTTGCCACCTCTCTAACCACACTGGTCAAACCAACAGTCCATCAATTCTCTCCTCCTCCAGAAAGGAAAGCAAAACAATCATTATTTACATGAAAAGTGCGTGAGAAACTCCATTTCAAAAATGTAAACATCAGAAGGCTTAGAAGAAATTTAGAAGAACAGGGCAACACCCAGGTGTGGTTCTGGCCCATTATAGCAGGACTGTGCCAGGAATGCTGCAGAAGAAGCTGATGTACAGAGTGGGCCTGTTTTGCTAAAGTTGTGGTGGGGTTGTGCTGCACTCCAGTATTGAAGGGTATGGCTTTTGGGTGAGAGGAGGGCACAGCCAATCACCCTTGGGACGAGAGAACAGATTTTGAGTGACTTTATTTACTGGTTTGAATTTACTTGTGAAACCAGGGATGAAATTTTAAAGAGATGAGATGAAGGGGACAGAAACTAAGCAAACACTCTGGTCTGTGCAGACTGGGGAGAAGAGCCTCCATTCTCGATCCTGCTCTCATATCTTCTAATGTCTTTTCATCTAAAAGAATTGTGTAAAATGCAGGCACTCACACATTCTTTTTCCATTGTTTGACTCGGTTAAAATTTATATCAAAGAATATTCTTTCCATAACTTTATTTAAAATCTTGGCTAAATGCAACATTAGAGACCTACATAGAAAAAATGACTTTACCCTAGAAACAACAGAAACAAAGTAATATTATCCCTTAAAGATAAAATTATAAGTACCATTTTCATATAAATATTAGTACAATGATGAATTATGCAACTACATTGAAACATCCATGCATGAAACAATTTGTCTTTTTCAAAACTGTAAATGACTGGTACTTGAAAATAAGTTGTGTAAAATCCATTTTGTCCCCCACTCCCTGCTCTACATATGGATTTCATATTCCTCTTCCCACTGTCTCTGCAGCACACTGACCTCAAATCTTGGCTGTCTTCTTAGCTCTTCCTCACATTGCTCCCAAGCAAATTATTGAGTAATTAAACATTTTTTGCCTAATGTTTTCCTTCCTGTACCATTTAGAAACAAAATTATTTGTAAGCTAAGTAATAAAAAAGCCTAGTAATTTATAAAATGTAACACTGAACGAAATTTTTAATGCTGTCTTTCTATCCAGGGGGATTAAACACCTCACTATTTCCTTTATCACAAATTCTTTCTTGGTGTTCAGAGTGATAAATTGACGTTGAGACCAAATATCTTCAAACCCCCACTGCCACAATAAATTGAATTTCTTTTTTTTTTTTTTACTGAAATACAGTTTCACTAAAAATTGCAATTGCCTTTTTACAAATGTAAGCAGAATGCCATTTTGTTAGGATTAGTGGGGACAAAAAAGCTGAGAGGTTGTTTTGCCAAGCTCTCAAATCTTTCAGGAAAGCTTCTTTTCCTATTTCTTGAGATCATAATTCTTCAAGGAGAGAAGAATTATGGAAAGGAGAAAAGGAGTAGGGAGATGCCCTCCTGGCCTGCCTTGGCAGCAGTGCTCTTTGCAGATGCTTTCTGCACGGGTGGGAGCTGTCTCAGGGCTCCTGTGTGCTGTGGCTGGCTTTGCAGGGAGTCAGGCTGTGAGAGCATTGTGGTGGAAAACCTGGAGCTAGGCAAGTGCTGTGGCATAGGGATGAGTGGTACAATCTATGGCATTTGGTCCTTTCATGGATTTGGGGAACACACATTTATTCCTCTGGAATAAAATCCTAAGCATCAAACCGAGTTTTGCTGGTGGCATGGCAGGTATTTCACTGCAGGAGATGATTTGCAGGTTAATGTGTGTGCTTATATCAAACACTGAAATAAAATCAAAGAAATGCTGTTGATTTTATGGGCTCTGTCAGTACTGGGAATAGGTCTTTAATTATGATTTGAATTACAGTAGTGGCTAAGGGCCCCTGAGAGGATTTACAGTCCCACTGTGCCAGGTGCTATAAAAACATCTGGGTTACAGCACCAGAATGAACCAAACTAATGGGGGGAAGTGAAGGACATTAATAAATGACATTAAATCAATGACAACACATTTCTTGGCTAAAAATATCTGTAGTCACATATGTCCTCTGCCATACACAGGTGCAGTATTTCCATCTCCTTCCTCCTGGCCATGGTCAGAGTGTGACTGTGCCTCTGGCTGGAACCACTCATAGTGCAACAGGTTCAGATGATGTTTGCAGCTTGAATTTTGTCACCTTGAGACCAGGCTTCTGGCAGGATTTCAGAGTCCACGTTCCAAGCTTCTCATTTATTTTGAAAGTTCCATGGAGTCACTCTGTCCTGAAGCACTAGGAATAATTTGGAATGTTTCAAATGGCAGTGGTGCTTGTTTACATATGCTGGAAGGGCATAGGAAGGTGTTGTAGTGTGGTAATTCTACTTGGGTACAAAAGTCATGTGAAATGCCAGTTCAAAACACAGAGAATCTAAATTAACCTTTTAGTACTACAGGGTCTGGAGGTGATCCAAAACCATTTCATCATAATGCCTATAAAAAATGATGGGAAGTTATTAAATATCCATTTCTGCAATCCAAAACAGCTAGGAATTCCAGATATTACTGGATTTAAATTGTTTTACAGATTTATTTTTCTTTTAACTTAGCAACAGCACTGGGTTTCTTTTGTAGCTGAGAGACTGGCTGGGTTCCAGTGGAGCCAATGATCTGTGTCAGTCAATGCTAACTGAGGATCTGGTGCCTTCTGCTCCAAACTGTGGAAGACTTGTCATCTGTTAAAGCTACACTGAGGTGTGTGGGATGCAGATGGCATTCATTTTCTTCTACTGGCTTTGTAATAGAAACAGGCAGGACTGAAAGCTCTACCAAAGCAGAAAACATGCAAGGTTTAAATTCCTGGGGAGATGAGTGGTTTGGGTACAGCCTTTTCCCCACTCGTTTCAAACTCACCATTGGTGCCCAGCCTCTGAACACTTGCCTGTGTGCACTTTGCAGATAATGGTGGGAGGAGATGGAAGCAAACAGAATGGCTTTAGGGCATTCATAAAAGAGCCTCCCAGAAATGCTGGGCAGGGGAATATGCTGCACTGTGTGCAGGGTAAAAGGTTTGTCTCACAGTGCTGGCGAGTAGGCAGCAAAGATGTTGCCTACTGTTGCTTAAATCATTGCTCCCTATTAGCAAAAGCATCAACAGAAGATGAAGAAAAACATAACATAGTTGTCTTTCATCACCACAACAGGCAGATGGTTTTATCCCTCTTATTTCTGTTGGGGTTTTGCAGGAAAGCCCACGTACATACCATGCCTCATTTGTAAAAACAGAGCAAGTTTTTATTCCTCTTGCTCTGAAGTGTCCCCTTTAGCACCTGAACAACTGAGTTTCTGTAGCCTGGGGCTCAGGCTCTGTGTCTGTCTGGAACCTGGTTGTTATTCTGCATCACACTCCAACCCATGGTGGTCTGCAGCAGCAGAGAGGAGGGAGGCAAGGAGGGAGGAGAAGGAAAGGAAAGAAAATAAATAAAATATCCCCAAGCAAGAGTAACTCAGCTTGACTTCAGAGGTGAGAAGGATGCAGTTACATGCTTATTATTGTTTATCTGTGTTATGATACTTCCTAAATTCTGTAGTGACTGAAGTTCCCTCTGTGCCAAGCAGGATATCAAAAATTATTCCTGTCCATGAAGAACCTCCATCCTAGGTTCAAGGTAGGGGAGCAGAGGAGGATACAGGCAGGAGGATTGTGATGAGACAGTAATGCAGTATCAATCAGCAGAATAACCAGGAGTCTCAGTGAACCTCCTGCTGTAACCACTGCAATTCATTCAGTTTACTGCCATTATCATTGCAATTAGTGTTTCATTTTTGCAACATAAGGTTAATAATCTAATAACTGTATGGGTTACCCACTCCTCAGCTCATTTGTTGTACTATTCAGCAGGTATAATTTGCTACAATTTTGTATTATAAAGAACTAATTAACAACAAGATTATTTTTCCACTGAACTTCACAGGAGTTTTTTGTCTTGGACAAAATTTTATTTTTATTCTGTGCCATGTTCTGGGCTTGATAAGCTGAGTTGCTGACAACAACAGTCAGATTTCATCAGGCAGAAGTCCTAATTCAGAGCCAGGTGGCATGAGTGAAAGGTATAATACACATTTTTCAATTAACAGTGTTAACAAGCTTGTTAGAAGAATATTTCTTTCCTGTATTTATAAGTGTAATATTTAAGGTCAAAAATTAGAAATAAATCAAAAAGAAGAAAGAAACAGAGCTTGAAAGAGTAGGGAGTATGGAAACTACAAAATTACTATTAATTATTATAATTACAAAATTATAAATCCCCATTGTGCCACCTCTGAGGCCAACAAAACATCTTGCACCTGCTTTTATTTCATACCATTAATTTATTGGATTTTCTTTTGTCTTTTGCTTCAGATTTACACCAGTATAACTGAGTCCAGAGCTCAGTCTCCATGGCCCAGTGTCACCTGCTTCTTCATGGAACCTCTAAATCCAGCACCTGTGTCTGGAATGTATCAATTTCATATAACATTTCATATAACACACATGGGATTTATTGTTATTGCACAAAAGTGGCAGCTCTGTGTTGAAAAAACCTAAGAGGACAACCATGACTATTTCACTGCTGACACTTCAAAGATTTTGGTCCAGGATGTATTATTTTTATTAAATAATACCTATACTTCACAAGTGATGTCTATATTGTCCTTCAGCCATACAGACATGGTTATTAAAAAAAGAAAAAAGAAGTTGTGCTTTATGAGTTGTTTTAAGAAGCCATTATATTATTGTAATATGACCACTGTGCTGGCAGGCTCTTGGCAGGTTTCAAATAAACATGCCAGGAATAATTTTGTTGACAGCATCTTGGGTTGGAGCACATCCAGCCTTCATCCATAACATGTCAACACAGTGATTCTTTCACAGGCAGGAAAATATGTCACCTTGGATCTGTATTTTAGAGTCTTAAAATACCTAAGATGTCTAGATTAATGGCTCCAAAATCAACTTCACAGGTGGCTAGTGAGGTTTTTCAATCACAAATGAATATGTAGGTGTGTAGCATTTGCAGGTTTTAATATGCAGCATCAATGAAGTGTGCTTATGTAAAAACCTGTGGAAACACCTGGTTCACTTTCCAAATCTAAAATCAATTTAGTTTTCATGTAATAGGAAGAAGGAGGTGAAAAACAAGCAGCAAAGGAGAAAAAGGAGAAAACCAGGCTGAAGGGCTTTAGCTTGCTTACAGAGGTCAGGAGGATGTGTTAGTGCTTCATGTGAGGCAGAGAGGAGGTGGTTCCTGCTGATGAGTGACTTCAATGTTTTCTTTCATGTTCTTTTCATCAGAGCAGAAACCATATGTGCTTGGTTTATTTCCCTTTGTGTCATATGCTCAGATTTCAGTATGAACCCCAAATTTGGTATCTTTAGGATTAACACAAAGGCATCTGCTTGCTGATCAGTTTAGATCTCATGTTTATCTGCAAGCTGAGTCTTTCAGGACCAGGCAAATTTCAGTTCTGAGCTCTGTGCTGGAAATGCACCCTTTGAGCTGCCTCTTCAAGAACATCATTTATATGCTTGAATCAGTACCTGCCCAGGGCTGAATTAAACACCTTCCTGGCTTCAGTCCCAAGTGCAGAGGCTCCCCTGAGCAGTGATGCCTGCTGGTGAGAAATCCCAGGGAAGGGTGAGGGTTTGCTGCCAAGGGCAGGGGGTATCACAGGCTGGTGGAGCTGTAATCCCCTGGAGGTAAAAGATGGTCACAGTGACACAGCAACACCCTCTGGAATTAACAGAAATCCAGACAGGAATAATCTGAGGTGCCCACCATGAATATGGTGTGATGTGTCTGCAGTTTTGCTATAAGTGATTCTATCTAAAGAGACTTCAAATGACTGAGAACAAAAGAGCAGCTTTCCAAACCTGTGCTGAATGAAGCTGTTTGTCTTTCTTTGAAAAGTCATTTATCTCTCCTTGCTTTTTACCGAGGGAAATTTCCTGACAGAATTTTTAAAAGAAAGTGAAAATGTTCTTTTCTATTTCTTTGCAGTGTATTAAACCCCAATATTTTGCTTATGAGTAGCTTTCCTCCTCTCGACACACTAGAAATTCACTGTATTTTTTTGGTTGAGATTTTGCTCAAATATTGATTGAATGCCTGGAGAATTAATGGGATTGACTTGATAATGGATTCAGTGCAAGTACAGCTGTCCTGAACGCTCAAGTATGTGTGTGGATTTCTATCACACTGGGACTCATGGATAGGAAAATCACACTTCATGCAAGGTGTTATTAAGCTCTTGAACTACATCTGGGTTTGTAGATGTTACTCAAGTCCATGAGCTAATTTTTTATTCATTTTTAAAATTTCTGACCATTTGTGGTGACAGTGTTAGATTATTTTCAGGACTGTTGCCATCAGTTCTTTTACACTGTCAGTGATTTACCTCTGTCCCAGGACACTCTGAGGGCTTGGCTGGGTTTCTCACCTGCTTCTCCACAGTTCTCCCATTTCTCTTTAGACCCTCCTGTACCCTGATGTGAAAGAAAGAATATTTCTGCCACTATCTGAGAAACCCTGCATTATTTCCCTTGCTTATTTATAAATTTCCTTCCCTTGGTAAGCCACAGACTTTAGTGCCTCTTGTGCCTCTTGTGCCTTTTTGCATCACCTGAAAATTGGAGATCATAACAGTTTCCTAAAAATGGCATTAGAAGAATAAATTGATTAACATTTGTATTCATATTTAGGGTAAAGAATCTGTAGGAATGAAAGTATTTATTCTGCTTGCTTGATGCCACAATTACATTTCTCAAAGCTCCTGACCTACTTTTCAAATTTTTCTCCAGTAACAATAGTAGCTACAAATTTGTTCCTTCTAATTATTTTTCAATTCAAATAGAAAGCCAAGTAAAAACAAGGGGGAGACAAGGAAGGGAGGCTGTTCTCACCTCTACCCCTCTTTGCCAGAAGGAAGAGAAGCCTCATGTCTTTTCCTGAATTAGAATAGATGATGGAGTTCATTAGGTGTTTAATGCCTCAAACTTGGCTTTCCATTGCAGATTTATAGCTTCTGTAGTAGCTATATCCTCAAACATATAGAAAGTGATTCTAGACATTTTTTTTTTCTGTAAAATGAATTCTAGGGAAGGGTAAAAAAAAATATTTCCCAGAATTTTCTGAAAACAAAGCAGTGAGGTTTGCCTGACTTCTCTTTTCCAGTCTTGTTGCTGTGTATAGGAAACAGAAGTAAAGCAAACTCTGAATAACAGAAGAACTGAATCTACTAGAAAGCTTTTTGTTTTCATAAAAAATTTAAAATGGAAAGAAAATAGTCTTTTAAAGAAGTACCAGCAGCTCTGTTTTAGACACACCATCCCTCATAATAAAGGAAATGAGGCAAAAAAACTGAAATAGATGAGTTTCACAAGGAGGAGGAGCATCCAGAGTTGTTCTGGCTGTGACCAGATCCCCTGAGTGAATTCAGCCTCCCAGAAAAGCTGAGTGCACTAATATTTCATACAGTTCCTGTGGGTGCTTCAATGCATGCATGAAACCAAATATAGTGCCAAATGCTAAGAGGAATCCAGCAAAACACAGGAAAGTGGAATAAATTTTTAAGATCTTGTGAATGCGAACACAGCACTTCATAAAAACCTCAGTCCTGAGAGCAGGGCTGCTGTGTACATCAGAGGCAGAACATATGGTGCAACCACAGTGCAGTCAGAGCTAATCAGTGAGTGGTGATGGAGGTTTTATCCTGAAGTTTTAAGGATGTGATTAAATTTAATGCATATGCTAGACAAGAAGCCTGTCTTCAATTCCTCAGACCTACCAACCTAGGAGTGCACACAGTATGCCCTGAGGAGATGTCATGTTTTCTGGGAAGGCAGGAAAGTTCACCAGGGGGATATCCTTATTGATTTTTATCTCTATGCATGCCCCTGTGAATTATTTATCTTCCTGTATGCTTCTCTGACATCTTATTATGAAAGTCTCTTGAAGGTTACTGTAAAGCTCCTCATTTCCCAGCCTTAATGAGGGTGGTAGGAAATCGGCGTTGATGAGTGAGTTTGGATGAGTGCTGGGATGGGGGCTGGTGCCTGTGTGCCAGGAGGTAATGGGGAGTGTGGGTTCCACTGCTGAGCCACCTGTGGGTACATTGCATTTATTTGCTGTATAATTATTCGGGATGAATTCAATTAATGGCACCATGAATTATAAGAGCCTGAACTGTATTTGGCTCAAGGGTGTCACCCACTGTGGTCACAGGGTGTAGATCTGCAGACGCTGCTGTCTGGATTCTGTGCTTGTTTCCTTGTCTAAGTGCCCTTTTCTAAATGTTCATCTTCTTTTGATGTTTCTAGGAGCTGGTGGGGAGTAATCCTCCTCAAAGGAACTGGAAAGGAATTGCAATTGCCTTACTTGTTATTCTCGTTATCTGCTCGCTGATTGTCACCTCTGTCATACTCCTGACACCAGGTATTTATAACCTTTAACTCACTTCCAGTCTGGTTTTCTTCTGTAATTTTACACTTCCAAGAGTAAAGGGATTGCAAACTAATTGCAAAGTCGACATCAAAGGAATTATCCTTCATCACTTTATCTCAGTGTGATGCTGAATTCAAGGCTATTCTTAGGGAGAATGTTTTAGAGTTTTACATTTCAGTTCAGAAATCAGGGCTGATGACCTGAGGGCACAAGCCTGGAACTTGATTGCCATAACATGGATGGGGAATGTCATTTTAGATGTGCAGGGTAGGAGAGGAACCCACATGGAGTAGTCAGTGAGGGCACAGGAACTCCTGAAATTCATGTCCACGTGGAGCAGTAGTTGCCTGTTGAGTGTCATATCCTGGACCATTGGAAATGGCATTGGGTGCCTTGGCACCTAAATCCCATCCCATTCAGTTGGATTGATTTTTAGTTCAGACCACAGTGTTTACAAGGCAATTTCAGATAATGATATACCAGATTGTACTTATCCACAGCAAATAACTTCCCAATAAGAAATTCTTTTAGTTAATCCCCTTACCAAGTTTCAGCAAAGTTCTGTGTGTGTAACCTCTGTAAATTACTTCTCTTACAGTAGTTGCTGACACTGTAGGCTTGAATTTTAATGTGGAGTCATTATGATTATTGATTATTATGCATTTATACAGCCCTGAAAATTTCCATGTCTACTTAGGGAGTAGAAATAAAGTGCTTTTGCAGCACTGACAAGATTGTGAACTGAATATGAAAAGACAAACAAAATGAGAGACAAGACATAGAAAAAAGAATTCAGTGTCAGAAAGGGTGAGGAGCTACAAAACCCAGGGGGAGGCAAAGGTCCCTTGCTTAGGGATGTAGAGGAGAAGAACAGGGACTCCTCCTTGGATGAGTGCATGTGAGTGGTAGAATCTAGGGAACAGCAGGAGAGAGAACACAGAGCTGAGGAGCAGAGTGGAGGCAAGAGAGAAATGAAACCTCAGGAAGTGGAAGAGCACAGGGTAGTGAAGTGGAAAAAAGAGACAGAAGTTGTGGGGCAAAAAATTTCCAGCTCATTACATGCAAAATACGTGCAGTCCAGCAGGCCTAAGCCATCCCTGACAAAATTCTTATCCCACAGTCCTGCTCTGTGAGAACTGGAGACAGGGACAAAACAAGAAATATAGGAGTGCATTGAGTTAATTTGAAAATGAGTGAAGCAATCAGTACATTATTTTTTCAGTTATTTATTGTCATGCCATATTCAGTTAATTTCATGTTATCCTGAAGTTTTCAATGAAAATTTAAGTTTCATGTGGTCATGTGAAAATAATTATCTAATTAAATTAATTAAGGTTAAACTTAATAAAGATCATTTGCTAAATTAATTTTGCTGGTGTTCAGATTCAACATCTTTGGACAGTGCTGTTCATCTCTGAGATGTTTTGGGGTGTGGTGTGTGGACTACACTCACATCAGGCACAACTTGTTATGTATGCAAATGTTGCCTGCAGTTTTACAGAAGCACAGACTTTTCAAAGATGTACAGGAAAGCCTTGATTACACAGTCCATACCCATGAGCCTCAACAAGTTCTCTTGAAGCCAAAGCACTGCCTGGGTGGGACCAGGGGAGTCACTTCCATCAAAATCCAAAATCCTTAAATCCACTGGCTTCCCTTGATCAGCAATGTGGGAATCCCTTATCAATCCCTGTCATGATATGAAATCAGGTTTGATAAGCAGGACTCTGCCCTCATGAGGCTTTGCTGGCTGTGACCTGAAGACTGAATTCTCTTTTAGGTGTTTTTCAATACCTCCCAGAATAATCTCCTCCATAACTTTTCCAGGCGCTGAAATGTCTCTAACAGGCCTGTAATTTCCAGGGGCCTCCTTCTTCTTCTCCTTCTTGAAATATTCACATTCAGTTATAAATAAAATTCAGAAGTGTATTTATTTATATATGTATTTTATATACATACACAAAGACATTCTCCCTTTGGGGTGTGTGCACACACAT
This sequence comes from Molothrus ater, assembly GCF_012460135.2. Taxonomy (NCBI): domain Eukaryota; kingdom Metazoa; phylum Chordata; class Aves; order Passeriformes; family Icteridae; genus Molothrus; species Molothrus ater. Next base: position 8,006,531 of record NC_050478.2, read on the forward strand.
GCACACATATTTTTATTATGTACCCAGCAACACCTCCAGATAACAGTGTTGAGAGGGTCTCTGTGCCTAAAACTGAGGAATATGCAAAGTCATTTCCTTTGCTGAAATTTCCATTCGTGTTTTTTGAGATTTCTCATTACCTGATGTGTTGGTAAGCTGGGCTTGGGTTGGTTTTTTTCCCCTGTTGATGTTTCAGAATTGTGTCTTACATGCACATACAAAAACTCTGAGTCAGTATTGCTTCTGTTTTTATTATGGATCCAAAGTGGTGGAAGTTTACATTTAATTACACTATAATTATATCTATATAAAAGGTGGAAGTTTACATTTAATTACACTATAGAACACCACACATACACCAATGCCTATGCTGAGCTTCTCCAGTTTCATGGTGTGTGAGTCCTGCCATTTCACCCACCTTTGAAAAACATAAAACCATTTATACAAATGATGCCAGTGCTGTCCTGAGGCTTTCCTGACTGGCAGCTCCTCACTTGTCACAGCACATGGCACCCGTGCAGGTCCCATTCCATTGTTTGTGTATTTATATAAAGACATGCAGAACTTTCCAGAAGTCTGCCCATGCACACACACACACAGAGCAAAGCTGAAAAAAGGACCCAGCCCTACAGAAATTTTGAGTAAAATAAGGCCTTCCCAAATTCCATTAGATACTGTGCTCAGGAAGAGGCTGATTTCTCATACATCTGTTCCTGATATTTAAAGCTTTCTGGAGATATACATCACATTTGCTCCTTTCAAATCTGACCTTTTAGTTGAAAAAAAAAAAAGTACACCCTAATCCATATTAAAATTTTTGAAAAATCCATAAGAACTATTTCTCAGAAGTGTTACTGAGCTAGTCATTGCCTAGCATTAATTCACAACATTCTGTCTGATGGTAAAAGGCATTGTCTAAAAAGCTTTTAGCTTTTGTGATACTCAGGGCAAGGCACTATCCTTTGACCAGCTGTGCAGGGGAGAAATTTGTTAACTGCAGTCATATAAAAATGTGCATTTTACACCACTACAAACAGGTGGGATTTTTCAGAAGGGAGAAAGACTGCCTGTTTGCCTTGTCTGGCTGTGGCAGCAGCTCTCTCATCACAAACAGCAATGCACAACTTTGCCAAGCATCATCCTGGGAAAGGCTGGGAGAAGATCAAAGAAAAGAATGATAAAGAATTCTTATCTTCACTTGCTGCACCTGTTGTTGTGAACATGTGGAATGTGTTATGGAGATTTGTTTACCAAAGGGTGATTTCTTAATTAGCCAATGGTGGTGATGTTTGGATCCAAGGACCAATTGGGTCCAGCTGTATCGTGACTGTCTGTGAGGATGAGGGGTTTCTTAGTAAGTATAGTATAATAAAGTGATGGATCAGCCTTCTGGAATGATGGAGTCAGTGCTAATTATTACCCAGCTGGGGGCCTGCAACAACATCTGGCCACTGCCTTTTTGGTACAGAGAGGTCATCTGGGGATAAAGAGGGGTTGGGTCTGCCCAGGGATCAAGCAGGTATGCTGAGGTGGAGATGGAGTTCCTGGTGTGCTGGCCCCAGAGGGATGGAGGCACTGTCCCTCTCATGCAATGCACAACAGCCCAGGAGGTGTGTGAGGAGAGCATCCAACACCAACCTGTGGCTGAGCACCAGGGTGATGGAAAGAAAGGTGGGCACCCAAAGGTGGCTGCAGCCTTCTCACCTATCAAGCAGCCTCTGAGCATGGCTGGAGTTGAGAAAAAGCTTGAAAGAGAAGAAGCAAAACAGGCAGTGAGGTCAGCTCCTTGCTCCTTTTTGTTGGGAGTTTTCTGGATTTGTGGAGGATCTTTGCTCTGGAGAGCCAGGGGACGTCAGATCTGCCCAGGCTTGTTTGGGTGCAAGGATGAAAACTTTCATCCTTGTTTGTTTGGGTGCAAACATCCTTTGCATGTTTGGATGCAGGCAGATGAACACAAACACAGGGCTCCTGTCATGCCTCTAACATTGAATCCAAACCAATATGGAAACCAACATGGAAACCAACAGCAGGCAGATGAACCCAAACACAGGGCTCCTGTCAGCCTCTAACATTGAAGCCAAACCAACATGGACGTGGTTTCTGCTTGGTTCTCTCAGCACATAGCTGTGGAGTTTGGATGCTGGCACAGAGGCACTGTCCCTCTCATGCAATGCACAACAGCCCAGGAGGTTTGTGAGGTTTTCCAACACCAGCCTGTGGCTGAGCACCAGGGTGATGGAAAGAAAGGTGGGCACCCAAAGGTGGCTGCAGCCTTCTCACCTATCAAGCAGCCTCTGAGTGTGGCTAGAGCTCAGAAAAAGCTTGAATGAGAAGAAGCAAAACAGGCAGTGAGGTCAGCTCCTTGCTCCTTTTGGTTGGAGTTTTCTGGATTTGTGGAGGATCTTTGCTCTGGAGAGCTGCAGGATGTCAGATCAGCCCAGGCTGGTTTGGGTGCAAGGATGAAGAGCAGGCAGATGAACCCAAACACAGGGCTCCTGTCAGCCTCTAACATTGAATCCAAACCAATATGACATGGTTCCTGCTTGGTTCTCTCAGCACAAAGCTGTGGAGTTTGGATGCTGGGTTTGTGACTTGGCACTCAGATCCCAAGTGCTTGTGCCACTTGCAGGGCTGCCATCTGGATCTGCTGGGCTGGGGGATGTGAATGTAAAACAAAAACAGTGTCTCATGCTTAGTCCTGTCCTTCCATAAGCCCAAAGAGGCCTCCAGGTCCCTGCAGCTGGGTGTGGACAGCACAGCCTGTCCACCAGCTGGTTGAGACACCCTGAGGCACACTTAGAATCTGCTGCTCAGGGCAGAGTGGGGTGCCTGAGATCCCACAATTGCATTTCTTCCTCCATAAATATCTCCATTAGGGCCAGAGGAATGGAGCAGATGTTCTTAATAAGCCCTCTGACCTACCTGTCTGTAAGAGGAGAGGCAAGTGAATCTCTTTTATTTTTCTATTACTGAAATTCATTGATGGATTTATTATTTAGTTTCTTTGTTTTCTCCCCAGCTCTGTGGCTGAGATGAATGTAGCCCACGGTCCAGCAGAGGACCTCTTGCAGCTCTTACAGCCCAAGTAGGGGACAGGAAGGGAATCTCACCTCATCCCTTTGAGAGGCTCCTAAAGTGCAAAGTCCAGGTGTTGCCTCTCTCTTCCTGCTGTCCCTCACCAGGAGCTGAGTGCTGTGGAGGAACAGAGATGGCGCAGCTCACAAACTGGCTGTCCCCATCCTGCACAAAAAGGAGGAATAGGAAGGGCTTCCCACCCTGCTTCTTCCCAAATCTCCAGCAGAGAAGTTTGATTGTGCCTGTCCTTCTGCCTTCATGTGTTCCTCCAGAGGGCATTTGGGAAACATCTCCTGGACAGGCAAAAACATAAGGCTGTGTTTGGGCTCTGCCCCACCTGACCTCCCTGGGTATCCAGCTCTGGGGGCTCTCACCACAGTGAAATTAATTGGAACAATTTCCTGGGTTCCTTGTCACCTATATTTTCCATTTTAATAAATAAAATTATGCAGAATAACTTGGCACGATGCTGTCGCACAGAGGGATTTGGCTGAGGAATTGTGTGAATGGGTTCTGGAATCTGGAAGCCACAGTGAACAGTGTGGTTGAAGTCTCAGCCAGACTAGGGAAAAATATGAACACTGAAGGATATAATTTAATTTGGTAAAAGTGAAAGTTTGTTCTGAAACACCTTTTAGTGGAACAAAACACTGTTCACAGGTATTTTTCTGTAATCTCAGGTAGCTCAGGGGCTTCAATTTAGTACAGCAAAGAAGATTTTTTTTTCCACAAATAAGTGCCTTCAGGGTCTGCTTCCATTTCTCTAATCATAAGTGTTCAGTGTAAGTTTAGTACTAAACAATATTAGAGATATCTAAGGCTGCCAATAAACCTCAGGCATGAGGATACTGTCTTGAGGAAAGATGCTGGAACACACATTCCTGCTGTGGAAATATTCAGAATGTGGTCTCGTCTTTTCTTTAAAAGAGCAAATGTATTCACAGCTGACTGAAAGGTTTCCATAAAAATATTATTTCAGCAAAAAATTGAATGTTGACAACAAATTATTCATAGAGGGTGACTGCTTGTCAAAACAAAAGATATTACAGTTGATGGGAGAAAAGGAAAGAGGAAACATATTAATCAAAATTGTTGGGTTTTCAAATTTGTTAGTTTTTCTCTAAAACTTTCAGCTTTGATATTTCCATGTTTACAAATGAAACTGTATATCCTTTCACTAAAAATTAAAGTTAGTATGGGCAAGCTATGCAACACGTAAGGATTAAGGGTTTTATGTCTCATGGACTTTTCAAAAATATTTCTGAAACCAAATGTCTGATTCCCATGGAATATCTTTTGGGAATTCCTGAAGTAATCTGCATGAGCCCTTAGTTAGAAGGTTAAAAACCTTTCCAGCTATGGTTTTATGTTAAAAATTTAAGGAAATAAAAATATAAGCCCTAAAAAATGGGACATTTTAAATACGTTTTTAATTGTTTGTAGCTCATAATTTCAGAAATATTTTAGGGTTTAGCTGTTGAATAGTAAACATTATATATCATTATGACACCCATAGGTGTGTTTGCATGACTTAGATTCTTTTTTGATCATGTTATGTCTGAAAATGTGTGTTTTGGACAATTTCTTGGTCTTTTTGTAGCTGTTAAGACCAGGCATACATAGCAAGGAGGGTTCTGTTAGTGAGCCATTAGGTGCTCCTTCAGTACCACTGACCGTGGGAAGGGATTTGTGTGTGACACAAAGCTTAATGTGGACTGTATCCAAATGAGATATGTCACTATTCACAGTTTCTGTGCTTTCAGATACATTTCGAACCTGAACTAATGGTAGTTTGTTTTTCAATGTTTAACAGTGGAAGATAACAGCTTGTCTCAGAAGAAGAAGATAACAGTGGAAGATCTCTTCAGTGATGATTTTAAGATTCATGACCCAGAGGCTAAATGGATAACTGGTGAGTTTTGAGCACTTTTGTAGTATCTTTGCTTTGCTTCCTTGCTCCCTGGCCATTGGTGTTTTTTTTGGTTTTTTTTGTTTTTTTTTTATGTCCTTCTTAGTTCCTCCAATTCTTTGTGCTGCTCTTGAAATTACAGGATCAAGAACTGGTTGGGGTTGGAAGGGACCTCTGGAGATCATTTTGTCAAACTCCCAGCTCCAGCAGTGAGAGCTGTTTTCTCAGAATCATGTCCTCAAATTCCTCTTTTCAACCTTCAAATTCCTATTCCAGTTTTCCTTTGGTTAAACATGCAAACACCACAGTTCTAACTTATTATCTATGGATATCTACTGGATATCCCAGTGAGCTCATAGATAGGCATGGAAAACAGCAGCCTTTTTCTCCAAGATCATCCAGAACTTAATAATTGATGTGGCACATGGTTGGAAGAAGTGGTTGGAGCACCATCAGTGAATATTTTACCATAAACAAAACTGGAGGTTTATATTCCCCCATCAAAACTGGTTTTTTTCCTGGCAGGGAGGAGAAGCAATGCTAAACAAGAGGCAAACAGTGCTCCAGCAGCAGCTGGGCTGGGGCTTGCACACAAGCCATGTGCTCTTTTTATCCTCTGCTGCCTTACATTTTCCAGTCAGGGGGAAACCAAATAATACTTGAATTAATGCGTGTTGGATTTGCTGGAGTGGAGCTACTTTGGGGGATGTAGATTCCAGCTCTCCCTGGAAATTGCTGCAGTCAGAACAAGCTTTGTTGAGAATAAAATGATTTGTGCTGTGCTGCTCATGTGATTTCTAGTCCAGGTCTTATTATCATGGAAGTTATTAGCTTTTCTTTTGAATTTAATGGGGAACTGGATCAAATCCTTCCTCTGTTTAGCTTTCCTTATCTGCTGTGCCCATTGGGAACAATTTTAATACCTGTAATGAAAAGAGAGAGTGTTAAAGGGTAGTGCTGAATGAACACATTCCCCAGCTGCAAGTTCTGCCACCCACTCAAGCAGAGGGGAAGCTGTTGCAGACAATAAACACCTTCACAAACACACCTGCAGAGTGCAGGAGCTCTTTTCCAGGCTGTGCTCTCCCTGGGAATGGTGCTCCCCACAACCATTTTCTAGGAATGGTGATAATGGAAACATCACCATTGGATAATGGAAATGGTGATAATGGAAATATCACCAATGGAAAGCTGCATTGCAGTTCAGGGGTTTTTGTCTAGAATCCTTTTCCTTTTAGCACAGATATCCTGATGGCTCTAGTGAAGGAAAAGGTTTTACTGAGACCTTGCCTGCTATTTTCTTTATTTGCTAGAGTATAGCAAATAAAGCATAGTGAAGGGAATGATAATGAATTAACTAAACTTTTTCAGGAACAGAGAATGAAGTATTGCCATAGAGCTGGTATAATATCCCCCCACTGATGAGTGATCACTTTGTGTGGACATCAGGCCTGTTTTCCACAATGGCAGTCTGCTGTTAAAAATCAGCATTTCCCTTGCTTTTTCACTTATGGTCAAATACTAAAGTCATATAAACTTTTATTAAGATAAAGATTCTGATCTTGAGTGTTTAAAATCCACCTCTCCCTTTTCATGTACCCTTAATTACTCCAGTGCTGTTTTGCTTCTGAAATTACTAAAATATTGTTACTGTAAGAGACAAAATAAAAAGAAATATTATTAAAACACACACAGAAATTTTATAATTACTTACTCTATTGTTTTGACATGAACAAACACTGACACTGATTTTAATGCATCTAAAGGAACTTTATGAAGCCAATAGATACCTTGCAGATTTACCCAAGCGTGACTTTGCATTTAAGAGCAAGATGCTGATCTACAATGTCATTCATCCAAGGACCCAGAGCCATTTTACAACATTAGTTGCTTTTCTGTATTAAAGTTGGGTTTTTCATAGCTTTCTCTAGCTGGCTAAGTGGTGAAATTGTGATTAAGATGAAAGACCAGTAGCCAGATTCCTAAGCACATGTTGTTATTGGCCTCTTATTTTTCAGTATGCAAATGAAAGACTCCAAAAATGCCAAAGCCAAACTAATTAACTTAGTGTAACAAGATTGCTGGAATGCCCCAGCAAAAGAAAAAAAAAAGCATATTTGAAAATAGCATATTAAAATTGGATGACTGCTTATAAACCTAGCTGATGCCTTGTGGGGATTCACAGAGTTAAAATAGAAGTATATAAATATAAAATACATGGCTAGCTGTTGTGTGTCCCTCTTCCCCTTTCTCTCCTGTTAATCATACAGCAAAATATCACAGTCATTCAGAGCTCTGCACAACTCAGTCCTCCTGGATCATCAAAGCTCTGTTTCCTTCCTTTCCTCTACATCATTGCAGAAGAGAGGAGGTTGGTGGCCAGAGATGAAGCACACTGCATGTTTAAGAGTATTTAAGGGATTTGCTCCCAAAATAATTCAGTCAGTAAAATATGTGTTCTTCCCAGTAAGCAAGGGGCTGGTTCAAACACTGAATGAGGAAGATCTTTCCTCCAGCTAGAATGAGTCTTAGATCATGTGTTTCAATAAATAAAATATTTTTATTCAGGGTCACACTTAAAAATATGCTGAAAGTTCCATGAAATTGATGCGTTGAGCTCATGTTTTAGTGTTTTCTTGATTCTCAGTGGGCATGTGGAAAAATAACATATTTCTAATCAATAGCTTTCTGTCATTCTATTCCATTGATTTTAAAGGATCTAGGAAAAAAGAAAAGAACCAGTGTCAAAGCTGACTTAAATACACTTTCAGTGTAAAGATTACACCTTCCAATCACAATTTGTGGCTCATTTGTGGATATATCTGCATTTTTTTAATGGAGTTGCAATTAAATTTACTTGCGCAAAGTGAGGAGTGGCAAAGTTGTAAAATTTTGTAAATTTGAACATTTTACAATTTTTGTGATGCCATTGTAATTTCAAATTTCAGTTTGAATTTTTATCCTCTGTTTTAGGGAAAGAACAATTTGCTTAATTAGCATCTGTCTTCTACTGTCCTGACCACTGCTGTCTTTGGCTCTGTTCAGAGCGATCCAGAGAGGAGCGGTGTATTCACGGAGCACACAGTGACAGGCCAAGGGGGAATGGCTTCAAACTGACTGAGAGCAGGTTTAGACTAGATATGGGGAATAAATTCTTTACTGTGGGGATGGTGAGGCACTGGAACAGGTTGCCCAGAGAAGCTGTGGATATCCCATCCCTGGGAGTGTCCAAGGCCAGGCTGGATGGGGGCTTGGAGCAACCTGTGATAGTGGAAGGTGTCCCTGACCATGGGAGGGGATTGGAACTGGATGATCTTTAGATCTTTTCTAACCTGGTCCATTCTGTGATTCTATGATTCTGTGACTAGAATGGCTCCAGAGTTTATTTCTAGATCCACTTCCAGGGACTGCTATCGGTTAGGTTTTCCCTGTAGTGTGAGTAAATGCTGACTTTACTGTGAAGGTTTCGTTTTTTCAGGCACAGCATAGCATTTGTGTTATACTACAGTAGGTGTAAAGCAGTGAAGTACAGGAAGTTTGGGGTTCTGCTGGTGATTAATTGGCACACCCCCTATCCATCTGAGCTGTGTTCCTGTTCCAGCCTCTTCTTCTCACCCCTCCTGCACTGTTCTCATCCCTCCATGCCTCACACTCTGCGGAACTTCCCTTTCCTGTACAACTACAATTACATTGTCCATATACTTAACAAGCATATGATCTCCAATCAGTGGCTTTTTTCACACTGTATATCTTAAATGCAGTATTTGCACCTCTTGTTTTCATATCCCCTCCACAGCCCATCAGGAGTGTCCTGTGCCAGCCTTCCTTCAGCCCTCTCCCAGCTGACAGGTGGCCTGCTCGTTAGTCTGGTCCCTAATTGTTTAGCAGTTCTGCTCATGAGCACCACATTACCTTGTAATTAGGCTTTGCAATTACTGGGCTTTTCCTGTAATTTCTCTCACACAGCAGTTTAGCTCAGGTTTCTGCAAAGCTCAATGGGATGGTGCCATGCTCCTGTAATATTTGACAAAAAACAGGATAAAGAAATTTGTTGTAATTTTGCACTGAAGAGCAGCTTGGTTGTCTGATTTCTTCTATAAACAATAATTCACAGTCATTACTTAGACCTGGCTTGAGAAGGCAGTTGAAATTGAGTCGTGCTTTCTGGTTTTGTGGCCCCTTTGAGCTGCAGTGATTCCTGACAGCTGTGAGTCTGACCCACACATCCTGGGAGCACTCCTGCCTCATGGGGAGGGAGCATCATGTAAAAGAAAGCACTGGAGACTGAACTGTACGTGCCACTTGTGGAGACTTATGCTAATCTTCTGGTCTTTGTACTTAAATGGCAAATAGATTTTTTCCTACTTTGAAAGTACTTGGATGCTGTTTTAGTTAGAGAAACATCAGAGCAGCGTTTGATATCCTGACAGAGTTCATTGCAATGGATTGGGTGCAACAAGTCAGTCCTTACTCTTTAGAGAGTGTTCTTCCAGCCTTGCTGTAGGCATCTTGCAAGACATTGTATCTAGCAGTGGCTCTTGTCAGGATTTTGGACTGTAGGTAAGTGACTGGAGGTTTTAATTAGGAGAGCATTTTCCTTGGCCAGACCTGGGGAGACAATCCTTGCAGAGTGGTTGTAGCCAAATGGGAAGGATAAAGGTTAAAATTAGGAGAGCACAACATATTCAAGAAGGGAGGAGCAGTGAGGTACAAGACAGAAAAGAACATGTTAGGGTCACAGGACCTTAAAAAATGTGAAAATCAAGCCCTTCTCTCTAAGGTCCCTGCCACTCATTTCACCTGTAATACTGGAAAAATAATATTTATTCTTGTGAGAAGAGGAATAATGAGTAAATTAGCAAGAGGCTTCAAATGACATTTTCAGAAATGTCTCAGTTATTTGGAAACCTGCCACTCAGTGAGAGCCAGGACCATGATGTGCCCAGCTTGCCTCTGAGAATGGCAGCTGGGCTTTTATCTCAAAAGTCCCTTTGAAAAATACATTAATAACTAATATCTAAATATAATAAAGTAATTATTTTATCTGTAATGCTGAAGCACATATGTTTTGTTGCATGTGTCTCTAATAACATCATAGAATTTCTAGGCTCTTTTAAAGCCTAATATCGAATTTAATGACCTAGAACTAATAGGTTTTATTTACCATGCTGAAAAAACCACAGTGTAGTGACTGAGGTAATTTATTTCAGTTTACCTTTAGTAATAATGCTCAGATCAACAATACTTAGATAGCCCAAATGCCCTCAAGCCTCTTTTCTGCAGTGTAAATCCATTGCACTGTATTGATAAAAGCACTGATGCATTTCAAATGATCCAGATGCTGTGGAGCAAATGAATTATTTATAAGTTGCTTTGCATAGATATTAAGAACTTTGTAAGCGCTAATATTTTTCATTATGAAAAAGGTTTTGTGCTAAGGTGCAGCTTTGACAGCTCTTTAGACTTAAACTGCCCTCTTAGAAGGTACTGCATGGTTGATTGGAGTGCAGGTTTCTCTGGGCTGCTTCTCCATGGGCCAAAATGATTCATGGAATCATTAAGGTTGGAAAAGACCTCTGAGTCCAACCATCAACCCAGCACTGCCAAGTCCACCACTAAACCATGTCCCTAAGCCCCACCTTGACACGTGTGTTGAGAACTTCCAAGGGTGGTGATTCCACCACTTCCCTGAGCAGTCAGTTCCAGTGTTTGACCAGTGAAGAAATTTTTCCTAATGTGCAGTCTAAATCTGGTATGACTCAAAGTCATTTCCTCTTGTATTATCACTGGTTACTGGGGAGAAGAAGCCAACTCCCACTTTAATACAACCTTTTGTCAGGTAGTTGCAGAGAGCAATTCTCAGCTTGCAAGTGACCATCCAAACTGTAAAGGCAGCACGAGCCTTTCTCTTGGCAAGGCTGGGCTGTCAGCAGGAAAGGAAAACTCATTTTTTCTGTTTGGCATCCAAGGGACAAAGCTGCCTTCTTTGGGCACCTCACGTTGCAGTCTTGTGTCTGTGTTAGGAAGGTGAATTTCCTGTGCAGCCACCCCAATGCCATCCCAGTTCCTGTCTTATGTTAAATGAATTTAAGGCAGAAAATGCTCACAGGTGGTTTTGTTAGTGTAAATCTGGTGAAGGCATGAAGAAAACTGGGCTACTCTACCAGAATATTTGCCCATCTTTTTAATTAGAAATAGTAGCTCGTTATTTCAATGTGTTTTAAATGTATGTCAAAAAGACAGAAATGAATGGGTTTACTGGTCTTAATAGTTCAAAGAAAACTTTCTCCACTCTCAGTTCAAACCTCATATCCAAGCTCATGGCAGCTTCTCTCTGCAGTATTTTTATGTGTGTTTTGACTTTTACAATGTTTTTAAATATTTTCTGAAACAAAAAACAAGATACCTGATGCACAGCACATTGGATTGTGGTGTCTAAGGTTTAGTGAACTTCCAGGCCCCATTACAAAGAACCTCACAGCCTACAAGGATGAGAGTAAAGACATCCTCACTAAAGGAAAATGTGTATGGGCCAGAAGAAAATACAGGGGAAGGAGTAAGAAAGCTCTTTTTGTTCTAACATAGCATGGTTTTGCTGGGGATGGCCTTCAGAAACACTCTGTTATGATTCATAAAGATGTGGTTGTTTGTTAAATGAACTTTTGGGTAGTGTTGGTGCCAGTGGAAGTGTCCATGCACTTCAGAGCTGGTTGATCACTATTTTATTCTATTTTTATTCTAAATTCATGAAGTGACATGAAGTGAGTAGGTAAGAGATCTTGCTCTGTCATGACTTCCACACTGATGAAGAAGTGAGGAATATGTTAAACCATTTGAACCATAATTTTGATTTTAAATCTCATCCTGGATCATCCTCTTCAGAGATTTCTGTGGCTCTGTGATCTGAGAGCACTGGAGAGAATTTGTCCCACTCCTGCCTTTCAGCCTCTGGGCAGCTGCCCGAGTTCAGCAGTGACAATAACCTGTTCACTAAAGACAGGAAACTTGGGAATTAATGGATTTTTAAGAGACTATAATAGGCCATGGGGGAGAGCATTCCTGCCATGTAGCTGTTTTGTTCATTACTGCTAGAGAGAATGAAATGGGAAATCAATTTGGCTCTTTCAAAAATTAATACAGTCTGCAGGAGCAAGCTGGGGAGGAGTGTGCTGCCAACAATTGGACAGTGCCTCAGTGCACTCTTCTCTGCAGTGCTGGAGTGCTGGTGGGACACATGGGCTGCTTTTGGACTGACAAAATAATTCTTTGGTGTTTACAGCAGCTTCTGACTTTAGAAGAAGAAATATGTTGCATAAAGTCATGTTTGGGAAAAATATTGCACCCTGGAAAAGCAGAAATAACACAGTAATGGTCAAAGAGGGGTTTTGTGTGTGGTGCTTTTGAGTAGTTTTATGTCTTGAGGACACCAAGATTTCCATAAGAGCCTAACCTTTTATTTAGGAGCCTCCATAGGTAACCTAATTTCTCCAAAGCCTGCTGAACTCTAACCATTCTCCTGCTCATCATGATTGCTATTGAGTCTCTGAGTCAAATGTCCTCCTGAGGTATCAACACATGGCTTTAGTTAGAGAGCATCTAAAACCCCACATGCATTAAAAAGTGGCCTCAGGCATTCAGTGGCATGGCTTTCTGTATGCTATGTCTCTGAATCTTGCCAGGATGAGTGAAGAGTCTGGCCCAGGGACAGGGCTGGTGGCATGAAGGTCACCTGGGAGAACAGAGGCAAGGAATGAGTGATGAGGAGGGTATGGACAATGTGGTGCTGCACAGTGACTCAGGGGAGAAGCCCAGGCAAGCAGGAAGGATCTTGGGGATGTCCCAGGTGGAGCAGGGGCTGGAGTGCTCTGAGAGTGAAAATGAATCTGGAAGTCAGCACGGCTGAGAAGTGGCTTAGTGGCCTATGATGAAGAGCTGGAAAATACATCAGCTGCTGTGGCAGTATCAAAGAGAACATTTAATGAATCAAAGATGACTGGAAGAGGCAGGAGAATTCCTTGGACTTTGTTTCTTCTTGCCTAGGTTCTATTAACACCTACTGCCCATAACTGCCTAATTCTGTTCCCACCAATTTTTTTTTTAAACAAAAGGGGAAAAATAGACTTCCCCCTAACAGCCAACATCCCACTCTCACATGTTGGACCAGCAGGCTTTTGTAGACTTTCTATAGCCATTAACAAAAACAGATTCCCCATTTCCATTTCAAGCCCTACTCCACTAAAATTAATGCTTTTCCTCAAAGTAGCTCAGAAGCAAGGCAATGCCTCCTGTTGTGGCTGTGTCTGCCAGCAAGAAGCAGCTTCAGGGAATAATTTAAAGTTGTGAAAGGTGTGTGAAAACTAGAACAGTTTGGGCTCCTTTGTGTGTTAAATTTGTCTGTATATTTGAGGAAGAAATCCCTGGGAATTATGTAGAAGCTGCCCTCTTTGCTCCTCCCCATCAGCTGCGTGTTGCTCTAAGGTGCACTGCAGCATTTCTAGGCTCATTTCCTGGTGGTGAATGCAAAGCTGATAAATTCAGTGCTGGGTCCTTTTACCTGCCAGGCAGGCAGGTACTGCAATGACACTGGATTCATAGTGGGGAGCCTTTTGATTAATAAATAAATAAATAAACAAAGGAGAACAGCAGGGATGGAAGTGGGAAGGAAACAATGCCACAGGGAGCAGTAGCATCTGGGGGGGACTTTGAAGAACGTGGCTCACAACAGAGGTGATTCTGAACCACAGACACAGAACCACATGCACAGCCTTGCCTGTGTGCTGAACAGTTTAAATCCAGTCAGAAAAAGGATCAGGGTTTTTTTTGCATCCTGTTCAAAGTGGCTTGAAATCAAAACTCTGCTGCTCTCAGAGTCGAAGGAAAGGCACTGGTTTTTCAGGAGTTTAACTGGGAGAGCAATTTGGTGTTCTCTCAGTGGGTGTTAGTTATAAAATCCATGTGAATAGATACAAAAAGAGTGTGACACCAAGAGATGCTCTTCCCCAGCTGACACCTGTGAACCAGGTAAGGGCGAGCTCCAGCTGTCCCCAGCCCTTGGGGAAGGGGACACTGCAGGGAAAAAAATTGTCTGTGATAAGCCTTAAAAAGGATGGGCATAACTGCATTCCTGCTGGTTGAATTTGTACTAAAATAAAGTTGCTGGGTTTTTCTCTTTGACTCTTCAGAGGAGTGTAACACAGGCAAGAGGAGGGAGAGGAACAAGAGCTGTGCTCTACTCCTGGGTGTTGGGGCAAGCTGGGCACAGCAGAGGGTGATGGTCTCCCTTCCCCAGGAGCTTGGAGGATTGCTTCTGGAGAGAGGAAGAAATGTTATTTTGCTTGGATCCAGCACTGCTTAGAAGATGTGTGTAGATAGAAAGGAGACTCAGTTTTGAACTGTAGGAAAGGAAGGTCAAGAAAGAGGGTTTGCATGAATTTACTGAAGGTTTTCCTAACAGTCAGGCTGATTTAAGGATGGAAACATTTTAGGAAAGAGGCACTTAAGAGATAAGCACCCAGGAAAGCACAGATGGAACAAATGAGGTGCATAATTGCAGGATACGCTGAGCAAAAAGCACATTCAAGTGAGGACTGTAAAGGGGTGATGGAGAAAGGAGAATTCTTTGGGGTGTCCAGGCCTCTTGTTAAGCCATTGATCCAAAGTCCTACACACTGCTGATGCCTCCAGTAGTGATCTCCAGAAAGGTTTCTCTTTTGACACAGTCCATCCCTGGGAACCTTTTGTTCTCTAGGATGCAATTTGCTTACTTTTTAAAACTTTTTTTTAAAAATATTTTAATCAAGCCAATTTTCTGTTTTTCACGCTGCCCTGCCCAACTTTGATTGCTTCTTGGAGATTTTTACTTGGTGCAAAGAACATTTTCCTGACTCAGTAGCTTTCCCAGAGCTTGCTCCACTGCTCTTGGACACTTGTTATACACGGAAAGCTTACCAAGTATTAATTAGAGCAGTATGTATTCTACTTGTTCCTATTAAGAACATTAAATAAATATATGCTGAGATACCATAATTAAATAATTTGAAGACAGGAAATACTGTATTTCTGGTGATTAAGCCTCATATCAAGTCTTTGTAACAGAAAATTTAGCAGGCAAAGATTTACTTATCTAAAAAAAAGTCCCCAGTGAGCTTGGATCTCCTGACTGGATTAAGATGTTGGATGTATGAAAAGCACTTTTTTTAAACAAGAAATAGTCCCAGACTTATATAATTCATTAAAAGAAATTTGTAATGAGATAATTATCATTGATCAAGGGAATGTAATTATACTTTAAAACCTCACATCAGTGGAAATTCAATTAAGAGCACAGGAGACCAAAGGTTTGCCCAGCCCAAAATCCTGTTTCCATGGGAGACAAGATGTGTGTGCACAAGGATGAGTAAGAGGGCAATGAACCTCACTCACTTTTAGGCTCAGAACCCTCAGTTCCTCTTGTATATTTTCTGTTTAGTTGCCCAAAAATAGTTTTCTCTTCTAAGACACTTTCCAAGCACCCTCCAGAGCCTCTTGCATCCAGCATTTCTCTCATCAATGAGTTTCACTGACCCGAGACCTGTTGCAAGAGGAAGGGTTCTTGGGAGCTTGTTTCTATTTGCTTTGCTTGGTCAGCCTTAGATCAGGACTTTGGACAGCTGTTTTCCACCTCTAGGGTGTAATTTTAGAGAGGATGGGATGGGAACTACACACAAGGACTGCACAGAAGAATCTGGGGTTAACTTCTCAAAAATGTTCAAATTATTTGAGTTTCATGACACTTGAAGACAAATGTATGGATGCAGTATAATTTGTTTGACCTTAAAGAAAAGCCAGATGATTTTGCTGTGTGTTACAGTTAAAATCTTTAGGTCCCTGTACCAAATCATACCACACCAAGTAATCATGAAGTCATGAAATAGTGTGAACCAGGTCCCCAGCAGAGCTTCATAGTTTCATGTGAAATTTGCACTGGGTCTGCTGGGTATGTTTTCCTTTTGCTACTTGACAAAGTCCCAGCCTCTGGGGACAGGTAGCATGCAAATATAATCTACTTTGATTCAAAAAATAAATGTAGTAAATAAAAACATTTTTAGTACTCAGAGATATTATCATAATTATTTCTAAATGGTCCTTCAAATGTTAAACTTATCTGGAGGTAAATGGAGACAAAACCATTTCATTGCATTTGAAAAGATGTTTTTAAAATATCAGGTTCTTTTGAAGGCTTATACCTGTCTTCCAATGCTTAGGTTTCATAATAATTGACAAAATTTGGGTTATCATCCTCAAAGCATTTTAGCTTTCCAGGGAATGCAGAATGGCAGGAGTGAAAAAAATTTTGTGTAGACAAAGTCTAGTAAGAAGGCAGTGTTGAAACCAAGAAAAGTTAAAAAATTATCAGTTCAGAAGCATTTCCTCCACAGAGGGCAAAAATCTGGATCTATTAGATAAATTATTATTCTATTGGCATGAACTTGACTCCATAAAATTGACTCCACAGTGAATGGTGGTGAATCCAGCAGTTCAGAGAGACTGTGGTACTATTGCAGTTGTGTTCCATGTGGTCATGCATGCAGAGTAAACCATTCCAGGCTCTGCCTGGAAGTCTTGGCTTTGCCAAGTAACGTGGTGCCTTCAGGCAGACTGAGAGGAACCATCAAGACTTAGATAAACATCTAAAATCCACCAATTCTCCCCAGACAGGGTCCAGAAATTTTTTCCAATACTCTAATTTGTTACCAACCTAATAAACACTTATTCTGTGCTCAGCAGTCAATTTTCCCATTTCCTGGTGGACAGGAGCCCATGCCCAGGCCTGCTCCTGCAGCTGGCTCTGGATGCTCAGCCTCTGGCAGCACCAGCAGGGAGTGGAGCCAGGGGGCTGGGCTGGCCCATTGCCCCTCAGAGGGGTTAATGCACATATGCTGGGCCATGTGCAGCAGTTTCCACTGTCTGCTGCTGCTTCAGCTGATGGACTGACTCATTTTTACAAGACAAATTGCTTGGAACACCCATGCATAAGCCAAGATGCTTATTAATAATTTGGAGGTATCTTTTCCTTCCTTGTTCTCCTTCCCAGGAGGAGCAGACTGTGAACGGTGATGTAAAAAATATCTTAAAACACTTGCTTAAAACATGCCCAAGAGAATATGTGTGTGTGTGTGTGTGTGTGTGTGTGTATATATATATGTCTATATGTCTATATATATGCCCAAGAATACATATACATATGTATATATGTGTTTATATATATATACACATATATATACATATATATGTGTGTGTGTGTATATCTATCTATCTATCTATCTATCTATCTATCTATGTATATATTTTCCATGTATTCCATATTTTCCTTCTTCAGCTGTCAGTTTCAGGGGCAGCATTTGTAAGTTTGCCATTACCTTTTGCCTTGAAGCTGATACCAAACCCAGCAGCAGGCATAAGATATGGCCTTAATGGCCTTAAACCAAATCAACCTTTAACATAAAAGCATGTTTGTTATGTATTTTCTAATTTTAATGCCTCACAAAGGAAGATATTTTAAAAAATATACACCAATAATTATAGTATTTCTGATTTTCTCCCTTATTGGCACAGAATGGCTAATATAGCTAACATATCAAGCCAGAAGACTATGAATAAGAAAATAAGGGAGAGAATATTAGAATTCCATAGTTTGTATTTGCTTTCCCTCTTCTAGGGCAGGAAACAGAGAGCATAATCAATTTTCTGTTGCAATCAATATTTTTAGGAGAAACAGTATTGAACTATAGTCTGCAGAGAAAAATACTGAAAACAGCCTGGTTTTATCCAGTTTGAGGGACATTATCACCTTGATCACTGCAGTGAGCATGGGTTGCTCCCTCCAAAAAAGATAGATTGTAATGGGAATAGAAATGGTCCAGAGAAAGATTAAGAGCATGACAGAAGCATGGAAATGCACAATAAAAAGAATCGCCCTGAGTTATTAAGAAGTTATGTAAGGATAGAAAATAAGGAAAAAATACGAAGAACTCAAGCTCTTTTCATTGAATAAGGGCATTCTTTGGATTTAATCTCATCTGCTGAAAGTTCTTTACCCACTGAGAAGGTAATTTTGGACAGAAGCTTGATGAGAATTGGAAGGAAGGAGCAGTCATTCTTTTGGTGTAACTATTTTTCACCCATTGCATTCAAACCAGGTGTTCATATCAGCCCTTTTGCTTTGCACATCAGCACAGCTGTCTTCTTAGCAACAGCTGGTGCTTCAAGACCAACAGGACAAAGGCAGTAACAGGTGCATGATGTTGGTTCTGTGGTAGAGAGAGGGAAAGGAGCAAGAAGAAGGGAAATAAGGAATTCAGGAATCTTTTCTGGGGTTTGGTGAGGACTCTGTGTAGCAGCTGACCCAGCAACTGCAGGCAAACCAAACCAATGGGCCATGCTAAGGAAAAGCTCCTCCCTCATCATGGAATCATAGAATGGTTTGGGTTGGAAGGGAAATGAAAGATCATCCATTTCCAACCCCCTGCCATGGGCAGGGACCTATTCACTAAACCAAGTTCCAGAGCTCCATCCAACCCAGCCTTTAACACTTCCAGGGATGGGGCAACCACAGCTTCTCTGGGCAGCTTTTCTATTGCCTCACCACTCTGCTTAGCTGACATGAATTTTTTTCATTCCATCATCAGTTGGTTTAAAAATGATGGGATTTTACCTATAATTGCAAAATGTTTCTCCATTAGTGTCTCCCTTGCAGCTGGGTGCAGGAAGACTGCTCTCACCCAGGTGCCATTTCTTCCCTCAGTGCCATCTCACTCAGCACACCAGTCTCCTGCACTGAATCTAATTATTATTAATGGTTCTTTGCGTGTTGAAGTGTTGAAAGTGTTTCCATTGGCTCTGTAGCAGGGTGCCCTCTTGTGACCGCTCCAAAACCAGAAATCGTGCGCTGGTAACCTGTTGTGTTGTGAGGGTCCCCAGGCTGAGGTGAGAGGTGAGAATTTGACTCCAAGTCCCCAGAAGGCTGATATATTATTTTATGATATGAAATTATATACTAAAACTGTACTAAAGAAAGAGAAAGGATACAGACAGAAGGCTAGAAAAGAAAAGAATAATGAAAACCCATGACTGACTCAGAGTCCGACACAGCTGGCTGTGGTTGGCCATTAATTAAAAAGAATTCACATGTTTGGATAAACAATCTCCAGACCACATTCCAGAGGAGCAAAACATGGAGAAGCTGAGGCTTCTCATCTTCCCAGGGAAGAAATCCTGGCAAAGGGATTTTCATAAACTATCACAGTGATAGTAACCAAAACGTGTATTGGGGTCTTGGATTTCGTCTCTTGTCTGCCTTGATTTTCAAAAGCCTGAGGTCAGGGTGATGGCCACGACTCTGACAGATTCCTCACACATGAAGTTAGACTTCATCACAATCATTCCTCACCAGACACATCTGAAATAATAGGCTGACATAAGAGGGACTGTGAAATATTGCACACAAAGATAATTAAAACTTCACCCGCAGCTGCACACAAAGCATATCTGCTTGTTAACATACAGCAGTCTCCTTCAGTCTGCACTGAAATTTAAGTAATCTTCCCATGGTAATAATAATGAAAAGTAAGAAAAAACACTTTATGTGTTCTTCCTGCCCATCATGGCCATTAACAAGTGCAATTTGTTTAGGGGCAAAGAGAAGGAGGCAAGGGAATGCACAGAGAAATTAGGTAAGCGAGCCGTGGGTCACATTTTAATGAAAATTTATTCATGGATTCCTTTTTTTTCCTCAGTGTCAAGTGGATTATTACATTTAGGTGCAACACTTTGGATCGTGCACTCTCCTGTGTGAAGCCAAACCAAAAGGCAGGAAAGATCTGACGTATCTGGCAGAGAACAGGGAGGTCACTGGGTGATGCTGCACTGGCCTGAGGCACAGCCAGGGAGGGCTTGGAGCAAGGTCCCTGCATGGAACAGCCAAGCTGGGTGCCACCAGCAGGAGTGGTGACTTGGGCTCCCATCTGAGCTAGGATCTACAGTGGGAAAAGCCCTGGAATTTTTATATCCCAGTGAAATCTGTGCCATTGTGTATCTGGGGCTGTGCACCCACCCCAGTCACTCCATGGAGCTGGGATAAGCTGATTCCTGCTACCTGTTGGCTGCACTTTTTTTTCTCTCTTCAGTTGCATGATCAAACTGTGAAAAATATGTAGGGTGTGGATAAAAGCATTAAGGACCATTTTCTGGGAAAATAGTTGTCTGGGGTTAAATTGCTTCTGGCCTGTGTTGAATGTGAAATGTTTCCAGCAGGGAATCAAAGGGATGAGTGTAATCTGCTGTCTCCAGCTGTCCAGTAACCCAGGGGTCATCCCTTCTCCTCCTAGAACATCTAGCATTTGAAGAGCACATGGCACAAGTACAGCTGAACAGGAGAGTGAGATGGCAGAGAATTTTTAAGGGAGATTTCTCAGCTCTGGAATACAACAAAGATCATCTCAGTGTGGTGCATTCCACTCCTCCCCCCAGGCATTAGAAAGATAAATTGAGGTCACCAAGCAACAAGGTGTGAGGTTGCAGTGGTGTTGTTAAGGTTTTGCAGCAGTCTTGTAATCAAGATGGTTTGCTCTGGATGGAATAAAAATGGATTTAGACCAGAGAATGTCTCATTCAGTTTTTGCCTAATTGTAGTGTCTCTCTTTTTGCCCCTCTATGGGTTATGAAAGCAGATAGAAGTTGGGAAGGAGTAATTTGAAGTTGAAACAAGGTCTCAGTTTCTCACATGCATTTCAGCTCTCATGCCTGTGCCACTGAGTCATGATCTGAGCCCACAGTATTGTATTTGTGTTTCTCCCAGAGGAAGGAAGTAGTGATGAATCTGACTCCATGTTCCCAGAAGGTTAATTTATTATTTTATGATACTATATTATATTAAAGAATACAATACTAAACTATACTAAAGAATACAGAAAGGATACTTACAGAAGGCTAAAAAGATAATAATGAAAACTCGTGACTCTTTCCAGAGTCCTGACACAGCTTGGCCCTGATTGGCCAGAGAGTCAAAACAACTCACACCAGAATCCAATACAACAATCACCTGTGGGTAAATAATCTTCAAACATTCCACATGAACAAAACAGAAGAGAAGCAAATGAGATAATTGTTGTTTTCATTTTTCTCTGAGGCTTCTCAGCTTCCCAGGAGAAAAATCCTGGGCAAAGGGACTTTTCAAAAAATGTGAATATAACACCACAGGGTTCCCAGACTGGGGCTCTTTGAGGAGGAGTTCATCCTCACAAATGGGGCAGGAGCAGAATTTTACCTGGTTTCAAATTTAGGATCCAGAATTTAAAGGTGTGCTTTGCCTGTATTTCAGGCTTGCTGCTGAACTAGTTTTGTTTTTTTTCTTTTTTGGCTTGAATCTTGAAGGACTTGGGATTAGATAAAAAAGAGAAACACACCAGCATTGCTGATTTTTATAGTTTTAAGTTTTCCCAAGACTCAATCTCTTGCAGCTTTTGACAAGTTAATTTACAAGCCTGCTAGAGATGCACGTTGATGTGGGAATTTTCCTGAGCTATAATTGTGTTTTATTTTACTGGTAGTGCTGTAAAAGCACTATATTGGTGCACCAAGTGCAACTGCATTGAGATGATGAGCAATTAAAACCACTTCTTACATAATAAAGCACATTCTATCTTGTTGCACTTACTTAATATACCAATTCAATGTGTTATACAGTATTTAGCTAGATTACAGTAAATCACCTATTTAAAGAAGTTTTTCTTTCAGCCTTGCATGTGGGGAAAAAAGTGCTGGGAACAGTAAAAGGATAATGACCCATAATGGCAGAGAGCTAAAAATGGGATTCCAGTTGTCTCCTGGAATTAAAGGCTGTAGCAATGTTGTTAAAGACAAGCTGTTCTCTGTCCCCTGTTGCTCCTTGTATCAGCATCACAGAGTGTAAGAAATTCTTGTTTATTTCTTCCAGGCAAAGTAGCAAAGAGGAAGAAAAAGGAGTTCCTGGTGGGGGTAGGTGGATTGAAAGAGGCAGGGGCTGTGAAAAATTATGAATGCCAAACTCTACAGGGTCCATCCCTAAGGAAAGCTCACTGCGGGCACAATGAAGCTGTGAGCATGGAAATGGGGTTTTGCTGCTCTTCCCTATTTGTGATCCTTGCCTCCCACTTTCTGTTATCCCAGCCTACTGCAGGCACCAGGGGACAGGGGCTGAGAAGCCTTCCCTGCATTTTCTCCCTGGGAAGCAGCACATATCAAAACAGTCTTTGCTTCTGCTGTGGGGAGGGAATTTCAGAGTCAGTTGTTTGTTGGGTACACGCTGTAAATATCAAATAGATGCACTGCAGCGTGTCTTGAAAGAGCAACACATCATAGCATTAAATGCATCATCCCAACAGCCTTCTTTCCACCTGAGCTTGGGATTGCATCTCTCTGGACACCTGAATTGGGGCTGATTGTGCTTTTCTTTTGCATTCTGATCTGTGTGGTGAAGTTTTGCAGCAGTCAGTGAGCAGGCACAGTCCTGGCATTTGTTCAGCCTCTGTTCTCAGTGCTTTTCTGAGGAGTAAATTCTGCCTGCCCCAAGGGGTGTAGGTCTTGGGGGGCCATTCTCCTACCTGACTCCTGATAGGCAGATACTGTCCTAAGTGAGTCAATAATTCTGCAGGCCTGGTAAATAAGATATGATTTTCCCTTTCATGAATGCAAAGAAAAATAAGTATTTCCATAAATCTGCCTGTGTCTATCCTTCTCCCTGCTCATGCCATCCTGCACCTTATTCCTCGTTTGGTGCTTTTTAATATTTGCTGGTTTGGGGTCTTTTCCTGACAGTTTCTATTTCCTCTGTGAATTTACCCTGTTCTGTTGTTTTCCACTCTGCTTCCAAAAGCCACTATATCCAAAAACCTCAGGTCCCCTCTCTCAAAACCAGTCCCTGAAGACAGCAGGCTCTCTGAAGATAGATGCTTCTGCTGCATCTGGCAGGATTAAAGGGTTTTTTTAGGGTTTTGGCCCCTCACACAACAACCTGTTAACCACAGCTTGTGCTATTTCCTCACCTGTGACACTCAGAAATACCATTTTTATAGGAATTTCAGAGTCCCCCCAGGTCTACTTTCCCTGTGAGCTGCTCACCTGCTCTGTGGGGATGGTGCTACTGAACCTCCATGCCTGGTGCAGCTGCTGAGCTGCTCCCTCCCCTCGGGCTCTGCTGTGTGCCTGGGTTGTGGCTGTGGATGTTGATGGTCACAGCTGAGCCCAGCCTGCCTGGGAAGCAGTTCAGGCATGAGCTGGGTTCATTCAGGGTGCTGCTCCCTCAGACACCACTGCAGTGTGAGCTGCCGGCCGCCCCCAGTCCTGGAAACAAGGCAACCACTGCAAGCCAGTGGGCTTTTCCTGTGTGCTGCAGGTCACCTATGGGTGGTCTGGGTTTGCTTTCTGCAGCTGGACCCTCCTCTTTGGCCCTGGTGAGCGTGTGCTGGCATGAGAGCTCATGCCCAAGCCCCAGGGCACAGCCACTTCTTTCCCCACTCTGGTCTCCATCCACAGTCCCCAGTGGAAGCCCCTTCAACCCTGAGAACAGAGGCTGAACAAATGCCAGGACTGTGCCTGCTCACTGACTGCTGCAAAACTTCACCACACAGATCAGAATGCAAAAGAAAAGCACAATCAGCCCCAATTCAGGTGTCCAGAGAGATGCAATCCCAAGCTCAGGTGGAAAGAAGGCTGTTGGGATGATGCATTTAATGCTGTGATGTGTTGCTCTTTCAAGACACGCTGCAGTGCATCTATTTGATATTTACAGCATGTACCCAACAAACAACAGCCTCTGAAATTCAGTTCTGGGGCTCACCTGACCCTTCAGAAAATTTGCTGATCTGCTAAACAAGCAGCAGATTTTTTTTAAACTCCACTGTCTGATCCTCACTGTCTGATCTCTTTCCAAAAGAATACAACTGTAATACATCCTGTTGAAAATACCAATTTTCTGAAGAAACCTCGGTCCTACCATTGCAATCCTCCTGCCTGTTATCTTGTTAGATGGTGAATGTTGTCCAGGTGTGTCTGATCAATACCTGCCTGGGAGGACTACAAGAAGCCCTTGGCTGGTTCAGGAGCTGCTGTCACCTCAGTGAGGGTGGGCTCAGCCTGATAGTGGGGCCCTTGAAAATGTTAAAGATAGACTCTGAAAATGTTAGGCTTTGTGTTTTGCCAGATCATTGCACCTGGGTAAGCAGTATGATAAATGATATAATTGTTAGATGTGATGATTTTTTAATAATTAAGTATAATTATTGTATAATCATAAGAAGAATCATGAGAAACTGTGTTAGAAATTTATAGGGGGGCCATGAGGAACCATGCTTGGTTGAAATCTATGTATACAATAGAACAATATAAGTTTAATAATTAACATGAAAGTTATATAACCATAGAATATAAAAACATGTTCATCCCAAATGTATATCAGCGTCAGATTTGGGTTGGAACCCCTGACACCCAGAGCTCTTCAATAAAGCACCTACATATAATAATTTTCGTGATTATGTGTTTCTGAACGCTAACAAACCTGGCCAAGGGCTGAGTGATGCTGAGCACCACACTGGGCAGGGCTGCAGGGCTCCTGCAAGACTCCTTCAGATGTAAAACATCAAGGATCTGACTGCTTTGGGTCATTAAAAACCCAAAAACGTTCTTTTCTCCCCCATGAGGAATGACAGAAGGGTGCCAGGGATCTCCTGGTGGCCCTGTGACATTTGCTGTGCCAGTGCAGAGCTCCATCCCAGCATCCCTGCACGTGGCCTGGGGCAAAGTGACCTCTGTCCCTCGGGAGGGGACGCAAAGGTCCCACAGGAGCTGCTGCTCTCTGCTCTCCTGACACAGGGTAACGTTTGCCAGCCCTGCTGCTATCTGGAGCCTCGTTTATCTGAAGTGCCTTAGAACAACTTCAGGACTCAAATTTCCTTTATTCACCAATCTTCCTTAATCTTGGGGATTGAAAATGATAATTCCCTCGATGCTGGCTTTCATCATACTGAGACTCATTCAATTTTCTTTCGTGTCTGTTGATCAGGACTTAAGAAGATGCCTTTTCCTCAAATCTGTTGATCTAAAAGACTGGATTAGCCTTAACAATTCTGACTCTACCTTCTCTCTTTCACTGTCTCTTGCTGCTGACTTGATGCATCTGAATTTCATAACCTTTATCGTCTACTTTTCATTCATCAGTTATAAAAATTATAGAAAATTACAATTTCATTAAACTATTTTTAGAGCTGGATTTTTTTTTTTTTGTTCTCATATTTTATTGCTCAGTTTTGCTTTCTGCTTCCCACAATCTCTGACAAATAATGAAAGTTTCCCTCGTACACATGGTCCTGCTAGTATCTTAGAAACCAGTCTCTCCTCTCTGGTAATGTGGACTTCAGAGGAGCTTTACTGCACTAAAGTTTTGGTCACTGATGCTGTGTTTTTGTCAATGGATGTAGTTCCTTCAAATTCTTTGCACTCAAACTTACTCCTTCTAGAAGTGAAGTTGTCCCAGACCTTCTTGTCCTCTGTGGTGAGCTGTTTTGTCTGGTGTTCTGTCTGTGCTGCTCCTGGTGAGGGCTCAGTGACTTCAAGGGACACGAGCTCCCTCTCCCTGGGTCTGTTTTCTCTGCCTGTGCATTTCCTGACTGAATTCAAGACACAGAAGCAGATGGGGTTTATGATTTCACCTGTTCTGCTTAGCAGGTTTTTAAAAGTTTCTCCCCAGGCCTCCCCATTCCTCAGCACAGGCTCTGTAGAGCCCCAAGGCTGATCCATTATTTCTGGTAATCATTGTTTTTTGCAATCAGTCACTTTTTTCCAAGTGTGACTACACACCTGTGCCTACATTCACAGTCAGAAAATGTGATATACCACCCAGACAATTCCTGGAAGATGAAAGAGGGATGAGGTGTTGGAAAAGTGAACTTTGTTATTCAACCATAGGATCAGAGAGAGGTTTGGGTTGAAGAAGCTTTAAAGACCACCCAGTTCCAACCCCATTAGACACCTTTCACTAGACCAGATTGCTCAAAGCTCCAACCATCCTGGCCTTGAACACTTCCAGGGATGGAATATCCATGACTTTGGTGAAGAACAGATGGAAAAAATCCAAAAAAGATTGAAGAAATTGAACAAATGGCTGCATGCCTGAAAATTATAATTTTCGGCATCATTTATACTGAACACCAGCCCCAAAGAAAGGCAGATATAAAAAATGAGATACAGTGATGACCTTTATCAGCTCTGGTGACAGCTATAAATCAGGCTGCAAATTCTCATCAGCTTGCTGGACAGAATCCATTACAGACAGAGGCCACTGCATTGCTTTCTGGCTTAGATTGAGGTATGTCCCATTTAAAAAAGTGCTCTTGCACTGGAACAAATCATACATTTCAAAACAGAAGTCCAGGAATATTATTCATCTTTTGAGGACTAAGACCCAGCTAAACTTCACAGTGTTTTGTTTGGAGTATAATGCAGATCAATTTGTTCTTCTCTTAAGCAGACCAATTTTCTGTTCATTAACTCAGACAGTGTGTTGATGGCTGGTATTGAATATAATGGCAAGATTTAGAGCCCTAACAAATCAGCACTGCTTCATTTATTCTTTTTTTATGCATTCTAAAAGTACATGCAGCAGATTAGCACCTGATTTTAAACTTGTTACAGGTTTAACAAATAATGGGAAAGTCTGTTATCTCCTACTTCCAACCATGGAACAACTTTTATGTAATCTTGAAGTTTCATAGTCTATTAAAATGTTATGGGGGTTTTTTGGAGCATAAGGAGCAATAAAATTTGGTAGCAATGTCATTATGGGCAGTAATGTGAATTCCATCAGTTCCTGCAATGTTCAAGAAACAGCTTCACAGACTCATTAGATTAATAGGCTACTTTACCTATGTTCTGAACTTGGAACTGAATTTCATTGCTCTTTTCTTTTCTGTAATTAGGAAACATCCTGAGAGCCTTACAATTATCCAAATGTTTTGCTGGCCAAGCTTAAAACATGATTTTTTTTTTCTGTCTGGAACTTAGTGCGGATTGGAAAACATTCTGTGTTGTTGACAGAGGGTGATTATTAAAGCAGTAATAATTTTCAATATGTCTGATAATTAGGTAATAGTCTGTGTCTCAGTTTAATTTTTCCTGTTTTTTTTTTTTTTTCTGGAATGCCTGAAATATTTCTGGAAAATAAAAATTTAGGCTGCATATTTTCCTTTTATAACAATGCTTCAGACTTTGTGGCCTGAGTATATAAAGACCAGGTTTGTAAAAAGCATTAAATCTTTTTTGCCTTACTTCCTAAATTGTTGGCATAAACATTTTCTTAAGGACCTGGACACAGAAGCTGGAAGTTGGAGTTGTAAATAAGTTAGTGCTGGATCAGACCCCAGGGATTGTTTCTTCTGGCATATGGCCCAGGACAAGGGCAAATACTTAGGGAAGATTCTGAAAAGCAGGCAAATCTCTCAAGTTGAGGATTCAGGATATTCCTTTAGCCCCTCCCAATGGCTGGTTCATGAGCTTCCTGAAAAGGATTCCCCTTCAAGACATCTAATCTTTGAGGGATTTTTCTTCCATTTTTCTGATTCTAGTTTGAATCCACCTGCAGCCCTGGCACCTGCTCTCTTCTGGGACTGTGACTTCCACAGTTTGTTTGCCTTCAGCATGAAGAAATAATCCCTTTTATTTGTGTTGAACCTGACACTGACTGGTGTCATCTGCTGCCTTCCAGTATTTATTTTGGAAAAGGCAGGGAATAAGCATCCCTTATTTATCTTCTCCATACTACTTATGAATTTTTTGACTTCTGTCCTGGCTCTGTTCAATCAGTTCTTTCTCAAGTTCCTTAGTTTGTTCAGTCATAAATTGTATGAAGAAATACTTTAAAGATAAATGTAAGTCAATCTAATTCAAATCCTTGGGTTTTTTATTCAAGACAGAAGTTTCTGATAAAATTTATTCCATAATTTAAAATAAAGTTATGCTTTGAGAACTATGCCTATGAGTCCAAAAGTCTATTGCTCTGATTTGGACTCTGAGAATCTTAAAGTCTCTAAAACCTTGTGGTTTTGAGAGGATCAACTGTGTTGCAGCAACCATTTGCCCTTCCAGAATCTGACTCATCCCAATCTCAGAGCAGATTTCTTCCTCTTCCACTTATGTGTAAATCTGTGATATGGAGGAAGAAACTTCTTATATTGACAGCAATAAGTAGAGTGTAGAAGATTTTCATCTGCATCTTCAGAGCATTTTATAAATCTGGTTAGTGACTGTGATGAGGATCACCATCCCCAGGTTGGAAATAAAAGACTGGAACATGGATAAGGGCTATGCTAAGTCGGTACACCCAGGTTTTGAAAGAACCAAGTCTCCAAACCCAGTGCTGCCTTTAGCAGGTGACCCCAACTGGGCAGTGCACACCTCTGCAGTTACAGTGAGCGGGGTTTGTGCTTGTACCTGTCCTACAGGGCTTAAACTCAACTTTGACTCATCCCAGGACACCCCATGGGTAATGTTAAACCATCCACATGTCCTTAGCTCTTGCTGCATCATGGTGACATTCCTGGGGCAGCCACCATAATGGTAGGTGGTGAGGAATTGTTTCCCTGACTGGAGCTGCAAGCAGAGGTTTGGTAGGATCCATCAGTTCTCAGTTTAGCCAAGCTGCAAATAAACCATAACCCTAGTCCTGTGCCAAGAAAAACTACTGATTCCTTCAATGGCAGAGTGCTTGGGACTTAGGTTTTATGTTTTATCTGCAGGGCAGTGCATGTAAGCACTGATCAGACTTGAACTTCAGTTTATGACATCCCTTTATTGTTGTAATGTTTTTCATCCTGAACTTTTGCCCTGCTACCTAACCCTCATTTGGAGTCCCTTTCATATGTCTGCCCCAGCCTTTCTGTCAGGCAGGCTGTGTGCTTTGAGAGCTGGACACTGTCTCCAGTATTTTTGTTCTTGACCACCTGTCTTGAGAGCTGGAGTAGTCCCAAAATGCACAGAGACAAGGTGATTTGCCTTGTTTCATGTGCAAATGGTGACTTCTCTGCATGTTTCTCCTGCTGGTATAAGTCTGCAGCACAAATGTCAGAGTTGGAGCACAATATTAGGTTCCAGAATCTGCTTTGTTAGGGGATCATCTGCTTTTCACTTCCAGAGATTTTCCAGGCTTATTAAGCTCCTACAGAGACTGCGGAACTGAGAAACCTTTAATCATAAAGAATGGGTTTTTTTGACCTTGTTTTCTACACTAACTATACAGCATGCTGTGTATGTACATTCAAACCAGGTCAGTCTTGCATTCATCTAAGGGAAAGTGTGGCACCACAAACATATGTCAAACACCAACCACATTGTTTTATGGCTGTCCTCAAAGCCACTTTTAGCAATAGCTGTGTTAAAAAAATAATTTGAGTTCTTCAGAAAAAAAGTTCCCAGCAGTACTTTTGGTTTTAAGTCCATAATTAGGTTCCACACAAACACAATTTCAGATTTCCTTAATGACCTTTTGTTTTCCTCCTTGCAGATAATGAATTCATTTATAGAAACCAGAATGGCACAGTGATTCTGAGGAATGTCGAAACCAACAGTTCAACAATATTAATAGAAAACAAAAAAATTGTAAGTATTTTCTATGACAAGTAGCTGAATTTCACAGCTCTCTTGCAGTTGGATCAGTAAAGCAGAAAATGACTTGGGTTTCAACTCCATGTATTGTCAAGGAGAAGCAATTCCCTGGTGCTACAATGGGCTATGAAGTGATGGATAATGTGAGATTGAACTCCAGCTTTTGTTATTATTCTGCAAGCTCAGTTTCTCTCATACTTCTGGAAAGTATCATATAGAGATTTGTAGCTTGTCTTGCATATCATATATAATTGAAAGATGCATAATTCTTATCTCTGAATGCTTAATAAAAAGGACAATTGATATAACTTACTGTCTATTGCCATTCTCTACATCCCTCCATGCAAATACTTACTTTTTATTTGTGCATTTGCTGCTTTTTCTTGCCTAATAGTTGAAATGTGATTTCAGTGGTTTTTATGAGCAGTGTTAAGGAAAAGAAGTGGAGTTTTATTTGAGGGAAACCCTAATTGTGGGAAGAAGTTAGTAGGTGGCTATTAAAATGAATGTAAAGAAAACAAAGTCACATCTGATACAGAAGATTGCTTACAGTGATAGAAGTGTTTTGTAGCATTGTTTTGTGTAGTAGATGAAACCAGCATTGTGGCAAAGGTTAGTACATCAATTGTATTAATTATTTTTTAATGAGACAAAGAATTTATTACTGAATTATTATGTCAGGGCCCAAATTTAAACTTCACATGCTGCATTTAACCTTCAAACTTTACTGCATCACATAAGCAATCTTCTTTTACCAGAGTGTAACCCCTTTCTTTACAATTCTAAGGGAATGGGCTGTCTTCCTTTAATGTCAAGGTCTGCTGAAGTCAAATTACTTCCATTTGGCCTCTTGTTTATTCCACTGGTTTTTAATTATTGCCATTTGTAAGAAAAGCAGAGTGCTACAAGAAAATCCTACATTTTCATGCCATTTTCCACCCTACTGCCTGCTCTACCTCTGTTCCTCTGCCCTCTCAGTAAATGCATCTGCAGGTCACCTCCACATTAATGCACAAAGCCCCAGTGCAAGAGCCACCGTTACATTCACTCAGACACATCTTTTTCCTCTTCCTTCCCAGCCCTGGGGCAGAAAACTTCTCTAATTGGTCATGTTTTCCTTCCCCATGTTATTAACATAAAATTAAATAAAATCTGTCTTCTGTAAATAAAATCTGTCTTACTGCTGACCCTGCTGGTGCCCAGGGCCCCCCATCCCTCCCCATCCTGAGCTGCTCTGGGTCAGCAGCCTGTGAGATGTCCCAGAGAGCTGTTGGGTGCCTCTTCCCTGGAAATGCTCAGATCAGCTTGGATGGGACTCTGAGCAGCCTGGTCTGGCTGAAGTTGTCCCTTGTCAGGACTCAAGACATCTTTTTGGCTGTCTTGAGCAGCTGAGACTCTTGTTAGGGGTCTCAGAGACTTTGACACAGAGCTTAAAATGCTTGTAGTTTTGATTATGACTTGTGGAGCAAGTTACTAACTTTAGATGAAAATCTGCAAGCTAAGATAAATTAAGTAGAATGATAGTGAATTTATCACAAGATGAAAAACTAGATTTTGGGGGTTTTTAGAATGAAGATTCAGAGAGCAAGATGGAGGGATCTGGACATGTCCAGCTTTTCTTCTTCTTCTTCTTCTTCTTCTTCTTCTTCTTCTTCTTCTTCTTCTTCTTCTTCTTCTTCTTGGCCTCCATCTTCTGCTGTGATGTTGGCACTTTTAGATTGACTTAGAGTAGCAGCTCACTGTCTAACACAGGTGATAGGTATTGGAAAGTGATTGTAAACATTGTACACATAGTTTTTAGTATAAAGACATAACACCACCCTAGGGGCAGAGAGAATGCCTCAGACTGTCTTGCTGAGCAGATCTCAGCTAGACAAGAGAAAAAATTTTATAGATAAGATACAATAAACAACCTTGAGACCGAGAAATGGAGAGCCCTGACTCCTCCTTCAAGTGCCAGGCTGAGAAAAGAGACTTTCTAACATTTCTCAAAGTCATTCTGACCAGCAAGAGACCCCAACAGTCCCTGCTCATTGCAGGGGTTGGGCTGGACAGCCTTTAAAGGTGCCTTCCCACCCAAACCTTTCTGTGATGGTGCCACCTGTCCCCTCTGCTTCTGGCCATCCCCACAGCACATCCATCCTTGCTGGCCTTGGGGAGGACTTTCCCCAATTCCCCTTTCAGTTTTTCCCTGTGGGACTCTCTCAAGGACTTAGATCTAATTTGTTGGGTGAGAGGGTGAGATTTAAAAGGCAGTGCATGAGTGATGTGTTAGTGGCACCTCTCTTTGACCTTGGTGCCATCTGTGCCAGCAATGCATTATATTGAAACATGCTGGGGAGGAGAAATGGCTTCACTACACAAATGAAAAGTGGAGCTGGAAAAAGGAGGTAATTCCTGGCAGGTCTGAGATAGCCTGGCACCTCTTCTTGTTAGCAGGATTTACAGTGCTGATTTTTGCAGAGCTCAGGTCAGGGTGCACTGGATCACTGCAGCATCTCAAAAACTTTTGACTGGGGAAAACAGAATAGTTTTCCTCTGGGTTATCTTAATTGAGGGAGGTAGTGGTGTCTTTATTATTAATTTGCTCCAGAAGCTATTTACATTTATCTTCTGCACTGGCCAGTGAATACAGATAATGAGAGGAAATTAATAAATTGCCATTTATCAGAGCTTTCTACTAACTACTCCCTACACCTGCCACCTCACCAGCCACTGTGCAGTAAGGAAAATTCTGGGTTTTTTAATATAGCTGCCTGCTCTGAGTCACAATGCATTCATTCTTTCTCTTACGAGTGCCCACATAACATTTCTGGGGTTTGAAAAAAAAGATTCTATATTTTTGAAGACACTTAATTCTGGCAGTATTCTTCATCCTTAGACAGATGACCATAACCATTAGTTCTAGGTGTCATTAGCTTGAAAACTGAT
This sequence comes from Molothrus ater, assembly GCF_012460135.2. Taxonomy (NCBI): domain Eukaryota; kingdom Metazoa; phylum Chordata; class Aves; order Passeriformes; family Icteridae; genus Molothrus; species Molothrus ater. Next base: position 8,039,112 of record NC_050478.2, read on the forward strand.
GAATATTTGTTTCAAAACTGTGTTTATTTTCCAGGTCTCCTTGAAGGCTATCCGGTACGAGGTGTCACCTGACAGGGAATATGCACTGTTTGCCTTTGATGTTGAACCTGTAAGTAAACAGATTTGATTTCAAAATACACAGCCAGTGGCAAACTTTTCTTTTTTTAATTTTTTTTTTTTACTTTTATGCCAGCAAGATGATATTTGAAATTAATTGCTTCCTATGAAAGAAAGCAAGAAACCCCCTCACTTAGCAATTCTGAGAGCATGTCACACTGCCATCTAGTAGAGGAGAAAGGTATAAATTAGACTGAGGAAACACTGTCACTGCCAGGGTTTTATAGCCTCTGGGAGGGGGATTGTAAGGACATGTCTTTGCTACAAGGATTTCTATTCCTCTTCTGTGATTTTTTTTTCCATAGTGCCTTTTTCCATCACCCTATAAATTTCTTTCCCAGAACAAAAAGCTACTGTCAGTGTCTCCCACAACTGAAATAATACATTAATTATGGTGTCACCATTCCCAGTGCTGCAGTTAGGCTTGAGCTATCACTTTCATTATAAATCCTTTTCTTCTGAGGGCTAGGTATAAATCATTTGTAAAAAATCACCATTAGGTTGATACTAAGTTCTGGATTACAGCAAATTTTTTACCAGACTTCAAAAGGGAAAAATGTAATGAGTCATTTTTAAATGATAACCAAAGAATCAAACATGGGGGAAGCAATTCTTCTGCATGAATAATATTTTTGTCTTTCTCAATTCTGCTGGTATAAGGCCTGAAATGTTTGAGTGATAGCTATGCTGTACTACTTGGATGAACTATAAGCCCTATATATTTTGTTTCCATAGTCTAGAATATCACAAATCCTTCAAAATTAAAATAATTAATTTACTGACAGCTGTAATTGTTTTTTTTCCATAATGTAAATAACATTTCAGCTGCTAACCAAAGGAAATTTGTGGATCCTTTAGGCATTCAAAGTTGCAACTCTGTTGCTTATCTGATTTCTCTGCTATCATCTTTGTGGTTATTCCTGGCTTGGTGCTTTGAAACTCAGAAAAAACATGTCTGGTTTTAGAAGAAGGGAAAATAAAACTATATCAGAAACTTAAAGAGTAATTCATAATGATTTTTCCTGGGAAATTACTGGTGGTGGTAGGACTTCACTTACCTGAAGCTTAGCTGAGTTTTAGACAGAGATGGATGGGGAAGTGTAAGTTAATTCTAAACATGGAAAAGACAGCCTAAGGGTCACTGAGCAAGCAAAGCCTTCTTTCAAATTTCCCTGCCTTGTAAGCCAGAGACGTTTTGCAAAATGCAGTTCTTTTAGTGGAAATCAGCCTTGGTCTGTGGAAGCCCTGTGCCAACTCTGCTCAGATGGACTGTGAGAGCTGAAAGAGCCCTGAGGAGGGAGGGCTTCCTCAGTTCCTCTCAGAATGACAGAAAAATGCCTTTAATGACAAAACAAAACAAAACAAAAACTCAAAAAAAACCCCAACCAAAAAAAAAAAAAAGAGAGAAAAAGTTAAATTTCTGAAAAACAGTAATGAGAAAATAACTTTATTCTCAACTTTTATCCACTGAAAGGACTGCACACTCTGAAGCTCTGAAAGAAGCAGAGTTAGGGGGACTTTTACAGCCCAGACTTTGTGTTCAGTCTGTGGAGGAGTGCTTGATGTGGGCAGTGTGGCAGGAGAGCCATGGGAATAGAAAGGGATGGGCTGGATGTGCTTCCTCTGCATCCTCCTCTCTGCATGTCAGTGATTGCAGACCTGTGAGTTTGAGGTACAGAAAAATACTGAGTCTGTGGTTCTTAAGATGCCTGTCTGCAGAAGAGAGAGCAGCAGACAGCCAGGTGCTCCCTGCATCACAGCACATCTTTTTCTAGAAAGGAAAACCCAGGGTGGAGAGGTGAAAACATTTTTGGGAATGTTTCAGGATGTGGCATATGCTCACTGTAAGAGAACATTGCAAATTGTTCAGATATTCATATATAGCAAGAGTTTCTGAAGCAAAATAAAAGAAAACAAACCCTCTTTTATTCCTTTAAGATCCACATTTATGGAGAAAAGAAAATTTGTTGGGTTTGTTTTGTTTTGTTCTGTTTTGAAGCATGCTAATAGAGGGGTAGCTGGGTTCAGTCTTGGTTATTGCAGCCTTCAGCCATGATGGGTGGCTCTCTGTATTAAAATGGCAATAACTGCTAAATTATTTCTTCAGCTTTCTTCTCCCTTGGTATGCAGACTGTGGCTGCAAATAATTGCATGTTAGTTAGCTCTTCACATTTTCTGCATTTCAAACTGTATTCTTGGACAAAATTCAAATTACGCTGTTTTCTGCAACACAAGGAATTGATCAGCAAGGCCTTGGGCAGTTGTCCTTGTTGCAAAGTCAAAAGGAAATTTCAGGAGATGTATTGGCAGAGGACATGTCTTTAAAGTTTAATTCTACAATTTAATTGTAGAATTAATCCTTTTAATTTCAAAAAAGGAGCTTCTTGGAATTACTGCATACTTATTTTTTAGCCATCAGAAATTGTTTCTTATTTTTTGGCATTTGGAAGTGTGATGTGCTGCCTTTTAATTGTTTGTGAGTATAGATATTTTCATCATTTTTTACACAGTACAGTTGTGCTGCTTTAATATGCATAGTATGAATTAATAATTTGTCTGAATGCTGAAATGAATTGATTCAGACTCTATGTTTAATACCAGCCAGAAATAAACATCAAAGTAGAGGAGCACAATGTGTCACTCCAATGAAGCGGAATATTTTTAAGAAAAGTGCCACAAAGTCATTTCCTTCCAGTAATAGCTGCTTCTATATTTTTCTATTTATTTGCACAGAAGCATGTCTGCTCAGTGTTGGTCTGGGTGACAGCACTGACACCCACACTGGAATAACACAGCACTGAACTGCCAGACACCTATTTTGCAAAGACACTGAGGCAGCTAATGTGTGTTTTCCTGTTCCATCACTTCATCATTTTAAAGGATAATGAATTAAAGCACATTCCTGAAAAGATATTTCTCCCAGGAAGCTTGGCAGACAGCTGTGAAGCTGGTGTGGGTACATTGTGGCTAGTCTGGCTGTCAGATTTCATTGTAATGCTTTTTTTTTTGCAGTGCTTATATTTACAGAAGTTTAATCTTTCAGGCAGCAATATTCTGGGTAAGCCTTGTGCTAATAGGGAGCTTTTCTAACCTTGAACACAGAAGATTTGTTCTTTTTCTGGAAAGGTCACAGGAAAGGCACCAAGCTCCTTTGTCTTGAAATACTCCCACAGTTTTTCTGCTGTTTATTTTTAGTTTCTTTACACCACAACAAGGTGCAACCTGACGCTCAAACAACAGAGTGATATTTTGGGAAAGCGTTGGGGAATAAACACCTCCATGGAGAAACTTTGATTTGAAATCATCCTTCACCAAAACAAGTGTGTGGGGCTCTGATAGGAGGTTGAATAACCCCAAAACACGTGGGCAAATGGGGTTTGAACACAGCAGCTCAGCAGAAGGGGGGCAGAGGCTCAGGGCTGTCTCTGGTGGTGCCTGGCCAAGGACACTCTTGCCCAGCCCATGGCTCCAGCAGCACTGACAGGTGTGGCATTCACATCCTCTGAAGAGGATCCCTTCACCCAGGGTTTTTCTCCTGCCTGAAAGGCAGTGAGAGGCCTCAGAGAAAAGGAAAACTGTAAGAGCCAAAATGAGAGACGCAGGACTCCAGGCAGCTCTTCAAAATGCATTTATTCCATCAAAGATGTTCCAGCAGGCCAGGGTCGTGGGTGACAGAGCCTGTCAGCTCCAGCTGCAGGCAGGCCTGGAGACACTTTGGTTTTGGTTACAATGCATTCTATACTTTCCTTTGCTGAGCATCTTAATACAGCAGAACCAATCTATACCTTAACTTTTACCTATAGCCTATCAAAACTACTGTAATTACCATATTCATGTTACTATTCTCCAATCACTAAAAGTTAGTACATTACAGTTTAAGCTAGAAGCTGGTTTTCAGTTTTCTTGCAGTGGAAAATTCTGAGACCTTTTTTCTACTTGCAACATTGGCAGGCTTGTTTGCCTGTGCTGTCTTCCTGCTTGGTAAAAACATCTTCTTGTTTGAGGTGGGTCTAAGTCATAAAAACCCCTTCTAACTAACACACCCTTTGCCTCCTTGGTTGTCCAGTGAGACTGGCTCAGCAATTCTTTTCTTCTATATCAAAACTTGCTTCCGCCTCTATTCCTTCATCTGACTCTACATTCAAAAATCTTTCTGCTAAGCATCCATATCTGTGAGACTTTCTTGTCAAACTTTCATCCTTCCCAACAGGAACCAATTCTCATCTCATTTGCTTCTCCTGTGTTTTGCTCATGTGGAATGTGTTTGGAGATTGTTTACCCACAGGTGATTGTTTCATTGGATTCTGGTGTTGTTTTGACTCATTGGCCAATCAGGGCCAAGCTGTGTCGAGACTCTGGAAAGAGTCACAAGTTTTCATTATTATCTTTTTAGCATTCAGTAAGTATCTTTTCTGTATTCTTTAGTACAGTATAGTATAGCATTCTTTAATATGATACAGTATAATAAAGTAATAAATTAGCCTTCTGATAAGATGCATCATTCTCTGTCCTTGTCGGGTTGCCCGCTTTTACAACAGATGAGCAAGCTCTGTGCCCCCCATGTGCCTCCTGGGGACACACACAGGTCTTTGGGCTGGCATCACTTCTGTGGGTACCCCTGGTCTCCAAAAGGGGTCTCCCAAATAGCCAAGAGACAAAGCAACTTTTAAATCTCGAGGCATTTCTGTGACTGAGCTAAGAGTAAAGACGAGTAACTAAAGCTTGTGCAGCTTTGTGTGACAGTCAGTTACCAGTGGAGTTTGTGTAATGGAACAAAAGAAACAGAGGAAATATGTGAGAAGAAAGCCTTTTTACTGGAGTGATGTAGTGAGATGTTAAATAGTGAATATTTAGTTGCCTGTATTAGGAATCAGTGTTGTCATCATGCAAGAGAGGAATTAAAGCTGCCAAGATTCCTTGTAAAACTTTTTGCTCTTTGTCTCCAATTTTACCAGCCCATTACTGTGTTTGTGCCAGTTAAGGGCAATTTCACTTAGAATGCTAGCTGATTAACATGGACCAAACTGCAAAGGCTTCTGAACAAAGTTAGGGTTCGGAGGCTTTGGCAGCTGATACAACAGATGCTGTTACCTATTTTGCATTAAAATAAATGTTTTTTTTATTCCAAATGACTGGAAAGAATTAATCATTGTTGTAATTAGAACACACTCAATAATTATTTTTTAGTCTAGTTCACGTGGTGAGTTCAGTATTTTTGTTCTCCCTGCCTATATCTCTAAGACAAGTGGTGGGACCAAAGAGAGCTCAGAGAGACCCAGAGCAAACCTTAGACTTGGTATTTACAGTGTGAATAAAGTAAAAAAGCATCATTTATAGAAAGCAACGTATTACTATTGTTGTTGTTAATATTTTTTACTATTTCTCCAAATCTGTTATGTGAAATGAAGGGGGTTTGTGCTTATGGTCCAATTACGACCTCATACTAATTTAATTAGTTGTGTGAAAACTAAAATAATGTAATGCTTGTTATTTCCAAAACACTAATGGATATAAATATTAATGAATCCTCACAACATCCTTTTGAGCTAGGTGATAAACATTATTATGATAAATATACCTCTAAAAATTGAACACTGTCATAACTATCATCAGTAATACTGCTCAGACTCTAGTCATGATATTTATTGCTTAATTGAAATGGATTTACCAGGCCTAGAAAAAGGCTTACATAAATCTATTTTCTTTATATGGCAATAAATATATTTCAAATTTATTTTTTTCATTCTCATCTAATGTTTTTTTCAGGAATGCTGAAAGTGTTTGGTGACTTCATGATAAAGTGAGCACAGATAGAATATTTCTGTCATAAAATAATGTTACCTGTTTTATTGATTTTTATTTAAGTGTTGGTGTTTGTTGTAAATTATTAGTTTTTGAAGGGGCCATTTTGAAGTGAAAAGCTTATGTTTATGGTTTTTCATATCCTCTTTTTAATGTGAATACAGTTTTGAATTGTTGCTCATAAATCAGAAGGACTCCACTATTGGAAATTGTACAATATAAGGACATTGTTCACTTATATCAAAGGCTGCTGGCTAAAATTATTTTTTCCAACATTTTCAAGCCTGAAGCACTGTAATTTCATATACTTGTGAGAAATAGTTACTGTTATTAGGATAAATAATGGATTAGGATAAAGCACTTACTAAACAGAAAGAAGAAAAGGACTCAATCCAAATGCTGTTTATATTAGTTAAAATATTTCTGTTACTACATCTGTGCATGTGTGTATCTTCAGGCAGAGTATCTTCTCCTTTCTCAATTCACCAACTGTATGAATGTAGTTGTGAATGAAGAATGAGTTGTATCACTGTAGTCATCCAGTGCCCTTTTAATGAGCAGAAATAAAGTTATTAATGAATTAGTGGAAACACATAGGCCAGCTACTCAACAAATCTGATCATTTGCTAAATTTTCAGGAAAGCAACAGCCTCAGTTACTTCCCATAGGATAAATATTATTAATACCATTCAGCGATTCTTTAATATTCCAATAAAATGCTCACAGCTTCTGAAAATGGCAGCATTTGCATGTGTGTGCCTGTGTGGGCTGTCAGTGAGGTTGTTCTGGGGTGTCAGGGCTGAAGGTAGGGACCACCTTTCTTTCTCCTTCTTCTTACAGATCCTGTTTTGAGTGATACAATTTTAAAAGCCAAGATTAGCAGTGTGATAATCTTGTTTGATAAGTGCTGTTTAACCTCCTTGTGGTAGAACAGCAGTGCTCCAGCTGCATTTACATAACTAAAGCTAAGGCCTGTGTGTCCAAAAGTGTTGCACAAGAATGTACTAATAGCATAGAAGAGGTTAATTTTGTGGGTGATAGTTTATTTTGGATTTTAAGCTGAAGCAGCAGCTATTGTTTGACAACACTTAAAGGCAATATTTTACTTTAATAGAGCTTTTTGTGGTAATTTTTAATTATGAATCTGGTCTCTGTGAAAGACAGCTTATCTTTTCCAATCAAAAACCCACCATGAGCAAATTCCCTCATCTGCTGTTTTCAACAAGACAGACAAAACAGAATTTTCAAAGGTATCAGACAAGGTTGATACAAAAACATTTCCACACTCCCATTTGCTTTTCTGTCTGACCTGGGGGAGTCTATCTAGGGCAGGAGATGAGCTCTTCATGGTCACCTTTCATTGAATAAACTAAAGCTGCTAACCCTCAGCAGCTGGGGGGTTTTTCCTACCAGTGGATCTCAGCACAGGCAGGAGCAGCAATATCTCTGTCAGAGGTACCAACGTGTGTCATGAGTTGGTATCAGTAATTGTTTCAGGCTAATTATAGATATTTGATATCTGCAGTGGCACAGAGAGAGAGGGAAGTTTGCCACACAGCTCTCAGGGGATTCTTGGGTTTTCAAAACTCTATTACAGACTTGTGCAAACACTGCCTTCTCAGGTGTCCTCAGCTGTGCCTACAGCAGCAGGGCCCTTTGGATGCCAAATCTTCTCTGCTCCCTGTGCTTACAGAATAAAAACTTCTTACTATAGGAGGGTGGATACCCACTCTAATTGAGCAAACATGTCATTAAATGGAGAGAATATTTGTTCTTCCACCAATTTCTGTCCCGTTGTTTGTTTAGAATAGAAATTTTTGGACACAGTTACAGGCCAGTGGAGCAATAATCAGTGACAAGTTTAATCCTAGAGTTTTCTTTTGAGGGAGAAACTAAAGAAATTAATTTAATATTGCTAAATTTCAGGGCAAATTTTTGGATTAACATAGGGGAGGTAAACAGGTCAAATCTGTTCTTTATTTGGTTTGGGGGGACCCTCATGGTTCATTTGAAATCCTGACAAAGTTCCAGCAGCAGAAACTGTATTCCTTTATGTAGCATGAAGGGTTCTTTGCTTTTGAGAGCAATTCTCCTTTAGAACAGCTTGATTTAATGAGAAAAAAAATAGTTTAAACAAGAAGTTAGAGGGGGGTTAGGAGTTTATACAAATATACTGTAGGGACATCTTGGTACTTAGGATCCTTGAGCCATGGGGCCTTGGGTTCTTATTTAAAATAGAAGGGTCTGCCATTGTAACTCAGTAGAAACTGGGGGGAAAAATGGAATGAAAAGACACATCCCAAATCTGCATGCTTTGTTTTCCATTCTTAATAAAAGGGAAAGGAGCACTGAGTGTCAGCAAGGAGGTGGCTGGTTGTGTCTGTTATCCATGGAAAATATGTTTGCACCCCTAAAATACAGAGAGTGGGTCCTCTCCTCATGCTCAGCAGGTATTCTTGGAGTGGGATCATCTCAACATTGAAGGAACCTGGTCTATAGAAGGTGTTGCTGCCCATAGCAGAGAGGTTGGAACTGGATGATCTTCCAACCCAACCCATTCCATGATTTATCATTGGTAGCCACTGTGGTGACTTAGGGTCTGCAGCTCTTCCATGGCCAACAATAAAACCACACTGGATACCAGATTTTTGGCTCTATTGCTCCCTGGTTTTGGGGATGTTTCCAGGGGAAATCTGTGCTTCTGAAATGATGGTCTGGGTGCATTCCTAAAGCACAACAAGATGTGTTTGCCTGAGCTGGGAAGCAAAGCTCAGCACAGCCTGCAGTCCTCCATCCCCACATTCCAGCTCTGCTGCTGCCTGCTCCCTACATAGCAATGGTTTTGGGAAAACTGCACCAAACCCCAATTTCAGTCTCCATTCTCTCCACTCCCGGGACTGTTTAGTCTGATTGTTGCAACAAAACTTGAAATGCAGAGCATTAAAAACAGAGTCTGCTGGTTTCAGCTGCTGAGGTTAAACTGCTTTCCTCTTAAAAACAATGGATTAAACCCTTTCTGTTCTCCTAATAATGCAGATAAATTGAATTAGAACTAAACCCAAAGCCTCCTGAATGGAGCTGGGAGACATCAACAGAAATTGCACAAACATGACTGAGTGCAAAATTGTTTTTAAGACTAAGTTGGACAGCCTTGCTTGTGTAGCAAAGGCCAATAAACTGTGTCCTGCATTTATTCACAGGCACAGATACACATCAGTAACCTGCAAAGGAAACACACAGTTCCAGGGGAGACTAGAGGAGCATCCAAACTCAGGAATAATTAGCCTGTCATGCAAAAGTACATAGGTGTATTATGTATCAGTATCAGCGATCAGCAGTCTTCCTCTGTAAATATTTTCTTTAGTAAATGAGATTTTCATCAAGCAGGGAAGGGGGAAAAAAAGCCTCAAGGCAAAACACTATGATACAGAAATAAACAATTTTTCTTAGCTTGCATAAGGTTGTATTTCTCATTCTGCTTCCTTTTCTAAGTGTATAGATGAGCTAACTTGAACAAAGTGGTAGAGGTTAATGTACTAATAAAATTCATAAAATGTCTTAAAAACATATTTCAATTTGTTTTTGATTAAAGCCTTCATAAGATAGTGTACAAGGTCTCCTAGACAGTCAAAATCAGATGGACAGCATTAGAATAATCACAGTTTTCTTTCTTGCACGTGTATGGGAATTTATCTCAGTGAAACATGGGGTAACTTTGCTTTAAGAGGAATGAAATTAATACCAGTATGAAAATTACTGAAAAAAAAAATCTAACAAATAATTAGATTCCTTGCAACATAGGGAGAATTCAGAATTACATTAGAGATGAGTTCCTGCTTTTTAGCAAAAATTTGCTTCCTAAGTTTTTAGGGACAATGAACATCCTGGTTTGTGCTGGATTGTCATGAGTATAGGTGGTTATTTTAATATAGTATGGAAAGAAATATATTAGGAGTAGCATACTAAATGAGAAAACAAGAGAGATTTAAAAAGCTTCAGAAGGCAAAACTAGAAAGAATTTTATTCTGGTGTCTCTACATATGAAGCAGTCTATAATCTAATTCCTCTGGATTCCAGTCCTTTTTGGTTTTTTTTAATTTTTACTCACTGAAATAGTAAATATATATATATTTAGTGCCCTCTTCTGGAAAAACAGCTCTTGCTATGCAGGGCACCCCAATGAAGTTCCTGTACTCAGAAATGCAAATCTTCTGATGTAAATGTTCTCCTCTTTAGCTGAGTTACATCCCAAATCCAAGGAGTGAGTGGCTCTCCGTGTTTACCCTGAACAAGTGCCTTTTATCTCTTTAACTGCCTGCAGAACTCTGCTTTTACCAGCTTGATGTTAAAACCAATAATTAATGTTCCTCCTTGGGCAGCTAATGACCCAGATTTGAAAATGGAATCTTCTATTCTTCTTTCTTCTATTCTCTGCTCAAAAGAAGCTCTTTCTTGAAAAGGGAGAGGAATCACAGGGCTCTAGTCATGTCTTTAAATGCTTGAGTCCTCATATTTCTGTGTGCAGGAGAGATGCTGTTGGTGGCAGGGCTGTGGAGGGTTCTGCAGCAGGCAAGGAGCAGGGCAGGTTCTGTGCCCCCTCCTCTCCCTTTTGCTCTCCCCCTGCTTTCCAAAGATGCTTTTCATCACCACAGACCATTTACCCCATGGAAGTTGCCCACAGCATCACAAAGATAACACAGAAAATGTCTTTCCTGCCTTCTGTGTGATTTGAGTTTGTTTTCTTCCTGTCAGAATATAGAATTGTCTCTTCCAGTGAATTAGATCTGTGTGTACATTGAGGTACAGCTCTGAGTCTTCTGATCTCATATGGAACTGGAAAATGAATCTCTCACTAAAGGGGGAGAGGATTTTTGACCAAGTCTCCTAGCATACATCTGAATATTTTCATTTCTTTCACATCCACTTCACTGCTTTTAAACTGTTGCTCTCCAATGCTTTCTGACAGACTCATATTTCTTGTCTCAGATTCTTTTCTGAGTCTTCTAAAAGTGCCCTGAGCCTAGGACCAACTATAAAAATTCCAATGCCAAGGCTAACTTCTTTGTAGTATTCACATTCTCAGCTGCTACAGTTGAAAAAGAAATTTTTACATGTTAAGAGTAAATTTTAATAGAAGGAACATATGCTGTGGTTCTGTAGTTGTAAATTTCTGCCTCTAAAGCAAATTATTTAAAAATGAAGAAATTAATTAGATATACTAAGCATTCAGCACTTTTGATTCTTCCATAATTGCTCTAAAGCTTTACCATTTGCATTGTAAACTTCACAAAAAAGAGGCTTTTAGAATATTTCCAGAGTCAGTGTCCACACAGCTCAAGAAATGTTTGTTTGAAAGCAGGCATTATCTAATGTTTCATTAAAAGCTGCATTAAGCATTCATTTCTCATGCTGTCCTTCAGCCCCCAGACTCGCAGCTCCAAAGACAATGAAGGTGAGAGTGAATGTGGATGTGAACCCTGGAAACTCCCACCTCCACCAGCTAACCCAGGCTGCCTCTATAAAATGCATAATTCAGGGAGTAATTCTAAGGCTAAAATAAACATCAAAGACTGCTGAGAGGAATCATAACCCACACAAGCTTTTGGCACCATTGTCTGGGAAAAGGGAGCTGCTGCATGAGTTTGTAGGGGCAAAAAGGGGAAATGCTTGTAAAGAATGTCTGGAGAGGTCAGCAGCAGGGACATCCCTCAAGGCAGACAGCTGCAAAGAGAGACACTCCAGGTTGCAAAGTGCAAGAGCCTGGGAAGGTATTTTGGGAAAGGAAGTCTGTAAATCAGATAACTCTTGTCTTCTGTCTGAGCTGGCTTTGGGCCACTGAGCCAGGGAAGGGAGCTGGATGGACTTTGGGTCTGGCCCAATACAGGGATTATTGTGATCCCAAATATTCCTAAAGAACCATGGCTGTGTGTTTCTGTGGGTGTGATTGTATGGATCTGAAAGTGTTTTTTGTTTCCTGCATTTGGGGTAATTGCAATGTCCTTCTAAATATTTTATTTAGAAGGATACATATATATATATATATATATATATATATATATATATATATATATATATATATACATAAGTACCTCCGGGTACTTTTGTACTCATAATACATAATAATGTTACTTTATCTTTTATTTCTGTTCCTTAGATATATTGTTTGGTGTGTTAGAATCACAACTATGTACTAGATAATTTCATTCTCATTTCCGAGTTCTGAATAGAGGGTGAGAGAGGAAACCTGGGAGTTCTTATCTGTGATGTGAGTGTTGATAAACATTTAAAAAGATAACGAAAGAATGAGCCCATTTTTGATAACGTTGATTCATAATTCCTTGTAACCTCATTGCAGCTACCTCCCAATAACCTGAGCATCAACAAGTGCACAAAGGCTGGTGCAGAAACCCCACGGAGTGCTTTGCAGCCCCCATCTGATTTACCAGTTAAAAACATAGCTGTTGTCCTTTAATCCAGTGACTGCAGGGCTTTGTGGTGCCAGTGAAGTGCTGTGAGGGACAGGTGGCTCTGGAGCAAAAGGAGCCTTTTGTAATTGCTTGGCAGGGCAGAGCTGCATTAGAGAGCAGCAGCAGTTGGCAGATTGGATTAACACTCTCTGAGGGGTGAGAGCTGGCACACGAGCTGCCTGTTAATACCTGTGGCCTAACTTGCTTCTGGAGCTGCATTTGCAACCAAAAGAGCATCCACTCCACCCTGCTGCTGTCACAAAGTCATAAATCCTCAAGCTGGCCTCAAAATTCCCTTTTGGCGCTGGCAGCACTATAAGGCTCTCAAAAGTGTAATTTGAAAACTAATCTTTTAACAAAGAATTATTATCATGAAACAACTGAGATAGATAATCAGTCTGTGGGAGGTGAATTAGCAGCATTCTCTTACAGCATGGCAGTCCATCCATTGCTGTGCTGGATGTTGCCACCACTCTTTATTTATGGTTGATTTGCAAACTTGAGATTATTTGCAATAATTCCTTGGCTTTGATGTTTCAGAGACCTTTGGTTTGGTGCTTGGAAAGTCAGTTTCTAATCCCAGCCCAGACTGTGGATGTTTGTGGCAGAGATTTGCATATTAACCAGGTGTGCTGCCTGTGGTGCATGACCCCGCCACAATCAGCTTCAGCTTGGTTATAAATGCTTCCAAAATCCAAGTCCCCATGGCAGGAATGTGCTGTCCCTCCCTGATGTCACCTTGATGTGAGATTGTTCTCCAAGGAAGCCTCTCTGGTGTGGGGGGCAGGGCATTCACAACTCTGCAGGGCTGGAGAGATGTCCTGGTTGCCCTTCAAACAACAAGGACAATGATTTAATTTTCAGTTGTAAGAGATTAAACAGTTAAAAGATTTGCAAAATAGAGACATGTCCTGGTGATCCACTACCTCTTGTATTACTGCCTTCTTCCTAATCAAATGCTAAAGTTTCTTCCTGACTCTGGAGACACCCAGTTGCTGATTTCCTGTATGGAAATGAGTGGAATGATGCTCACTGATGCTCACTGGTGTGCCTGAGGTGAGCACAGACCTGCTGGCTCTCTCTGAGGCACTGACAGGTTAGTGCTGGCTGTGCCACCCCACCCAGGCACAGCTGCACTGCTGGGTCAGGATCCTTCCCCCCTCTTTGCAAGAAAAAGCTTTACTTCCCTTAACAACTCTAATACATGCATTCCCCAAGTCCATATCTCCCTCCTTTTGCACAAATGTTAAATTAATTCCTCTGGAATACAGAGACTATTATAGCACAGGCAACCAGTTGCCAAATTCTCTGTATGTTGATTGATTCCGAGACCCCTTCTCATCACCTTTCCTGCTCAAACCCATTTCCCCCCATCTCTGCCCTCCCCTGAGCTCCCCAGACTGTCCTGGAGTGTCCCAGCAGTGCCAGAGAGCCATTTCTGTGGCTGTGAGCACATCACACATGAGGCTGATCAGCTGCATGCAGCACAGCAGGCAAGAGCATCCCAAATCAGGTGTTTGATGACAGCTGTGGGGTATTGGCTACCAGCTGAAGCAATGCTCAGGAAATGCTCCTAGATAGCATTTCATTATGGGGTTTCTAATTTATTGGAAGCACGAAGAGAAATGGGCAGAGTTCCTTAGAGGGCTGTGCAAGCAGGTTGACACACAGCATGAGACTCTACTGGAGGAGTGATAAAGTATAAAGGGATAATTCAATGCAGGGACAAAAGAGAATATGCTGTCTCAGAAGAAAGCAAAATAGGTCAGTATCACAATGAATCTGAAAGGTGAGAATGTTGAAGACACCTCAAATTATACAGCTTTATTGATTTGTTTTGTTCTTGCAAGCAATCAAGATTCAGTGAGTGCAGGGTACAAAATACCAGTATGGATTTTGGTTGTTTTTTTCTTTTTTTTATTGCAGTGACACAAAAAGAAAAGATAGCATGATGTTTCTGAGAGAATCTAATTCCAAGCTGGTTACTATGGAATGCCTATTAGCAATAAAATAAAATCCTTTGCAAAAATAGTTGGGGTGAGGAGAGCACTGCTGACCATTCTGTCTCCACTGAGGGGAAAAATGAAAAGAGCATTAACCAACCATGCCTCAGCCAGAGGTAACCCCTTGTGCTCTAAATCACAAACAGAGGGGAGAATAAAAGCAAAAAAATTGAACAAAACATTATACAGAAGTTGGTGGTCAAGTGCAGGAATGGATTTTTCATCCTTTTGGAGGGCCAGTTCAACATGTCACGACTAAAGAATTTCTTCTCAACAGAACCGAAGGGTTCAGTGAAACCAATGGTATCATAAAGAATTTTGATCAAGGCAAATGATGTTGACACATAAGTGAAAATTCAGTTTTTAATATTGACTTTCATAAAAGATACAGAATATTCTGCAAACAAGTACAATGACCTGCTTTAATCCTCCACAGACTACCAAAACAGATTATGGCAGTGAGATATTTTTAGTCAAAAAATTATCCTTTCCTCTCCTGGAAGATCAGATCTGATGAACAACACAGTTACCCTGTGAAGTGAATGAGCATCAGATTTGCTTATTGGTGGCTGACAGTAGAAGAATCCATGTAACAGTGTGGTATCCTTTACACACATGCTGTGTCCATGCAGGAGAAGGAAACTCAACCTCTGGCTAATGTTTGCTTGGTATTTTCCTCCTGAACTTGTTTTCCCCTCCCTTTCAGACCATTGTGAGAAAACAAGGTACAAAATACACGATCTATTTGCCAATGCATAGCAGCAGACTTCCTGCATTCTACTTTATTCCTTTTCCTTGTTAATCTGTCAGCTTCAGAGCCTGGTTAAATATCACAGATTCTAAAGGCCAAATGGCAAATCATCTTTTACCTGCATATTTTGCATCACACTGTTAGTTACTGTTTAAGGGCGCCAGGACCATTTTGAAAGGTGGAATATGTAATTATGTCAAATGCTTGGGATTATTCAATTGGCTTGACATTCATATGTGCATTTGGGGATTTGTCTGCTCATATAAGTAGGAAAATGGGCTGTGTAATCTATTTCCAGCAAAAGTCTTTTTAGAGACTCTTTGTGGGAAACCCTTTAAATGGATCTGGCAGTTCCTGTTTCACCAGCCACTTGTGATATATTTTTACTGTCTTACTGCACAGTGTAAAAGCAGATAGATTCTCGAGACAACCAGGGTCTGTTAAGAATCCTGAGGGGATCTATTATTTGTTGATATACTTTATTGCTACAGAATAAAAAATGAGTGATTTTACTCAGATAAATTCTGGGTGCTTTATGATTAATCACATTAAAATATATTCTTGCTATTTTCAGGCTCTAGCAAACTGTTGTACATTTTTCTTTCTGATGACTGTTTGGTATGTTCAGTTTTATTTGGGAGGGCTGAGATGGATTTTTGGATTAAATGTGTGGTTCCTGAAAAAGAAAGACACTAAACATTGAAAATTTTGTACTTAGCCTTGCAAGCTGCAAACAGCTTGCATTTCTGCTCTGCCCTGTACTGGTCCCTTGTGAGCTCTAAGTTTTATGGGATTTTTTTGTGAGTTTTCTGGGCAATTCTTTAATGTAAATAACACTACTGTACAAAGGGCCAGGGGCTCAATGGAGCCATTTAGAAAATGGATGCAAAGCATGTTTTATTTCTGTGTTTATCAAGTGAGTAACAATAATGAGCTCATGGCAGCCAGTCCCTGGGCTTAATCCCAGATCCATGAGCTGTTTTATACACTGGGTGGTAAGATCCTAAATCAGCTCTTTTGGTAGCAAAGCCTGCTGGAAGATGAGTGGATTGGGCTGATTTGGGGAGCCTTCTTCCAAGAGCTTTCACCCCCCTTTCTTTGTTTGTAAACCTCCTTGAATTGAGGTGCCTCTTCTTTGTATTGATTCAGCACCTTGTCATGCAAACATTTAAGAAAGCCTTCTATAAATGCTGATTATTGCTGGTGCTGGCCTGGCATCAGCCCACAAAGTGAGACAGAAACCCACAGACAGGAGATGGAAGTGTAAACTAAACCCTTTCTTTCTTACTGATGCTTGGGATAAACCCTCAGCAGGTAGTGCAATCTTTCATACCAGCCATAAGGTGCTGAAAACCCATCTCACAAATTTCTTGGATGTATGTCACATATTTCTGCAGTTATTCTGGGGCAAATACAAGGGCTATGGATTCTGATTTAAAGTATATGAAGAGTCACAATGAATAAATGAATCCAAATCTACTCTATGCTTAAATAACAGATAGTTTCTATTTCAGTGAGCCCTGCTGGACAAGGACCTGTGTCCTTAGAGCACTTAAACCAGTGTTTCCAAGGAGACACTGCCATTCACCACACTTTGCTCTGTAGTGACAGAGCACAGAAATTGCTTCTTCCATTTTGTTTCTGTACCTTATTGGAACCACAATTACCCTGTTTCTTTGGAATTTGGTGGCCTGAGAGAGGCACATGTCCTTCTCTGCTGCTCCATGTGCTGCAGTGTTTCCATTCCTGCTCTCATCTGACCAGGTCCAGGTTTCTCCTGTTGGTTGCATAAAATGAGGTCAGTGGCTACACAACAAGGTGTTGTCACATATAATTAGCCCTGAATTCTTCTGAATTTTAGAGAGATAATTGCCTTTCCAAGACTTCAGTGGAACAGATAGATCTGTCCCTCAGTCCCTGTATGATTTCAGTGTAAACATGCACATGTTGCAGAGCATAATTTAGATTGAAAGTAAACAAGATCTGTGCTGTGACCTGGCATGAGAAGCCCAGCAGGAGAGTGTTTCTGGCCCAATGGCTTTGTCATAATGACTTTTACAGCACTTGTTGGTGACAGCTGGCATGGGAGCTTCTGTGACCTGATTGTGGTGATACCCAGAGCCCTTCAGAGCACTCCCAAACCTGCTCTGACTCATGTTGGTGGGATGGTTTTACACACAGAGTCTACAGAGCACAACAATTGCCAAAACCTCTGCTAGCCCCAGATATGCCTCTCTGCTGAGAAGAGCTGTAAGGCTCCTGGAATCCAGCTAAAAATCAGGGCTGAGAGCATCAAATCAGTCAATGGCTTTTAGCACACCCTTTGATAGAAAAGGAGAACATGGAGTTTATACAGCTATTTTTGTTGGCCAAGCCTCAGCAGCAGACAGGATTAATGAAGTGAATATTGACTTTTAAGTACTCTCCATTCTCTGAGGCTTAGTTTGGATTTGGGAAGGATGCTCATCTCTTCCCTACGCTTTTCCCTGCTGTGGGATTTCCCTACTGCTAAGTGAATAGCCAAATTCATCTCGACCCCAGCTTAGTAAAGATATTAAGCAAGCAGTCATTCTCTCAAAAAGTTCAGTTAACTTCATTTAGTTTGCATATCTAAGAGGAAAGCTGCCATTTAATTTCTCAGAGAGACATAAAGTGATTTTTCTCTTGGATTCTTCTCTGCTTAGTGCCATTGCTGGCAGAGTATTTTCCAAATAGGTTTGAAATAGTTGGGCTGAGAGGGATTTTTGAGCTGCATGTGCTTGTGACCTTAACAATTGTAATGTTAATAATAAATGTCTGATCCTGAAATCTTTGCTCATACAAGTAGATCTTTTTTACATAAGCAAACCTACACATTGTAAGGATTTATCTGAGAAATTTTTTTCTCCTATTAGTGAACTCTGCCAGCTGCAAGCCTTTGAAGTCTGTATACTATAGCACAGCTGATGTGAGATATTTTAGAGTCTGGCCAAAGACCCAAGATGATGACAAATGACATTCAGAAAATAAAAGAGCTCTCTGAGTGTCCTGCAACTTTTGTTTTCCTCAGTCCTAAGCTCTCCCAGCAAAGAGAATGTTTTGCCTCAGTGTCTAAGACAGCTCTGAGCTTTCCAGCAGGGCTGTGGGACTCTGTACCACAAGCAAGGACATCAGCAGGTGTCCTGTTCAAAACTCCCCTGGCTGTATCTTTTCCCTCCAGCCTGCCACATTTTTTGATTTTCTGCTGAAGGCATCTGTTCATACTCATTTTGGGGGGCTTGTTTCTCTGTTATCTGACAACACAGCATGGTCTATAACCATGACCAAGCATCCCAGCCTCAGGTCAGAATTTATATATCTACATCATTTTCTCCAACCTACTGCCAGGATATTGGAAGACAAAGTGTCTCAGTATTCAGTGACAATGTATTACCAGGTTTTTCAGATCTGCAGGCAGATTCAGTCTTCCAGTGCTTTCTCTTTAAGGAATTATATCAGTTTTAGGACTTCATCAAAGCTGGAATAAACTCTAAGGCTGCATGCATCAGCCAGGTCTCAGGTATCAACATCAGAAGATTCAAGAGCTCTTTGGTATGATTGGGTGAGGATGAGAAAATGGTAATTTATTTGACATCATCTGACACAGGTGGATCTAAAAAGGACACTTGTCCTAAAGTAAATGCTGGCTTGTGGGGAATTCACTTGTATTCCAAGACCTTCCCTGATACCAACCCACCAGAGAATCACCTTGTGTGAAGAGTCCTTATGGATCTGAATGCTGAAAGTAGATAGGATTTAGGGATGTGCCCTCTTGCAATGCAGGGAGTGAATTGCACAGGCAAGAAGGAAATCACATCAATCAGCATCAATTTCTGCATTTCATAGGTAGAAATCCAGTGCTGTCACCTCTGTGCCTGTTTTTCAGGGAGCTCATGCAGTAGTGTGAGGATTCAGTGCTCGGTTTCAAAGAGAGGAGTTTGATTTGATATTTGCAGGATGCTGTGCCTTGTGTTTATTGATGTGCCTCATGTTTATCTGCCTCTTCACTGAGAGCCCAGAAGCTGCAGGGCTGTTCTGGACACCACTCTGCAGGCTTGCCCTCCAGAGGGGCAGGGAGCGAGTGATGCTTGCTTGTGGTACTGATGATGTGCTTGGCATGGCCCCTGCTGGGGCTCCCAGCACCATCCAGGACATTTCATGGTTTTTTTGGCATAAGCATTAAAAAAAAAAAATGTGTAAAACCAGAGTAGCCTAGGAAAAAATAACTTTCATCAAACTTGCTTAGTGAAGCAAGTATTCAAGATATTTCTCATTTGTTCTCTGGGACAGGATACTTTCTGAGAGCTGCTGGACAGCAAAAATGGTTCAAAGATTTGAGTAGAAGCCAAATGAAATTTGGATTTCTAGGAGATTTATTTATTTAGTTGCATATAGTAGCAGGACAGAATTTCAAAAAGTGATGCCCTGTATGAATCTGTATAAAATTATTCATATTTAAACCCTGATGTCCTGACTCCTGATCACTGTAAAGGACTGCTGTCACCATTGCAAAATCACCACCACTTAAATCACTGGCATTGACTCTGCTGTTATTATTTACTACTTAGAAAATAAGTAATAAACTGTCCCCTGTGGGATGAGCTGCTGTGCAAGCTGCCCAGCTCCTCCTCAAGGTCCACTGAGCACAGATTGTTATGAAGATGCAACTTAGCAGGTCATACAAACATGAGGTCAACTTTATGCCTTGACTGAATACAGTTTTATTTCCTGACTGACAGGACCTGACAACCCTCTCTGATATCACCCAGCACCACTCCCTGCTTTATTTATGTAGAAATAAAGCCACAAAACACCCCATGCCTTGTGTCTGGTTATAATGATGGAGAATGTCTCCAGCTGACCAAGGTGTCCTCATTAATGGCTGTTCTAAATTTAGCCCTGGCAGATCCTGTGTGCCCCCAGTCTAATCAAAGACCTGGTGGCCATGGCAACCACACCGAGCATCTGGGTGTGTGAGCTCTGCCAAGCACCATCACAAAGTGCAGGGAGGGAAACACAACAGCTCCAAGTGCATTCGTGCTTTGTTCTTTCCTACTGCACATTTTGAAGTGTTTAGGAGAGCTTCTCAGCCACAAATGTTAGACTGTTTTTTTGCAAAAAAAAGAGCTCTATTAACACAGGTGGCAGTTACTAATCTCTTTTTTTTGTTTTGTTTTGTCTTTTTCTTAATTTTGTTTTGCAGGTGTATCAGCATTCATATACAGCGTATTATGTCCTCAGCAAAATACCTCATGGGTAAGCAATTTTTCAATGTCTTCATTTAAAAACTCAGCCATTAAGAATCCAGCAAAACAATGTGTGTGGTGACAAATGGCTGCCTGTGACAGCCCTCTGCAATGGCCTGGCTTTCAGCTGCAGCATCCACTGAGCTGTATGCTGTGCAAAAGGTGAGGAAGTCTGGAAACAGAAGCACTCAGCTTCCCCAGAGAGCCAGACTACATGAATTTCATATTCCAGATTTCAGGGTTTTTGTCTGGAATATGGATGTGGTGCTGTCTGGCTGAGAGCCATGGTTGGCCACTCACCAGAGCCCTGGAGAGGAGAAGGCTCTGAGGAGATCTTACTGCAGCCTCTCAGTGCCTGAAGGGGGCCTGGAGTGAGCTGGAGAGGGACTTAAAATAAGTGCAGTGTTAGGACAAGGCTCAAACTGAAAAAGGGCAGGTTTAGACTGAATATTGGGAATAATTTCTTTCCTCTGAATGTTGTGCAGCCTGGCCCAAAGGAATCGTGGCTGCCCCATCCCTGGGAGTGTTCAAAGTAAGGTTGGGTGGGGCTTTCAGCAACCTGGTCTGGTGGAAAGTGTCCCTGCCCAGGGCAGGGGGTTTGAAACTGGGTGATTTTAAGGTCCCTTCCAACCCAAACCATTCAATCATTGTAGGATTCTTTGATTCTTTAGCTTTTATTAGTTGCAGTTTGTTCCCAAGTATGGTTGGAACATGGAAATTAGGAGATTTCTCACCACCAACCCTGTTAAAGCTGTAGTGTCCATGTGACACACTCCAGACTTCTTCAGCCTCTTCCCTGCCACAATCTGCTCTTTGTTTTTTGCTTTCTTTTTTCTTTTTTTGGGAGAGGGTAGGTTTGTATGTGTATGTATGTGATTTTTTTGTTTTTGTTTTGGTTTGTTTCAGTTTGTTTTGTTTGGTTTTGTTTTGTTTTGTGTCAGTTGCTTGGTAGGTTGGTTGGTTGGTTGGTTGAGCTGGCTTTTTTCTTGGAATTTACTCAATATGCTTAGTTTTTTGAAAACTCCATCTTTCTGCCAATATATCTGAGTAGTAGCTTGTGGGCTGAAAGTGTTCAGCAACAGGATGAAGCCACAGCAGGAGCACATAAGCTTTGTATCTGCAGCATACCTGGCTAAGAGCAAAAAAGGCTTGACTGACAGCACAGCTCTATTCCAGACAAAACAAAGGTGGAAAAAATAGAAGTATCATGCATAACATGTATTAGAAATGCTAAAAATAGCAATACAGTGGTCCAAGAAGTTTTCTGCTGCTGCATGATCCTTCTTCGTCCCTGACAAGCAGATCCTTGTTCCCCCCAGCTCCAACTCTGCTGTGCACCCACCTGTGGCTCCCCTTGCTCTCTGTGTTTGGTTGGGCAGTGGTGCAGGGAACTGAAGGGTTGGATATGTCAGAGGAGAAGTTTCCAGCATAAAGGGCAAATCTGGAAAGTGAGAGCACACCAGAGGGCACACAGGTGTATCAGGCATTGGTGTCCCCACAGCATGATGTGGTGGTGGTGGATCAGGAGGCCAGGAGCTGAAGAAGGGCTGGAAGGATCACTGAGTCTCCTGCTGGTAAAGGTGTGGTTTTCAGAGTTTAGGCTTTTAGGCATTGTAAACTACATTGTGCAGTGGATATTTCATTGACCTTCCAGGTGATGATGGTGCATGTGAGTGGTGGAAAGAGCAGCACTCTGCCATTTCCATGGGACATGGGCATTCATCCTTACCGTGGAGCTCTGGGTATATTTTAGGGTGGTGCATGAACAAAGAGGGTCCAATATGAATTTCGTAGTCATTCACATCCTTCACTGAAATAAGGGAAAGAAAACTTAGTTACTTCAGGTCTAGGAGGTGACCAGTGAACGTGATGTAACAGGTGGTGAAATACATCAGCTGACAGAGGGTCCTCTGTTGGATGAAGGGATAAAAACCTCTTCATCACCTATTTAACATTTCACACAGGAATATTGCTCTGATGGATATCTGTGGATGAAGGTTGTTGAGGGCAGGGCACAGCACAAGGTTCAGTTCAGTTTGACATTCCAGCTTCTTTGGTGATGATGAATTTGCCATCCACAGGCAGCCATCCTTGTCCTCCACCTGTCAATAACAGGAGTGACAAAATTCAGCACTGAGCAACGACCCCTTTGCCATTTTCACAAAGTGTTTTCAGCTTTTCCTCCTCTGCAAGCAGGCACAGCTTTCACCCTGTTGGTGTGTGCCCGTGGCCCTCGGCATCTCTCCAGCTCAGCAGCCGAGGCAGTGACTGCTGGGGAGCAGCCCCAGTCCCCTGCACAGTGTCCCTCCTGCTCAGCAGACATCACTCCTGGAAACAGGCTGTGACAGTGTCCCTTTCCCTCTCTCTGTCCTGTTCCCCATGCTCAGCTATGATGTGGAAGGCCTGGCAATTTAGAATTTGCACCCCCTCATGCCCTTGCTACTCCCCTGCTGAGGCTAACTAATAAGGAAGCCAATTAACCTAATCTCTGGCATCACTTTTTAAATAACATGCCATTAATCTGCCAGCATAAATTGGTTTTTAAAGGGAATTTTCTAATTATTTTTGCCACGTTCTGCATGCTCTCCAGATTCAGGCTGTGCCTGAAGTCAAAAAGAGCTCATACCAATGTTTTTCCAGATTTCATTTTGAGCTCTCAATAAGTTTGACAAACCAATTTGGGAATGTCCTCAGTACCTATGTTCCCAAATGGTATTTTACACAGCAGTGCAGCATTTTTCCACAAGAGCTGTTGCCAAAGTAAACTCCTCACACTGGCTCTGTATAGGACAACTAACAGATGCCACTGACACAGACTCAAAGGATCTGATTTAAATATTAAAACAAGCCCGAGGTAGCAGAAAGAGATCACACGGATTTAGTACCTCCCTTCTGTTCTTTCAGCTTTCTCACAGCCTCTTGGTAAATTGGGGGTAAAACCCTCCACTGCTTTTGATCTAAAATTTTCAACAGTCGATCTGAATTTTATTTCCATATCTTTTATTGTAAAGAAAGCAAGCAAGCAGTGCTGGGTGGCCTGGGAGTCACTGCCCCACTCAGGGCACACACCACTTACAAGTTAGGCAAAGTATATATACTGGTTTTATCCTACAAAGCATTTCCCAATGTGCTTGGTTAGTCCAAATCAGCAAATATCAATAAACTGGCATCAGCAAATTTCATAATCTTTCCAGGTGGCTGTTGGCTTCCTGTCCTGCTTGTGGTCGTCTGGAGGGAGGCCTTACACTGCTGTTTGCAGCATGATTTAGTCAAGTGCATCAAACTTTTTATTATACATAAGCATTTAGTTGCTTTGTTGTGATATCTCTTAGCTTTACCAAAACTTCCTCTATTTTTTTCTAAGCACGAGTCACTTTGCTACCTCATCTCTTTCACTCCACTGCATTTCTTTTATTTTAATGCTTTATTTGGTGTGGTGGTGTTCGCAGGACAAGGGAAGAGACGAGAATCTTGACTCCATGTTTCAGAAGGCTGATTTATTATTTTATGATATATATTATATTAAAAGACAATATATTAGAACTATACTAAAAGAATGGAAGAAAGGATTTCATCAGAAGGCTAGAAAAGGAAAGGAAAGGAATGATAAAAAAATCTTGTGACTGCTCACAGCCTCGACACAGGTGGCTGTCATTGGTCATCAAGTAAAAACAATTTCACATGCTGGGTAAACAATTCTCCAAATCACATTCCAAAGCAGCAACACCTGGGGAAGCTGAAGTTTCTCAGCTTCTCAGGAGAAAAGATCCTGGCAAAATGATTTTTCATAAAATATGTCTGTGACAATTTGGCTATTTGGTCAGAAAGTTCAAAACCTTTCTTTGTCTCTATTTTCAACACAGCAGACACAAGCATTCGCTCATTCCATTGCCAGTTGACACGAATCACAAACACATTTTTCACACTTTGGCTCATTTGCCTTCTGCTTTCAGTGGCTCGTGGCTTGCACGGGGGCTGAGAGCCGCGGTTCCCGTTTTCCTGGGTGATGCGAGCAGGGTTTGTGTTCCATTCCTCTTTCCTCTCGTCCCCGGCTCTGCTCCTGCTGCTCTCCCAAAATCGCGCTGCTGGCTCCGGGTGCCACCTAGTGGAACCATCCCTGCGCTCCCTGGGCTGAGCATCTCCGTCCTGCCCCCCTGCTCCCCTCCGCTGCTTTTCAGACGCAGCTCCTGAGAGCGGCCTCCGTTAGAAATGTTTCTGCAAGGCTCTTCTCGTAACCCCGCAGCTGCACTCGCAGCATTGCAGTTGCCAACCGCTTGTAATTTATAGGTACTGAGATGCAGATGCAGGGCTAGACATGGAACAAGGAGCTCTCCTGCAAGGTGCTGGGGAAATGTGGAACTCCAGCTCCACATACAGTTATTTACTGATATAATTTTTAATTAGTTAATAATATTAATTTCATTAATTAGAGTTATTTATATTATATTAATTAGAGTTATTATATTAATTAAAGTTATTTATATTTTATTAATAAAGATTATTTTATTTATTAAAATTATTATTATATAATTTTAAAATATTAGTTATTTACCAATATTATTTTTATTTATTACTAATATTATCTTTCCTAATTTTGGAAAATAAAAAAAATCTAGCCATACAGGCAACAACCTACTTAGGAAAGCTAGGCACTGAAAACTGTTTTATTCTTTTTTGCCTCCAGTATGAATTATCTTAATCATTCACATCCTTCACTCAAATAAAGGAAAAATAACTTCGTTACTTCAGAGTTTTTATGGTCAGGCTGGGCCTGAGCAGGGTGTTTCCCTAACCCAGTTGCAGGATTTCCCTCACCAGTGTTAAGGTGTTTTCCCACCAGTGCATGCTGCTGGACCACTGGTGTGATCTGGCATTGCAGGTCCTAAGCAAGAGCTAATTTTGGATAGGATATCCAAGGGGATACTTCTGTATTTAATCTCTTGCTGTGGCCAGCAGAAATGTTACACTTTTTTTACAGTTGTATTTGCATTCCACCAAATAAAGCCCAGCATAAAACATGTTTTTTTCAGACCTCCCAGCACCCACCAGTTCTGCATGAACCATTTCCCTGTGGACACAGGCCTGTGTCAGGGATTGGTGCTGACCCCCTTGTAGGAGCTCTTAGCACATCCAGCTGGGACTTGTCAGTGGGAGCTTCCAAATGTTCTTACCAGGATCAGGGAGAAAATCAGCAGTTTTTCCCCCTCCTCACTGATTATGCATTTGAGAAAGAGGGAGTTGAGTTACTCCTAAGCAGAATCCATGTTTCTCACTGGATTTATGTGTTGGACTCAGAGGAGCATGGCAAGCACAAACAGGAGTGCTCTTGGAGCTGAGCTCAGCTCCTCCTGCCTGCACTGCCAGGGCTTTTACAGGTCTGGAAAATCCTGCACAAGTGCCCCATGCTGAGCCCCAGTAACTTCAAGAGAAGTCCCAGGAGTGGAGTGAGTGCACAAAACGTGCTGGAGATCCACAGAAGTGATAACAGGGAGAGGAACTGAGCCAGTGCTTCACCGGGAGTAAATTTTCAAAGTGCTGTCTATAGATCTCTGTGCAGAGCTCCCACTGTTCTTCCTGCCTCCTTTTTTTTTTTATTTTTTTCACCAGCCACTGGCAGGAAAGAAATGGGCTTTAAAGTTAATTAGAGAAAACTTAATCAGTTTTGTATGTATCCTATTGTATATTTCAAAAGACAAGAAGTTTACCCTTGCACGTGTTCCCATTTCCACGTTCACAGTAAAAAGAAATTGTGATTCATTATTTAAAATCATAGATAAAAGAACTTCAGGGAACTGAATTTACTTCAGAAACCTGCCCATTGATCAAGTCTGCTCTATTTTATTTCCATCTGGCCTGTTAGTCTGTAGCACTAAAAAACCCTGTGCCTCAGTGTCCCCATCTGCAAAGCAAGAAGAGAAATTGTAGCTGACCAATGGGTGCAAAATGTGGTAATTGTTGTACAGACTGCTGCACAATTTCACTCTAACATTTATAAACTTGCACTAGTGCCCACATTTTATTTTAAGAGGAAAAAGTACAGAATTTCATAAAACCCGTTTTCAGCTAATTAAATTTTACTTAGAGCAGATGAATATTTTCCCCCAAGAATGATCTGTAGAGGTTGAAATAAAATCTTTATGAAAAGGTATGTAAAACCAAATGAAAATGTGAAATTTGTTGAATAAGTAAAAAAATATATTCTGTAGTTCATGAAGAACCTGCTATTTCTACTCCTCTCTCCTCCTTCTCTAACAATTCTCATCTTATAGATTCTATCACATTTTGAGATAGTTTATATAGTTAATTAAGGCACTTCTGCACAGTGTGGTGGCTTTTATGCCAGACTATAAATAAGAACATCCTCATGATGTCAGATGCTTTTTCAGTTGCATTTTGACAGCAGAAAACTTGGAATGGTTACATTTGGTAGCTTGATGGTGGAGCTTGACCTTTCATCCTCTGATGTGGACAGGAATTTTTCATCTGAGTTTGCTGGCATTTGGCTCAAGCCCTGGTGGAGCTGTTTGGCTTCTTGCTTTTTATAATCCTCTGAATTAAACACTCTGTAAATCACTGGAATAGTGGTTAAATCACACAGCAGCTTTCTGCCTATGAACACATTTTGGGCCTCTTTGAAAAGAAAGAGCCAGCATTTCATTAAGCAAAGCTGCTATTTGAGCATCACTCAGCTCCAAGCTGTGGCAGGTTGAAAGCAGCTCAGCCTGGGAGGCAGCTCAGGAAGGACTCTTGGCTGTGCTGGTGGGAGGAAATCCACTTCAGCAGCTCAACACCACATCATTTCCCCAGGGGATTTGCTACTTGCTCACCCATGCAGGTCACTGCACAGCTTTTTTTTTTTTTTTAATTAATGTGAAATGTTCCTTTCTTGTGTAGGCAAAGCAATTCCTACCACACATTTCTTTCTTCCAGAATCAGTTGTGATGTGGGTGGACACCTTAGAAACCATGTATAGTGATAATAATAAGGAATGGTCCCCTGAGGGGAGGATTTGATATTAAGAATTAGAGTAATGACTTAAAAAAAAAAAAAAGGCAAAAAACTTGGGTAATTAATAGTTAGACACAAATGTTAGCACTTTAGCAGAGAAAAGCCCAGAAACCAACCTCCTTATGTTACAGAAAAGGTCAATAGCTTATGGCTCATCAAAAAAGAAAAAAAAAGGAAAAAAGGTTTGAAGAAACTCTCCCATTGTGATCTTCTGAGACAGCACCCTCAGAAAGGGAGGCAGGGTTCCTATTAAAGTCTAAATAGTGAATAAAATGTTCTTTACTGGTGAGAAACATGTCTGCAGATGGAAATGTTTTCATGTCTCAGGATGAATGAACCCCCTCTGGATCCCAGGCTGTGGTCAGCCCAAAGCACAGTCACTGCTGGGGGGCTCCAGCACCAAAAATCAGCACCAAAAATCAGCTCCTTGCCATGCGTAGTCCTCCTCTTTCATGCTCAGTAAGGTTGAGTTAGTACAGAATTTTGACAGAAAAAGGAAACAAAGGTGGATGAAAGGGAATTTATGAAATGATGGTGCATAGCACTGACTAACCACAGCCTGTACAGTTACTGCTTCCATGAATCACCTTCCCAGGAATAAAATTGTAGGTGGATTTTCATAGTGGGAATCAGGAATTCTTGCTGGCATTTTTGCCCTGATGTTCAAGGTCCTGGATGGAGTTTCCACTGGGATACAAACAAGAAACACAGGTTTCCCCAGGGAGCTGTTAGTGCTCCACTGCTGTGGGACTGCAGAGCCACCCTGCAGGGTGAGCCTGGATTATTCCTTGCTGTGGTTGGGTGATAAACTTTCAGCCCATTAAACACTGGGCTGTTTGATTACACAGCACAAAGAGTATGATCCTACAAAAAGCAGACTT
This sequence comes from Molothrus ater, assembly GCF_012460135.2. NCBI lineage: Eukaryota > Metazoa > Chordata > Aves > Passeriformes > Icteridae > Molothrus > Molothrus ater. Next base: position 8,067,405 of record NC_050478.2, read on the forward strand.
GGTTTGTTTGTGGACATGCGAAAAAAAGTCGGTTTTGAGGACCCAAACCTGCAAGATTTTGGCCATTTCCTCCTGTTGTGGGGTTTAATTGGTCCTGGGCTCTGGTCACATGGTGAGGGCTATATAGGGACCTGTGCCAGCCACTGAGGACTGTACAGTGCCCAACCTCTGAGAATTGTGTAGCAATCCATGCCACACCTCTTGTGCACCCCACCACGTCCTGGGGCTCCCTGGTGTCCTTGCTGCTTGGTGCTGTGACCCCTCCTCAGGTAATCACTAGCCAAATTTAGCAAAAATGCCCTCTTATCTGAAAATGGGCATCCTGAACCCCTATGGAGCTCAAAACATATGGAGAACAAGGGTAAGGGGATATTTTGGAAAGCAAGAGAAGACCTCTGGGTGGAAAATGGATGCCAGAATTTTCCTTGGCACAGTGACCACTGAGAAAATCTCTTGGTGGCAAAGGTGTAAAATACTTGGCTGATAGCCCAGGCTGTGTCACTCCAGCCCTGATGCCTCTTCACCCCTTACCCTGACATTTACTGAATGCTCCACTAGAAATTTGAGGAGATAAGACTGGAATAGAAAAAGTTGCTTTCCTGTGTCACACATGAGGAGGAGATAAGAGGAATGAAGGGATCTTTATGCAGACACCTGAGAGCAGATATTATATGTTATGTATGTTATATGTTATACCCCCTCTCAAATGCAAGTATTTCCTCTTCTGTGGGTACTTCAGGTTTCTACATCTCTATTTTGGGGCAGAAATGCAGAGCTAGAGTGGTGCTTTTGTCCTCTGAAAAAGAGAGTATTTTACCACCACTTTCAAACCATACCCAAAAACCAGGCTAATTGTGGTGGGGTGGTGTGTGAAAGTGATCACATCACTGATGATAAGAAATGGAAATAATGGCACAAATAAATGTAGGCCTTGTTAATTTTAACTGATGATGACACAGTCTGTGTGGGGAGAGGCTGTTTAGAAAGGTGTCTTGTCACTCTAGGACACGAAACAGAAAGACACGGACACTGGATTTTCTAAGTCATAAAAAGAGAGCTTTTAATTTCTGACTCTAACATTTATAGATTTCCAAAAGTGGTCGTGGATTGGAGGGTGACAGTGCCACCTCTCCAATGACACTGGACAAACCAACAGTCCATCAAATTTCTCGTCTTCCATAAAAGAATGCAAAACAATAAGGTATTCAGGCAAAGTGTGTGAGAAAGTTCGTTACAAGAATTTAAACATCAGAAGGCTTTGAAAACTTAAAAAAAACAGGGTGACAGTGTCTCAATACCCCTGAGAACCTACACACAAGCCTCCAGGACCTCCTGACATGAGTAGAAGTAAGATTTGCTCAAGGACTTAGTTTTCAAAAAGAAAACAGAGAATCCTGAGTCACTCTGGTTTGGTTTGAAACCAAGTAGCACAGGCTGTTGTATTATTATTATTTTAGAGCACAAGCCCAAGAATCAGTCTCTTGCCCAATTAGAAGTGTGACCCAGCAGCCAGTGAAGTCTCATGGTAACGAGGCCCTTCTGCTGTCTCTGGTGGTAGGAGATCATTTCTCGATCTCATTTTATGTACTAATAATCCCAGATTGCTCTCTGCAGGCATCTCATCACGGTGCCATATTTTTATTAGGGTTTGAAAGTCAGACAAGGTCAGCTGGATGGAAAATGCTCAGGTTTCATCACAAACATCCTTTCCTGTAGATTGGCAGAGCTGCTCAGGCTCATCCTTCCCACTTCATTCTTAAACATCTCAGTCCTTATCAAGCTATTTCTCTTCAACCTGCATTTTCTCCCCCCATATTTTGAATAGCTGATCTTTGGCTAGCTGCAATTCTGACTAGCTTTCTTTACAGCATTCATATATTTTGATTTTTATTTTTTATGTCTCTGCTGTAGAAAAATACTAATGAAACCCTGGTAAATCCAGTGCCTTACCTCATGCCTTGCACAGTGCTGAGGTCAGAGCTGACTGAGAAAGATCTACGGAGTAAAAGAAAATTACATGAGTAAGAGAAAATTGCTTTTAAGTGGTTGCATTTATCACCTGAGTGCTATCGCCTCTCATTGTCTCTTTAGGAGACAAAATATTACTCCACTAACAAAAGTTCCATTTAAAAACACTGTAAAAATTCACTCTGTCTTCTGTGATTTAGAGGGGTCACATGATAAACATGATAATGTCATCATTTTAAAAGTAATGTTACCAGTACCCAAGGTCCATTTCCACTGTTTGCTTACTCGGGGAAATGCAGAGGTTTTGATCAATGTTTTGCAGCCTGCATCACTGCAGCTCAGGGCTCTGTACCAGTCTCTGATGCACTTTTAAATCTCTTTTTCTTTCAGACTAGAAGGGCAGGTCCATGCCATCATTTTATACCATTACCAGTGGAAATTGGTGGCTCCTTTTCTGACAAGTGATTGGTTTTTGTGTCGTTGTCCATAGCAGGGCGGCTGGAAATAAATTATTTTTAAAGTCCCCCCAATCCAAACCATTCCATGATTCTATGATTTTAAGGTGCTATTAGTGAAGCGCAAGGTTTTGCAGGCTCAGTACCAAATATTGCATTGATGGGGGGGTTACAGACACAGGCAGACTACATTAAAAAAAGACCTCTGAGCTCATAATTGTTGGCCTGAATCCAAAAGAATTGCCAAGTTAGAGACAAATGTTTTAGATTCCCTTCTTTATAGCTTTTATACGTTAAATCCATGGAATTAGTTCATCCTGGAAAAAATGGTTGGTGAGCACTGATGTTTTTAAGAGCAGCTGAATGAATTGATGTGAATCTGCAGTTTAAATTAATAACTTCAAATTACTTTCATCTCCTCCTTCTACATTTGTTCATTGAAAAGATTTTTTTCTTTTACATTGCTGTAAAGAAAATATGTGTGTGTGTGAGTGAGAATTAAATATTTAATAGTGGATGAGCCTAGATGAATGGAAGAGCCTTTCCCATCTAATTAAACACTTTTATTAGAATTCCAGGAGTGTTCTTTTAGTTGCATCTTCTAACAGTATGATTTCTTGATTATCTGTTCTGGCAAGTCTTTATTCCCATTTGTATGATATTTTATTTTATCTCACTGTGAGTCTCAGCAGGGCTCTGTATCTCCTGGGGAGAAATTTTCTTAATGGCACCTGTCTTCTCTTCTCCTTGGTGAATTTTGAAGTAAACAAGTCATTTAATAGTGTCAAGTCATTAAAAACAACTCATTAAAATGGTGTGTGTGCTACTCATGGAATTGCATTCCTGCCTCTTAGAAATCTTTCTCTCTTCCTCCATATCCTTATCTATGGTTCTTTGTAGATTTATTAATTAACCTGTATGTTTTACATCCTTTTATTTGGTTTTGCAAATTTCCTCCAGTTTGCTTTTCTTTCCTCATCATGCATCAAAAACTCTTAATATTAAGACGTTTCCAGTTGTTTATTGCTCTTCTGAATTTATTCTTTACTTTATTCTCCATTTTCTTTCCCTTTTTCTAAGGAAGAAGAAATCTGTCTTAGCTGCTGTCGGATTTTATGTTATTAGAGGTAGATGTGAAGACATTGGCTTCTGGTTCTGAGACAAATAGTTTAGATAGAGAGTTTTTTATACTTAACCATAAAAAATGCTTAAAAGACTGTGAGCTGATGTCCTTAGGACTGTTGTCTTTCAAAATATTCAGTGCTGGCTTGATGCAGATTACAAGAGGAGATATTTCTGCTGTCCCCACATGTTTTTGTAGCTGTCTTCATTTCTTCAACCTTTATAAACTACTGACATTTAACATACTAATTACACAGTAAATATTTTCCAAAATTATGACCTAGTGAAGGAAGGAGGTTTCAAATTTTTCCCCAGTAAAACATATATACATAGTTTACATTATTTCTTTAAAGGATGGACATATCAGAGCAGCCTGTGGTGAAAATTGTTGCATTTTTTTTCACAGTGGCAGCATATTCAAAGAATTTCCATACCAATCCTGTTGTTCTGTATTTGAAATTAAAATGAAGTTATGAAAACAGACCTTAGAGCAGCAGCTTATACCATACCCCAGAATCTGACTGCTTTTATCAGTTTCTGACATTTTCAGTCTCACATTGTAAAATATTCTTCTTGAAGTAAAGTGAGCCACTCCCTCAATTACAGGGGAAAATTTATGGGTATTTTTAAGTTGCTTTTGAAGAACTTTATATAGAAGAGTTAATCATGTTTCTGCTCAGAAGGAGAACCAGTGCCACAATGTCTCTGAGGGAAATCTGCCTTCTTTAGGAGAAAATGTCAGAAGAGGGAACATACAGATATAAAAATTTCAGAAAAAAACCAGGACAAACTGTTTCAAACAAGCTCCTCATTAATCACTGTAATTTTTAAGGTCAAATGCAGGTAACACATGATTGATTCGTTTGTTTTATTCCACATCTTGTTCTGAGCTCAACTGCAAGCAAAGATGACTTGGCAGTCAGCACTCTGTCTGCACTCAGCAACTTTCCTTGTTTGGAAATTTTGAGGGGAGACTTTTTGACAATAAAACTTCACTTAAATGAGAAAATTTCCCAATTTATTACCTCAGAAATGGTTTTTGAACATGGTGCTGAGGTCATGCCCGTGTCTGGAGCAATTTAACAGTCTCTGGTCCAGACAATGTCATTTTAATGTGGAAGAGTTTATGTAGCACCTGCTGCATCTTCTGTCTGGTCTAAAATTTATTATTTCCTTCTTTTTCAGCTATAAGATCAATCATTTTAAAAGTAGAAGGAATAATGGCAACAGTTTAATAAGGTCTTGCCAGTTCTTTGGCCAGAAATTAAGATTAAGGTTGTTTTTTGGGAGGAAATAGTGAAAATATTGTGAGGATGCAGCGAACTTGTTCCTTCATCCAAACCAGGAGCCAGAGATGTACAGACTGCCTTCAGAATTGCCCATTTCCAAACCAGCATCCTGCACAAATGAGCTCACAAGGGACAGGCTCAAATCCAAACAAGCCCTAATTATGAGGGTCTGTGAGGAGCACTGGCTCTTCGGAGAGGCTGAGATGACCCATAATATTGATTGATTCGGGGGAAAAAGTACAGAGGAATTTTAAGCAGGCTGTTTTGGAGGAGAAGGAAGGGTTTAGCTGTGGAGGACTATAGCTTAATAGGAATAACGTACTTCCCAGAAGAAGCTGAGTGGCATGAGATGCCATTCATCTGTAAAATGGAAGAGTGCTCCTGGCACACAGGTGTGCATTTGGCCTGACTCCCCTACAGGAATTTAACAAAGGAGAGTTAAATTCCCAAGTAGCACGAGATAATTGGAATGTGGTTGATAAATGCTCTCCAAAAGGGTTTTTTAGTTTGAGGATCCCAAAGAGCTTTCTCAAAGAGAGCATCACAGAGTTATGCCAGTCCTGCCCAGAGCATCTGTGTAGACTGTTCTCCCTCCCCATTCTCCCTCTGGCTGATAAAATATCCCAGAGAAGTTAACTTATGGTTAGTTAGGACACAATTTGCCCAGAGAATGCCCTATCCCTGGAAGTGTTCAAGGCCAGGCTGGAGGGGGCTTGAAGAAACCTAGTACAGTGGGAAGCATCTCTGCCCATGGCAGGGGGCTTGGAATGAGATGACCTTTCAGGTCCTTTCCAACCCAAAGCTACCTGTGAGTGAGTCTTTGATAATGGGTTTGCATCTGTGAGTCCTTGATAATGGGTTTGGAATGGGTTGCCTGGGGCTTCCAGAGCAGGAGTCCACGCATATTCCACCATGGAGCATGCATCAAATGGAGCCCAAATACATCTGTGGGAATTTGAGCTTTCACAGAGTGAGTGAGCTCCATTTTTATGCCACCTTTGGGCCTGCTGACAGCACAGGTTCCCCTGGCCACTGCTGGTGCAGCCCAGCTCCAGATAACTCCTGAGGTTTGTCTGAAGCCTGAGAGATCAGGCTTGGCCAGGAAAATCCTCTCAACCCCTTGCCCATGGCGCTGAACTTTGCTGCAAGTGGATGAGTGAGTGTGGCTGCTTCAGAGAAGATTCTCCTCAAAAGATGAGAAACAAGCCAAGATGAATATGTGCATCAGTCAGGAGCATTTGTGGGGGAAAAACTGGGATTTTGGTCCACTTTCATAGCCTGTGGTAGAAGGAAATATCTCACAGCATGAGGTTGGATGTACACAAGATTTTGCTACAAAAGAAGCTTCCCAGACATATGAAACAACTTAGAAAGAACTCAGGAGATGCAATTCTGGCTTTCCTTGGCTATACAAAGAATGAGATGACTTTGCTTTTTGTTTTGTTCTGGATTTTTGGGGGGGTTTTTGGTTTCTTTTTTGTCTGCAGCACAGCTCTTTGCTTTTCCTTCTGCCTTATCAGCTACCAAAGCTGGTTTACGAAGCATTTTTCATGGTGTTAGAGTTTTCCTCTTCCAAAAGATGATGCAATGAACAGAACTGACAGGACTTGTGTGTGCTCTGGTATGAATTATTTGCTGTAATTGGCATGTCTGTCCCTTAGCTCCACCTGTGTTATGTGAAGCATTTCAGCTTTAAATTCTTACAATTTGTATGATCTGTTTATTTAGGGATGGTATTTCCCCCTCTATTTGTAATTTCTTGCTCTTCTTCTCACCATGGGTAAAATAACCCAAGAACTAGATAGTTCATTTGACAAATAGTGAAGTGCTATTTTTTCTCCCAAAAGAGGTTTTGATTTGATTCACTGTTTTTCTCTTTTCCTTCTACCCTCAGAGGTTACTCTCTGTTAAGATAATCAAGACAGCTAACCAGAGAGATTGATTCCTAACAGGCATAGCTGACTGGAAATTTAAGCAGCTAACACACACAATCCAGAACAAGTGGTGTGCCTCATCTCTCTACAGCAAAGGGAATTTTGTGGCTGCTCTCAGTATAAGCATTATGAGTTCTCTTATCCATACCTTACAGAAAACGACTTTAGGCTGCTCACAAAGACACCTTCTAGGTAAAAAGCATAATAAAAGACACAATTTTGCTCTACAGGCAGCAGCTGTGGATGACATTTTGCGTGTAGAAATGAAAGCTGTCTGGGTCCCTTATGGTACACTGAGACTTTGAAGTGTCAGTGCCTCAACAAACCCCTCTTGCCCCTCCACATCCTCTGTTCACCCATCTCCATCAAACCTCCAGCTTTACTGTGAGGGTTCCACCTGCAGGAGTGATGGAAGGGGGAACCTGTGGCCATCAGGGTCCCCACCTTGGGTCTGCCCTGATTCTGGCTGGCCTTTGAACAGCTCAGAGGAAATGAGAGTGGGAAGATTGCACAAAGCCAGTTCTGAGCATCCCTCTTGCTGCTGTGCTGTCCTTGCTCCAAGAGCCCCAGTGCAGAGGAAGGGGCAGCCCAGGGACTGTAACTGGGAGGCTGCACCAGGCCCCCAAAAGGCAATAAAGATGTGAAAAATGTGTATCTTATGATTGGCTTTTTGCAAATATTAAAATGAATATTGTATGTGCTGTGTTAGAAAGTTATACTGTATTAATTCTCTTAAGTAGTGTATTAAATATAGTTTTAGGTTATAACAAAATGTTAAAATAGAAACTATGCTATGTAGGATACTTTTTTTTTAAAGAAAGGACTCACACCAAGATAGCAGCCACAAGACACCTAAATCTTTCAGAGAAAGAGAATTTATTGCTCCATTATCAGGAGAAACGAACTTCTTCCTGCCTCACTCAGGACTGGAGACGTCATCAGGATTCAGAGGAAGAAGTTGACACTGCCCAGACAGAATCCTGTGTTTGAATGGAATTTATGCATCATGTATGAGGTGTATGAATATGCAACAGGCTATTGCTTTTAAGGCTTAATCCTCTGTTAACGTGGTCCTTTTTCGGGCTTGTGCTGCCCAGAGAAAGGTACCCAGACATCCATAACTCTTTGTTTCCATTGTCTCATATTGTCCTAATCCAAATTGTCCAAAATTTTTATTACTCTAATTTTATTGCTATTTTTATAACCATTTTATTACCATTAAACTTTAAAACTATTAAAATTTGAAAAACAAGTGATTGGTGTTTTTCACAAAGAGAATTCACTTTGTGCTGAATTACTGCATGCAGCTCTGTTCTGTTTTGAAAGCATGCTCTGCAAAACACTGTGCAAGGCCTTTTGCTTAAAGGCCAGGCAGGGTTTGGCTCTTTTCTCTGGTTTTTGGTGATGTTGGCCTCAAATTACCCTGTTATTCCTGTCTGTAGACCAGTGATGATAATAGCCTCACTTTTTCAAGCAGTTTGAGATTTTCTAACGAGGCACATTTTATACAGGCTTTATTAGAGTTCCTGTTTGTAGGATATTACGATACACAGGGTTGTTGCAATGTGACTTCAGAATATATAATGTAATTATTTGTGCTGAGTATAAATACATTTAAGGCAATGCTATCTGTGCTGGGAGAAAATGACATTATGCTGCTTTGACATTTACCAAAAAAGCCTCCTTTTTCTATATTGCATTTGCTGTGTGTCACTTGTGTTCTGCTACCAAATGAGGGTAATGGATGAAAGAACAAGAAAAGCATTTTTATTTTCTAACAAATTAGAAATTTTGTGTTAATAGGAGCTTTTCCCTTTGAAGCCAGGCTATGTATCAGTTGTCATACAGTTGCTAATCTTTTCCATCATATTCAAAGGAAATTTATGAGGCAGAAGAGTCATTGGGTGCAGAAGACGAAACTTTATTTTTCTTGTGGCAGTAGGATTAAAATATAGAATTATTGTTTATCCTTTGTGGACATGATCAGAGTTGATAATTACAATTACATTGTTTGCCATCCCTGAACTAATTCTTAAGGCTTAGGCAAGTCAGCAGTGGAACTGATATGTTTAGCTTCTTATTGATAAGAAACAGAAATTGCCATTTAAATGCTTGATCTTACCAACACTTGCTGGTGTTTACCTTACTGTTAAAAAAGTCTGCTGAATCCTGGCTGAAAGGCATCTTACAAGTTTGTGGTGTATTTCCAAAGCACAGCTGTGCAGCAGCTTAAACAAGGACATTCACTTTGTGCTGAAGATGAAATCTTATTTTTCTCTTTTTGCAGGGATCCCCAGATTTTGTATCCCCCTGAGGTCAGCAATGCAAAGCTTCAGTATGCTGGTTGGGGTCCAAAAGGGCAACAGCTGGTAAGAGAAAAAACAAGTGTGCAAATGCATCTAGAGACCATGCTGCTATTGCTTGGAAGTAAAGAAAAAGAATTCCTCTTTTGAACAGTTTCTTGAGGCCTGTGTGGTAGCTTCTAGCATTTTTTTATGATTGTTCTATCATGTAATTTATTTACAAAATTCCCAAATATATCCATTCACTGCAAAGTAATCGTGTCCAAAAATGCAGAGAAAGAACACTTCATGAAAGCTTTTTGAGAGGATGCACCTGCTTCTCCCACTGTTGGACACAGGACAGATTATAGGGATAATAGTTTGATTTATTTAGCATCTCATTGCTTCACAAGGGCATCTTCAGACTTGCAAACTTGGCTCTGGAGATATGTTAATATTAGCAGCCCTGTTTGGAGAATGCATCTCTCTAGAACAGAGCTGCCCTGAGTTTGCCCTGTGGTTGTTTGCAAAACAGACAGAATTAGAAGAGGATCCTGGACAGTTTTCAGAGCTGCTTAAAAAAACAACCACACCACTTGTCAGGGATTCATTGTATTTCACAGAGTTGTTCATACTGCAAAAAATCTTAAAATCCCCAGTATTTTACCCCTCAGCCACTGCCATCCTGGATGTGCCCATTTTTCAGAGCATTTATTTCCTGGCCAGATGCCCTGGCTTCATTCCCTGGTGCAAATCCAATATTAAGTTTCTCTATATTCCAAACATTCTCTTTCTACTATAACAAGAAATGAAAAAGTGGCAACTTATTTTTTGATATGGAAGATTTATACCAAGAAATGAGCTTTGAAAACTCATTATAAAAGAAAATCTGGCATGTATCTCCTGTTCCCAGTCCTCTCTTGGGGACTGTTTGTCTGTGTCCTTAACTAGATTGTTTTAAATTCTGTCATTAAAAAAAAATAAAAAATAAAAATATAGGAGTCATCATCATTGCAAGCCTGAAAATCAGATTGGAGAAAACATAAGAGATACAGGAACAGGAAAGTCTTTCCTCCATCAGGAGGCTTTCCTCCTCCTGCTCCATCAGGAAAATTGTGTTTGAGAGTCATTGACCCCAAATCTGATCAGAGAAGGGAGTCAGCAGCCTTTATCTCTGTGCAAAACTGTCTCCTGAGGAGCTCTTTGCCTTCACTGCACACAGCTGGGGGACCTCACACTCCATTTTGCTCCAATCCCCACACCACGTGCAGGGAATACCTTTAGGACCTAGCAAAGAAAGCCAAAACATTTTTCCCATCACTGCTCACTAGCTCTATTTTAAGTCTAACAGAGTTCACAGTATGTAACAAAAACTACATTTTCTAATTAAAGTCTAATATTGAGTGGCATTAGTCACATTCTTCACCCCACAAGTGAATCTTCCTTCCTCAAATAGAGTTTTGTGTGAACTTGTGTGCCCTCAGCACCTGTGGTCCCAGCTCACTGCTCACTCATGCTCATTTTACCAAGCTGAAGGGCTGCACCTGATTCCCACCTTGGAAAGAAAATCTAAGGAGATTTTCTACCAAAACAAAGAAAAATGTTCATACCAAAATAGACAAATTAAATGTATTTCCAACAGGAGAGTATGCACAATCCAGGAGAAGAAAAGTCTTCTTTACAATCAACTTTATTATTTAATGTTGCAGAGGGTGATACCAATTTCCACCATATTTTTTAAGCAATTTACAGTGAAACTGTAATTACAGTGAAATTTACAGTGAAAGCCCTAGGAATTCCTGAAGACATCAAGTTTCATGCATGTTCCTTCTGTGGGGTACATGCTATATATACGGATATTTTTGGTACCTTTAAAAATCCCTATATTTGTTGAATTCCATATGAATCTTGGAAAAATCTTGCCACAGCAAAATTTTTCTGCATACTTATTTTTTCCTTTAGATTTTTTGTCTTTTCTTGTCTTTTTTTTTGTCTTTTTTTTTGTATTTTTTTTTTCGTCTTTTTTTGTCTCTTTTTACTTCAAGATTTGAAAAATTATTGGCCTGTAATTGAGCTCTATTCCCTGTTCTTGCATTTGGAATCAGGGCAGGTGAGTAGCAACCCACTGGTAGTCTAAGCATTATTTTTTCATACTTCTAACATATGTGCCTTTTTGCCCTTTTCTTTGCCAGTCATTGACCTTGAAATAAAATTACAGCTGTAGTTTATAAAATAAACATGCTTTTACAGACATCAATATAGTCTTTTTATATCTAATAATCAACAGAGAATAGCCAGAGGGAAAAAAGAAGCTTTTAAAATTAAAAAAAAAAAAAGTACAAGAAAAATAAATGAGATCTAGAAACACACCATGTTCATGTTCTGTATTTCAGGACTAATTGGGTTACTCAGAATATAATTGCCAGTGAAATTCATGTCACCTTCTTTGGAGATGCAAAGACAGAGGGAAAATTAAAGCCTATTAAAATTTGATAGTGGGAATGTGTTTGCTAAATGTGCACTGAGTGCTGTTGCAGGAGAAGGAGGGAAAATGTGTTGAGTGGGAGGGAAAGGAGTAGCTGGGAACCCCAGATCAGCTCCCCTGGTCCCAGGAGGCTCCTGGGGGTGTTTGAGGGGGGTCCTGCAGCAGCAGGACGACCCCAATTTTGTGTCAGCCCTGGTGCTGCACCCTGGGCACAGGCTCCATCCTGCACCTCCCAGGAAAGCTGGGAGCCAAGGGCAGTGGGGCTTACATCACCTTGAAGATACCCCAATTTTCAGGAAATAAAAAAGCTTTCCCCTTGAAATCTCCTGGTTTGTTCTTTTTTGGCATCCTGAAGGAAAGGCAGGGCAGGAGAGTAAGAGGGCTTGGTTCCAGAATTTTTATTCTCTTTGTAGCTTCTCTTTCATCCTTCCTAGGGGAACTTTGGGTTGCTGAGCCTGACCTCTTTCTCTCTTGCATGTCTATTCATTCAAAAAAGAAATAAATCTGAAAGAGAAGGAGCCTGAATGATCTGCATTCTCTGCAATTAAAAATACAGTGGAATATTCCCAGGAGCGATTTTCTATTTATCTTGCTATATTTTGTCCTTTCTCATTAAATTATATGCCAATTTTTGGATGATTAAGTCCTCAGAGCATGTTTCTTGACTTTTTACTAGCCTGCAGAATGCCACACATGCCAACTGAGCTGTTTAAATAATGGCAGATACTGGATCAGAGAAAATCTGTCAGAAGATCAGAATGCAAAAAAGCTCTCACTTCTGGCATCTCAGAAAAAATGCTCAGCTTTACTCTGATCTCAGCCAAAGTCTTGACAAATTAAGTCTCACAAAGCTGTTGGAAGAATGGGGCCCCTCACCCTGGAGTGTGAGCTCCAGAGTCATTAGAAAGAGAGCCACTAATTTCAATGCAAGAGGGAGCACATTCCCTAATTTTGGCTGTTAATAAAGGGCTCATTCCTCTCATTTGTCCTACAGCATGAGTCATCATTTATGCCTTTCCAGAATAAGTGAAAAACACTGTTCACTTGGAATAGCTGTGTGATGTATTCACTATTTGTGGGTGTAAGTGACTATGCAAAATGCCTATGGGAAAAATCCATCCTTTCCATGGTGCACCTGACAGCCCAAAGCCACACTTAGTATTCCATTTCATCAGCCTACTGGCCTTCAGCATGGTGCTTGGTGGCTTTTTAGTGAACAGACTGTACTATCATCAGTTTGTGTGATATTTTCCAGCAATATGAGACTGTGGGTGGCATGACAGGACTGCAAAAAAGTGTTATTCTATACCTTTGTCCTGTTCTGGGCATGCTTATCTGCACTCCTTGGATTTCTTCTCTTTCTCTGATCATGCCATCTATGACTCAACAGCTACCCACTTCTGATTTTGCCACCAAAAAATAAAAAACCTTCTGTTAATTGATCTTATTGGAATATTTTACCACTTTCATCATGTTCCATCTCATGTTCCAAGGCTCTGCCCACGTGCTGAGAGCTCAGCAATGTTCCTGTGGTACATTTGCCCCAACAGTATCTAAGAAAAGGTTAATGGTGTCTGAGATCCTGAGCTCAGCTTCATGAAACTTCTGTGGCTGATAGGCCTGGACCTGTCTATTTTTCAAGAAAAGTGAGTGTAGTGTGAAGAGGTTTTCTTTGCTGTTTTTCTTGGCAGCACAGACAAAATCAGAGAGTGTTTCAGGAGGGCTTCAGTGCTTCAGGGACTGTCCAGTGCCTCTCTTGAACTGAGGTGCTCAAGGAATCCAATAAACCCAAAGCTTTCAGGAGGCTTTTATCTAAGTCATCCCAAAATGAGCACATCCAGGTTCAAAGTATTTGCATTAAGGACAAGCTAGGAATATCCAAGGGCCCTGCTGCCACAAGGGAGGAGGAGGAAGCAGGAGGCCTGCTCTAACAAAATGCAGTGAATATTTGTCTGCATTGACAGCACTAAATACAGTTCACAGGAGCTATTAAACTCCAATATCAAAAGCAGAAGCACTTCTGCTGTGCTGCTATTTTCTTTTTTTTTTTTTCAAAATCAGAATCTGTAACCATCCTGACAGATATGAATGGTAATGGTGACACATCAGATGCTGGGGGAAGCAGTTGTGCACAACTTCAGAGGCAGCAGTTATAATTCTAAAAAATCTCTCTCATAGATCATAGTATTTATTCTTCTACAAAGAGAAATATTTCTTTTAAAGTTCTCCTGACTAGTCAGTCTATTATTGTTTACACAGTTTCTTTAAGTACAAAAAACATCCAGAAAGCAGATGGGGGTTGCTGGAATTTTTGCATGTCCTTTCATTTACTGCAGCCCCACAGAAGGGTCAAAACAAGTTTTTCCTGCATTCATAGGCAATAAGCCTTTTTCAGTGTCAACTCTTTTTGGAGCAGGAACCATCTCTTTTTCTTGTAGATTGTGCTGCAATCAAGTTTATAATTGGTTCTAAGGTAACAGAAGTTAAGTTTCACAGCAGGTGCAGAAGATGCAATAAGAAATCTCTGTTTCAGGGAAATGCAAATGCCAGGGGAAAAATGGAGTGATTCTTTCAGCCTCTCCCATGTTAGGGGTTTGCAGGTGCCTTCAAACAGTGAATGCTGATGCTGGTAAACAGCTTAGTGTCATAAATATTAAAAAGTACAATACAATTAAATGAACCATTGGATTTTTTTAATATATAAAATACTTGAATGATAGATCCTGCTGCATGACCACAACCTACCCATTTTCCTTTATCATTTTTTTAATGCTGTAGTACAATGTTTTTCCAACTTGGATATCTAGATGCAAAAAAAAAAGCTGGTTAAGTGATGACACCTGGAACTAAACTGGAGTGACTCCTCTAATTAGGAGTTTTTTCCCTGCCTGAATTTGTGCCTGTCATGCCAGCTTAGTTCCAGGCAGAAGGGCTGCACAGATATCAAGGGAAGAGGACCATTTCCACAGGAGGCACTGAATCATCTGCTGTTGTTCCTATTCCAGCAGGGCTTTTAAACTGCTCTGTGTATAATTGCTGTAGGTCTACTTGTCTCTACCATTCTTTCATAGATTTTTGCATCATTATTTTCAAGCTGTTGTTCCCTCACCTTTTCTTTTTTGCAATGACATATGAATCAATATTTAGCTCTGTTGTACTGTATGTAATTATTCTGGCTTGCTTATCTTGCTAGTTGCAAAAAACACAAAGACTTCTGCCCTGTCTCCCTCTCCCCCCAACCCCAAAGTCTATTTAAGCCCTACTTAAGCATAGTGAGGGGTATTCAGGCAGATTTTAACATGCTCCCTACATTCTGGAAAAGCAAGAATTTCAGAATAATAATGTGCCATCCATCTCCTCATCCCCTTCTCGAGCATCAGAATACGATTTTTTTTGGAAAATTTAATTTATATATATTGCATATACACTGAGCACCTGGACAGGTTGCTCCTTTCCCCTCTCCCCTCACTTTATTCAAATAATTCCACTGGAAAAGTCTTGTATTTAGGTTTTGTTTTGTTTTGTTTGTTGGGGTTTTATTCCTTTGATGCTCTCTCTTTGTTTACAGTGGCAGCACTGTCCTATTTTTAACTTTTCACATCCTTGTCATTCCTTTGTCACCCCTGGGCTTGGTGTTGGGTCCTTGTGCCCTAAAGGGAGGCTTTGGCACAGTCAGTGTTATGTTCTTTGCTGAGAAATGGTCACATCTCTTCTCCTCCCAGCATCCTTGCTACTGCATCTTCATCAGGTGGCAAAAGAGCAGGATATTCAGAATAACTGCAGGTGCTGCAATAAAATGTTACTGAAGGAATATGTAGGTAATTTTATTTAAAATAGGATGTTGCTCTTTTTGTGGCCATGAAATATTTCAGAGGACAAAATGAAATTTGCTATTTGCCATAGAATTTTGCCACTAAATCAGAAAGTAATTGCCCTTCCACCCAAGTGCGACACATAGGATGATGCAGGCATTTCCCCTGGGGCTGAGACACTGCCACAGGCTTCCTCTGTGATTTCTTATATGTCACTTTGTTTTCTGGTGAAGTTACAGCAATAGATTCCTACTTTTAAATGGATTTACAGAATTGATGCATTAAATGTCACTGACATTCACAGTCTGCATTAAGGAAACTGAGTGTGTTCTCACAAGAAATGCAAATATCCATGGATTTGCTAGCTTAGAGGAACTCACCATCCTGTTCCTCTACAAGGAAAGTGCTGAGTTCTCTTCCTTTATATGTTACCACATTTCCTCACCTGCTACTGTACAATATTCCTAGCAGGAAAACACTCCAGCACTGGGTCAGTACCACTGGAAGTTATTCCCTCCCTTTACAGAAATTTCTTGAATTTCAATGGAGATTTATGGATATTGAACCACTCTTTTTTATTAGGGGCAGTTTTCATTTCAGAGATCTGACTGCCAAAAGCATATTCTTGTCTGTACACAAGTGTTCCTGACACCTTACCAATCAGTGGTAGGTGGAGGATGTCCTTTGGAATACGTGCTTATGAAAAGTGCTGTTCTTGAAAACTGCAGTGAAAATATTGACCTTTTCTTTTAGATAGCTGCCATGAAAATGTTGACCTTGTCCTTTAGGCAGCAGCAGTCACTGCTGAGAGTGTGGGGAAGTCACAGACATTGGGATGCCACAGGCAGGACTGGACCCAAGGAGGGTCCCAGCTTGGCTTGTGGCGCTGGTCTCTCCTTCCCCAGGAGCTGCCATTTCCCAGAGAGATGAGGAAACTTCATGGAAAATTCTGTTAGCTGTCCTCCTCACCTGCTGGAATAGGTGTTGAGTGCTTCTACAACCAAGCTTCTAATTAAAGAGCAATATTGCAGCGGCCAGCTCACTGTCCAAGGTCAGATGTGCACCTGGAGGAATCCTAAATGCCAATTGCCAGTTTCTTTATGCTGACACAAATAATCTTTGTGCTCTTCTTCGTCAGGTGTTCTCTCTATAACACAATAAAGTATTTTAAATGGAACACTGTATCATCTCACATTAAATAATCTAATTTATAGTCATGCCCTACATAACCATCAGAGATATTAGTTTATAGAATACACGATAATCCATCAAGCAGAACTTAAAAGCAGAAGCAGAGTTCCATACTAAATGGTACATTTACTATTACATTCTTTTATATAACAAGGCAGTTATAAATTAAAATAACCCCATTAGAATACAGAGCAATGAAATACAAACAGACATGGCTCTTTCTCTTTGTTGAGGTGAAACAAACCCTCCTTTCTTCCCTGAAGAACAGAAAATAGGACAGCACATTTTTCTTGAAACAGACATTTTCATATCTCCAGAATTGTGATAGCTGTTTATTTGGCTGTACTTTGGCAGATTCTAGGTGTGATTAGAATCCATGCATGTTGTGGTCTAACCTGATCACAGAATACAAATGGAAATGCACAGCATCTGTAACAATGCAATGTCAAAAATAAAAAAAAAAATCTTGTAGAAAATGGAGAAGAATATTAATGCACTGAAGGACTTAAACTGAGAGAATCAAGAAGAAAAAAAAATCACTTCTGTACCCAGTTCAAAAGGAAAAATTTTGGGAACGTGTCTCCATATCATAGAAATCTGCCATTACTTCTATAGTCCATTAAGTGGGACTTTATCCTGAGTATTAATTTTGACAATTTGGGATTGTCTAAAGGCATTTAAACCCACAAGATCTTAAAAACTCTTCTGATTTCCTAAGAGAGAATGCAAGTGGGATACTTCCAAGCAAGTTTCTGAGTAGGCCAAAATCTGCTCTCCTAAATTCCAGGGCTTTATTCTTTTTTTTTGCCATATTTCCTCTTGTGGTCCTGAACTTCACCACCTCATGGTGTGTGCAGCATTAGCTACTCCCAGCTTTCACCTTGCCCTGAAATTTCTCAGGTTTGAAAGTGTGAGGTCCAGCAGAAGATCTCCACCAGCTCCTTCATCACCTGTGTCAGGACAAATGCCCTCCATGGACCTCCTAGGTTATTGTGCTTGTTTTTTTGACCCTTAACCAAAGGTTAAGGTTCCCCATGAGGATCAGGGTACTTGAATGTGAGCCTTCTACCATTTATATGAAGAAAGGCACATCTCCTTCCTCCTGACCAGAAAGCTGGGATCAGGTGCTCCCACTGCTCCTTTCCTTCCTCCACCCATACCCACGTCCCACAAGGAGATCACCTCCCCCAGCCCCAGCAGAAGTCACCTCCAGACCTGGAGAGCCACATCCTCTCTGGGGAACCCTTAAGACTCTGCTCTAGAGCTCTGGACACTCTTCACAGAGACAGGAAATGTTTCTTTATTTGAGGACATGAAAGAATGTTTTTTCCATTCTCTCTGACATTTCTGTCACTTTGTTGATCGCATGTGATGAAAGCAAAATTAAGTTCCTAATGTTTATTTTGCAAGTTATATTGGCAGTTTCCAAGCTATGTGCCTAAAATCAGGAGATTTTCATGATTTACTAGAGGTGACTCTTCTACACTTGCTTTTCCAAATATGCAGTCAAGGCCACTGAAGGCAGGAGATTTTTTATTTGACTTTTGCAGTGGCCCTGTTCATTTCCTTTGCACAAACAGCTGCATTTTCTTTTCACTGCACTGATTTCTGTGCAGCCAAGCTCTTATACCACTGGAATCAGATGTTTTCAGGTCTTCCATCCCCAGTGATGAGTCATGAGTATTGATTTTGACGTGTTCATGCATCAGCATGATTCTTATATGCATCAATCTTCACTTCTGTATTCTCTGCCTGTAGTGATCTCCTGTTTTTTGAGCTTCTCTGTCCTGAAATCTTCCCTGCAGAATTATTTTAAACAGGTGTAGTCCTCCCCTTGATGTAAACATTACCTTTGCCTATGTCTGGGCAAGGTAAATTTGAATTAAACTAAGCTTTATCTCTTTGTGGCATACCTTCAGAAACTCCTATGTCTTCTAAATCCCTGATGTCTTAAGGAGTCAGCTTCTTACTTTGAATTAAAACAGATAAATGGTCTGGTATGAAAAACTGCAACTGTAGCCTTTTCTGTCAATTATTTATTAAGATGTGATTCTCTGCAATGTTCTGATTGTGTGGAAGAGTTTAATTGTGTAATCATTGGTCTTAATAATGACATTTTCATTTTGTGAAGAAAAAAAGTTGATTTAAAATTCTTTATCTCACTCCTCTGTCACAATTGTATTCTGTCTCTTTCCTAAGTTATGAACATGAACCAATTGAAGGAGAGAATGAAAATATTTTGAAGTTTTTTGTCTTGTATCTTTTTTATCACCTGCTATCAAACTGTTTTTAAATGGCAAGAAGAAAAACCTAATTAAAATACTAGATCTTATTATGCAAGCTCACTGGTGAGGAGCAGTTTATGGCTTTATTACCCTTTTTAAAGAACTGATAAGAGCTGGAGTAATCCCATCATATGCATTAGGAAAAACACTAATGACAGAATACATTAATGACAGCTATTTGAACATCAAAGTTTGCATTTTATGAGGCTCAAAAGAAGAAATTGGCAGAGTATTCATTAAATAATGCATAATCAATCAGCAACAAGCTTTAGAACTGATTTTTAATTGATCACACATTTTTCTGCTGAAGTTGATGTAAGAGCAGTAACTGCAAAATGCCAAGACCTTTCTGGTACAATGCTTGTCACACTTCCTTGAGATCACAAAATGAAAACACAATTATTGTTTCTGCTTCAAGATGCTACATGGATGAGCACAGGCCCAGGCTGATTCTGGGTGGTACAGACAGGATTTAACTCAAACAAACAGCAGGGAATCTCTCTCTTTGCAGGTTTTCATCCCCACTGTCCTCAGCTTCCATGTTTCCTATGGCAGCATAGAAACAAAACCAGCTAAGAAGGGATATCTCCAAAATATTTGGATGGAATTAGAGAGTACTAGAAATCATGTAGAAAAGGGAAGGTCTTTCTGTTTGTGCATTTCCAGGAAGGGTTTGATCACAATCCAAACACCTTGTGTCCATGGTCTGACATTTCCAAACCACATTTACGAGCTGTGGCTCTGTTACAGACCTCAGCCAGCTACTTAGCATATAAATAAGGACATAATACTTTTCCACTTCCTGAACATATTGGTAAGATAAATCTGTGTATTTTCCAGAGGCATTCTGATCAATGTGATGAATAACCCCATATAAATACATAGACAGTTGATATACAGTTCAGCACAAAACATTCCTATCACCGAATCCCAAAAGAAAATGGACAGTAGTCAGACTGTTCTAGGGCAGTGTCTTATGATGAAAAGTTTTTTAAAAATTCCTTGATTAGAGGGACTTTAAATGCCCTTGTGGGATTATTGTGGTGGGCTGCCCACCAAGCTGCTCTATCGCTCCTCCTCCCCAGTGTCCCTGGGAGAGAAAATTCTGTGAAAATCTCACGGGTCGAGCTAAGGATGGGGGATCACTTCCAGCTGCAAAAACAGACTCCAGGGACAAAACAGACTCCATTTGGGGAAATCAATTTGATAATTTTCTATTAATTGTAAAAGAATTGTGAGAGTGAGACATAAAACAAACATAAACACACCATCCCTTCCTACCCCTCTTCATCCACTGACCACGGTGTCTGCAAGGCTGGTTCTCTCACATTTTGTCACTCCTCTCACATACATACAAACCCAGCATTTTCACCCTTTTATAAATACATTTTCACAGATGCACTAGCAGTGCCCCTGATGGGCTCACGTTTAACCAGTGGCAGGTCTGTATTTTTTCATACATTTTTTTGTTTACTGATTCTGCAAAATAAATACAAGTGTTTCTGAGAGGTGCAAAAAGTCTTTAAATTATTCTGTTTCTTTTTTTTATTATTCAGAATATGTTCTCAGGTAAACTGGTTTTCCAACAAAAGAGGAGAAAGAGAAAAAAATAAAGGTTTGACATTAAAAACAAGAAACAATGAAATACATCATGTTGGATGAGGAGAGAATAGTGTGTTTATCTGTAGTTCTATTTCCCCATTCACTGTGTCTTCTTTTTTGTGCCTGGTCTTTTTAAGCCTCAAAGGAAGATTGAACTGATTTTGAATTTAAAGCAGGGTTTTGTGGTTTAACCCCAGCCAGCAGCCAAGCCCCACACAGCTGATTGCTCCAGTGGGATCAGGGAGAGAACCAGAAGAGTAAAACCCAGAGCACTTGTGGGTGGAGATAAATGCAGTTTAATAGGGGAAGCAAAAGCTGTGCACACAAGCAAAGCAAAACAAGGAATGAATTCCTTGCTTCCCATGGCTGGGCAGGTGTTCAGCCACCTCCAGAGGAGCAAGGCACCATCACAGCTATCAGCGACTTGGGATGACAAACACCATCCCTCCAGAAGTTCCCCTCTTCCTTCTCCTTCCCCCACTTTACATATTCATGATGCTGTGTGGTCTGGGACAACCCTTGGGTCATTTTGGGTCCCCTGTCCTGGCTGTGTCCCCTCCCATCATCCCAGGCTCCCCCAGCCTCCTCGACAGCATGGCAGCACAAAAAGCACAAAATTCTGTGAAGCCCTGCTCAGCAATAACAAAAATATCTCTGCATTATCAACACTGTGCTCAGCACAAATCCAGAACACAGCCACTGGGAAGAAAGTTAACTCTACCCCAGCCAAACCCAGCACAGTGCCAAGGAAATGTTTGTGCCTGTCTGTACATGAAAGCCAGTTCTTGTTGATCAAACTCTCCATGTCAGAGTGCCAACCTTTCCATGTCATCCTTCTCTCACAGATAAATCCTGTGGGCTCACCTTGCAGTGTGGAAAGGTGCCTTTAAGGCGTAGGAAACATTTGCACTTCTCAATGTGCTAATAACTTAAAGTAATAAGCATCCAGGCATTAACTTTATGAGAAATTTGAGTGATGCAGTTCATGCAGTTGACAAGTTATACATTAGAAATTTTGGGGTAAAGAGAACATAAACTTAGAATGCCACTCTACAGCTGGTAAAAAAATAGGAGCAGTAAAAAATGCAGATTAGTGCACATGAATTTATTTTCTTTTGATCTATGGAGAAGTAGGAATTTCACACACCTCTTTGGCTGGAAAGAAGGTAGGTTGACCAGCTGTAAAAGGAGGTGTTCACCTACTCAAAATAGTTGGTCACTGTGACTTTTTAAGTCTTAAGGAGATGATTTTCATTATATTCCTAAAAAAATCCATAAATTAATCCATTTAAAAGTACCAATATTTTAATTAATGCAGCATAATTGCTGAACACCACTCTGGGTCAGTTTGGTAGAGAGTATTATTTTAGAAGCCCTTAAGCAGTTGCAAAAGCATTTTAAATAAATCCTTGAATCAATCAGTGTCATTAAGGCTCTTGCATGTTTAAGTGAATTAAGTTTAATTTGTTGTTAAATCAAATATTTACCCTACTGTATAAATTTATCTTACTGGATACTTAAGCTTTGACTTTTCTTTCTGTCTCAGGCTTGTGGTCCAATCATCCTCATATTTTTTTTCCCTCCAATTTTAATTGTGTGGTGCAAGGATGTCAAATGGTTTGGGGTTATCAATTCTAGCACCAGTTGCATACAGGCAGAGATTTCTTCCCAGATCACAGGAGTTAGTGATGTGCTGATACCTGAGGATAAAGGGGTTACAGCTGAAAGTCACATACTGAGCCACAAAAAGCCAAGAGCAAAATCCATTGATTTTTATTATCCTGGGATTAAGTGAATGCATTTGAAAAACCCCAAACTTTATCTTAATCCCCTCAGATGTTGCAGTTATTTTTGTTAAGTGTTTAATCTTGGGGGCATCTGTTAAAACATCCAGCAGAAAGAGAGGTCTTCTGCTAGATCCAGTGGCAAGAAGTTCCATATGTTAATTCTGATTTCATTAGGAAAAATATTCTAGGTTTCATTGGTTTGCCTGCTGTTTTTGAGAAATAAAATGGTAAAAATACATTTTTCATTTTATTGGAAGTCTGTCCATCATCTGGTAGAACTTACATCTTCCTTGTTTTTTTTCTGTAGATTTAGAAATTTTTGTTTCTTCAATCCATGTATGGATGTTTCCATTCTTCTTGCTTCTTTCAGAATGTCTTCTCTTGAATGTGTTGAATGTGTCATGATGCAAAAGGACATGGCATTCAGCACAGGTTCTCCTGGCTTATCACAGCTTGGTTTTCCATGCCAGTAGTTGTGTTCAGTGTTGGATATTAAGGCACATGTGCTGCAAGAATGTCTGGGTTAAAGTCTTGCTCAAATATGCCCAGCAAAAGAGAAAACACCAGAAATCTGGGCTCTGCTCTTTATCTCCTGCATAAACCTGAACTTCATCCCTTCTGTCATCATTTTAAATTTGTCTAGGAGTGCTGTGCAAAGCTGGCATGAAGTAATGTAAAAGTGATGTCTGAAAATATTTTTACTATTTTTCTTTACTGAAATTTCTTATCCCCTAATTAGCTGACAGAATTGATCATTTGATAGAAAGCACTGCTTTGATGCCATGAAGCCAAAACAATAAAAATTATTACACAGGTATTTCACAATAACTTCAAATCTGTTTCTAACATGGGATGTGAGGTAATCCAAAGGCATTTCTTTCTTGATGAATAACAGAAGTCCAAAAGCTTTTTCTTAATTTATAAGATACATTACACAGAAATCTTCCTTGTGCTGCTTCAGTTATCTTTTATCTTGATTATGGCTGACGTTTTTAGGGTACAAGGCACTGTAGTTAGGAGGATAATTTTCAAATCTCCATGAGGTGCTGCAGTTTGGCTCTGAGTTATATGGGAGGCAGTTTGAAGTCAGAGCACTATATTATTTTTCTACTGCAGCGACCAGATACCTCACACAGCCTGATGAGTGCAATGAAGCTGTGAAAGATCAAACAGTGAAGATGGAAACATTGCAATACTTTAAAAAGGGAAGGGTGGGAACAGGTTGTCAATCCACCTTCTTTATTTTTCCTGCAAACTCATAAAACATTGAGTATAGTACAAAACATTGCAAACCTTATTCTGCTGGCAGAATGTGGGCAAGGGAAGGGTTGCATCACTTGAATAAATCCACTTGATTGTGTGCCTGTCATAGAAGAGCTCTTACCCAAGCATCCCTTAGCACATTTAGTACTCAGACACAGAGATTTGGATTTATTTGAACCCTGACTATCTTATTCTGCTTAGTCTTCACAATTTTTATGCACATTTAAACTTCAACAACCTCCCCATATGCAGATTAGCTAATACATAAAATTCTTTACTTGGAATACCTTATCTGGCTGCTCTGTTTACTAAAATTCAAGGTAGGAAAGAGAATGTAATATCTTCCACAATGTTTTTGGTTTTTTTTACTTTTCAAAACTATTCATTGAATACAGCTCTTCCTAGTTTAAAAGGAAGAAGAGCAAGCTACAGTTTCAGTAATAATTTTTACCTTTAGGCAAACCTGCTTTAACTCCTGCCAAAATTAAATTAGGATCTATGCTTTCTTCTGGAATCCTTCCAGCTCATCTTTGGGTGAAACATATACCATAATAGGATGTGAAACAGGAGATGAAAGCAAATATTTTTCCCAATTCTGCCTTTTCATAACGTGTGAAATTGCTTTCTAGTATCATGGTAAAAATACATAACATTTATCCCAATATCTTCAAGTGTAGAAAAACCCATCTATAAATGTATACTAAATTATATTAACAGTTTTCATTTCAGTCTAAATAGCTTACTGATAACATTTTTTCAGTTTTAATAGGGTTTAGAAATGTTGAAATGTTTAGAAATGTGTTAAAGACAGGGAAGGGGAGCAGAATACAGGTCCCATGAGGTGAAAGGGTCAGTGACCTGCCACACCTCTCAGACACACACAGTCCATGGGACTGCATGGGATCCATCCAAGGGAGCTGTGGGAGCTGGCAGAAGTGCTCACTGAGCCCCATCATTTACCAGCAGTCCTAACTGCTAACTGGGGAGGGCCCAGCTCACTGGAGGTCAGCAGGTGTGATACAAAAAGAGCCTACAGAAAAATGTCTACAAAAAGGGCCAATGGTGAGAGGTTCTACAGGGCCAAGTGCTGGGTCCTGCATTTGGGTCACAACAGCCCCAGGCAGTGCTACAGGCTGGGGACAGAGTGGCTGAAAAGTTGCCCTGGGGAAAGGACCTGGGGGTGCTGGTTGACAGTGGCTGAACATGAGCCAGGTGTGCCCAGGTGGCCAAGAAAGCCAAAGGCATCCTGGCCTGTATCAGAAATGGTGCAGCCAGCAGGACCAGGGCACTGATTGTCCCCCTGTCCTGGGCACTGGTGAGGCTGCACCCCAAACCCTGTGCTCAGTTCCCACACAACAAGAAAGACTTTGAGGTGCTGGATCATGTCCAGACAAGGGAAATGGGGCTGGGGAAGGGTCTGGAGCTCCAAACTTATGAGGAGTGGCTGAGGGAGCTGGGATTGCTTAGCCTGGAGAAAAAGAGGCTTGCGGGGGTGATGCCTTGTGAGGGCTGACCTAGAATAGAGACTAGATGGAGTTAAAGAGTAAAGTAGGGATTTATTAGGAGGCCTCAATGGATCCACCTTGGGCAGGACAAGAGCCCAGCCAGGGCTGCACCCAAGATGAACAAAAATGGTCACAAAATGCATGGCCGGTCACGGGGTCTCTCACTTTTATAAGTTCTGGTCCATTTGCATCTTGGAGTTAATTGTCCAACTACAGCTCTAGCTTATGAAATCCCATCCTTCTTGTTTTTCTCTCTTCATTCCACCATTGTTTATGCTCTTGGGCCTGAAATTTGGATCATTTGTCTTTGGTCCCCAGCTAGGGAAGGAATTGTTTTGTCTACCTACTCTGTGAAGAGAGCTTACCATTCCTTAATGTGAAGATCAGAACTACAAGCTAAAGCAGTACAGAATGTAAAAATACAAAAGCCAAAACCTGAGCCATCAGGGGACCTCATCACTCCCCATAATTACATGAAAGGAGGGTGTAGCAAGGAGGGATCAGTCTCTTTTCCCGAGGAGCAAACGGTAAGATAGAGAGGAAATGGTCTCAAGCTGTGCCAGGGAGGTTTAGGTTGGATTCCAAGAGTAATTCCTTCACAGAAAGGGTTGTCAAGCATGGGAACAGGCTGCCCATGGCAGTGCTGGAGTCACCATCTCTGGGGGTGTTTAAAAGATGTGTAGATGTGGCACTGGGGGACTTGCTCTAGTGATGGGTTTGGCAGTGCTGGGTTAATGCTTGGACTCAGTGATCTCAGAATCAGAGAATGGTTTGGGTTAGAAGAGACCTTAAAGACTTTAAGGGTATTTTATAACCAAGTGATTCTGTGATTCTGTGACTCTACTTAGACCAAGGTGTGTTTCATTTTGGGATGAGGGAACAGGAATTGTGCTATCAGTGACAGAGGAACACAGAACAATTGAACCACATGACAAAGACAGATGCCATGGAACAATATTTTTATTATTGGCTGGCTAAAGCTTTACTTCCTGATCAGCATTTAAACACATGAATAAAGGCCTGATTCACAGGAGCATTTCACAGCAATAGCTCTAACAACTCTCAAAACCTAAGCAATGGAACTCTTCATCTCATGCCCTCTAACTGAACTGTTCAGTTTCTGAAATGAAGACAGGAGTGAGAGAAATAAAGCTTATATCAAAGCACCAAGGTTTCAGTTTGTTGTAAATTAGCATCTTTCTATTAGCTGATGGCATTGGAAGCAAGCTGTGGAAATCCTTTTTTTGGACAAAAGATGCCATAAAACTGTGATATGTGATTTCATACTGCCAATTATTGCAAAAGCAAAATGCAACATTTTATGCTGGAGCCACTGCTTAATGCTGTTCTCTTTTTCTTTTTCTTCTTTTTTTTTTCCCTTCAAATCAGATATTTATCTTTGAGAATAACATCTATTACTGTGCCCATGTGGGGAAACAAGCCATCCGAGTGGTCTCCACAGGAAAGGAAGGTGTTATTTTCAATGGGCTCAGCGACTGGCTCTATGAAGGTAGGACACAACATTTAGGCCAGCAGTTAGTTATGAGTTTAAGTCACACTCCAAAATTACAGACCTTGCTGGAATCAGACATCCAGCATTGCGTTTCTGGGCACTGGTGGACCACAGAGCTTGAAAACCTGCTATTCTAAGAGCTGCCTGTTGTGCTAGAGTGGATATAATGTGAAATGGTGTAAGAATTATGTTTTCAGGCTGTTTTCTTTCCCTTAGTCCAAAGGTAATAAATCACTGGGCTTTAATGAACAGAACTGCTTCATTATTTAATGGCACCTGCAATCACTCATGGACGTGCCAGTTTTCAAATCACAGAAAAGGACAGAAATGCGGAGGGAAAGGGGTTTTATCTTAAAGGAGAAAGCGAGGAAACAATTTTACTTGATTAGCTGTTTTCCACAGAACTAGGTGGGCCTTAGAAGCTGCCCACATCTTGCCACCTAAAAAAATTTCTAAAAACAGACCCCAGTAATTGGCTTCTTTCCTGTGAAAATGGGCCTGACAGGGTGGAGGGTCATCTCTGGAGCACTGTTGTCTTTGATCCTTTCAGCTGGCAAATGGCCATTTTGTTGTGTGTGTTAGCAGCTGCTTGAAAAGTGATCTCAGCTGCTCGTTAGCTTGGGAGAGGATCCTCACCATCACCAGTTCTTTAGGGCATGGTTTTTAAATTATTATATCCGAATAAAAATTTTAAAACACACACACACACACACACACACACACACACACACACACGCACACACATATATGTATATCTATATCTATATGTATATCTATATCTATATCTATATCTATATCTGTATCTATATATCTGTATCTATATATTTTTATCTCTATATATCTATGTCTGTATCTATATATCTATATATCTATATATCTATATATCTATATATCTATATATCTATATATCTATATATCTATATAACTATATCTGTATCTATATCTATATCTATCTATCTACCTGTATCTATATCTGTATCTATAATTATAACAGGTACATATTATGCATCTCTCTCTCTGCTGCTGACTAATGCTGCTGCCAGCAGCTCCTTCTCACAGGGATCCTGGTTTTTGGACCTGGCAGTGTCTCCTCCCTGTGGCACAGCTTCCCTCTAAAGTCACATTTTCTCCTACAGGTCCCAGCACAGTCTCAAGGTTTTCTTACTTCTACAAAGAGAAATTCCAGATACAGCTATGAACTGTGTCCTGTTGGTTGCTCCCAGTTCTCTTGAGGCTTAATGGAACAGAATAGGTTACAAAATGCCATTAACAGTTAATTGGTGAAAAAATAGGAATCACTACTTAAATTGGTCTGTATCACAGCCAGAACCAAGGCCCTGTGACTCAGAAATGAGGGAATTAAAATGAACGAGTTTGTTTGCCCCTCCTAGAGATGCTGATCCCATAAATCAGTGTACAAACTCATCAAATACATCAGTGGAAAAATCTGATAGGTCTTTATTATTTTTTATATTTAAATATGTGTTTCTACTGCAATACAGCATAATTGCAAGTGTCCTCCTTGTGCTGTGAAAGCACTTTGTAACCAGTGAAGTGGCCAAGAAGTTACAAAATGCTAATTTTCCTTCACTTTATTAATTTGCTGGTGAAGTTGTGGGCAGGCTATTTGACTCTGGAGGTCAAATGTGCCTACTCCTACTACCCATATTTGTCTGATAAACATCACTTAGTACATCAGGTCTCCTTGCAGAGTCTCACACACAGCACCACACTGAGAGGAGTTTGTCAAGCCCATGAACCCAGAGCACATCAGCAAGCCCAGGATGACACTTGTTTTGCTGACACCTATTTTTATTCAATTACAGGATTGCTCAGGCAATTTCTTGGCTGACATTGACTTTCAGGTTTGCCCTCTATAATGAATTTGCTTGTTAACTTTATGTTAATGTGCTCGGGTAAGAAATGAATGTGTGATCGAGTACAGTCTGCTTATGCCAAGCCAGGTTCTGTAACCTGTGAGACACAAGGCAGATTAGGACCATTGGACCTGTTGTTCACTGGGGTTATGTTTGAAAGCAATGAGGACTTGGAAATGTCACTTTGTGTCCTAATACAGTTTATATTGAACTAAATAACTCTCTTTTTTCACAAGCAAGATATAGAAGGTCCCACAGGAAAACCCGATTAAACGTTCCCAGCTAACGGGAATCCAAAATCAAATCCAGAGCTGAGCTGTGTGAGCTGAGCTCCTTCTCTTGTCATCACTTGTGCAATCCTCATGGAGGTAAACCTGGGACTGATGTCAGGACTGAGAACTTGTGCTTGAACAAGCTGTGGGTTCGTGGTGTCATTGGGTCTGCAGTGCTCAGACACCAGCTGTCTACCTGCATGGATGGATGGAGCAGGATCCAGAAGAAGCTGGATGTTCCATGGGGATAAATGGATAAGGACAACTGAGAAATGAGAGACACCTCCCCAGTGGGGTCCAAGAGAATCCAGTTGTGCTTGCCAGTGAGCTTTAACCTTGGATCCTCTGCCAACACATCATCACCTTTGTTTTTCCAAAGCCTTTCCTTTTCTTGGATGCCACCTCTTCAGTGGGAGGAACTTGGACCACATTTTAAATCCAGACTTACCTGACTGGAAATGCTTGAAAACTTGGCAAAGACTGAGCTGTGCCACCTCAAGACTACTTTTGCTCTTCACCCATTCCTGCTGTGGTTTATAGCCCTGCCTTCCCCACCTCCCAGCCGAGCTGGGTGGGATGCTCAGGCCCATGTTTGTTTGCACTGCTGCCATCTCAGCGAGCTACCAGGATGAGTGCTGAGCATATGCAGAGCCCTCCCTCCATCTGTGCAGCCAGCCCCAGCAGGCATGCTGCAGAGGAGCTGTGAGAATCAGGATCACGGAGAGTTCAGCACACTCCTCTTCCCTTCCATGCTCTTTTTGTTACTGAAGTTCTGTGACCCCTGGCAGCGACAGCAGAGCCTCCTTGCAGCACCCACTGGGTTTCTGTGACAGCTCACAACTGGCTTCTCACTTTCCCTGAGTGCAGCATGGAAAAAACCTCAGTGTTCTCCATTTGAGGAAGATGATTTTTAATGACTTTTAACAACTTTTATCTACGCAGCAAGAGCACCCCGACAGCAACCCCCCCTCATTTTGTGAGAGCTGTTTGCACCGCGAGCTCTGCAGATGGCAACCCAGCAGTGCCACCCTTTGGGGTGGCTCCTGGCACTTCACATGCATGGCAGACCCGGGGGGACACTTTTCTTCACAATGTCATCGCTCTTGTCACGACAGAAGAGATGCACTGCACTATTAATCACAGGTTTTTCCTGAGTCCACAAGTACAGCAGATCTAGAGTAAATTTGACAGGCTTTTTGCCCTGGAAAAATGCAGAAGTTCATTGCAATTCAAGTTAAGCTCTGCTTTTGTAAATCTGCCAAAGGAGAAAGAATTTCTTCGAGGTATTTATGCTGATCTGTAGACTTTTGATAATATAGTGAAAAACATTTCAAATCAATCAGAGCTTAATCTACTTAGTGCATTTAGCTGGGAGGTTATAGATTGATACATAGATTACTGTAACATGAAAGCATAGATTAAGCATGGGGTTTATTACTAAAATAAGCACTGACAATGTTTTCATAGTCTGACTTAACATTTTCAGAGCTGTGCCTGATAAATGCTTGTACTAAAATCGAGTGATATCCTATAAAACAGAGTTTAAAGTTCTGCCACTGAAATCAGCTACACATTTAAATGCATAGCAGCAGCAAGGAGTGGTTTTTATTTCTGTTTGCTGTATGATCGTTGTTAGTTTGAGAATATGTTTTAGCAATGATAAGTCTTACAGATAATTTTAAAGCAAGTGCTGGTGTAGCAAAAAGGGCTTCCAAAGCAATAAGATAAGAATATTTATATGTTCTGTATATAAGGAGTAATATCTTAAAAATAACATGCATTTAAAAAGTGAACTGCAGGTAAAATTAATTTCATTTATATGCTTTTTTTAGAGCACTCTTCCAGAGAAGTTAATTCTGTCATGGTGTAATTAAAGTGTCTTAATTTGCTACCAAGCACTTGGAAAGGCTGTTGAGCTGTTATGAGGAGGGGTGGCAGCAGGGCACTCTGATGGAGGTCACCTCCATGATTCTGTTAAGTGACAAAAGAAGGCTGAGATGTCCCTGTGCTGCAGTTTGGAAATGTGTTGATTTTGGGATTATGTGATGCTGAATTCTGGGGAATGGGGCAGGAGAACTTCCCTCCATACTGGCATGTTGCTGCTAGACCAGGAGCAGCCCAGAAGGGTTAATCAGGGTCCCTTTAGCAGGACAGGGACCTCCTCTGGGCTGCAGAGCTAGAAAGTCCTGGTGTGGTCTCCTTGAGCAAGTCACAGATAAAGCTGGATAACTTCTGGTGTTATGCTCTGAGTGCATGCTTGGAAATCGAGGATGTGACACAGTGGTGTGTGCTTCTGTCACTGCTGGGAGGGGAAGGAAGGATTTTCACCTGGAGAGGGTCCTCTGGCATGCATAAAGTGTGACATGAGGAGTTTGCTGCATGTGTCCTCAAATATTAGAGTAGAAACTGGGAAAACAAAGGAACAGTTCTGCAGCTTGTTCTGTGGGACACACCTGTAGCTATTAGGGACTTTGGTAGGAATAGCATGTGAGTTAAAAAGTAAGAAGTGAGTTTTAAAAGTAAGAATTGCATGTGAGTTACTCCCTTATCTTGTGTCACTGTCAGAGGATCAGAGGTAGTCTCTAAATTTGGAAGTCTCTAAATCTCAAGATCATCTCAAATTGAGAATCCCCATTCCAGACTGTCCTGACACCATGGTTGGGACGTCTCATCTGGACATCTCCTCATCCTCAGATATCAAGAGGGAGCCACTCCTGGCAGCCCAGCCCCAGCCCCAGCTCCCACAACACACATTTAAATCTCTTGAGTAGTAGGAGCTTTACACAGTCATCCTTTAAAGCTGATACTCTGCTTTGTTGAGCTTACCACACAGTGGTGTTGCTGTGTTTCCTTTTTTGGCTAGGAACCAGGAGAAGGAGGGGGAAAAAGCCTCTTTTTCAGGGATGACTCCTCTGCCTTATTAATCTTCATTTTGTCTGCGTGATCGCCAGCAGATCCTCTTGTGTGACTTCGCAGTGACACCTGGTGGGAGAGGCCAGGATGTCATCGTCATTAAGGCAATGAAACTGCAGATTTTTTTGCTACAAGATCTAGGAAAGGCTCCCAATTTCCACTCACATACATTTCCCTGAAACTCTCTCTCAGCTTATGGGAACTACACATCCAAAGCCGCTGGCTGATTCATGCTAATAGTGCTTCTGTTCTTTGGTACACTTTATAAAGAGAGGAAAGAGAACACAGTAATAAAGAAAAATCTTTTCCATAATTTAATCAGCAGCTCACAAAAAATATCAGAGGGTAAATTTAGAACATGTATGACTGGTCTCGGAAGTGCAGCACCTGGCAGGAGCTGCCAAATCAAATATCAGTTATTTTGAGCAGTATCTTTTATGCCTATAGCATTTCTAGCAAGTGAAGTAGACATATTTCTTACATTTAGAAATATTAATTCTGAGACTCTGGAAGTGGTCTCAGTCCTGGGAAAGCAGTCAGCAAGTCTTCTGAAGCAGTGCCTTACCTAATTCGTCTGTGTGCTCAATTTTTCATTGTAAAACATGAGAATGCTGAACTTCTGCTAGCAAGGAACTTTGATGATCAAATTATGCCTGAATGTGAAAAGGAACATTCATAATTAGCCTGAAAGCAAGTATGTCCTAAAGTTCCTGTTTAGTGCCACCAGAGAAGGAGATGACATATCCTCATATTTCACAGGCAGGGCTAACCTTTCCCAGTAATTAGAAGCTCCAAAACCTGGTTGGGGAGAATGAGATGAAGAATTAGACTGACTCATCACTGCATTTTTTAAGATAGTCTGGATAAATAAATCTCCTGCCGTACTAAAGTAATTTCTGCAGACAGTGAAAGAAACCAGCCTTAATGGGACTACAAATTATTCTATTTTGACAAGATATGTGAAGAATCATTGGGACAGAGAATCTAAACTATACTTTAGGAACTTTCCTCTTTTCAGCCACAAAGAAAATATTCCATGGACATGGGTAAATTTGCAGTTCTCCACAGCTGCTGTGGGGTAAAGGGAATTTGGAAAATATATGGAGCTGGGAAATGACACCAGATAGTGCCAGAAATGCAAATCAAAAATCCATTCGTTTGCTATCAAGTACATTCTGGTCTTTTTGAGGGGTTTTGGGGGAAGCTGCATGGAATTCATTCCCTCATTTGTGTGCTTGCTCAGGCGAGGTAGCAGAAGCAGAGTGGTGCTTTGGTGGCATTGTCCCCATAGTAAAATAGGAAGTTTTCCTTTGTTTTGCATTTGGACATTATTGAGAGCTGCCCATTGAGTTCATGCAGCTGTTGTGCAGCACTTGGAGCCATCCAAGTCTCAGTTAGCCATTATTTAGCTCATTGAAGATGACCAGATTTCTGTGAAGTGTTATGTGCACACTGATTTATACCAAATGTGCAGAAAACCTGCCCAGTTTAGTTGCATTCAAAGGATGAAGAGCAGCTCTTGACCTCAGCCATTTGTTTGAAGTGGATATTTCTACAATTCCATTGTAAGGAAAATGAACTAGATGCAACATTATTTGCCTTATGCATGTTCAAGCAGAGGAAAAGAGTCTTAAATTTCACCAGATGATGTCATGAAAGGTTCTATAGAAGTTCCATCACCTCCTGGCTTTGGTGGAGGTTCCCCTGTCCCAAGTAATCTCCCATTACAGATTGCATCACCAGGAGGAGCCTTCTGGCCCTTCTCAGCTGGCAAAGGTCAGGGAAAAATCAAACCAATTACAGTGCACATTGTGAATGCACTGGAAACCAGCAAGCTCTTGAAAACTTTAAAATGTGCTGTTACCTGGACTTTAAAATGTGCTTTAAAATGTGCTGTTACCTGGACTGGCTTCAAACTCCGGCACCGCACCGTGAGAAACCCTGCCAGCTCCAGCCCAGTCCTTAACCTTCCCTCTCTGCAGAAGGTTGTTTGGAAGGAGTATGCCAGCCAAAACCAACACCTGTCATCCTCTAATTTCTGGATCAGCATCCTTCAGGCTTCAGGATGGCTTTTGGAAGGAAAGGAGAACATTATTTACTGTGGTCAGTGATCTCCTTGGGGCAGTGGAAGGAAGCCAGCTGTTCATCCTGATGTCACAGCACAGCCAGCAGCTGCCAGTGCTTTAAAGGTGTTCAGTGAGTGAAGTTGTTTTTGTTTGCCCTGAAGCCCTGGTAGGTATCACAAAATAGGTGTTGTATCACTGGAGTCAAATATTTCCAAAAAAAAAAGGTGTATTGTGAGTTGTATAACAGAGCTACTGTGGTTTTCTGCTTGCACACAAGTTCTGTTTCTCTGCACCAATTTTATTACAGTGGCCTTGGGTTAAATTGCCTGTTGGAGAGCTGTGTCCTCATTTTCTAATTATGCTGGTATTTTTAATAACTAATTAGTAGACCAGCACTTTGGATATTGCAGAACAGATTTTGACCTATGCCACGCTAAGTTGAAGTTTGGAATAACTCCCTGGAGATAATTGTGATGCCCTGGATCTGCACCAGGATGCTGAATGAGAGGGTCTTGCTGTAATATTCATGCTTTATGTCCACTTTCAGGGTTTCAGAGGAAATATCTTAAAATACTATTATTCCCAGAAAATAAAGAGTGGCATGTTAGAGACCATATTCAAATCCAGTCAAATTTAAAAGCCAAGCTTTTCCTCCATAGAATAATTTCTGTGGTTTGACATTATAAAACATAAAAAATGTGTTTAGGTGATCAGGTTCACTGCATGTAAAACAAAAATGCATCATTTCTATGTTGGTAGAATTGAGCTGGAGGGCTGTGACACATGTAGGAGTCTTCCAGGCTGTAGAATGTTGTAAGAGATTAAAAGAATTTAATTAAATTGAACAAAAATGATGTACAGTATTATAGGGTGGAAATACAGCTGTTAGGGCATGTTTCCTAGGGATACTGCAGGGATGTCTCTCCTGAGGGATTTTTAAGAGTGAATTAAACAGATTTTTGTCATGGGTTGTTGAGATAAACATCAATCCTATTTCAGTGCAAGGAGGGGATTAAGACTTCTTTGAGCTTCTTCTGGAACTACAGTTTTATGATCTTGTGTATAGTTTTGATTTCTTTTTCTCATATCTTTGCAGTTAGACATTTTGGCTCTGGGATTACAAATAATGCCTGTTTTTATATAGAACGGTGTAAATACACATAAACTGCTTGTACATGATGGTTGTAGGGGATTGAGCTCTTTATCATGATAAATTTATATGTGCCTCATTATCTCCCTGAGGAAAATTGGTCATTTTCTTCTTCTGAGGGTATCCATTAACTTTTATTTGAAAAACATGTTAGAAAGAAAGAAAGAAATCTTAATGTTTTTAAAGTGTTGCAATCAAGAAATTATTACAGAAAGAACAAAGAAATTGAAAGATAGCCATAGAAATTTTATGTTAGTGTGTAATTCCATCAGTTTGAGTTAAAAAGTAATTTGCTGTAGGTTTTTTTCTTGGTACAGGCTTGCTTGTGGAAATTAAGGGGCCAGTGCAGAAGTTACAGGCTGTTTAAATAGCTTTCCTATTTGTCTCACTGCTCCCTAGCCTGAACAAAGAGTATCTGCCTTAAGAAAAAAAGCAAAAATGAATGTACTCTGTCCAAATTAGGATGAGAGAAAGCCAAATGAAAAGGATGAAAATTCTGCTGTCATTTGTGATTCTCACTAGAGAGCTGGCCTGTCCGTTGTTGCATAATAGCAGGGAAATCTAAAGAACATCCAAAATTATGACACAAATCATATTATAATTTGTTTACATCAGCTTCCCTAATTTGAAGAAAAAAAAAAAGACAAAGAACCAAATTGAAATACAGTTTAAAATACACAACTCCAAACCCTAATGCCATCTGGAAGCAGAGGTCAGAGTGGGTCTGGGACTGGAAGAGCAGAGGAGTAATGATGTGAGATGCAAGGGGTGCATCACTGCTAAGGGCTGGCTGGGCACCTGGGAGGGCCCCACCAAGCTCAGGTCCATGGTTTCCTCCAGCAGAGATTAAATCTTTGTATGTGAAATAAGCAAGAGGGCAAATCTTTGCATGTGAAAAACACCCTCCATAAGTCTGTGCTGCCTGTGCTTGGCCCTGTGGGAGGCAATGATGACAAATATGCTCAGATCCTGGTGCTGGGAGTACAAGACTGTTTTTCCAGCAGTGTTCCCAGTACCAGCTCTCCACAGGACCTCAGCCCCTGAAGACAAGAGGGGTGTGGGTGATACAGTGCAGGGAATTCTTCAGATTGTGCCAAAGAAGCCCAGTGGTGACTGCAGTGCTGGCACCAGCCAGGACATGGAGCTGACTCTGGCTGGGTTCTGCTCTGTGTCAGGAAGCTGAAGGGCTAGAGCAGATCTTTAAGGCTATCAATTGACACTCCAGCAGTTCCTGAAAGATAAAACATCCTGGGATTGTTTCACCCTCAACACTCAATTAGTTTACATTGCTATAAGTAACAACCATATGGTGCAGCTTCTGCACCAGCTGCTTTCCAGTCTTCAAGTACAGGTCTAAGGGGAACCTGTGCCACAGAGTTAACAGCAATTATAAAAGTAGGGGGAAATGGCAGGTTTCAAAGGTGATCCTAAAGCTTTTGGATGGGTTAAGCAGTAAAATATAAGTGGGCAGGGATGCATTGGCTGCTGTGTGCCAGGCTGAGGACTCCAGGTGCCTGCAAACACCACACTCAGGTGCACAGCAGCCAGTGTGGGACAGGAGGGACAACTCCAGAGGGGTGGCAGAAACCTTCAGTCCTCTCCTGGGACGAGGACTGCAGAGACCAAGCAAAGCAGTGACATGCAGGAGATGTTTTCCTTCAAATCCATGGCAAACAGCAGCAGGCCCTGCTCAGACCTGCTCTGGCTCCCTGCAGCCCTTGCCCACATCCCCCAGGATTTCTCAGAGGCTGGAGATGGGGGATACATGTTGAGCCAGGTTTCATGGCCACCAAGGCAGAGTCAGAGCCTGCAGGGGGGGAAAGACCAAATGAAACCCATTTCATTTTTTGAGATGTCTGCTCAGCTCTGCAGCCTCCAGCAAGAGCAGCCCCAACCAATTCTGTGTTGCCCAGCCTCTGTGCCTGCTTTCCTCTCTCTCCACTGGAAACAGAGTTTCTTACTTTGAGAGCCATCTCCACAGCACAGATGAGCCTTGTAGAGCTGCATTTGCTGCCATTCTTCCCAGTTCTTTTCTTCTAAAGGGATTGTGGTCATTCCTGTGTTTGCCTGTGTCATTCTGGTGCTGAATGAACTCTTTCTCAGCCAGTTTGCATACCAGAAAATCATTATTAGAATACCTTGTTTATTTTTTTTTTGTTTTATTTTATTTTTAATGACTAAAAAACTGCTATGCTGTATGAAGTTTTAAGACCATGAAAGTCTTTGCATGTCACTCTGCACTGGAAAAATTTATTCTATTGCTTTGAGTCACATCAAACAGCACAGGAACACAAAATGCTGCTAAGAGCTAAATACTGTGTTTTATTTATAGTTATTTAAAAAACTTCTTCTTAACAAGTTCCTTAAGTGTGGATTTTGAAGAGATGTCTTTTCATTTTTAAAGTTTTTTTTCAGATTTTAATGAGAGTGGAAGTATCATATAGTACCAAAGCAAACTATTAAGTGCTCTGTGGTTTTATTCATTAAATTTCCTGTGATGTAGTGAGGTGTCCTAGGTGGTTTTGCAGCTGTACTGGCCATATGGATATAAGCTACAGCAAGAAGTCATTTACTCTCCATCTCACCTGGAGCTGATTATACAGCAGAGGATGACCACTGCAAATACTCTGTTGGGCACATTATTCCAATTTCAAACTCTTAGCTGAGAAATATTTCCCATCGTTCAGACAAATTTGCCAGAAATTTAGATGTAAAATTCCCAATTACAATCTCATTCAGTATGCATAATGCCCTGATTCATTTACTAGATCCAGACCAGAATTGTACAGTTAAGCAGGAGCTGATACCTCTAACAAATGTATATATTCCCTTAAGTTCTCTGAGTTTTTCTTCAAGATTTTTTTGAGTGTTTTCACTGACTTATATAATGTTGTGCTCTTGGCTATCATTGATTAAACCATAAATCTGTGTTGCCTGGCCTGTGAACTAGACAATAAAACCTTTATTCTGAGACCTGGTATAGTCATATATTATATTTATATATGAAAAGTATCCACACTTTTCAAAAGTGCAGACAGAAATGTTTACATTGCAGTTTAGATGTAGACTTCTGATGCATACTGATTTTAAAATTAGTAACAAATAGATCTTGTTTTTTCATTTTCTCAGTATCCCAGTCATTTAAAATGAAGACTACAAGTTCACTCCTTCGTGTGATTTTAAAAGCATGTTTTCTCATGGATCACCCTTTCTTCTGCACCTGTAATTCCTTTCCAGGCTGAATATTTTACTGGTTTTTTGTTGCTGTTATTATTTTGTACATATTCCTCATTTTTCTTTTTTGTGTTTCATGCATTCTTTTTAAGCTCTTTTTAAATAATTTGAGACTGTTCTCAATTCCAATGAGGCAACAAAAGCAACACAGTCTAAAGAGAACTATTATCTTGAAAGAAAAGGGTTAATACTGAAGGGCACATGAATGCCTGTTGGCAGAAGGGAACAGTTCCAGAGTGGTCCTCAAAACT
Source organism: Molothrus ater (assembly GCF_012460135.2). Lineage (NCBI taxonomy): Eukaryota > Metazoa > Chordata > Aves > Passeriformes > Icteridae > Molothrus > Molothrus ater. The sequence goes on from NC_050478.2 coordinate 8,105,661, forward strand.
TCATTAGAGATCAGAAAAACATGCAAATTGCATTAACTGGAAGAAAAACTCTTCTACTACAGGGTTAATGTCCTTAGAAATGTTGCAGAGTTTATTTGAAAAATAAACCCAACAAGCCTCTATTAAATTTATTGAGGAAATGGAAAGCAGAAACTCAGAAGTCTGTAATTGCCACCTACAAATATGATAATTAGAGTGAATAAGAAGTAATGAAGGAGGAAATCAGAGACAACTCTCCTCCTGAGCAGGAAGGTGGAGGTTACATTGCCACCATGTGGTAAAACTGTGGAGAGCTGGAGCAGCTCCTCTCTCCATCAGGATTCGAGAGGAGAGCTGCAAACAGCCAGAAATCTGCATGATTTGCTGGAAAAAAAATATAGTATGCAAATGGCATCCTGATTGGAAAGAAGCAATGTGAGATTAAATCCTCTTTTGCTTTTGATTAGCCTGTGCAGTTGGGTTTTTGGTGGTGTGTTTGTGGGGGTTTTGACTTGAATTTTAATACAAAATGCTGTTACATAAAATATTCAGTGGAAAAGTGAGCAGAGTGCAGAAAAGGATAGAAAAAGAAAGTTCTCTTTTTAAAATGATGTCATTTATAAGCTTTTTTGAGTACAAAAATCCATCATTCTGTTGCATGTCTTCTTGAAATCATCCCCAACGTTTCTGCATGAATTTTTATTTTTTCAGATTCTTCTGATAACTCTGGGATATTTCCCAGTTCTACAATATTTAGAAACATGAGCCTTTGTGTTTCACAAAGTACTTTTTAAAGCAGACTATATGAAATTATAATTTTTTATGGAAGTTCTGCCTACAGCAGGATTTGGGATTCACAAAAATGCGTCACCTTGCTCTACCCCCACCCCTCAACTCCAGCTCCTAATTCCTCATGGCATGACAACTGGTTGCTGCAGAAATTATTAGGATTCAAGAGCATGATTTCACAGCCTGAGTCGGATGAGCTTTTCACAATCCCCTTTTTGATCAGATTAGTGCTGACCCCTGAGCTGACCCTCAGCCAAGGGGAGCTGGCTCCTGCCAGGGCAGGGATTGCTGCTGATCCCTCCAGACAGCTCTGTCCTGCTGCTGGCCCTGCTTCTTGTCTTCCCTGCAGCCTGAGCCTTTCCCTGGCCTGTGCACAACATCCCTTGGGTTCATAAAGGGCTTGAATTGATGCTAAATACAGTGGCTGCTTCTGTGTTTAAGAGCAGCCCCCCCACCCCACCCCAGCACCCCCACCCTTGTGGCTAAAGTGCAAGAAAAAGATGAAATGACCATCACAGCTGATGCTCAGATGTAGCTCTTGGTACAAGTCTAATTATGACCTCCACTGAGGCAATTATTCTGTCTTGATCTTAATGCCTTTTACATCAATTAATAAAACTTCACATAATGTCCTGGTAGAACAGGAGTTATTACCATCTTTTTAGAAACAGGCAAACTGAGGCACAATTATTGACCTGGTTTTAGATGAGATGAGAGAAATTAGGACACAAAACTGAAGTCAGAGTTTCACCTTAGTCCCTAGAAGCCAAGTGAAGTGCAGAGTGTTGTGTGAAAACCCAGGTTTTGTGGCTGTTTTCAGCACATCCCTGCGCCCACCTGCAGCACAGACCCCCCTCAGCTGTGGTCACAGGACAGGAGGGATGCACAGCTGGAGAGATGTGTCTGTGCCAGTCACTCTGCAGGAAGGTTGGGCTAGTTCCTATTGATTTCCACAAGAATAAGAACCTTTCCAACCCACAGGGCACCCTGTGAGCAGAAGGCAAATGCCTGTTTTTAAAGCTGCCCCAGCTCTGTCAGACTGTTCTGCATCCTTATGGACTCTTATCCTAATGGACTCTTACCTGCCTTTCAAATCCCAGAAAAAAGGAGCAAATCACTTCCCTTTTTACACAAATGACTCATAAGAATTTGCCTCCTACATTAGTTTTGCTTTTGCTCAAAGTTGAGTCATTGTCTTGTATTTGATTTAACAACAATAGCAGGAGAAAAAAAATGGCCATCAGTAGCTACTGCATAAGAGTAGATCAAAAGCAATTCCTTAAACGAGGCTTTCATGATTGCTTGATTAAACATTTGAGAAACTGGTAAGAAACAGAGCTGAAGAAAAACAGCTCCAAAAACCAAAGCATTATGTTTTCATGCTATTGTGCTTTTAAAATTGAAGGCAACAGTCTGAAAACAGGCATCAAAATAAATCTTACTTGAAGGGAATTATCTGGAGATCATTGTATTTATTGCATTTGTTTTGATTTTCCAGCCTTTGCTCCAGACTGTAGTCATGGACATGACTTAAAAGATTCAATACCTCGTTTAAAAAATTAAGCTTCACTTGGTTGTTGAACTGAGCCATCCTAACCCTTAAATTGTCATGCAGTTTGGAGTATCACCAGCAGGCTGGAAATGGTGAGAATAGGACAGGAGGCAAGAATTGTGTCCCCAGCAGCTGATGGATTTGAGATGCAATAGCTGAGGCTGTGCTGCCCCTTGGAGGCACAGCACAAAGTTGCATAAATCCATGAGGAGGGAAAGGATTAATTATGGTGCTTTGGTATGATCTTGTTTTTTAACTCTGCCTCCTCTCTACCTTCTCCCCCCATGCCCAAAGGGCTGCATGTCTGAAGGCACTCCTTGCCCACACTGTATTGTGTGTGATGAAACACTGGAAAAATCATTTTCCAGCTAAATGTTGGTCTTTTAGATTCCTTTTGTGCTCCTCATTTACTTTTCCCATGTCTGCTACAGCTGTGGCTATCTCAGCAATTACAGAGGGGGAGCAGTGGTGGGAAGGGAGGGTCAGGAGGGGTAGGAATGTGATTATTGTCTGGCTCTGTGGAGCAGGGAGAGGATTTGGGCATTTCCTTCCCCGTGAGTTTCCCCATTTCAGCAGAGCCAGTGGAGCTGTGGATCTGGCTTGTGAGCACTGCTGATAAAACCAGACCCTGAGCCATGGTGGGAGAAATTGTCACCCTGCTTGTATGGCCCCAGTGCCAACACACTGAGACAAAGGAGCAGCTCCCTTCTGCCCACTCAGGATCCTTTTAAAAACTCTCTCTGGGGAATGTCCCAGCTAAAATATTATGGTCTTTGAGAAACAGCAACACAAGGCTGCTCATGGGACACCTTCTTTAAGAGCTTGCCTGGGATTTTGGGCATCTGATGTTGACCTTGCGACAGAGTAATTTGAACTGGAGGCTGAGCTGGCAGGTAGTAGCCAGGAAAGCTGGGCATGCATCAGGAATATTTCAGTGCTTTTGTGAGATTTAAAATTACTCAAGACAGAATAATAAACCCCAAAAGGAGAATTGGTAGCTTTAGAAATAGTAACTTTTAGTGGAGTTTTTCTGGCTGTGTTAGCAGAGAGCCTGCAGCTCCAGGTGAGAGGTGGGAGTAGCAGGAGAGAAGTGCAGTCCTCAGAGCAACTGAGCAGCCATTTGGAAGGGTTGTAGTGCAGCATCTCCCAGTTACTGAGGTCAAAGTTTATCCTTGATGAGGAGATCTCACAGCACAGCCCTGCAGAATGGCTCTGCAGCTGAAGGGAGTTGCAGGAAGAGTGGAGAAGCCAAGAGGTGTGCTTTCCTTCATGCCACTGAAACTTCAGAGTCCAGCCCTGGCTGAGCTTCTTCCCCTGGAAGAGGAAAAAGGCAGCAACATGATGGATCTAGCCACGTTGCTTGGAGCCCAGGCTTGTCCCTGACTGAGCAAATTAGGTTTAAAACAACTTCCAGAACCTTCCAGAACCAGAACCTTCTGTTCCCTCCCAGAACTGATGTTGACCTGCATGAATTACTTGCTTGGACTTCATAGAAATTGCAAATGCAAGTCCACTGAGTACAGTAAACACCAGATCACAAACAATTTGGCTTTGGTTCCAGCAAAATAAGTTTCCTAGGACATCCAGAGATGGTTCCTGACCTGGTCTTTCCTGTAGGAGAAAACACACATTTGACAGCACAGCTGAGAGAGGGTTTAGAGGGGAAACAGCTCTTTGCCTTCTACAGCTAAATTGTGCCTAGAGGTGGAGTGACTTCTCCAGTATGACTTAACTTCTTTCCAAAATTTTAGTTTAACTTACTGGAAAGACTGTGTGCTTTGCTGACCAGTTGAAAAAGGATAAAATCTTTGCTTGCTGCACAGTTTTCCTAAGTTTATTTTTAATTTCAAGAAAAAAACCAATAAACCATGAGTGTATTCACAGAAATTAAAGGAGTGGACTTGGCTTCTTTGAACACAGGAATGGACAAACCTGACAGTTACATTTCTTTATACTTTTGATAAAGAAATTACAAAATAAGAACTGGATCCTTAGTAAATATGTATTACTATTTATATCAGTTATGAATTTGGACTTAAAACCACATTAAACCATCTGTCAGAGTACAAGAGGCACAGAAAGGTAATTTACAGGCAATTAGTCAGCCAGGTGCTTGTGTTTGTAGCAGTGTATCATGGTCACATTTTCAGTCTGGAAACATAAATCAGCAAAAGAGAAACCAGATATCCTGTTAGCATTCCTTTAAGTTCTTCACACTAAAAAAAAAAAAAGTGATAATGATAAAAATCTGTATAATCATGGTGTAACCATGCTTTGAGTATTTTTATAACCTGGTGGAATCCTGCTAAGCCTGATGAAGATGAAACCTTCCACCCAACATGCCAACAACATAATTGGGATTTATAGCTGCAGGCTGGAGCACACAGTCTTTAGGGACTGGAGGGCACGACAGAGAAATATCACTTGGAAACAGCCTGAGGAGCAAGTCCCAGCCTCCCTCCCTGGCAAACACCCCCACACAGGAGCAGGGCTGAGCACCCACCTCAGGCACTGCCCGTGGCATCAGCAGGAGGGCGTTCGGCCAGCCCAGAGCCGCTGGGCTCTCCAGGAGGAAAGTTACCAAGAAAAGATGAAAGACAGCCAAGGAAGTCTTAGAAAGAAAGGAAAATATATGTATTAAAATTGGCACCTCTGAGTGTAACCCACATCCAAATGTTCCAGGAATAACCTGACTTTGAAAACTGGGTTTTAGTGATAAGTAATAAATGGCAAAGAGTACAAATCACCATTTCTGGTCTGCTCAGCAAGGACAACAGCATTTTTTTTTTGCAATTTCATTATGTTTGCCATGAGAACATCTTAAGGCATTTCAAAACCTACATTTCATGGTCTGGCAGTGGGAAAGTTCTCACCAGCTTGTCCTGTGCCCTGACTGTGCCCAGTGCTCAACAAACACCCCACAAAACCAGAGCTGGTCCCCAGACCACTGCAGGGAATAGTGAAATATTGCTCAGCCATGGCCTCAACACAGCAGTCCTGCTAATGTCGTGGATGTTGAGGTAAAAATATACTGGTGGAAAAGGAGCTGCTATAATCAGTCTTTCTTAAATGGTTTGGGTTTTTTTGTTTTGCTTGTTTTTGTTTTTTATGTGGGAATTGTCCTCAATACTAAGTAGGAAGTTTTTTAAGGGTCGAGCAGGATACAGTGACCTTGGAAATTAAGATTATGCTATGTTAGGTATTGTGATCTGTTGGATAGATAAAAATGGAGCCATCTCCATCCTGCCAATAAGTGCAACAGATAAAGAGGGGAAAGGAGGGTATTTCTTTCCAAAGCTACCCTTAATCAGCAAAAAACAGCAGACAAAATTATCTTTGGTAGATGGGGATTTGTGCAGTGTGGGTTACATTTATTATCTGGCAGGTTATAAGCTGTATTTTAATTTCCGGTATTTTCCTGCTACATCTGAAGGAACAATACAAGCTGGATCCACTGCATGGCATTTATAAGCCTGTGCATGTCATTTATATGGTAATGGAGGAGTTCACCCTTATCCCCAGTGATTTCTGCAAAATTCTGCATGCTGGTTCTCAGCATATTTAGATTTCTCCAGTGCAAATTAAAATGCACATTCATGATCTTTGAACAAAGCGGGCAGGGATAATTGGTAATTTGAGCCTGTTCTGTACAATGCAATTCAAAGTAATACTTATAATTTGCAGTTAATTAATCAGGGCTTTATTTTTTTTTCCTTAAAATTCTTAATTGCCTTTCTATGATATTGATTTTTAATAAGTTTTACTCCTACCAGTTTTAGTTCCAATTATACAGGCAATTTCTTGTCACTGTTTCTGCATGGCCCTGTGTGTGTTTATATGTACGTTTCCGTATATTTTGGGATATTTTTTCAGGATTTTTTTATGCTGGTTTATGGATAGAATTTTTGTTGGCTGAAATTAAAAAGTTGAAAATAATGGAATCAATGTACAGCCAAGAAAATCTAGGTAAAACAGGGAATAGAAAACTCAAACCAATAAAATGAAAATTTTAAACAATTTTAAATACCTGTAATTCCACTGCCACATTTAAATACCTAGAATTCCATGTCAAACTCATTTGGCATTCAATTCACTATCCAATTAAAACTCTTTGTAGGGGACTCTAAGTGTTGTAGCTTTAAAGTAAAACCAGCCATCATTAGAGGTACAAACTTTGGGCTCTCTGAGGAAACTCAGATGGTCATAAATTCAAAAATAATAATATTAGTGAATATAGATGTACATGGGGGTGGTGCCTGTGATGGGAGATATGCCATGAGCACCCCATGGCTGACCAAGCCCAGCCCTGTCCAGCCTGACCTTGAATGACCAGAGTGATTCCACCACCTCTCTGGGCAACAACCTGTGCCAGAGCTTCACCACACTCATTGTAAACTCTTCTTTCATATGTCTAATCTACCCTTCTTCGATTTAAAATCATCACCCCTTTTCCTGTCACAACAGGTAATCTAAAAGATTTGTCCCCATCTTTCTTACAGGCTTCCTCCAAGTACTGAAAGGCTGCAATAAATTCTGCCTGGAGCCTTTTTTCTTGAGGCTGAACAACCCCAGCTCTCAGCCTCCATAGCAGAGGTGCTCCAGCCCTCTGATCCTCTTCCTGGACTCCTCTGGACCCCCTGGAAATTCCCCACTGGGCATTCTGCACACCAACCCCACTGGGATTTATTTCCTGCCTCACTCATGGGAGTTTCTAGGCTGTCACTGACAAGCAGAGCTGCACAGACCTGGTTGGTGCCCCTGCCCCAGGGGCACAGCTTTCCTCTTATTTAATCAGGAGATTTAGGATTACTGCACTGGAATCTACAGATCAAAAATATTGATAAAAGAAAGCATTTCCTGGTAGCAGGGATAAAAGAGATTTTCATGCATGGACATTATCCTGCAGGGATGTTTGTCTTTTCTTTATTTTTACTTGGGTCCAGAGTGGATGACCTTCAAAACACACACCTAGGAAAGAGCAGAATTGTGCTCAACATGCAAATGCAACAACTCTGATAAACATAGTCATCAAACCCCACTGATCCATCAGTGGCATAACCTGATTAAATACCATTACCTTCATCAATAATAAATGTTCCTCTTATTTGATAAGAACATTTTTTTTCTGAAATATTGCTGTAAGCTAATTTGAATTCTGTTTTTATCCAGCTCTCTTTTTTTATTATTCCTTGGTGATTCTATTGATCTCAGTAGTTCCTCTGATTATTCAGTCCTGTAAAATCAGATTCACCCTCTGAGTCATTATTGAGCTAAATCTCTCAGTTAGCCAGGTCCTGAGTCACTGTTCAAGTTGAAACCTCTGGGAATATTGCCATAACAGGGCAATATATACCCTGAGTGGTTTTAATGGCTGCTCAATGAGTTCAGCTGTTTAAACTGGGTAAGGAATTAGGAGCTAGACTAAATTCAGTCAGTGTGCTCTGGTTCCCATTTCATAAAGCAGGGCTGTATTTTGCAATATTAACTGACATTTATTAGCACTCAGACTAGGTGACTAGCAGGTGCTGCTCAGGGTGAATAAATCATGCAAGCAATTCACATGAAAGACAGCTTGTGCAAGTGCTGATAAAAATCCATGGGGTTGATGAATCAAGTTCTTCAACAGCAATGTCAGGCTGTTCAGTCTTCTTATCTCTCATATTTCTTTATGAAACATTAAAAGAGATTGCTTTTGGGCACTTGTGTTCTTGAACTATTGCAATCGTCTAATGAATTTTTGATTCCGAGGGTTTTGTGATTACGAACTTTCTTGATACGTGTGCAGCTATTGAAATGGATCCCCTGTGCCAAGGCTGGCTGTCCATCTTCCTCCTATCATAAACCCCACAGATTCGTTAGACAGAACCTGTAACTTTTAATTTAAAGGAAAGGTGAAGTTGAAGCTGCTTGAGCATGTCTGAATAGAGAAATATTCAGCATATAATGAAAGGCCTGATTTGTCTCACTGCATTGCACAGATAAGCAAATTGTATTTCCAGCCACAGCAACCTGTTCAGTGGCAGCAGAGGGGTAAAGAAGAAAAGGATTTGTCTGTGAGGAACCCTGCTTCATTTGGGCCATGTGAATTCTCTCTGCTCTGGGTCTTTAGCAACTGAGAAGGTACAACAGGACCCTGCAGTGAGCGTTCACTCTCACATCAGTGACCTGCATTGCAAATTGCTCAGAAGACTTCTGCCAGGAAATGTTTCTACAGATTTAGTGCCTTTACTAACAGGCTTTCATGAGGAGCTGACAACAGGCTGTGGGTTTAAGCTTTGTGCCAGGTGATGGAAAAACACATTCTTATTGTACATTAGTGGCAGACAGCAGTTTCCCACTGCAGATGGGCTTCCTAGATGCATTTGCTCTTTGGAGTGAGTGCAGGAAACAGGAATAGCTGAGGGTAGGATGGCTAATATTTCTCATTTCATAATTCAAACCCCATTTTCATTATTACATCTGAACATCCTGACAGATCAGAGCCCTGCTGGAATCTGCACGTCAGTCTTGTCACCATGGTCCAAAGGTTGTCATTGACACTGAGAATGACTCACACAACCAAAGGACACTTACTAATTGTTAGGAGCAGTTGTGAGCATTAATCATCAATGCTTTTGAAAATTAAGGATTCCTAAAGATGGGGTACAGGTGACAAAAACCCAGAAACACAGAGAAAGAAACTTCTAGAAAGAGGAGAGGGAGGATGTGGAGGCAACTAAACATTTTTCTGGTATGTTTATTTGAAAGAGGACAGCTTTTACTAAAAATCAGGCCCCAAAATACTGATGTGCCAATAGGATAGTATGGCTTTGTGTATGACACTTGGTAACCCTACCTGCCTGCTGTGATGCTCTGGAGAGGTGCCAAACCTCCTGAGGAGTTGCTCATTGATCCTGCTGGGCACCCAGGATCCATGTGAAACCTGGAGGACAGCTCCTCTCCACGGCTTTTTGCCCCTCAAGGGGGATTTGCAGAGCTGGGTGAACACTGGGTGCACTCAGTGCGTCACAGTGTGAAGGTGGCCTGGAGGAGACACTCTGACTATTTTCAAATAGCTGAATTCTTCTCTTATTTGTAAGAATCCACCTGTATGTCTCAGCTGACATCTCATACTTGTGTGTGTCTGTTTTGTTAGTTGGTTGATTGGGGCTTTTTCCAACAAATGCATTTGCATGATTGAGGGAGATTTTAAACATTCATGATTTCTTAGTTATTGCAGTCTGAGCTTGGCCTCCTGTGTGTATTCTGTAGGGGCTGTAGAGTCTACCTGAAGATGGGATCAGGCAGGTGTTCAATAATCCAGTTTTTGAAGCCCTCAAGCAAATCAAACACTCAAGAAACTCTGGCAGCTATTTGCCAATAACCTTATAAACAACATTCCTAATGCCCTGACTCACATGGCAAGCACAGAATCCTTCAGTGTTGGAAACACAACAAATTAGAAGAATCAATGGGTCAGGGGGGACAAACAAACAAACAAAACCAAAACCAAAACAATGAAACCACATTAAAATAACAGTTTTGAAATAGGGTGAATTTAATAGCCTCAGAAAACCTCTTCTGTTTGTCAGGAGCTTGGTCCCATGCTCTTGTCCTGCTTCTTGGAGATGGGTGTCCTAAATATTGTCCTAGAGAAACATCGGTGGTTACTGCTGGTAGCTGGGAGTGTGGATGAGGAGGCCAGGTTGGAGTGGTCAGGATTTGGCCAGGCTGCCTGGCAGATTTGCCTCTGGTTTTGCTGGACACTTCCCTTCATTCCTGTGTGGTCCCTCAGGGATCCTGGCCAGGTACCAGCGAGCATCCCACAGTGACTTGTCTGCCTCCAGAGCTTTGCAGCTTGTGGTGTTGTCACCCAGAGCCACCTCTGTAGCCATGATATTTTCTGAAAAATCCTTTCCTTAGGATTTTTTCTCCTGAGAAGCTGAGAGGCCTCAGGAACAAAATGTAAACAATGGTTATCTGCTGCTGTGGAATGCAACAGGTGATCTGTGATTGGTCTTATGTGGTTGTTTCTAATTAATGGCCAATCACAGCCCAGCTGGCTTGGACAGAGAGTCTGGGACACAAGCTGTTGTTATTCATTCTTCCCTTTTCTATTCTTAGCTAGCCTTCTGATGAAATCCTTTCTTCTATTCTTTTAGTATAGTTTTAGTATAATATATATCATAAAATAATCAATCAAGCCTTCTGAAACATGGAGTCAGATCCTCATCTCTTCCCTCATCCTCAGACCCCTGTGAACACGGTCACACTCCTCCCTCTCACAGCAGTACAGGTGGACCACAGCCCATTTGTGTCCACATTGAGTGGGGTTTGCCTGTTTGCCTCTCGGAGTCTCTGTGGTCAGGATGACCCCAAGATGTGTTAGAGAGTCTCTTTTCCCAGCCTGGAAGCTGAAGGAGTCAGGACTCTTCTGTTCTGGTTTTCAAAGTTGTTTATTTGCTATTATAATATTCTTTCTCCGACCCGCTGAGATCTGTCCAGCAGGTTGGGCTGAGGCACACTTTAGTTTTATACTAAAAACTACATGTAAATTATTTACAATAACTTTCCAATACATATTACCTATGTTAGACAGTGTGTTTCTACTCTAAACCAATCTAAAAGTGCCAACATCACCCAGAAGATGGAGGCTAAGAAGAAGAAAGAAGAAGGACAAGGCACACCCAAATCCCTCCATCTTGGCTTCTGAACCCCCATTCTAAAAATTCAAAATGCTGCTTTTCTATCTTGTAACAAACTAGCTATCATTCTACTTACACTTTTGTGGCTTGTGAGTCCTCATATAAAGTTGGAAATTGTTTTTTCCAAGGGCTAAAATCAAAGGCACAGGTGTTTTTGACTCTGTGCCAAGGTCTCCAAGCCACCTGTCAGCATCTCAAGTCCTCCAAGGCAGCCAGAGGAATTTCCTGGGTTCTGACATTTGCCAAGCCTGGGCTTGGCTCAGGCTGCACAGCAGCTCTGGGGTACATCAGAGATGTGGAGACAAGATATGATCCTGCTGACCACACAGAAGAGTTGTTTTCCTCAGTGCCCAGCATGAACCACCCTGCTGAAATGAGCTTCTCTGCTGGCCCTCAGCATCTGGCAACCAGGGAGGCAAAAGCAGTGGCCAAACCCTGTCCTGCTGTCTCAGCACAACATTCTGAGCAGAAAACAACCTCTGTCCAAGCAATTAAACCAGGTGACTAAGAGGAGCTAATGACACTTGCAGCTCTCACCTTCCCTGTGCTTGAGGAGATGCAGAACTCCTGGCTGGGCTCCTTTCCCTGAGATGAGGGGCTGCCACCCTCTCATGGCTGCCAAACACACAGGAGCTGCTCACCTTCCACCATGAGATTTTGGATCAAGGATTTGGTATTTCTAAAGTGCTCTCTAAAACACATCCTCAAGAAATAGTCTATTCTTCCTAAGCTTGTTGCCTGTCAGTGGCAGAGGAGACTCTGTGCTCTGGGTAGGAATAAAGGGTCACAGGGGTGAGCATTGCAGCTTGTTTTTCCTAAGGATCTCTGGCAGCATTGCAGCTCATTTTTCTTAAGGATCTCTTGGACAAGAGCATGAGCAGCTTGAGAGGGGTTGCTGTTTGCATACAGATTCACAGAATATTCTGAGTTGGAAGGGACCCACAAAGATCATTGAGTTCAAAGTGGCCTGCACAGGGATCAAACCCAGCCCTTGGTGTTATCAGCACCAGCGAAGCTAATCTTGGTGTCAGGAACTGTGGAATTGGGCTGAGCCCATAGCTTGACCTCAGCCACATAAATTTTTATATTTTCTACAAAAGGTTGTTGAATTGTTCAGCAACCCTGCAAAATTGCAATTTTTTTTCCACCTGGCTCAATTAGACAACTGTGAAAGAGGATTAATTGCTCTGAAATCAATAGTGCAGCAGTGCAGCCATGCTGACATCAGCACAAAATAATGTCAACACAGGAAAATGTAGATTGGGTATGGTAATCTAAAACAGTTTTATACTATTTGCATACACATAACTACTTTTTTGCACTCGTTTTATATCTATTACAATGATTTAGTGGAAGTCAGTGTAGACCTACTCTACAGCAACTGAGAGAAAAATTTGGTTGCATAGAATAAAAGGTCATTTTCCACAGCCATCCCTGAAACACATGTCAGTAAAGGAGAATATGAACAATAAATTCTCCCTAACTGGATAAAAATACTTGCGTTCCACTCTACAATAGTAATTGATTTGGACGTGTGGTTGGTGCTTTGAGATGATCTAGTAATTGATTTTAAAACAGATGGCAGCTGTCAAATAAGCATTTGTATTTATTTGATGTTTCTATGAGAACCCTTGGGCTTTCACTATCTCAGAAATCTTTGTTTTCTCCTTTCCTAGACCCTCTTGCTGTTCTCTGATCTCTCTTCCTCTCATGTTCTTTTGATGCATCCTACTGACAATTTCTTTTGAGCTTTCTTTCCCAATGTAAACCACAGGCTTTATGTCAGGCTTTGATTTCATTTTGCTTGAAATTCCTTTTTATTAACAGTTTTAATAAAACAGCAAAATGTCTTCAGCACACCAAATACTTCATAATCTGAGCATCAGCTACAATACATCACACAAACAGAACCATTGGTTATGCTCCCCAGAATTGCTGTAGTTTACCAAATCAGCAATAAATAACACTGGTCCTGAGAGCTTTTGAACCTTAAATTGCTGATATCTTCGATTTTTTAATTTATTTTATTTTTAGAGATAGAAAACCGTGGCAAAGGTACAGGTTAGACTGTCAGAGTATTGGCCTGGCCAAGCATCTTTGTCTTCTTGTGCAAGTCTCTCTTTTTGTTAACTCACACTTAAAAATTACAAGTTATTTGTGTCTTCTAACAAGAAGGCCCAGGAAAAGGTGTTTTGGTTTGTTTTTTTTTAATTGTAAGTTATCTTTTTTATCAGTTTTTTCTCCTGATATCATTGGAAGCAATCCCTAAGCTACCAATGGATTTTTCAGCCAGTCACTGGTGAAGGCTTCATCTTTTCCAAACAGCAAGCCAGAACTTTGCCACCCTCAGCAGAAAGGCAAAATTCACAAGTATGGCTCAGGATGGACAAAGGCTGCAGAACTATCTGGATTTTAGAAAAGCATGAAGAAACCTCCATGGCCATTTACATGTATGTGTTTATTAACAAAGAGGAACTCTGCCAGTCTAAGGCTCTGTGCAAGCCTGGGAAGTGGATTTGTCATGGAAATGTCTTTAGAAATGCCCCAGTGGCAGATTATGGTTCAGAACATTAAAACCATCTCAGTGGATTTACAAATGTGTTGCATACAACAGGGTTTTTTGTCCAGAACCTGCTGGTTGCCACAGAGGTGGCATAAGATAAAGGCCTGGTGCTTTTCCCTGCCTTGAGTCTATCAAGGAATTCAGAGGTCTGAATGCGCTTCACTGGACTGTTCAATGCTTAGACAGAGGTGGACATGATAATTATAAATGTTTGAGTTCTATGGCTAAAGCTGCTATACAAGTATCAAAAGGAATAGCAAAATCCACTTGTGATGATGTTTACAGGATTGGGGTGGATATTATCCATGGAGGAATGAGCCAGAGGATTTGTGGGGTCTCTTCCAGATTCATCTGCTGTGATTCCTTGAGAAGTTTGTTACCTGAAGTGAGATAAAAGTCTCCCATTTCACTGCTCTTACAAGTGCTGCTGGAATTAAATTGCAGTTTGAAACAATCTGGGTGCCTGCTTAATTTTACACATGCTGGGCTAATTTTTGATGACAGACCTACTAGAAATGTCCACCCAACTTCTGATCCACTGTTCATATTCTTTCCAGGGATTACCCACATGGTATCATAGCCAAATGCTACATCCAATCCCATATTAACCACAGCCTGTTACTTGGCAGCTGAGAACCACCACGAGGGACTTCTCCTTCTGCTCCCTGATGGTGCAGGAAACACATCCTTCAGAAGATACAGCACTCTCTCTTTGGGCAGCCTGGTTCACTCTGGGTATTTCTCAGGTCTTGATCCCAAAGACAGCCACCCACATAATGCACAAGTGCAGCAGCCTTGAATTCAGCTCAGGGAGTGTGGAAACCCGGGGCACTGGGAATATTTCTCTGTCTGCTCTGGGGTGCTCTGACCCTGAGGGTAGCACTGACTTTGACCCTCATTCATGGAGAAAGTTTCCTAAACTCTAGAATAGACCAGAATCCACTAGGGTGTGATGTAGATTGTACAGAGTAGTGTAGGTGTGTCAGTAGTGTATCTATCACTTAGGTGGGAAATTTGGGTTTTAGGATTTTTAGTATGTTGTGGATGGCAGCAAGATGAAGGGCACAGGGTGTCATCCTGGGTTTCTTCCTCATGCTTCTTCTTCCTTCTTCAGGGGTTTGGGTGGCATTTTATAATTGGGTGGAAAAGTCCACATTGCAGGGTTTTAGGGATCAGTTATTGGGTTAAAAAGGGAAATAATCCAGGTGTCAGTTCTTAATTGGATAATTTAGCTTTAAAAGACCATGGGACAAGAGATTGTTGGCCATTTTTGCGGTGCTTCTCCAGTGTGCTGAGCCTGGTGTGGACAGCGTGCAAAACTCCAGATAAGATCACAATAAACAAGAACCTGAAGACCAAAAAAATCCATTGTGTCTCTCTTTCCTGACACAAAACCACTCCAGAAGGGTCTCCCCCTGGGAGGGCCCAGCCAGAGTCCCAGAAGCCAGGGAATCAGCAACAGGTACCCTGACAAGGGAGCATTCCTCTCATCACACCTCTGGTATTTCCTCCAGCTGCTGTTCTCCTCCAATGACATTGAAGTCCCTAAGAGGGATATATGCCCAGTTGTCACTGAACATACTCTGACCTAGGACTTCAAATTCTCTTCCTGAGGGTCTGGCAACTTAGAAGACTCTTGGTTTCACACATTTGAAATGATCATTCAATTGAGCCATACTCAACTAGAAAAAAAAGGATTAAAACACACATCCTGTAACATTCCCTGAGCACAAACACATCACTGGCCAATACATGTCCCCACTGAAGAGTCACCACTCAAGAGCAGGGTCATCCAGCTGTTTCAGAGTGATTCATTACTAAATGTGCTGAGATGGAACAACTTGTCTCAAACCCTGTGCTTGAAGCCAGCCAGCAATTCTGAGCAGCCTTTGTTCAGCTATGGCAGCCACACACTTTATTCTCATTATTTTTCAAGTTTGCATGCCTTGTTGTGGCTGGCAGGCAAAACTGTGGAGAAAGAAAGAGACCAAGCCAGCAGGATCTGACTGCGAGGAATATCAGCAGCTCACTCACAGCATCCTGGCATCATGAGGCACTCAGTGACTGCAAACTCCGGGGAAGAGGGCAAAAGTTTTGATCAATTGTTGCCTCATGCTCTTAGTCAGGTCATGATCCAAATATGTTAGGGGGCTTTAGTGTATAAGGAGAATCTGTTTTTTCACACATGAGGCAGGATCTGAACTAACTTTAGAAAAACTCAGCAGTTTTGAATGAAACTGATTTTCAGAGCATGTGCTAGATGCAAACACAATGAATAAACTGTCTACAAGAGCAAATTGCAAATAATTTTTTCTTTCAGCTGAAAGAACTTTCTGGTACTAATCCATTCTGTAGTCCATGAGACTGTTCTCTGGTTTGCTAAAACTAACTGATCTCTCTAATAACAGTAAGGTCCTGGCTTTGTTTCAAGGCAAAGGTTCACTCAATTAAATCTCATTAACAGAGGACCACAAAACCTGCACTAAAACCTTTCTGGGTATGTGACCTTCAGCAGAACTGCTTCATTAAGTCTGAGATCCTGGAGAAAATGTTTGCTGAATAAAGTCATTCCTAATTAATGTTAAAATGTCAATGATTCATGTGCCATCCATCTTTACTCCTTTTCCTTTATGCTCTTCATTATCTCTTTAATGGGAAACCAATATAAAAGTCAAAAGCAGAATCTTTTAAATGTACATATAACAGGTGGGACAATGCAGCAAAGCAAATTTGCCAGATGTGCTTTCCCATGAAACATTTGTAACCTCCTAAATATCTTTCGAAAACCCCACTTCTCTGCTGCCATTAAGAATTGATTAATTAATTTGTTATTTCTGAAAACCATATGTATAGAGGATGAGCTTTCCCTTGCACCCTTTCTGATGTTACCTTGAGTTTTATTCCAAGCCATATGCAAGTCTTGATTAACAAAGTGTTTATTTACCCTGTGATGGATATAATTGTCTGTTCTCCAAGGATTGCTCATCCAATTTTTATTTTTTTTAATTAAACAGCGTCTGGTGAGTTTTTACTCTTCAGACCTGAGGGATGTCCTGGTTGGACTGGGGGGTCATCAGAGGGTGCTGTACAAACCTGGTGGGTCTGAACTCAGAAAATCCTCACCCCTTTTTCCAATAAGCAGTGATGGCAGCAGATATTGGGGCTGCTTGGACCTGTGCAGCAGGACTTCATGGTGAAGGCTTAGAAACACTCGATAGCCTCTCTAATTTTTATTCTCACATGAAAGTAATGGGACCCATCTTCCTGCCCATCAATCTGTACAGCATATGCAAGCCCTTCTGGTGGTTTAAATAGGAATGACTCACATGATATTAAGCCTCTTAATGAAAATGTATTACATTATTGTCTTTCACAAAATGGGAGGTTTAAAAAGCCAAGTTAATGTCTTCCAAATGTCATTTACTGGAGACACTTTGGATCAAGAGTGAATTTTATAGCTTTTCTGCAGATCTGTAAGATGAACTCATCTTTACAATGAAGGACATTCAATTACATGAAAATTATTAGAAATAAGCAGCTATTTAAATTTGAATTTGAATTTAATAAGAACTAGGTTCTGACAGTCTTAAAAATAATTTCACATGATGGCAATATTGTTTTCTCCTTACATGATTGAACTCTGACATGTTTGCATTTGCATTTTTCTGAGCACCTTTTCATTGGTAATTATATTACTGAAATCTCAAAAATCCCAAATTTCAGTGGTATAAAGGATCAGTCTCTAATCCTGGCTACTTATGGCAAATTGCCTTGCAAAAGTGATTTAAGAAATGAAACAGGGATAAAAGTCAAGATGGTATCCAAGGCACAGACTCTATGGCCTGGCATCTTGAAGTTCCAGCCTTTCATAAGTTACAGAAAATTTCTATATTTATTTATTCCCAACTGGCAACCAAACTTAGGAATATTTAAATTGTTGCTGAAGCACTTGTATAAACACTGTTTAAATTGATTGACATGTGTCTAGTCTGAACCCTAATGATGTGCAGGACACATGGCAGGAGCAGCAGTGCCTTTTATGCTGCCATGAGTGTGTGTACTAATATGAATAATTGGGTGTTTCTTCAGCAAAGGTAATTAAGCCTAATAACCTATAAATACAGAGTAATTGTTATCAATTGTGCTCATTTGTGTATGTGGCATAATTTGATGAGTATTTTTGATTGACATTCCTGTGGCATCCTCCCTGTGCTGTGATTAGACTGGGATTTTCGTATCTGCACTCTTTCATTATTGCTAACTAGTAATTTACCTCTAATAGCCTTTTCTTTTCTGTTCTCTCTCTCTTTTTTTTTAATTAGAGGAGATCTTGAAGACTCACATTGCTCATTGGTGGTCTCCTGATGGCACCAGGTTGGCATATGCAACAATTAATGCCTCCAGAGTCCCCACCATGGAGATCCCAATATATACAGGCATCCTTTACCCTACTGTTAAAACATATCGTTATCCAAAGGTAAGGGAAAATAAAAATATAATTCCTGCTGCTCTATCAGAAAGAAATAATTGTTTATTTCCAGTAGGCTCAGACAGGAAACTAATAATGCACACTCAGAAGCAATGAAAATAAACAGATCAGCTGTTCCTCAGCAAATGTGCATTTAGCACATTCTTTAGCTGCATTTGTAAAATTGCACTTTTCTGGTTCTGTGAGAATTAGTAACTCTATATACAATGAAAATAAAATTTAAAAATCCTTGCTTTTTACACACAAAAAAAGCAATTGTGCTTCCATGTTGGAACAGGTGGAAGCTGATGTTAGCTGTGGGTTTGTCTCCAGGATGGGTTTGTTGGTGTCTGAGGGCTTGGAATTTCTTTATCTCTGTCTTTGGATATGTTTCTATATTTAGACATGTTTCTATATTTAGATACATTTCTCTATTTAGATTTTTTTTTATTGATAGATTAGATGGATAGATAGACAGATAATAGATAGATAATGACAGATAGATATAGATGATTGATAGATAACAGATAGAGATAGACAGATAGATAGATATAGATAATAGATGATAGACAGATAGATACATAGATAGACAGACACATATATTCTATATTTGCATACATTCACTTTTGTATAGAAGGAAAATGTAGTATTTGGACTTAGAATATCCAGGACAGCCTAATGTCAGAGGAGACAGTGGTTTTAGAGGTTTGCTGTGCCTGAAAGACAGAAAAAGACTTAAGAGTCAATCTGCCCTTGCCTGCAGACCTGCAGGGAGTGCACAGCACTGGCACAGCTCTCCAGCAGCACAGACTCACTGCTGCTGGTATTGCTGCCATTTCCTGCTCTAAAAGCAGCACA
Organism: Molothrus ater; assembly: GCF_012460135.2. Taxonomy (NCBI): domain Eukaryota; kingdom Metazoa; phylum Chordata; class Aves; order Passeriformes; family Icteridae; genus Molothrus; species Molothrus ater. The sequence continues at coordinate 8,124,554 of NC_050478.2, forward strand.
GGGGGGTCTGCTGCACTCATTCCTTCTGGGTTTCTTGCTTTAAGCACTGGTTGCCTAAGACCTGACATGCTGGTTCAAATTGGAGCATACTTTAGCAGGAGAGATACCCACAAATATGCAGGTTTTGTGGAAATCAATGGTTCAGCAGGAGATGCCCTTTCCTACAGTACTAAATGGATCAGTATTTCACTATATCAACCATCATGCTATTAGACAATCTTTTGTCAAAAGGTGCAGGAAATAGCAAAATTTCTAGCTGCCATGAAAAGTAGGGTTTTTTACTAAGGTTAGAAATGTCCTGAGTAAAATTGCCCTTTTTTTTGTGCCTGCCAGCCTCTCCACACCTCTGTACCACATCCCTAGATTTGCAAACTCCCTGTGAAAGATCACAGCAGTCCAATCCATATCCTGGTCAATGGGAATGCTTTTCATAACCCACGCAGATGCAATAAATCAAAACCATTCTGTGGTTGATGATAGGGTATGATGGTATGATATGGTAATTTATTCTTTTCTAAAATCCAGGCTGGAATGGAAAATCCAACTATTTCTTTGCACGTGATTGGTCTGAATGGACCCACTCATGACCTGGAAATGACTCCCCCAGATGATCAGAGAATGAGGTAGGTGCTTTCTCACCCTTCAATGCTGGCCTCAGTTCCCTTGGGGTTTTTTCAAGATAATTTTGCAGTTTTTAACACTGGGCCTTTCTGTGCTGCTATCAAAAAGTTTCATTTTGTGTAAATCTGCTTTTTTTTCCCATTTACTTGTCTTTTTACATGTATTTTATAGAATGCTATATTATAACAGACTTACACTGAGTAACTTTGAAATAATCCAAACAGATGTATGCAAAAGAAGATGTATGACCTGTGGCCAAATCAAATGGGTATTTGCCTTTCAAAAATACAAGTTCAGACCTGTGTACAGCTGGTGGGAATTCAGGATCACAGTATCCCCATCACAGTAACAGAATGGTGGCTCCTGAACAATATAATTTCTCTTTTGGTAGCATTCTCTGTAAACAGAGAGACTCAGAAAGGTTTTAATTACAGCAATAATTTCTGACTGCAGGATCCAAGTGTTGTTCATAAATTTGTTCTATATGGTTATGGGTGGCCATAATTTATTTAGTTGCAATCAATATTGCAAAATGATGCAAAATACATCATAATTAATTAGTGCCTGTATATTTCATCAAAACCATGGCAATTGCCATCTCTCATCTCTAGGGATGATAGAAGTAGTGCTGCCAGAGCAATAGGGGTGTATTTTCATTATGCATATGTTTTCTGAAATGAGAAGATTAGTGTGATAAAATGTTATTAAAACAGGCAAGAGGGATGTACTGTACATTCAGTTACAGAAGGGAGTCTCAAGAAAGCAGGGGAAGCTGATGATAAGGATCTTCCAGCAGACACATCCTAGCTGAAGCATTTCAGTGTGCTCAGTGCAGATGATATAAGGACAGAGTGGTATTTCGTGTTCTTTTTATCTGGAGCAAAGTGATTTAGTACAATTAATAAAGCTGAGAATAAGGTGGAGATATGCCACGGCCTTTTTTCTTTCAAAATTGAAAGAAGCCAGAAATTTTCTACAGAAATTGGATATTTTTCAGTTAAAACAAAAAATAAAATAAAATAAAATAAAATAAAATAAAATAAAATAAAATAACAAAGAAAAAAAAAACCAAGCAAAGCTGATGATGGGAAAACATTGGTGGGGAAATGTACAATATTGATCACTTGTCCTTTTTAAATAACTTTCATTCTGAACATTTTTATCAAGTTTTCTCCAATGCTCTGCTCTTCTGTGAAAAAAAGAAAGTGAAGGGAAGGGGTTGAAATTGAAGGGTGAAAAGTAGTCAGTGCCTGACAGGCATTTTTTATTTTGGTGAAAACTACTGGACCTCAAGAGTTTCATCTGCAGATGGTCAAAATTTGATCATCACCCAGCTTATTTCTCATATTTGCATCTCAGGTGGCAAATTGAGGGATTATGTTATCTCCCTCAAGTGCAGAAATCCTCACTGGCCCTTGCATGGGCCAGAAACAAATAAATAATGGAAAAACTCAGACAATTCCAGTCTGGATGTGAGGCAGTGTCTGTGCCCAGGGACCATGGGCTGGGCTGCTGCCTGTCCCTTGGCCTGTAATAAATCCCTGTCTGTTCTTTGTGCTGTTTGTGACTTTGGCCATACTGTAGATATTCATATTGTAGAGTCACACGTCATGTTTGGGATTCCTGCCTCCAGGAAGCAGCCATGGAAAGCTGGGGCATGAACGAGTCTGCTGCACAATTATCTCAGTCTCAGATGATTCAAATCAAACCAAAAATGTCTTTACTGGGATGTGGAAGTCCATTGCAAAACTCAGGATGGCTTCACCCTTCCTGGCAGGGCTCAAGCAAGGTGTCCCTTCCATTTTGCTGTGCTGTGGATGTCTGTAAATGCAGTGCTCAAGGATAGATTTTGTTCTGTGGAAGAAACAGGATCTCCCCTAAATCAGCTCCACATAAAATGTGGGACAGGTCAGGCAGAGAGGGTTTGGGAATTGCACTGATTTCCCATTTCTCTCCACTGGTGCTCAACCAGTGCAGCTGCAGGAGCAGCAGATGTTGAACATTAGCTGAGATGAATCACACATTCTTGTCTCATTTTCCTCTGCAAAATGAGAACCATAAAACTTGGGTGTCCGATAGAAGAGATGTGAAGGGAAGTAAATGAAATTAAAGACTCCCCACTACCCAAAAACTAGAATAATGACTATCCAGGTATCTGCAGTTATCTGTGGGCTGGGTTATCCATGGTCTTGATGACTGGAAGAGGGTTCAGAGGGGAATTGAGACTCCATACCCTTCTCTGGGGTGGTAGGGAAGACCATGATTCACCTAAAATAATAATCAAAAGTTCCTGAGAAAGAACTGTGGCTCCTGTGTTCAAACACTGAGAGGGATGTAAAAATTGAATATATGTCCTTGAAACTTTAAATTGGATTTATAGAAGAAATGCTCCAAGCCACAATAAGTACTACAATCACATTCCTTTTCTGGGGAGACTGAATCTGCTCAGTTCATTTTGGAGAGAAAGAAGAGACAGTTATACAATTTAATTTTGCTGTGTTGTTTTTTTTTTTCCTCTTAGGGCCTACACTGTTGCTGATGAAGAGTAAAATTACAATTTTATTTCAGGCTCTAAATTTTCAGACTGCTGTTGTCTCACCTGGGCATATCCTTCCCCCCAGTGCAATGGATGCAAGCATTGAGGCCTTTTGTTCCTTTTCCCTGCAGCCAATTTCAGGCACTAAATATTACTGGAAAGTACAAAATCAATTTCCAGCTTGTTATTTTTCTAGACAAACAGACCTTTGTGCTTTTGCCCTTTCTCTTCAGTACATGCAGGAGCTCTTGCCAGAACACAAAGGGCTCTCCAGTGACACAGAGCATTATTTCCAACGAGAGCAACAATTCCTTATACATATTTTATAGCAAACAAATGAACTAATAAATTTTTTATAGACTGTATGCTGTAAAAAGTCTTATTATACTTTAAGGATGTCTTGGCCTACATGGCCCAGCAGTATTTATTGTAACATCACAGCTTTGGCAGTTCAGCCAGAGTTGTGCCCAACAAATGAAGTGGTGGAGCCCTGAATTGCTGCAGAGGTGGACATCTGGTAGCACCATGCCCTGGCTCTGAGAAGGCAAGCATCAGTGAATTTATTCCTGTATTTTCCTGCCCAGCCCAGGTGGTTGCAGTCCTCACTATTGCATGGGACTTTTCCTGGAGATATCAATTACAGGACTGTGCAGCCCACACCCATGGTTTGCTCCAAGTATCATCACAACCTGAAAATGTCCAGCAATAAGATGGTGCAGGTAGTGTAGGAGGGTGGTTTTGCTCATGCAAACTATCTCTGCTGATGTCTTTATGGCAACCAGCTGCATCTGCTTTACAGAAACCCTGTGTCACTCCAAACTCTATTCTTCTTACTATTTGTCTTTTAATACAGCACTCCTGGACACTTTGGTGTGTAGCCAGCACGCTCAGAGGCCATCAGCTTTTCATAAGCGTCAAGAACCCAACCATTGATAGTGATGGGTCTGAGTCAGCTCAGTTTAGTGTGCTCAGAATGGAAATGGTTTGCAATTTCTTTTCCACCTGTGCATTAATTTGTAGCTCCAGGCAGTTCAATCCTTCTTGGAAGACAGAATAGCTTGAAAGATTCTTTATCTCTGCATTCATCTCTTCTTTGAAAATAACTTCCAGAAGTGGCAGATAAAACACCTGCTCAGTCCTAAAAATGTCATTTTTAGGGGTTGAAATCCATACACAAAGCAGCCTGGATACACCAGGACATGATGTTCTTTAAAACCACAGCTCTCTCCTGGCCTGTTTGCCTGCAGCAGCTGCTCTGCCATGTGGCAATTCAGGAGGGCACCGTTGTGATCTGCTTTCTGTGTGTGTGTGTTTGCAGGGACTACTACATCACCATGGTGAAATGGGCCACCAGCACCAAGGTGGCAGTGAACTGGCTGAACAGAGCCCAGAATGTGTCCATCCTGACGCTCTGTGATGCCACCACGGGGGTCTGCACCAAGGTAGGAGAGGTTTGCAGAGCACTCACTTGCCATCAGTGTCCAAAACCCATGCAGGGAGAAACTATTTCACTTATTTTTCATGATGAAAAGCCAGCTGGAACAGATTAATTTAGGCAAACAACATAAACATTGTTTAATTTTTAATTTTTTTTAACACCCAGTAATCCAAGAACACTCTATGTGTGTTTGAGAGAGAGTAATTGCCTGTCTTGATTACCTTTACCCACATACAAGCAACAATTTGCAGCCTAAATACCTTTGCAACATTCTAGCTGCATTATATGTAGTTATTAGCATTAAAACCAGCTCATGCTTATCTTAACTGTAGTTAATTAATCCCTTCTATAAATGCACTAATACAAATGATGTATTGATATAATGTATTGATATAATGTATATGATGTATTGATAGCAGATTCCATTAGCAGATTCCATCATTTAAACTGGCATGGGTTTCCACTATATAGACTTGTTCTAATACACCCATCCCTTGAAAAAGATCATGCAATTCTGTGCATAGAGCATGGTGAGAAGTTTTTTTTGCTTAATAACTTTCATTTCAGCCTTTATTTATTTATTAAGATTTATTTCTTTGGGGAATAATACATCTTGTGGATTTATGGGTTTTCTCTGTATGTGTAAAATGCTTTTTTGATCTAGTGAATGTCTATCCATTAGGGAGGAAAGTCAAGAAAAGCAGCCACTGGATTCCACTCCAGAATCACATATTTAAACAGTTTCTCTGTATTTCTGACCAACTTTTCAGCTCCAATCCAACAGTTTCATGCATTGTTAGGCAAAATATAATATATGACAAGTAGGTATTAATGATCTTTTTGTCTTTTAGAAACATGAAGATGAGAGTGATGCCTGGCTGCACAGACAGGTAAGAGTGATCTTCCCCATGTAGTCAAGTTTTTGGTAAGATAATTGCTTCACTGAGTTTTTCCCCAAAGAGAAAAAAAATATTTCCAGATTTGAGAGAGCTACTTGGAAGATGGCATGATGTGTATAACAGAAAAGAGCTTCTCAGTAACAAACAAGTTCTCAGTAAAGGTGCCATCCACTCTGGTAGGTCCCATAGTCCTTAGCCTGCAATTTAATTGTATTTAAAAGAGATGAAAAGCTGATGTGGGTGGGAGTATCTCTATAGGTACACATATATATATATATGTAATCACTGGCAGTATCTGTATAAGACTCATCAGCCTCAGAGGCAACCCTTCATTCCCCGCCCTGACTCTGTTGATGACAGTTTAAACACTATTGTGGTTGTTTTCTGGTCATTTTGTTGAGAGGATCTCTGTCCATCCAGAGACAAAACCAGATAGACTGTTGAGTCACTTAAATATCATATATAACACATGAACACATGCCCAGGAGTCAGTTTGTGAAGGGAGCTCAGATTAAATGAAGCTTTTTTTCAGAGAGAAGCTGTGATCTTGATTCAGCCACAACACCAAACTGTTTTTCAAGCCTTGTGTGAACACCAGACAGGGAGCAGCATGTCACAAAATACCTTGTTCAATATATTTTGCCAAGTCCAGATTTAAAGCATTTCAAATTTTTGTCACAGACTGTTCAGAGGAGCCAAGACCCTGTAGAAATGGCACTTCATCAGTTCACAGCAAGAACAATGTTCTCCTCTGTTCCAGTGGCTGTCCTGCAGCAATGGGCTGTGTGTGATGCACATGAAAATTGATTTTATGGGGAAATAGATTTTGTGCTCCAAGCATTTCAAATAATCTTTTGCTGATATAGAGTAAAAATGGTGCTGAAATATTCTTTACATTCATAAGGACTGTATTGGCTTAAGTAGGAAACAAAAGCTTAAAAGACAAGCCAAATCAAAGGGAAATTCAATTGTCCAGATATTGTATATTAAAAATAAAAACAAAACAAACAAACAAACAAAAAACCCAACAAAAATATCATCCTTAACTGGCATTATTTATTTTATAAGTTTGAAGGCAATAGCAGTAAAATAATCCTTCCATTGCTATTTACTGCAGTATAGTAGAATCTGTGTTTTATATTATTAATACAGCATAGTAGAACTTGTGTTTTTACACTGCTGTGGTTATTTAGTCACCTACCATGTGGACAGGCATTAAAAGATAGTGCTTTATCCTCATATCTGAAGTAAATGATCTGTCAGTCTCTAATGGGCCTGCTCCAGGGAAATACATTTTGTTTTACTACATCTCCAAAAAGCATATACTTAGCTTGAGAGCACACTCTTAGTTTAATGTTAGAGAAGGATGTTCATTACAGCCAAATGAGTCAGATATCTCAGTGCTAAACCAAAATAACATTTTCTATGGACTTTGGAGACATTTGATAGCATCCTTCAAAAGCTATTGTAGCAGTCTGAAGAATCATATAGCTCTTTTGCCAGTATTTCTGACAACAAAATTACTTAAAATTCTAGTTTTGACTGAAAATGATTACTGGGGTAATTGTATTTTCTATATTTGCCTTTTATTCTATGACACATTAATCTAGATAGCTGGAAAGGTATTTTCATGGCATGTGTGCCTGACTATGAGGATGATGTGAAAATGTTAAATGTTAGTCTGGGTCCACTAACCTCTTCAAGAAGGAGATGAATTGCACATCAACCTCTTCAAGAAGGAGATGAATTGCACAGAAGGAGCTCAGGAGTGTGGCTTGGCTCAGGATGAGACTCCTTGGTTGAGACATTTTAATATAAGTGTTTGCCAATGAGCCCTGTCCCCTCTGGTGACACCAGGGTGGTGGCAGTGGGGTCACACAGCCAAGGGACCCAGGGCTGGGTTCAGCCTCGTGAGCAGTGTCCCAGTTTTAAATCAGCAGGACCAAGGAATCTAACCTTGTTCTTTAAAACATTCCTTCAAAATGTTCCATATGCCTGGTTTGAAAGGTTTTTTGCCCAGGTTTTACCTTTTTCCTGGGAATTTAATAGGGACAAACAGTCAGCTGGGAGCAGGAGACAAGACACTCACCAGGGACATGAGGTCATCTCCAAGGATGACAGGGTTGACTTTTTTCAGCTGTCTGAAATCCTGGGACTTCTGAGATAAAGCATACAAGCCATGAATTTGAATTTTGTTGTTTAGTAGTTTTTAGTAGACTCAGTGGCATTTGAAAGTCCCTGAATGGAAGGTCATAGTAAACAATCTCATGCTTCCTTCTGGGCTCAAGTTCATGAATATATTTTATGCAAGTCCAAAATCTTTGGAGAGCCTCTCTCCAACACAGGCAAGGAGAAATAATGCAGCCACTCCCTGTGCAGCTAAAAAATAGAATAAAGGACTCAAAGTATAATGAAGAATATTTTCACAGGATTTGTTAGAAAGTATCTGTCACTCTTTGTCAGATGAGGTGGCACATGTTCACTAAAACTGTCCAGGGACTCTGCAAGTTTATTCTTCTTTTAAAGTTTATACTTCTTTTATTTATGTACTTGCTTGTGCACTTCTGAGCACAAGAGCCACACTGAACTTCACTCATACTTTTTCTTAAATGCACAAACTGTTTGAAACACTAATTATGGCTGTAAGCAATTTTGTTTCAATTTCTGTGAAGAAGTTTTTTTCCAATAGTTCTGGGGATGGTCATGTACAGGCAATGATTCAGCAAGAGAGAAATCAGGCAATTTCTGAGCACCTGCTGATGATAAACTTTAGTGGCATTTTAATTGTTTTATTTATTTAATTGTGAATGTGGCCTGAAAAAAAGATTTAATTAGAAACCAGGGTGCAATTGCAACTCCACCAAAGGCTGCAGTCTTTGGCATTGACATTGGCAGGACTAGGAGACCATAAAATTGTTTAGAGACCTATAACCTTCAAACCTGCCTGCATGGGCTGGCTGCCCTCCCCTGATAACAGCTTCTTTGGGTTGCATTTTTCTTTCCAGTCCTATTTGCCCATTGTTTTAGATGACCTCAGTCTGAAGCTAAAGACTCACTCTCTTAAAAGGTGGGGATGATGAAAACCTGGCACCATTTTTCTTTTACTACTCCCTTGCTTTAATCCTGCATGATAAGCCAGTAATGATTCTTACATGTAGTTAATAGGAGGTTTGAAAAGAGATTTTTATTTTAAAAACAGAGTTCAGAAGAACTTATAAACAGGACCCACTTCTTCACTCTGTAATGCCCTTTTGCCATGCAATTATCCCATAATTAAACTAATTCTAGCCTAAAGACAGAGGATGCATCAGAAATTGGACCCAGAGTTCCATAACTCAAATACTCAAATTCATCTGCCAGAGATAAAAAAGAAGCTCCTGGCTACAAAGAATCTTTTTGGTGTTTAAATGAAGAGTTCCCATTTCACCCAGTGGAGGGGATCTGTACCCAGAGACATTGGATCCTCTCCAGTGGTTGACCCTGATTTTTGGTGCTTCAGAGATGGCCAAAGGTGTGGTGCACCCAGCCACAGAAGAGGATGAGGACAGGGATGAGGATGAAGATCAGCATTGCCCCAGGGGCTGAGTGTGTCAGGAGATGGAAGGAGATCTTCCCCCTGTGTCCTAAAGAGGAGGTGTCTGCATTGTCCCATTAGAGTCAATGCACATTGGGTGTTTTCTTTGTTGAACTTAAACAAAGTGTTTAGCAAGGGATTAAAAGAATTCATGTCACACCTATCTGTTTATCAGAGCTATGGGCCTGTGACACAGAAAGTATTGGGACATTTCACTGAAAGAATAATTTGACAACACAGCAAAATCATTAATTCTGGGATCTGGGCAAAGGTGGGTCAGACACAGAGGGCAGGAGACTGCTGAGGAAGGGAAAATGCATCAGAGAATCAATTGGAAAGGATCCAGTTATTCAGATTAATTTGTTTCCTTTTTAAAACCTGAGGATGAACCAGAAAATCATAATTCTTATGGAAGTATAACTCTCAGTCAGAAATAAAACCGACATGCAAGGAATGTGCTTTGCCACTAATTTCTATGAGGAAATGTGTCCAAGAGCATGTGAGGCACTGCAGAAGAGCAGGAGGCTGGGAGTGTGTTGAGCACAGACAAAGCAGTGTGGAGCTGCAATGTGTGGTGCTGAAATGTGATGATTGTTTGCCTCGTGTTAATGTGTGGGTGGGTTTGGTGCAGCTGCACTTCTGTGCCCACTAATCTTTCATAAATTCCAGCTCACCCTAAATCAGATAATTTCTCTTTCAAACATTTGTCCTGGTGTGTGTTTGATCATGCAAATCCTCAAGGTCAGAGACACCTGTGCACTCCCCACCATCCTGCACACACCTTGTCTTCCCTTGTTTTGCCAGAGAAGTCTTAGGTGGCTGCAGATCCAGTGATTCTCAGGGATCCCTCTCCAAACACAACTGAATACACTCTACCTTTTTCTCTTTAATTGTTATTCTTTACACCAGGACTTTGTACTCCTCTCTAGGATCTACAGAAGCTCAGACTGCATTTAGCATTGTGCCCTCATCCATCCTGATTCTGCCAAACTCAGGATAAGCCCCTGAGGCACTCCTTGTTTTATTTCTCCTGACCATTTGCAGATGAGTTGAGTTGTGCAGCTCTGAGCTCCAGCACTGAACCCTCCAGGAGGTTCTGAGCCTCCAGCAGCCTCCCATTACCTTCCCTTTTCCAATAAAGCTAAAGTATTTGGTGGCATAACTTCCTCACATTTCACTATCCTCCACAACAAAAAGATTACCAACATTTGAGACGATACCCATATCCTTTAAAATGTATTAATGAAACATGAATTTGTTCAATACCTTTTTTCACCTACTGATTGCAGCTGTGTCTAGAATCCTCCTGTGGCAAAAACTTCCAAACATTCCATACCTGCTGCATAGTAAAAGTATTGTCTTTTACTAGCACTAAACTGATCTGTTATTTTCCAGGAGGTCTGTCCTGTTCTATTATTGTGGGATTCAATCAACAACAGTTGACAAAAGGTTTTGACAGTTCATATCACATGCAGAATACTTTAATTATGTGCCCAGTGTAGCTCCCTAAATTATAAAATCCTGTTCCAAGAGAATTTCAGTCTGTCTCTCCATTTACCCCCTGGGTAAGTCACCATCTCTGTCACAAAGTTCTGCCTCATTCATTCATGTGTTGCCTTTCCAGCAATGGAACATGCAAGCAGACTGTCTTGTATCATCAGCCCAGTGCTCAGTCTCACATCTGTCACCTGTGCCATGAACCTCTGTCCCCTGCAGCTCTGAATGAACCTCAAACTCTGCAGCACAATGCCTGCTCTCACTGGCAGAGACATATTGCTGGAATACATAATGCAGGAGGCACAGATATAGAAATGGAGGGTGAGCTCATTGCTACCTACCTCAGGAAAGGAAAACCTGTCCAGAAGAAGGTTTGCCTGAGCTATCACAGTCATTATTCAGTGAGGTTTCTGCTGTCATGAAAGACATTTGGAAATAATATAGAGTTTCGTGTTTCAGGCTCCAGAACAATGTCAGAAATAAATGAAACCATTATTTCATTGAGCTGCAACAAGCTGCAAATGGGCACATTTTAAAATACACTGAAAACATAAGCAGGGGAAAATAAAAGGCAAAAAGAACAGTTTGAACACCTAATAGAGCACTGACAAATCTGATAAATAGCAGAAAAGAATTAATCAGTAAAGAACAAAGGAGCAAAGGAACACAGAGTAAGAATAATGTGTTAGCTTATGGGAAATAAAAATGTTTATTCTTTTGCTGTGCCATAAGTCTCCATGCACAATCAGATTCCTGCTGGTTCAGTGTGGTTCAGTGCTTGGCATGTGCCAAGCAGAAAGTCAAGGGCTTTGATTAACACTGAACTGCAGAGGACCCAGAAAAGGCTGGCAATAATCTCCTTGTGGATTGCCCTGGATAAAGAAGGGTTAACAAAGCCCAGCCAAGGAAGGGCCCATCCAGGCACAGAAAATCCTGATATCACAGGACAGCTTCAGCAGAGGTTCAGCTTATTATTCAGTGCCAGCTAGCTGAGACTTGGAGTTAGCTTCATGTAGCCAGTCCTGTTGGTACAGTGCTCCTGTGTCCCACCACACGGACCACCTGAATCCCACCACATGGACCATCTTTCTGCCTTCCCTGGTAATCTGCTGTTCAACCTCTTCATGTAGTGGAGACTTCTCATGTGCCTCAGAGCTCTTGTTCACAAAAAGAATGCTCCCTTCAGGAGATGCTTGCTTGCCACATGCGGTGTTTGATTTTCCTTCTGCTGAGTCTCTTCTATCTCTGGAGGGAAGTTCCAGTCACCCACTAAAAGTCAATCACCATGTTCACCTGGGAGCTCTGTGTCAAAGAGTTCTGCAGGAGATCCTCTCCTTCATAAATAATTCAGTGAGATAAGCATTTGTAAGGCAGCAGAAAAAGACAGCAGTTAGATGCTGTTCAGCAGTGTTTCCCCTGGAAGAACACAGAGGTTCTTCCAGCAGGACAAACAGGGTTTGTCACAGCAGTTCCAAAGGCTCCAAGTGCCTCAAGCAGCCAGCTGTATATGTGCATTTTGGCTTTGAAAATGGCAATTGACTTTATAGCCAAGGAACTCTCCTTGCTGCCTGTCCTCCCCCAGCTGAAAGGTGTCTGCTTTCCCAAGAGCAAGAAGCAAAGCTCAAACTTCCTCCAGTTTTCAGTGGGCTCTTTGTTTGCCTCAGCTTGCTGTCAAAGAGCACTTTCTATTTGCTGTGAATTCATTTACAGGGTGTTGGAGGGCTGAGCAATTCTAAATACAACCAATTAACACTAATGCACCCCTAATTTTGCTGCTTTTGCAGAATGAAGAGCCCGTTTTTTCCAGGGACGGTCGGAAGTTTTTCTTCGTCCGGGCCATTCCCCAGGGAGGACGTGGCCATTTCTACCACATTGCCATGTCATCCTCACAGGTAACTCCCTGCTGCTGCTTTGGGTCTCACCTGAGGCAGACAGCAATAAAAAATAGTGGCTGTGCTTGTAGCAATGAGATGGGGAGGTGCAGATGTAAAAAATTCTTGGGCTTAGAAGAAAACCTCCGATGATGCTTCATTTGGGCATAAGATAATGTGAATTTCCAAAGAAAAAGGTCAGTGGACTGTCTCTTTCCAAACATTATTATTGTTTTGGTTTGGTTTTTGTGATTTTGTGATTACTTAGCTGTAGTTAAGTGAATAAGTGACCCTGCCATAAAGGATTAAACAGAAGCATGTGGGCATCTGTATTAGAGGAAGGGGTTTGAAGTTGCTCTGGGTTGAATTCACTTCATTATCTTCAGTGGAGTCATGGTTAAGATGATTCAGACTCTCTGTTCTTTCTATGCCTGCAGATTCAGAGAAACGGCAGGTGTAGTGGTGGAAATTGCAGATGTTTGGTTTATTTTTCATGGACAATGGAGCCAGAAGAGCTCCCTTTTTCACAAGTTTTAACAATAAAGAAATCTACTTCTCTTTTCTTTCTGGCAGGTCAACAGTAGCAATGATGATTTACAGGCTATTACATCTGGAGATTGGGATGTGACAAAGATACTGGCATATGATGAAAAGAGGCAGAAAATGTAAGTAGACTTTGGCCTGGCAAATCAGACTTCCTTTGTTTAGCCCTGGGCTCTGGGTTGGTTACAAAGGTTCTGTGTATGCACTGAAACCTGTGAGCATGAGGAGCTGGGAACAAGAAGGCAGAAGCTGTCTCCATTTTGGCTTAACCTCTCACACCATTACACTTATCTTGTGTGATTTTGAATAATCTGCACAGTTCAAACCTCTCTTTCTATGACTGTTAAATATATTGTGCAGATGAGTAATTTCTCCTGCTGTAACTTCTGATATTACCCACTGTAGGAAAGCAGCCTGTTTTCATCAACCACTTAGTCAGTTTTGGAAAGAATCTTTTGTTGACCTGCAAAAATACCAATGCAGTGGAAAAAAAATTAGGTAGAATTAAGAAAAAAAAAAGAAAAACAAGAAAAACGAGAAAAACAAGAAAAACAACCCCACCCTTCTTCACACTTGCTCTTTATGCTTTTAAAATAAGTTCTGTAAACATTCACTTTTTCAAATACACTTCAAAAAATTACATAAGAAAATATTTAGACAGCTTCTGGAATCAAATAACAGATTCCTTTCCTGAAAAACTTTTGGGTGGATACAAGGTTCTCAGCTCTCAGTTACTTAAGGGCACTGAACAGTGGAGTAAACAGTCTCTGGAATATGATAAACTTTGAGTGATCATTAAGAGCACAGTACTTCAGAACAATATAAAATCATAGAAATATAGAATCACAGAATGGCTTGGGCTGGAAGAGAATGAGCATCCAGTTCCAGCTCCCTGCCATGAGCAGGGACACTTTCCACTGGACCAGGTTCCCCGTCAAACCTGGTCTTGAACACTTCCAGGGGTGGCCTAAGTAGCAAATTAGCACCAAAGTCTTATTAGCATTTTAACTGGCCAGTCAAGCAGAAAATGCCAGACACAATTTGTAGACTCAAGATGTGTGCCCAGGCAAGTGCAGATCAGCAGGGATGAAAACCCTTCCTGGCATTGTTCACCCCATGGATGCTACATTAGCTCCTGTGCTCTAGCATTATCCACACAAAATGCATCTGGGGGTTTAAATCAGATTTCACAGGTGGGACTGAGGTTGGCCTCCTCCTGCAGCATCACTCTTTTACCTCCAGAAACTGCTACTGCACAGCTGAGCTTGTGTTGATTATCCAGAGAGGAGCTCAGCACAGCACAAGGAGAACAAAGTGTTCTTCAGCTTCAGGCTCTGCTTCCCATCAAATGCTGAGTAGATGTCTAACTTTCTTTTCCAAAGAAAATAATGTGGGCAGAAAAGTAAAAACTTCCCCTAGATGAGAGAAGAAAGATCTTTAAAAGAAATTCTGAGCCATGAATCTTGAGCTAAAAAGGTGGATGTCTTCCATTTAATCACTTGATCCTTTTTTGATCCACTGACACGACGAGGGTAGGACCCAAAGTTTTCCATGTTTGTTTTAATTGCAGTGCAGTATGCAATTACTTCCTTGAGCCTCTCAGTGATATGTCCCTCAGTATCCTTTCCTAGTTCAGTTTAAACTTCCCTTGCTTTTACAAGATCATGAAAATGGCAGTATGAATGAAGATGTTGCATGAGACACTTCTAAACACCCTTCTAAAGGTGCAATTCACTTTTATTTTCCCCCTCCAGCTATTTCCACAGCACAGAAGATTCACCAAGAAGAAGACATTTATACAGGTTTGTGCTTTACTAACTTCATATTCAGAATTTCCCATTTCTTCAGTTTTACACGAATCATAAGCAATTGCAGTAGGAGCAGTTTCTTAAGTTTTTTTTCTTTAATAGCATTGCAAGATCTGTCAGTGTGTCACTGGAAGAAACAGTGTAACCATAGCAATCAAAATGCTTGACACTTGGAAATGTTTTACATTTAGCAATTTTCTCATATCAATTCAAATTTTAAATTGTGTCAAGACTGACTATCACAAAAACATAGTTCACAATACAACTGCTTAGCACTTGAAGGAATTCAGAAATACATAAAATAATGGTATAGACTTTATACTTTATAGTCTTTATACTTTTCAAAAGAGGTTTTAAGAAATTTCATAGTAGCTCACCTCTTCATGAAACTGAAAAGAATTAACAACATTTTATGTTTACAAACCCCTTTTTGCAGTTCCAGAAGATTTTAGCATTGTCCCTAAGTATATGATGAGTAAAAAGCTGGTTTTACAGCAAGCTATTGGTAGTGTTGCCGTTGTGAAATATTGTGGAAGCAGATTACAGAGTGAAGGAAACACAAACTTTTAAACAAACATTTTGGAATCATTATTCCACTTGGCCTGTTTTTCTTCTCAGTCACGATGCTGCCATCACAATACCTGCAATGAAGGGCAGAGTTGGTGAAGGCATCAGTGGACAAGGGACAGTCAGTAAATTTTCCTTCTCTCACATATAGAGAGAAAGACATCACATCTTTTTGTTCCTCAGTGGGAAGGAAAGTAGAGCAAAGTAAATTACCTGTGATTGAATATTTTTTCCTTTAAAGACCTATATGTCTGTTCACTGCACTCCACAGTTTTTTGAGTGTTTATTTTCTTGAAAAAAATTCTAAAATTATATTAACCTTTCATTTCTTTTGAAATGAGAAGAAAGCCTCACTTGAGAAACAGAGTCCAGGCAGAGTTCAAGAGCTGCTGGCATGAGTGAAAGCACTCCCACTCTTCCTTGTCAGCATCCATCTCACCCTGGTGCCTCATCAGCCTCATCTCCCCACACAGACAACAGAGAAAGAGCAGATGAAGACCTGTTCAGGGGTTTTCCCCTTCCTTTTTTTGTGTTTGATTTAGTAGATTTCATTAGGATTGTAGTCAGAGATAAAATCTGAGCCTAAACAAGAGCCCATGATTACTCATTTCAGTCTCCGTGATCCTAAAAAGGTTGCTCAGCCTCATCTCTTGAAATGGTAGCAAGAAACACTCCTCTCCTTTCCAGTAATACTAGAAAGATCTCTTGGTTAATATTCTAGAGGTTTAAAAATGCTATTGATTAATATTTGCTAGTAATCTGTAATTCTTCAACATTCAGTGGACTCTCAGCAGCAAACTTGTGAGCAAATGGACAGGCCACATTACCTTCTTCAACAACAGATCCCTAAACACAATCCTTTCTTTCTTCTTGGGGGTTTTAAGAGCAGAGGTTTTGTTTATTTAAACCTGTAAAAAGGGCTTTGGCCTCTGATGAAGCAGCTAGCAAATCAGACCAGTGGTGAAACCAATAAGAAACTTAGAGAAAGCAATTCTAGCTCTTAACTGTCCGTTATAATATAAATAAGTGTTGAAACATTGCTCCTTTGTTTCATGCCTTCATCCACCAAATTATTACTTCCTCTTGTGAAATTGCAACCATCATTTTCTTTTAAAAACTGTGCCTTCCTTCATAACCACCTGACCTTGCAAAATGACATCAGTATCCATTTATATATTCTCTATTCAAGCAGGAGGGGAAAAATCCATCATTGCTATTTAAACTCAACCAAATGGAAATACTTTGTCTCTTACTAATGTTGGACACATTAGATTTATATTCTTGTTCTAAAGAAAGGTTCAAGTAATGTTGCTTTCAAATAACATTTGCTCAGTGACCTTCATGGAATTGTATTAACTTTTTCAGTGCAAGCACAAACGGGAACTTCAACAGGAGGTGCCTGTCCTGTGATCTGATTGAAAACTGCACTTATTTCAGTGCATCCTTCAGCCACAATCTGGAATACTTCCTGCTGACATGTGAAGGTATGTGCTGGGTTCTGTCACTGCAATTGTTGTGCCTCAGGGGCAGGATTTAGAGCCAGCACTGTCATCTTCAGATATTCTGTGTACCTGAGGTCAGCTTTGAAAGACTTGCCATGAATATGTTGCATTTAAAGCTTTACTCTTGACATTTTTCTTTTCTTTTATATTTTTACTTGTAAAAATATATTTATTTGCTAGAAAGCAAATATTTACAACCTTTTTCTGTGTATACATGCACAGAAGGTAGAGGTAGATTTCCCCAGCCACCACCAGCATCCTTAAACAGCAAAACCTGTAGGATATAAAACATCAAAAAATTTATGAGAGAGAGGCCAGCAAGGTGGGGTTGACTGTGGGTGACTGGGTCTAAGTTCCAGATATATCAACCAATACTGTGAAAAGAGGGATTTAAAGTAGGTCACAATGAGAAGACAATTTGCCAAAAGGCATCTTACAGAAATTTTCCTGATGGACAATGTGAGTACAGAATATCTGGTGTATCTTCCCTGCTCCTCCATCATAGATCTGCTTTAACTTGGCATAATCTGCAGGTCCAACAGGGATTTCCTATTCTGAAAATGCCTGAGAGTATCCAAGATGCATTTCAGGAGAAGAGTCATTGAAGTTTTCTTCAACTCCAGTCAAGACTAAATGCAGAACTCCACTAAAACTTAATCTATATAATTTAATTCTGCTTAATTAGCCAAAATTGCACACAAAATGCATGCACACCAGTCATCTGCTCCTGGGATTGAAGCTGCTCAAATGGCTGCATGTCCTCTGCAGAGAGACCTGGAATGGTTGGAAGGATGGGCAGAGTCTAACAAGATGAAGTTTAATAAATCCAAGTGCCCAGTCCTGCATTTTAGCCACAATAACCCCTGCAGTGTTATAGGCTGGGGATGGTGTGGCTGGACAGTGCCCAGGCACAAAGGGACCTGGGGGTGCTGGTTGACAGTGAACATGAGCCAGCAGTGTGCCCTGGTGGCCAAGGCCGGTGGCATCCTGGCCTGGATCAGGAATGGTGTGGCCAGCAGGAGCAGGGAGGTCATTCTGCCCCTGTACTTGGCACTGCTGAGGTCCCACCTCGAGTTCTGTGTCCAGTTCTGGCCCCTCAGTTTGGGAAGGATGTTGAGATGTTTGAGTGCATCCAGAGGAGGCAACGAGGGTGGAGAGGGGCTGGGAACACAAACCCTGTGAGGAACCACTGAGGTTGTTCAGCCTGGAGAAAAGGAGACTCAGGGGTGCCCTCATCACTCTCTGCATCTCCTGAAAGGTGCCTGTGCTCAGCTGGCCCTGGGCTCTTTCTCCAGCAGCACTGACACAACCAGAGCACACAGCCTCAAGCTGCACCAAGGGAAATACAGGTTGGATATTAGAAAAAAGTTTTTCTCATGGAAACAGTGATAAAGTTCTGGAATGGCTGCCTGGGGAGGTGGTGGAGTCACCATTCCTGGGTGTGTTTCACAAAGCCTGGATGTGGCACTGGGTGCCAGGGTTCAGTTGGGGTGTTGGGGCTGGGTTGTACTCGATGACCTTGAAGGTCTCTTCCGATCTTGTGATTCTGTGGATTCTGTGAAAAGGCATGAAAAGCAAACAAGAAATTTCTTATTTTCAACAGCTCAGGAGAGAAGTGAGTAGGTTTTGAAGGGATATTAGGAAGGAATTCTTTACTGTGAGCAAGATGATGGCCTGGCACAGGCTGCCCAGAAAAGTCATGGATGCCCCATCCCTGGAAGTGTTCAAGGCCAGGTTGGATGGAACTCTGATCAATTTGGGATGGTGGTGTCCCTCACATGGGACAGCAGTGGGCTCTCTGGTGATGCAGGGGCTGCCCCTTCTCTGACTGCCAGGTAACCACTGCTGCCACTGTTTGTGGTGAGCACCAAGGGTAAGTAAGGAATATTTGAGATGGTAAAATGGGAAATGATCAAGATAAAGTGGAGAAGTAGAACCATTTGTATAAAGTAAAATACCTGGACTAGGACAATTGTAAAAACATGTTTTTTCACCTGGAAGGGAATGATAGGTTGCATGTCAGAGGCATAACATAACACAGTACAGAAAAATAGCATTAACAGGGCAATACACTAATTGATTTAATGGACTAATTAATTTAATGCACTTACCTGTAAATCTGAATTTATAGTTATGGCAGACATATGCACAGAAGTGTCATTTGTCAATAAACATTCAGTTCTCTAGTAAATATTATGTTTACTAAGTTCTTCCTTTTAAAAGAAAAACCTTGTTTATTTTTCTTCTTGTTTTCATTTCAAGAACAGCTGTCAGGAGCTACCAGAGACAATGTCCATTTCCTTTGCACCAAGATAATTGTTTTACTGTAATTAGAAGCATTTGTGAATAACAAGATTAAGGTTTCTGAAGGGCCTTATCAACAATTATGAGGTGATTTGTTTTTGATTACATTATATCTCATCCACAAAAACCTGCAGTGATACCTGAAGAGATTAATTAGTTTTATTAGTGTGTACATTAATCCAGTACACAAGATAATGATTTTGCATAATAAACTATGGGTCTGATTCTCAGCTGCTGTAAACAATAACTCAATTATAAGGTCATTAGGATTGGATATATTTACATCTGCTGAATATATCTTTGTCTGAATTTTAGTTATTTGGGACTAAATTCTCAAATCTCACTGTAGCACAAATACAGCACAGATTCATCTGTGGAGCTCATCTCAGTGTCTCCATTCAGAAAACTTAAAAAAAAAATATGCATGCATGAGAAAGTACAGAAATCTTTGTAGAATTTCCATTTTCAGTGATTTTATAAAAATATCAGTCTATTGCATTTGGTGGAGTTATTCCTATTTATATGACTGAAAGTGAGAGGTCTTTCAACCTATTTGCTTTCAAGCAGTTTGTGGGAACCACATTTCTTTTTGGCATTTTTCATGTAGGATCCATCTAATTCAGATGGGTGCTGTGGGTGCACTTGCACCAGGGACAGCTCCCTCTGCTTCCTGTTGCAGCTGATGTGAGCCAGGTCAGTAGAAACCTCTGTTCTGGATGAAGCACAAATGTCTGGATAAAAACATCATCCTGTCAGACTTTGGTGATATAAATAGGTTCTGTGGTTTCTTGGAGAATCACCTGGATCCACTCAGAGGACAATTCCTCCTGCACAGCTCCTCAGACTGCTTAGCCACAGCTTGGCCATGCCTCAGCTCCTTTGGATGTTGGGTCATTGCTCACAAGCATTCATGCTCTGGTATGGTTTAGATTAACAGGAAATCTAATTTATTCATATGCACGTATAACACAAAAAAGGAAAAGCTCCTTTGTCACAGACATCTTTTATGAAAAATCCTTTCCTTAGGATTTTTCCTCCTGAGAAGCTGAGAGGCCTCAGGAACAAAATGTAACCAATGGTTATCTGCTGCTGTGGAATGCAACAGGTGCATCTGTGATTGGTCTGATGTGGTTGTTTCTAATTAATGGCCAATCACAGCCCAGCTGGCTTGGACTTCCTGTCCAAGACACAAGCTTTTGTTATTATTCTGTCTTTTTCTATTCTTAGTTAGCCTTCTGAGGAAATCCTTTCTTCTATTCTTTTAGTATAGTTTTAATAGAATATATATCATAAAATAATAAATCAAGCCTTCTGAAACATGGAGTCAGATCCTCATCTCTTCCCTCATCCTTGGACCCCTGTGAGCACCGTCACATTCCTTGAACAAGGATCTCTCAAGGGACCCTGCAGATCCTGTAGCTGATCCAGCAGACAGAACAAGCCCACCAGGGTGAACAAGAGTTTGTCTTGTTCCTCAAGGGCTTCTGCCAGGAGTTCCCATCTCTGCTTCCCCCAAAAATCCCCCCAGTTGGAGCCAATGTTCAAGACCAGGCAGTGGCAGACAGTACCTGTGGCTGTTTAGTGCTTTCTTCTCCATAACATGTCTAACATGCATAAATTTGTATCTAGATAGGTATCAAATACATAAATCTCCATAATATGTATAAAATGCATCAATATGTATAAAAGCACCCAGAGCTCAGGTCTTGCTGTCTGCTCTGTGGCTGTGACATAAAAATGAGTGTCCATAGCAATCACTGGTGTACCCAATGTCAGCCTCATATGTATCTTTGGAGGTAGCTAAATTAAATTATTTTCCTGTGATCAAGCCTGTAATAGCTGAAAAATCTGTATTTTCTCAGCCACATGGGCAAACTTTTATGGCTTGAAAGCAATTTCTGTACTGACAGAGAATAACCACCACCACACCTCAGTTTCATTCTATCCCTTCTTTTGTGACCTTTTGTTGCAAATTTCTTTGTGTCTAGAGCCACAGACATGACTGTGGCTCAGCTGAACTTCTTTACAATGGATGGCAAGGTTTTTAAGATTTAAGCAATCAATCAATGCTTATAAAATACTTTGTGATACTTAAATGAAAGGCAAGGTTAAGGGAAAATATCTTCCTCAAAAGGACCCCCAAAAAAACAAGAAAGGTCTGGCATTGCTCATTTGATCCCAAAGGTCAAAGCTGGAAGTTTTCTACTCACTCTTTTGATGCTTGAAAGGCAACATATAATTTCCTTAAAAGATTTTTTGCTGTCCTGCAGAATACATTTAACAGCCTTGCAAGCTGGCACAGGCTGAAATGAGAGCAGCTGCTGCAATAGGAGGTAACCTCTCTTGAAAGAGGGCAGTGTAATGCTTGCTGTCAGGAGGCAACATTTATTGCAATCAGTCAGTCCCAGAAGGCTAGTTACCTTATTTTTCATCTAATTTTATATGCTCATGATTGAATTACTGTAGCAGGATTTAAGGAAACATGATGCTTTGCAGACTGCTGTTAGATTATCTCCTCTAGACATGGTTGAAAAAGCAGTATCTGCTTGACCAAGGTCACTCCTACTGTCATTTTCACCATAAAATATGGGTTTACACTTCTGCCTCTTCTCATAAACCAGCACAGGCATATCCACTGGTTCCCTCCAAGATAAACAGAAATAAAATCTGAATGGAAGTGGTTTGCTATTTTACACATAAATTTAACTGAGGTTGGATTTTTCTCATCTGAAATGGGATGTAAATTTTAATTTCATTGAGAAAAGGATAAGAAGCTGCAAATTTTGGCTATGGGAAGCAATTTATTCCTGTTTCTTGAGTGGGACTCAGACATGTAGGGTGCAAGCTTGAATGACACCAGCCAATAAAGCCCTAAAGCCCATTTTTAGGTGATAGCTCCTTCTCTGGAAGGATGAAGCCCTAACAACTACTGCCCCTGTAGTGAACTGTGCAGTGTTTTAGTATTTCCACTGTAGATGGGGTCACTTTGTCTTCAGTGGCTCCTTCTGTCTCTCCCCAGAGTTACCAGCCAGCACTAATGAAACTCAACTCCCAATGAGGCTGCTCATGGGGAAAGCAAGGGAAGCAGCCCCTCCTGGCACAGCACAGTTGGTGCTCTGGCACTCAGCTGTTTTGGCTGCAGTGTCTTCACTGACATAAAAAAACCTGTGAGATCACAGAGACTTTCAGTTGGACTCACAGAGCTGGCAAATGTCTCCTTGGAGCCTGGAGTTCATGTCCCTGACATTACAGACTGTGGCATCAAAGCATCCTTTACATCACTTGGTCCTCTTCCATCAGCTGACCTCATCCATAAGCTCATCCTGGCCCTAGGTTTTGTGTGGTTTTCCCCACAAAGAGTTAATGCCTTCTGAGGCAAGAGGACTAGAGGGGAAGACCCTGGCCTGTGCATATATCTCTGCAATTAATGACATTTAATACAAAATAAAAATGAGGGGGGTGGAGGGCAGAGGCTTTCTTGGGATGCCTACCAGCCTGCTAATCAAAGGTCTCCATAATCATGTCTTATCAAGAAGGGATTAATCATATTTAGGGATGTCACAAAGAAAATTGGAGGGGAGAGGACTGTAACGAGGGCTAAGGGGAGGTTTGTCTCCTGCTTGGCATGGTTGCTGAGGATAGAGAAGTGCCTTGGCCACTACACTGTGTGTTATTCTTCAACCAGTGACCAGTTAGGGAAGAAACAGCTTTCACTTTGAGGAGGGACAGCAGTGTAACTGAACAGGGAACTATCTTCTTCTATGATAGCTCCTCTTCCAGGTACAGTAAGATTGTTTTGTTCCAAAATGCCATAAAACCACTATTATTTATCCTGTCTCTTTGAATATTATCTCTGCTGGAAGCTGTGTCTGTGGCTCACTGGCGGCCTTTATTGTCAGTCTTGTGCAGGCCAAATGACTTTAAAGCTGTCTCTCTCTTTGGAGAGAAGAAAACAGATTCTTGTAAGAAAAAATGTTAAAATATTGTCACCTGATTTGACTCCTCTCTGGCACAGTGGTTCTCAGCAGCTTAGCCTAGATGCTGTAGATCAGTAATGACAGGTAACAGAAATGAAGTCATTTCTGCCTTTCCTAGCAGGCAACTCTGCAGCTGTGGAGCAAAATGTTATGTTGTAACTGAGCTGTGCTTGATAAAATACCTAAAGAACAAGTACAAAAGGAATTTGTCTGGGTATATCTGCTTTTCCCCATTGTGACAACAACTCTGTCACTGCAGTGCTGGCCCTGAGGCACTGAGGGGTGCCTATAGGCCTGGGAAATCTTTAAAATCCTAAAAAGAGGATTTATTGTTCTTACATCTTGCCAGAAAAAATCTTGTTTCAATCCCATTCACAGATAAGAAGTGGCACAAAAGCACTGATTAGAAAAAACTCTGCAATTTAAGGATCTCCTCTGAGAGTGATTCATACTAATGAAGGAGCAGCACAACCAAATTAGCAATGATCTGAGTCAAGTTTCTCATGCCATTGGACATTCATTCATTCTGTCTGTGCTTTTATGAGTTTTAAAGACAAGTGCTGCAAGATTTTTTTCTTTACAGGCAGCAGGTAGCTATAAACTTCTCAGCTCCTTAAACTGTTTCTTGAGAATTTAATTATCTTCTTTCCTCCCTCTTAGTGAAACTTGGAAACACCATCTGGAGATGGGAACACTTAGGAGCATCACTTGCTCTTTTCACTTAATAGGTTTATGCTGAGCCTTGAAAAGTCCTTTTGTTGTTCCACATTGGTTTTATTTTCCAGAATTTTGCTGGGGTCAGGAAAGATTTTCACTACCAAGTTTCATGAAGTGATCTGGCTCTGCTTTGTGGCAGGTTGTCCTGACTTTGCTTTTAAACACATTTTAGCACCACAGAGCCCAGCGCGTGATTTAACAAGGTTCAGCCTTCCACTGTGGGGAGGTCTGAACCCCTGGTTTGGAATCCTCTTAGAATTTGGAATCCCAGGTTGTTCTACCCACTGGTGTGGACACAACACAAGATGACAGAAGTCTGAAATGTTTGGTGCTTCTGGAGTTTACCGTAGACAGAAATTTTTAGTGTGGGTGAGTCTAAGTCATGAAGTCCTTCGAGTGAAATCAGTGTTTTCTGATGAGAAATATGTGTTTTCTGATGGGAAATCAGTGTTTTCTGATGAGGGCTGCTTTAGGAGAAGCATTTGTGGTGTTGGGGCGAGGATCCAAACCCAGGTTTGTGTCCTTGAGCGGTGCCATCTCTCCAAACCCAGTCAGGGATTGCTCACCAGCATTTCTCCTGCTTTCTTTTAATAACATTGGAAGGTTTCTTACTAAAAATCACAGACCAGCAAGGGAACTTTTAATGGAGGCTGGAGGTGGTCAGAAAAGTGGGAAAACTGGGTCATTAATGCTCCCTTGTGTACAGCATAACCCATGAACAGTGTGAGAGAAGCTCAGCCAGCAGCTGGGTGGGTGGGAAAACCTTTGAAGCACCAGCTTCAGTATCAGCATCACTGCATGACTCAGCTCAAGATTTAAACCCCAGGATTTTTATTTTTTTTTTTTCTTAATGTCAGCAAACATAAAATTCTGAGCAATGTTTCTAGTATTGCGGCTATACTTCATGTCATTACTGCATAAAGATGTTGACCTTTTCTGAGGAGATTCATATTTTGGAAAACTTCCTAGTATTTTATTCTCTCATGGGATTACCAGCTGATTTAGACAGAAATGAATGTGTGCCATAGAAAAGATAAATTAAAATCAATAAATCACATGGATTTGTTGATGAATTTCACTAACAAAGTAACATTTTGTTTTGGTTTGCCCATTGACTTATGGATTCAGTCTGTTTCATCTGCACTTCTTGTAAGTGGCTTTGGGGAATTTTTTTACATGAAAATTGCTTAAAATATCACTCTTGTGGAAATTTTGAATGTAACATTCATCAAAAAAACAGGGTTTTCTACTCATAAAGACTTACTTTGTGAATAAAAGTGTCTGAATACTTTCTGCCTCAGGACAGAAGATCATGACATTTGTCTTTCACTGTGAATTAAACAAATCACATTTTTCTTCAGTTACTCCATCAAAATCAGGGGACCATGTCACAGAGACATTTTTGGCAGCAATTTTTACATTTATGGCTCCTTCAACAGAAAGAGCTTAATATTATTTAATATCTCAGGAAAATACTATACTGATATTTATCAGGATACAGAAAGGGGGAGTAGAAGTTTTATTGTTGGCAAAATAAATACTGCACTAAGTTTTTAATTTGAATTATGGAAAGGTGTGAGAATCCTTTCACAACCTTTCTCCAGATGATCATTTTCATGCTCTTACCAAGTGGGGAGCATAGGCACAGTGAGAACTGGGGGCTTGCCTATGGACACATCTGGAGTCAAGTATCATGACCCCCATTTCCATCTTCATATTGCAAGCCAGTACTCCAAGGAAAAGCAGCACAGACTCCTGGAACAGACCAGAAACACGACTCCTTCTGCAGCCTGTCTCCATTGTGGATGGTGGATAATTAACCCTCTTCAGGATTTTTGCAATAATGTACCCATCAGGGATGTGTCTGCCCAGCTCCTGCAATAAGAGGTTGGTTCATGCCTTCAGGCAGGAGAATAATGAACCTCTCTCTACATCTTCCTCAGTTCCTTCATTTAATCAGACCTTTTAACCTGTGCCATTTGGGCCAGACCTACCATCCCAGGAAAGCAATGGAAAATCTGGAGACAGCGATACTTTAACTAACCATGGACAAGCAAAATGTAAATCAACGATTCACAAAGCAGTTGTGCATAAAGCAGTGTTTTAAACCTCTCTGCATTGCCCATGTGTTGCCTTAAATATCACATAGAAATGTTGCATGTCACAGTCTCATCAATAACATCCCTGGAACCAGATTGTAATTAGCAGTTGTTATGCTCAGGTAAACATCAGTGCAAGCCATAATGGAAGCATACATTGGCTCTTCCCTGAATGCACTGGGCTATTTATGAACTGTAAAACAGCTCCATGTTTAGGCAAATTTATCTGCAAAAAGCAGGTGGATTGCTTCTTTGTTCCCCTTTCTGTTACAAAATAATCATGTTTTTTGGACAGTACTGTTGGATTCTCTAAATTTTGAATTGGATGTGGATGCCTATGATACATACACTTACAAACAGGTGGTTTTTACAACAGTTGCTTTAATTTGTTGACCCACATCCAAACATGGAGAATTCAAAGACACATTTGCTAACAGTGCTCTGAGAAGTCCTAACCAGCTGCCAAATGCTGGTTAGGACACATGGATTTGGTTTTTTTCTGCTGTCACAAGCTCCTTTAGAGAACTCAAGCAGGTTTTGTAATTCCAGCTTCCTGTGGGTGCTGTGAAAATGAAGTCCATTACTGACTGCCATGCTCAGGTGTGCAGTGACAATAAGGGGCACAGAGGCTCCTAGACAGATAAATTTCCAGAATGGTTTTGAAAGCTTCAGTGAATCTTCAGTCTATTCACTGCAGAGAAACCTTCCTAGCACAGCACCCCAGCCATCAGCATGCAGGAGAGCACTCCAGTGACAGGACCAGCATGTAAAAGTGATTAAATGGCCCTGGAGTGAGGAGCCAACAAGGCTCCTCAACAAGGCCGCAGACGTTCGCGCGGTGCCTCGTCTCAACAGCACCCCAAAAACGAGTCTGTAATTATACCACAGGCCTCAAAAAGTGCAGGGCCAGTCCTCCCAGGTGCTGCAGCATCAGAGGAGCCCTCTGTGTGCTGCAGGACAGGGCTCCAGCAAGCCCAGCCTCCCTTGCCCCCATTGCAGCACTCAGTGCCTTTAGAGACAGGCAGGGATCTCAAACCAGATTGGGGTTTGAGTTGTAGCAGCACTAAAAGCAGATATGGAAAATATAACAACCCATTTTGGCTTAAAGCACGTCATTCTGTGTTTTCACAGCACTGGGAGTGCATCAGGATCTGGGAAATCCAGTGTAGCTGCAAGGGGGAATATTTTCCTGTGGCTTTTATTCACTTGGAGGGTGCTCAGTAATGCATGTGTGTGCTACCTGCTTCTTGTGGGTGATATGGAGCTACTGAACTTAGAAGAAGAATTCTTAAAAGAATTTGCTTCTCAAATGCTACTGGGGTAATATTTCATTAGGAGAGTTTTCTACCCATGATGCCCAAATTAAAATAACAGAAACTCTTTTTCTTGGTTTTGAGAGATGAAGAAGCTGCAGTCCTATTTAATCTCCCCAGGTAACAAGTCCATGATGACTTGGAGCATCTCTGGCAGATAACCAGGGAAAGCTTGTGGTTGTGTGTACAAATATCTCACTCCAGGGCCTGAAATCAATATTAAATGCACAGGGAGGAAATACCTTCATTTAATCCCTACTTAAATTTAGTTAGGTAGAAAGCCTTCTGCCTGGCAAGATTTATGGATTTATGTCAACTAAAAATGTCATAAAACTGCCCATGGTCAAGGCAAAGCATCTTTGCAAGGCTCACTTCCTGCTGGAATTCAAGCAAATGCTTTCCAAGTGCAGCTGGTCCTGCTAAGAGGGCCAGAGCTTGGCAGGTGACCTTTGGCAAATATCATGATAAATTAAGTTGTTGAGATCTAAAGTGACTTAATTGGATGCTGAAATAACTATTAGCGCTGAAAATGGGTTTTATTAACCAAGTCAAGAGCCTATGGATATAAAAGTGCAGAAGGCACACCTAGGTTTAAACAAATGTGAAAAGCTGATACCTGGATTTTATTGCTGGAATATGCACCAGCTGGAAGCTACAGCTCCACATAGCCATGCCAGCAGCTCTGAAGACATCAGGCAAGGCTTTAAATATTTTCTTTACTGCTGACACCATAAACAATAACTGCCAGGTGGTGACTGGGAGGAGGAAACCCAGGGGAAGGTTGTTTCTGCTGCTGTCCCAACAGGTTGTGCCTCCCAGGGCCCCACTTCACCCTTCTGGGAAATGCAATAACCCCCTAGTAAGCTCCTTATTGTACCTTTCCTCAGTACATCTCAGAGGAACACAGCACTGCCTGTCCACAAGGACTGGAAGGCAAAGTCAGTGCAGATCCATTCTCTGTCCACCTCAGGGGCTTTTTCACCAACCTGCTGCCTGTGCCATAAACAGGCTCACTCTGAGCTGGGCCCAGGAACTGAATTAAATGAAAATTAAATGGATTTTTATTTTTTTTCTGCTGGGATCAGAAGTTCCAGAGGCTGTTCTGCTGTTTTACTGGATGATTTTACAAACATTTCTGATCTTGCAGGGAGTGGGACATGCTGGCATGAGACCAAAGTGCTGAGGTGGGGATGAGAATGGACAATTCTAAATTCATCTTAGTTTCTTAGGGAACCTCAATGAGGATTTCATCATCATGGAAACATGGAATACCCTGAGTTGGAAGGGACCCACAAGGATCACCAAAGTCATCCCCTGTCCCTGCACAGAACCACCCCAAGCATCATTTGGAAAATTTTTTATGGGCCACCTGATATCTACAGCCTATTACTGCTGCACTCCAGAGTAGAGTGGTATCTATATTCTATATCATTCAAAAATAAAACATGGTTTTCATCAGTCGACCCAGATGTACTGTTTTTTTATAAATCCCACAAAGTGCTATAGTATTCTTCAATATAAATTTTTGCTACTTGGTTCTTGATGTGCAGGTCTTGAGGGTTTGTGTTTCCTGAACAGCCTGAGCTGTCCTTGGCTGGGTTCTGAGTCTCCAGCAAGGGACAGAAAGCCAATATTTGCCAGTGTGTGCTCTGGGGGTCTGAACACTGTAGGGTCAGTCTGGGAGAGCAGGGCACCCAAGATACCCAAGACCTATCTTGGGTTAGAACCCAGGTGGTTCTATCCTTGTGTGACCACACAAACCAGGTATCCTGGCTTCAGTTCTATCCCAAAACACCCAAAATACCTGTCTAAACACTCCAGAAACACAGAGGCAATGCTCAAGCACAGCTGGATGTCCTGCAATGTGCTCAGGGCCCACAGGAAGCGGGTGTGCCCCAGCCACGTGCCTGCAGGTTGCCACCCAGCAGGATGCTAAACAAACGGGCACAGCAGCGTGCTGGGGCCTGGGGGGCATTCCCAGGGCTTGCTCACAGCCCAGGTCACTGGGGGACCGTTATCTGTTGTGACCAGAGTGGTTTCCCACACAAGGATGATTGCCACCACCCCGGGTTGTTGTATGCGCGGTGGCGGGCGGCTGTAATTAGCGCTTCCAGGCACACTGTGACCTTCTGGAACTTTTCCTGAGGCTTATGAAGCCTAAATTAGTTTCTGCTGTTTGAAAGCATGCACAGGCTTAATCTCTGGGCCCTATTTATATTATAATTACTATATAATTCACATTTGCATTCACTTGACTCCTTTTCTTACTTAACAGCCGAGGTTGGCTCTGGCTCCTCAAGCTCTTTGTGTGCAGTTCATGGGTCACAGATCCTGTGGGTGAAGGCAGGGTGGGGGATGCTCATTCTCACTCCCTCACATGCTGGGAGTGAACAGCAGGCTGGCATGAACACCCTCTTTGGCACAAACAGAAGGTACCACCAGAGGTTTTTCTGCAGGAAAAGAGAGGATGGTATTCTTGGTTTGGGAGTTGGGTGAGAACTTTTCTATCTCCTGTTAACAGCACAGTTATGACTATGGTTTGAGACTAATTAAAGTGATGGCTTCAGTTATTTTTATAGTCTGGGATTAATTAAAATGGTGACTTTTGTGGATATCCCAGAACATTTTTTCTTCCTTTAAGCAGATCTCTCATTTATGTTATAAACTTTTACACTCTAGTCTTATACATCTTTAATGTGTTGTAAACTCCCCATAAACACTCAGTGACATAAAAACAGGTAAAAAAGAACCCAAACTAATATGCATGAATATTTAACAAGAAAATGAATAGAAAATGTCTGTGAATTTCAATGCCTGAAAAAATAATGTGGAATTAAAGAGAAACTCCTCTCCTCTTTGAAATGTCCCCATTCTGCAAAGAACCATGTGTTCTTTGCTTTAACATGTTTTTACCCTGTTTTCATTTTGATTCTTGCTTGAAAATATGAGCTGCCTGGCATTGCCCAGAGGAAGGTGATCTATCATCTGCTTCCGGCCAGGGTTCTTGTCACTTGGTCATTCTGTACATATAAAATTTTATCTGAGCTCCACTGGCAGGAGATAAATGACCATGACAACAGGCTTCCTCTGATGCTTCAAATAATGAAGCCTCACAAATCAGGCAGAAGCCTCCTGCATGTCAAGACCAGGGTGCATGTGCGTTATTTCCAGCTATATGAGCAACCTTGGATGAACTCATTATTCTGCAGTGGGTAGTACAGATGTTACCATCCCACAAGATTTAATACTTCCTCTGAGGAAAACTGCTTCTTTCACCTTGGTTGCCAGCTGGACCAGCTGTAAGGTTTATTGCTGGCTTTTGTTTTCTGTTTGCATGGTAGTTGCTAAGCCCTTTATTAATGCAGTCAGTACATTAAGGGTGTATTAAAACCTGAGAACTCATGAGAGGAAAACAGCTTAATAACCAGACAATGTGAAGCAATGGCATTGATGGGTTGTTGGTGGTGTTTTTTAAGTTAATATCCAGCACCAGTTATTACTTAATTAGCTAGGAAGCCATTATTTTGTTGCAAGAGAGTTTTACTTATGGAAAAGAATAAATTAGGATTATCTAAATCAATTTATACTAGGTTTTTAATAAAATAAACAGAAAATATTAAATGGGGTTTTATTCAGTCTGTTAATGAGGTATAAATGGCACTGAGACAGTATTTTCTTTCATATTTCAATTGTAAAGAATTATCTTTTTTTCCCTGAATATCATCAAATCATGGGATGGTTTGGATTGGAAGGGACCAGCATATACTAATCCAATAAGAAACCTAGACTTTAAAAATAGGGACAAGTGTTAACTTTTGGTTTCATCTCTTTCCAGAGTTTGCAGAAAGGCTGGATTAAAACTGAATTGAAAGAGGCTAAATTGAGGTATTCAAATAGAACACAAACTGGAAAGAAGAGGGAGTTGGGGATTTTTCTGTTCAGATTCCATGGCTTGGACCAGCATATTAGAACAAAATAACCTGGGATTTTGGGAAGTCAGGTACCCCCATATGGATTGGAATTTTTCCCTCCTCCCTCGGGTACTTGCAGTTCCAGGGGGGCACTGTCAGGTTCATGAACTCTGCAAACAAATTCTCCTAACCTACCTCCTTTTCACAGCTGGTTTTGTCACTAGGGTGGTTATGTACCTGCTCCATGCCCTGGAGTTTGTATGTTTGCCACGTTCCTCTCTGGATCCATCCACATGCATTATTGCATTATGCTTCTTAAAACCTTAGCCAAAGCCTCAGGAAAGGGAGGAAGTGCTCAGCCCACTCAGTGTGACACCTCATTGGCTGATATTAATTAAGAAGGAGAAGAGGGAGATTAGTGAAAGAGTTGTGAGCGAGGGTTAAGTGCCAGCAAAAGGAGCAGAAAGCAGATTATGATGAAAAAGAGTAAGAGGCTAATTAGAGATCAGCAGCAGGGCTCATTAGGAGCTGGTGTGGGAAATGACCTTACCCAGATTGTTCCCTGGCAGCCTGGGAACCCAAAGCTGGTCGAAGCTGGTGGAATTTATGACAAGAAGTTGATAAGCATCATTAGAAGGCAGAGACAAATACTAGAGAAAAGCTGGATGTCTTGCAGGGATGGATTGGGAAAAATTAATAGAAAAAAGAGAAAAATTAGGCACATGGTGACTCAGGGCAAGAATTTTTCATGTCTGTTTGAAGCTCAAAAGTTACAAATGCGTCAGCAAAGAAGATGGTGCCTGGGCATGCAACACTGATGTCTGCAAGCCGCCTACCTGCTGTGGAGTCATGGAAAAGGTGAATGCTCTTTTAGGATGGATCAGGCAAGGAATTTTCCATAGAATGGGCACGTAGCAGTTTCACTATAAAAACCAATTAGGACATCCTCAACAGCAGGGATGACCTGCAGTTCTGGTCATTTCTGTTCAGGAAGGAGTAACTGAATGTAAAACACCCTTGCATCAAAGACTAAGATGAAAAGCAACTTTGTCCTACAAAAGGGAGTTAAAATAATCTAGTTTATCTGACACGATGAGAGCTCTTGGGGACACATGACTACTCTGACTAAAATGGAAATACTCATGATGAGTAGAAAATAGATTATTGGAACAACCCCAAAAAGGTGTAAACAGGAGACAGCCAGTACAGCTTCAAGTTGGAAGCAGCTTCTACCAGAAGAGCAAGACACCAGCAAGAATTACATCAGCAAACCCAATTATATTTAGAGGGTGTTTGTCAATATTTTGTAGCACAAAATTTCCTGAAGCAGCAAGGGAGGATCTTCTCAGACCCAAAGGCTCTGTGTCCTTACGTGTCCATAGGGCAGAGAGTGGGATGGGCTGCTCAGTGCCAGCCCAGCTTCCCAGTGCTGTTTGCAGGCACCTCTCAAAATCCCATGGAATGGACCTGATCATGTTTATTCATTCCAGCAACCTTTTGGAGAACCCATCAGGCCTGTTCTGTGTAGTGGAATTAAGACCAAATCTCTTGTTCATTTTCCCTCTAGTCACTGCTAAGTGATGCTGCCTCAGAGCACCCAGATTTATTTCTGCTCCACATAAAGTAAGCATGAAATTTATTACCAGTATCACACAGGGCAGAGACAAGCAGCACCATCAGAGTGGTTGCCTGAGAACAAGCCAGGATTGATTATTTTACAAGACAAGTTACATTTGAGGAAGTGAAGATTTGATTAAAAAATTAAATGCCTTGGGGAGGGTGAATAGCAGCATAAATCTATTTGATGTTTGTGTCAACAGGGTTGCCAAAACAAACAGCACAAACATCTGTCCATAGCATCAGCTGGAAAATGCTGCAAATTGGGGAAATCTTTTAATTGTGAGCAGTGGTTCACGGAACTCCCCATGTCTTTATTTATTAGGCTGATAACATCACCCCAACATATGAACTTTATGCAGCACATATAAATAATTCATGGATTAGCAAATAAAGAGATCTGGAATCTGTACACAGAGATGGCTGTTGCCAATTATCTCACTTGTGCAGAGCCAGACCCTTTCAGCTCCCATCCCTTGCAGCTGCTCTTTTAAATCATTCATCAGTGCTTAAGAGATATGCTGGTGGCACTGGCAGAGAGTATTTGAATTTTCATTGTTTACACACTGTGAATTTAGCTTCTGGTCTGAAATTATCTGCAACATTGAAGCCTTTGAGAATATAGATGAGAAGAATAAGACAATTCCTCTTTTTATCCTTTTTAAACACTTCTATAATTTTGATTAACTTCTCTTCAATTTTACTTCATATTCTTTTTATAATCACTACTTTCATTTTAAAGTTATATTAACTGATATAATTCCCTATGCTGTTTAGATCATGAAGATGTCAGGAATACTCTGGAATATAAAAAGTATTACAAAACAAATGTCTGGTAAATATTTTCTTCAAGGTTGTAAAATGATTTTCCATTTTTAATTTAGAAATCTATACCTTATCTTACATCTAGAGTTGCTTCTTTCCGTTCATGTTTAAGCAAAACCCTCTTAGAAATAATAATAAAAGATGCTTAAAAATTGATCAAAAACCATGGCCAGTGCTTTTTGTTATCAAATTACTGAGGCACTGAGTTTCTGTGCCCATTCAGATCATGATGGGCAGCACTTCCTGGATGATAAATTTGCCTGTTGTCATTACAGCAATATCACTCAATTTACTTCTTGCATGGATAATTACAGTAATGGTTTTAAAGTCAAAGGCCTTATGATAAACCCAGACTTTCATCTGTATTAATTGAAAATCTAATTGATGTAACTAGAGACTTGTGCAGCATTATTAACCATGCAGCTATCTGTGATGTACAGAGTGTGATATACACAGAAGTTCTGTCAATAGTTTTGCTCCTTTCTCTTAAGCTATCAATAAAGAAACATCATTCCAATTTCTGTCAGGATGCTGGAGCTGGCTGGTACAATGCTGGAGGCAGGAGAGGGGAGTGGAGCCTGCAATGGCATTCAAGCACAGCCCATTCCACTCACACAGGGATGCACAGAGGGATAACAGGAGCCTGTGTGGTGCCACCTCTAAAAATTTTGGTGGAGGTGGCAGGGAACATCAGTGCCAGGCCCCACACCTTGGGGAGTGTCACAGCCCTGCTTGTAGCCACCCCTCTGGGGCAAGAAATCCAGCAGCATCATCTTCACCATGTCATGCAGAAAGTGGCCTGCCCCTGATTTTGGGAACAGTCATGAAGTTACAAGGTGTGAGCTGGGTCTCTCTTACCTTTGCAAATCAGGGCAAAGCAGCTCAGTGTCGGGATCTGTAGCTTGTCAGACTGACCCCAAGAAATGTTAGAAAGTCTCTTTTCTCAGCCTGGTGCTTGAAGAAGGAGTCAGGGCTCTTCATTTCTCGGTCTCAAGGTTGTTTATTGTATCTTATCTATAAAAAATTTTCTCCTGTCCTGCCGAGGTCCATCCAGCAGGACAGTTCCAGGCACTCTGCCTGCCCCTGGGGCAGTGTTATGTCTTTATGCTAAAAACTACAATGGTTACAGTTACTTTCCAATACCTATCACCTATGTTAGACAGTGAGCTGCTACTCTAAACCAATCTAAAAGTGCCAACATCACAGCAGAAGATGGAGGCCAAGAAGAAGAAGGAGAAAGGCTGGACACACCCGGTTCCCTCCATCTTGCCCCCTGAACCTCCATACCAGAAACCCCAAAATCTACTTTTCCACCCCGTGATAACTTCACTATTATTCTACCTAAACTGTTGTGGCTTGCAGATCTTCATCTAAGGTTGGTCATTTGCTCCACGGGTCATATCAAAACCACAGGGGCATCTTGGGCTCTGTGCCAGGGTCTCTGAGCCCCCTGGCAGGGGTCCTGGCCATCCTGGGTCCTGACAGCTCAGTATCTGCTTTACTTTTTTTAAGTGGAGGGACAACTTTGTGTTTTATCCTTCAAGGAGCACAAGTGAGTTTTACCCTTCAAGGACCCCACCACTGCCATGCTCTCAGGATCTCTGTGAGCAAGAGGCAGAGCAGTCACAAGGTTCCTGAGGAGGGCAGGTGGACACAGGGGGATGGATCATCAGTGCAGGTTAAAGAGCAGAAGCAGCAGAATGTGCTGGGGCTCAAGAGTCCCCATCAAAGCCCCTTTGGATGGGCACTGGAGGAAGGAGACAGAGCAGGGGATGTCCCCACCCTGCTTCTGTCAGCTCCCAGCAGCCCAGTGAACAAATTAGGTTTCCCTCTCAGATCCACACATGACAGTGGATGGCATTTAGCAGATGGCATGTTGTAATGGGACTGTCACACCAACACAGGTTTAAAAATAAAGCTGTGGAGGCAGTTAATGAATGTACAATTCTCCTTTCAAGGAATTCTTTCTGTCCCTGTCAGGCATTAGGCACTCAACTTGTGAGTCTTGAAAGACTTCTGATGTGTGTGCATTAAAAGACACAGTCTAGCATGTAACTGGGTTGTTTTACTTTAAAAACTGGCACTGAAATAAGCAATTTATGTCATTCCTAAAAAATTGACTTTTTCTTCTTGATGACTTTCAGCCTGCTCACAAGTGAAGTGCATTCTCTAGCTGGAGTGTTATCCCTGAGAATATTTAATATTAAGAGTAATCCTTTTCACAGAGATGATCCTACTCTGTAGTTGTCTGTCTTTATTATTTTTCCTTGTTTGTTAAAAAATAAAAATTAAGCAAGTAAAAAATCTACTTTTTCAAGGAGACTTGTTAATTTTTAATTACTTTTTTAAATTTCATATTACCTTAAACTGAATATCTTTATATAGGACTTTGTTTAAGAACATTGATTTGGGGAGATGGCACAGTAACAGTAGCAGTAGTTAGTAGAGAGACTAACACAATATATAATACATGTAACTTCCTAAACTACACACTAGAATTTCTCTTTATTTAATAGTTTCTCACAGCTTTTTCAGTGCAAACACCAAAAAAGAATGGAAAAATATATAAGAAAATAAAAGGATTATATGCATTGTATTTCTTTCTTTATCCCTTTCTTTTTGTTGGCATTTTGGTGTTAATTAAAGGACTTCTCTAGCTCCAACTGAAGCCATTTGGGAGGATTCCTTTTCTTTTCAGTGATGATTTTATCACACCCATGTTTATTAGGTTTCACTGCTTTTCCAGCAGTCTGGCTTCTGGGACTGCAGGGAAAAAGCAGGGCAGATTGATAAATAAATATGGTCAGCATATCAATGTATATCAGTAGGAGAAAGGTAAATTCAGCTAAATCCTGGTGAGCAAAGCTGTTTTCCTTAGTGCATTATAATTCACCTTCCTGCATTCTAAAAATTGGTGCTAACAAAAGAATTGGATTGTCACAGGAGGAGATTCTTGATTCCAAGGAAATAAAATCAGGTTGTCATAGTAGTCAGCTTAATTATAAATAAAATAATTTTCTGCCTTTTCTCTGTATAGGTAAGGTCTGGTTGTAACACTCTGCCTGCAATGGGATGTGGGTTCTTGGCACCACAGGGAAAACCACTGACACAATTACAGCACCTTAAAGCTTTTCTTGCTCTCAAGAACTTATTTCATGCACCAAACCAGTGTGAATGGCTCACAGGAACCTGCTTTTGTTGCCATTTCTGTGCACACTCCCAGTTAAAGCATTTCAGGGGATTGTTCTCAGCCAGCCCTACACACATTGCCATTGCACAGGTGATGATCCCACAGGATTTAGGATTTGTAGGTTGAATGGCTTCAGAAGGCAACTTAAAAGGGTTAAAATCTCAGGGAATGTCAGTCTCTTAAAGCTGTCTTACTTTTGAAGCTTAAAGAACATTGGGTTTTTTGATATTCAGTGTTCAGCTTTGGGTCCCTCACAAGAAAAAACATTGAGGTGCTGGAACCTGTCCAGGGAAGGGCAGCAGAGGTGGGGAAGGGTCTGGAGCACAGGTCCTCTGTGAGGAGCAGCTGAGGGAGCTGGGGGTGTTTAGGAGAAGAAGAAACTCAGGGAGATCTTATCACTCTCTACAACCTCCCTAAGGGAGGGTGCAGCCAGGTGGGGTTGATCTCTCCTCCCAAGGAATAAGCGACAGGGCAAGAGGAAATGGCCTCAAGTTTCACCCAGGGAGGTTTAGATTGAATATTAGGAAAAATCTTTTCTCCAAAAGGTTTCCCAAGCATCAGAACAGGCTGGCCAGGGAAGTGATGCAGCCACCACTCCTGGAGGTATTTAAAAGACATGTAAATGTGGCACTGAGGGACATGGTTTAATGGGCTTGGCAGTGCTGGGTTAATGGTTGGACTCAATCATCTTAGAGGTGTTTTCCAATCTAGATGATTCCATGGGTCTCTGCTTCTGGGATCTTCCCACACACACGACATGGGAGCCGCCTGGCCCCACTGCTGGGATCTCTGCTGGGCACACACTTCCCCCCAGCTGCTCACACCTGCTGCTGTTGTACCACGTTACATTGTGGGGAAAGGGAAGGAAAGGAAGATATCCACTGTCTCTGAGGTGAAGAATTCACCGTTTCATCACTGCAGGGCCATTTTCACCATCCTGAGCAGTATTGTCAGGCTGAAGGAAAAATATGCAAACAGATATGGGAGCAACATGTGAGTGGCTGTCCTGGGTCTGCCCACCTTGCCCCAGTGTCCTGTCTCCAAGAGCAGTCACCGGATGGCAACTGAAAAAAAAAAGACAAGCTGACAACCATAATATGAGTTTGATCTCATGTACCATCCCATTTTTCTATCAATCAGCCACTTGATGGCTTTCTGAACAAGAAGATGAGCCTAGATCACTGTGCTAAGGACTAAAGCACCCTGCAGCATTGGTTAAAATTGTGGCATCCTGAGTGCTGCAGCATCCTGTGGCAGTGAATTGTGTGGTTCACTCATGTACACTGCATAGTAATGATAATCCTCTTTGTACAACACTCTCTGGTTTCAATACCCAAATGCTGCATTTTAAGACAGAATATGTGGCCCTTTTTAGTGTGAGAGCCAAGCTGGTGTTTAATTCATTAAGAGAAAATATAATATGCAAAACAGCAATATTTATCCATAGCATACAAAATGTTAATGCTTTGTGCTGTGATGTTTGGGTGTCATTAGAATAATTTTAAAGGCAAGTGATTTAATTGTGTTTGTGCTAATTATAATGTTTACAAATTAGGGAAAGATGCATTTAGTGGTCTGTTGGGAAAGAGCTTTGAAACCTCACATGTCTTTGAGTCTACAGGACTGTCATCTAGTCATAAACTCTTTCTAACACCAGTGTGATTTGCTTTTTAGATTACTCTTGCATGAAAAGCGAGTCTCAAGAGCCTTGAGCTCCATGGAATTCAAACCCAGGTTCACGTGTGTGTGTGTGTGTGTGTTTTGACAGAAATTTAACCAAGTCCTTTTCTTCTCCTTTCCAAGGTCCCCGTGTCCCGATGGTGACTGTTCACAACACAACAGATGCACAGAGTAAGAATGGGCTTGAGCTTTGCAACTCTTCGGAGAAAAGCAGCCAGGCAGGACATTGAGATGTAGCTGCTCTTTGCTAAACTTACACTCCTGGGGACCCCACACTCTGCCTAAATGCAAGTTTTCTGCAAGGCAGAGGGACTTGCAGAGCTGTTGTACTGCCATCACAACAGCTGCTGTTTGGGGTGAAAAGACTGGTTGGAGCATGTTTGTTATCCTCTGTCTCAAAAAAATGCATAATTCAAATCTCTCTTTTTTGTTAGTCTTGATTTTGTTTTGCATCTCATATATAAGAAATAAGATGAGATAAATGTAAGAAATATTTAGCCTAATCTGTGGTTTTAATAAAATCACTCTGATATGAATTACCAGAGATAATGCAGAGGAGGGAGCCCCACAAGTGGTGCCTCTGCCTGGTTCCCAGATCTGTCCATGGAGATTGTAGCACTTATTGTTTGGTAAAGCTTTGTCATGCTAATGATTTGCATCTACATCAGTGCAAAGCTGGAATCATTCCAAAACCAGGTCTCTTCCCTCAAAACATTTGGCATTCTCTGTAGTCATTATCAGACTGGCAATGTAGAGTCCAAAAAGCCATGGAGCTTCTGGGGTTCCACTCTGGCAGAGTGTGGCACTGAGTCTCACATGAAACCAAGATTTATCTGTTCCCATCATTTGGATGGGAAAACATCATCTTCATTTTAACAAAGAATTTAGCCCAGCTTTAACTGCAGTCAGGGACTTCAAGTCCTGATGTGACCCAAGTATTAAGCAACACCTTTATTCTATTTCTATCTGTTTTACACACAGTCAATACCAGTTTATCAAGTAAAAGTTTTACTTATCTGGATTTACAGCAACTCACTGCTCTTGTTTCGAAAAAAAAAAAAAAAAGAGAGTGAGCAAACCAAGAAATTTGGTTTCATATACTAAAGATTTACTGTGAAATGCTGACCTGCTTCATTTCCCACTGAAGGCAGGGAGTGTCACAGGAAAGGCTTTTGGCACAAGGTCAGGTCCTTCTTCGTCCCAGCAGAGCCTGAGTTTGGCAGTGCCCTCCCCAAGGGTAACCCCAGAGCAGCCCAGCTGATTTCCACAAGGCCCTTCAGCCAGGAGAGCTTCTTCACCCTGACCTGCAGCTCCAAAGTCACTTTCTTTCTCCTCCACTTTAAATAAAACACCCGAATTTTAGCATAGACATGGAGGTGTCTGAGTGGCTATACCAGCATGGGATAGTGCTCTCATGAGTGGTGTTACACCCTCCTGTACAGTTTTATAAAATACTTTTAGGTGAATAAAATGACAGACAATATAAAACAGAAACTGTAAATGAAGGGCTTCAAAAACTAAAACAAAACACACCAGGACTAGTTTTACTTTGACAGATGCATATGGGTAGCATCTATTACACAGAGAACTCAGTCTACTCATGTGCAGAACACATCCTCTACTGAAATTCATGATTTTCTGCATACAATTACCATTCCCCCTGGTTCTTTTCTTTTTTCCCCCTTCACTCTTTTGCTTTTGAATAAAGGGCAACTGACAGTTGCATGTTACTGAATTTACTTATTTAATATGAGCCCATTACTCTATAAAAGGGAGTCTGCCTCTGTATTCTGCAATAATCTGATAATAGTGAGTTGCACTGAATATTAGAGAATGCTTACATTTAATTAAGCAATGACCATTTGTACTCCACAGACTCGAGCTCCCTGTGGTCCTAAAGCAAAAAGGAAAGTCCTTTAGGAGATATGCCAATCTTTTTATTTCCTCCACAGTCTTCCTGGCTTTCTGTGAAGGCAATTATATGAACAAATAAAAGGGCTTGACTAAATTCCCCTACGTGGCAAGCCCCTTTCTGCTGATAAAGCTACTTGTGTGTGCCATAATTAAATGAGAATCTTAATATTTAACTAAACGTAATAGGCTGTTGCTCTGCCACTTTTGTGGGAGCTGTGTCTTTGATAAAGGGCCAGGCTTTGCAGAAGCAGGGTGAATAGTCACTGAACCAATAACTACTGCTGAAAGATCTCTGAAATATATTAACTGGGAAGGGCAAGGTTTTGTCTGGCTGCCCAGCAGAGATGGGCAGTGAGAGCAGGATGATCAGGTACCAGAATTGTTATTTGAGGAGCTGGGGTTACATATGAATTCATCAGTGTTTCTCAAAAGGGAAGTTACAGTCAGTGACACACACAATGGGATGTGAAATCCCACACCCTCCTTGGGTTCATGTGGCAGAGATAATGCCCTGGATCCCCCTGGTTCACACCCAGACTGATGCCAGGGGAATGAGCACTCTCTAGACCAGGATTCCCTCAGCCCAGCCCTTGAATCCCCCCTCCATGGGCTCAGGAGCTTTGCCCACACATGGAGACATTTCCCACCATGTAAGACACCCAGCCTGAGGTGTCCCCTACAGACGAGACCTTTCCCTGCCACTGGGAAGGATTTATTCTTTCTGCTGCTGGAGGGAGCTGCTTTTTCTAGAAGAGGTTCAGCAGGTAGAGCACATGGCCAGGATGTGGGGATAGAAGTTAAATCTCAGGAAGGAAGAAGGAATCCTCTATTTGTGATCCAGACAGTCCTTGGGTCAGACACACAAGTAAAATTAATAATTATGAAACACTCCAAAAGTCAAGACTGCTGCAAAACCTGATATTACAGGTTTGTATGGGCTTTCTCCACTCTCCTGTCTCCATGGCTTTCCCTCCCATGGATTTTTTCTTGCACAGCAGCACAGCTTTGGCTGAAGCCCTCCATAGTCTCCTCCCCTTCCTATTTATTATCTATAATTGGGACAGAGCCTTGAGGACCTCTTCACTTGAGATCTATCTTGGCATGCTGGGTGGATGTCTGACTGGGACCCATGGTGGTGTCCCAGGTCACCTTCCCACCTCCTGCAAATCAGCTGAATGTCTCTGATTTCAGGACTGTAGCTTTTTGCCAATGCAGAACTTGGAAGGGGTTTCAAAGATTTAAGTGAATTAGACTTCTGTGAGGATTAGAAGGAAATCCATTTGTAAGGAAACTTGTTTTGTATATATCAAGGTGACTATAAAATGTTAAAATGCATTTTCACAAACTGTGCCAAAAGTTTTTGTGATCTTGTCCTGTTCTTCTTTCAGAAATTTTTGAGCTGGAGGTAAATGAAAATGTGCAGCTGGCTGTAAATGACAGGCAAATGCCTAAGGTAGAATACATGGAAATCAAGATAGATGATTACAGTAAGTAGCACCTTTCTTCTCACTTATTTTTCTCTTTCACTGCTGTAGCTGTGAAATGATACAGCCATCCTGACTAGACTGGCAGGAGGAAAAATGACTTTGACTCTCAATAAACGTACACAGTTTGCAAAGCACTCTCCTGGAATGTGCTACATAAGGAGGTTATTACAGAGGCAGAATTTGATGAGAACGCAGCTGAAGAAAGGCAAAATGATAGGGTTGGATTTTTTTTTTTTCCTCTTAAAACTTCCTCTGTGAAGAAAAAGCCACTCTAGGAAATGACATGGTAGGGTGCCTCATTGATGGAAGCTTTTGCCCTGGGTGTGTGTGTGTCATTTGAAATGGGTTTGGAGTGGGATAATGTGTGTGCTTGCTGCCTACAGCCATGGCTGCCTCTCAGTGCACAATCTGAGCTGCAGTGAATGAAGATGACTCTTGCATGACTGCCCTTTGGAGTCACCCAGGATTCTTCAAAAAAGCCATGACTTGGGAGGGTTAAAAAAAATTAAAAAAAAAAAACCAACAAAGAAAAACCAAAAAAAAAAAACTCTTTATGAGGAAAGACAAAGGAAATTTCACGTGGAGTAAAGAAAGCAAACACTTACAGCAGTTTGCACCTGCAGCTGGTGTGCTATTTCTACCACTTGTATAATCATTCCCCATATACATATATATATATATATATATATATATATATATATATCCCAAAGAAGGATAGAAAAGCCTGGTGGCAAACAGCCAAAGGGTCAGCCTGTCTCTGTAGTTGTACCTGAAACAACCTAAAAAAACCATCTCTGTTGCAGTGCGTCGCCATTTCCTGTCTCACCTATCCCATCCCCCTCAAGGATGCCAACCTTTCCCCCTCCCCCTGTGCCCTCCTGCCTGGCACCTTCCAGCAAGGTGTTGAGTGATTGGCAGATGCCCCCCAGGCCTGGGCTCATTGGTTTGTCCCAGCGTCCACATCCCCTGACCCTTCCCCTGCTCACACCTGGTTGGCCCTCACCTGTCCGTCCCCTCCCCCTGTCCCCGGGGCTTAAAAGGACATGAGACCATGCGGTCGGGGTCTCTGCCGTGTCTCTGCGTGTCTCTGCGTGGTCGGTCTCTGCCTGTCTGGCTGGAGCTGATACCACATTCAGAGGTCTACCATGCTACAATAAACTCTGGATCTAAGCTACACGGCAGAACCCGCTCCTTTTCTCTTCACCGTCTGAACCTTTTCCACCAAAGGTAAACTGAGTTCCTATTCTGCCTGGACTTGTTCTGAGCGCCCAGCTGCAGCACCTAGCCAGCCAAAGGCATCTCTGGGGTGAAAAACCCCACAGCTGCTGCCTTTGGTCCAGCAGCGAAGCCAGACGAAGCCAGGCAGGACACACCCCGAAACATTCGGGGCTTAATATTTAATACATCTCCCCTGGCTGTAAGCAGATACCTTATCCCCATATGGGGAAAATCCACATACTCGGAGATGCACAAAGACTCCCCCAAATCCCAGCCTGCATGTATGGTGGCAACTCTAGAACAAAACCCCAAAGACTCTGGGTTCAAAGTGTGGCCCATAATGTTTCCCATGCCAGGAAGGAGTGTATTTCTCAGGCCAGAGGAGTGAAGTGAAAGCAGCAAGCTGTGCTGGGGGCAGGTTACTGATTGCAGCCGTTTCCAGAAGTTATAAAATGTGAAACAAAGGCTGAGAGATGGCTGCCATTTGAAAAGGGTAACAATGGCCCTAAAATGTTCTGTTTGCCACATGGGCATAAGGAACATAAACCAGTGCATAAAGTAACAGGAACAGACGTGCACTTCCAAGTTTTATGGACAGGAAAGGATGGATAAAGAACCCATATTTCCCCCATGAGCCAGCTCATGTGAGACTGGCAGTTTATTTGGGATAACTCAGCTTGATACTAATTTTTTTAAATACAGGCCTCATTGCAATTCTTCTCATTTAACCAAAAATATACTTGTGTGTATATATATAATAAATACAAACTGGCCATTTTGCTGTGACATCCCTGTGTTTCCAAAGCTTTGAGCTGAGCAGCCTGGGGAACACTACACATAGCACTTTGTAATATTTAAAGTCAATCCATGGCCTTTTTGGCTGTCCCTGGGCCATTGATCCAATTTGCAGCTATTAGCATTCAGATGGAATAACTAATTAGGCAGAGTGTCAGGCAACGATTGCAAAGCAAGCCACTTAAACCGTGCTGCTAATCTGTG
Organism: Molothrus ater; assembly: GCF_012460135.2. NCBI lineage: Eukaryota > Metazoa > Chordata > Aves > Passeriformes > Icteridae > Molothrus > Molothrus ater. The sequence goes on from NC_050478.2 coordinate 8,168,661, forward strand.
TATTAATCTACTGAAAATGCTCCTAACACCGATTTAATTGCTGGGTTTTTGCTAATCTAGATTGTAGTTAACGTTTCAAAAATAAATGTGCCGCTGTTGATGCAGAGATTGTTTTTATGGAGGCAATTTTGGCTATTGATACAAAGCCACAGAAATGACATTCAGTTAAAAGAAGCTTTAGTGATCACAGCCCTCCTTTACATTGGTTCTGTACCAGTGTAACTTGAGCTTCAGCACCTTTGCCTCCCATTTATAACAAAATTTAACCCTTTGGAAGTTAGGATTCAAATACTTGTTTCTTCCTCTGTCCTCACACCATTATAGCAAAATAATTCTATTTCTCCCCCAGCCACCATACTTAATTGGGTTTTAAATTACCATTTTCATTGCCAATTTTCCTCCCTCTCTGCTGCCCTGAAATATTGATTTCTGTCTGCATCACTCATCCAGCTGCCAAAAAAGGAAAATTGTAGCTATTGACAGATGTTAATTGAACGCTGTAAAAGTGATGCATGACTGAGCAGCTTGCACTGTACTCCCCATTTACATTTCTTGTCACCTCAGCTATCACAATATGGGTCTTTTCTTTGGCAACATCTGTGTTTCTAAGGTGATATTCTCCACAGCCTCTGAAGAAATGCCATTTTGCTCCTACTTATCTGTTGCCAAAACACCAGAAAAATCTTTTGGAATCATGTCAGCATTGCCATATCGAAGATATCTTGTTAATTGTTCTTTTTTTTGCTTAGGATTGCCAATGCAGATCTTAAAGCCAGCAACCTTTGCAGACACCGCTCACTACCCCTTGCTTTTGGTTGTGTAAGTTCTCTCTTGTCCTTTCTTTCTGCTCACATTATCAGGGCAGCTTGGAAACCTTGGCCATGATCAGAAACCTTTAAGATATGTTTTGTACAAGGAACGCCAGAGTCCAGCACACTGGTTCCTACCCCATCTCACTTCACAGCTGGGAGAGGCCAGATGTACATTCCTTCTTTCCCACGTTTGAGCCAAGGTTTTCAGCTCTCAGGAGGGCACCCTGTTGAAATCCTGCAGAGCAAATTTGGGATTTTGTGAGGGTGTTTCATGCACACTTCAATCACTTGTGGGGCATCAATGGGAGGAGGAGGAATGCAAGATGAATTTTGGCTTGCTGTCCCAGTGCTTAGGGCACCCACCTTGTGATTAACAGGAAATTTTAGAGTAGAATTCAGTCAGCCTTACTAAAGCTTAAATTTTAGGTGCCCTCATGCAGAAATCATTCCCTTTTAAGTGCTGGTGTTCGCTGAAGTGACAGTAAAGAGAGAGCTGGAAACCTTTGAATATCTCCACAAAGTTAGCATTTATATTAAATAGGTAGGTTTTCCTCCTGGCAGGCAGAGCAGATGGGTATTTCATTATGCAACATTTAGAAACAATAATACACATTACTGAGTGGGGTTTTTTTGGCAATTTGGAAAGAAACTGTGGGAGGGAATTCACTGACCTTGGAAGAACCCGTTTGGCCCTGGCTGCATCCCAGTGCATCATTTGCTGCCTGCCAGGGAACACCCCATGAGAGAAAAGCCTCATGCAGGAGGGATGAATGCCTGGTGAATGCCTGTGCCACCCTGAACAACTCTCCATGGAGGACAAAGCCAGTCCAGGGAGTGTGTCATTACATCATGGAATTACTGCAGAGAAAACCTGCTTCATTTCCAAAGTGCTGGAGGAAGATTGGCTCTCATCAAGCACCCAGCACTTGATTGGGTTGCCCCTGGAGCTGGGTGGGCCAGGGTCTAACTTGGATAAATACAAATTACTGGAGACACATGTGCATTGAAGTCCTGCAGGGAAGTGCCTGATGTCTCTGAGAACTCCAAAAATGACCAAAAAAATGGATAAAAATGCCAGTGGCTCTACAGTAATCTGAGCCTAAAATTATTGTTTAAAAGTCATCATCATCATCATCATCCCTTGTTTTTCTGAGCTGCCTGGCTGAAGTAGGGTCTGTATTTCTCAAGACAGTTCCCCTGTACAGGATCAGATCCTAAGCAGAAAGATGAAGAGGAGGCCTTGCCCACTCTTTTCCCCTTCTCAATTATGAGCCAAATTGGGCATTAAGCTGTTTTTTATAACTTCAGAAGAGTCCTTTCCCTCTGTAGTTGTGTGAGGCAGTGATGACAGAACCACTTCAGCCAAAATTAAAAAAGAGCTTTGGGGAATGTAGAATACAAATATACATTAGAGCAGGCATAAAAAAGGGAAAACTCAACTGATACCTGGTTACTCACAGGGGGAATCCTGACCAGCTAGAGATGTGCTTGCAGGTGTGGTTCAAACCTCAGCTTAGGGGCTGCTGTGCACAGAGGGAGGCAGAAACCAACCCACAGCTTCCACCCAGCCTCAAAACCCACCCCACACAATCATCCTCCTGCACACCATTGTGAGAGACAACTGCTCACTTTGAAAATTTAAAAAGGTTTATTAAACCTTAACAAAAATACAACAAAGGACTACATAAGGAAAAATCTGCAGTGCTGGGAACTGCCCTCTTGGATACCACATGGCAGGTTCATCTTCAAGATGGATGCTCAGTCTTTTATCCCCCTGGGGGTTGCATCAGCCAGCCCTGGCCCTCACAAGGTCTGTCAGTCAGCTCTTCTTTGCCATTTATCAGTGGAAACTGCTTTCTTGTCACTGGATTGGAGGTCAGGTGTTGCCATGCCTCACCCTCTAAGCTCCAAGCTTTTCCATTCCCCACTGCCCCAGGTAAGGGACACATGTGCAGCCTTCTTTGTACCTGTCCTGGACAGCCAAGGCTGTCTGATGGCAACAATACAGGGGGAAAAGGGAACTACAGGGAGAACAGAGGACATCTAAACTCCAATAACATAACTATGTTATAAATGGTGTTCAATTTGTGTTAAATTAGGGCTGAGGTGAGAATTGTTGTTTTGGGGTGGGTTGATGAATATTTGTTGTGGGTCCTGGGGAGAGGAGATCCAGGGTTTGGTGGGGGCGATGGTCGAAGGCGGCAGGTGGTGGTTGGACAGGGGACTTGACCAATCATTTGATGCCCCAAGAAAATGATTGGTCCAGAAGGAATATTAATATTGAAGGAATATCCAATGAGAACGCCAGAAACCAACCAATCAATGCGTAGATCCAAAACCCACCAATCCTGGACCTGAGAGGGGTTACAAAAATGAGGGTTTTGGTTGAGTTTGGGGTTTTTCTCTTTCTGAGGAACTTACGTTTTGGGGGAGAGCCCAGCGTGTTTGGGACGCGTTGTTATTTTTGGCTTGTTGCGTGGGAGTTCGAGCTTATCTCAAACTCTCCATGCCCTGTAGTCTGGCCTCGTTTGATTTTATAACAACTATACATCACTAAAGCTTTTCTTAATATTCACAAAATAGTTATCTTCTAACTGCAAGAGCCAATCATCTCATTATCCATCTACAACACCATCCTTGAGGAGACTGGTGTCCCTTTCCAGAAACCTGTGTCACCTCACCCTGCCCCATGGGGCTGTGGGTGCCCACCCACGGCAATCCCACAGCCCTGGGGAGGGTGTTGGGTGCTGTTACCTTTCCTTGATGCCTGTTTCTGTTCCAGGGATGGCACACCTGGCAGCCAGATCGTCACGGAGAGGTTTGAGGTGACGTGGGAGAGCGTCATGGTCAGCTCCCACAGCGCCATCGTGCTCAAGTTCGACGGGCGCGGCAGCGGCTTCCAGGGGCCAGGCTGCTGCACGAGGTCAGGAGGAGGCTCGGCCTTCTGGAAGAGAAGGATCAGCTGGAAGCTGTCAGGTGAATGGCACTGTTATTGAAGGAATTCATTGGGATAATTGTTACCGTTATATTTTCTGGAAAAATCTCCTTGCCCAGGATTCTTCTCCTGGGAAGCCTCAGAGATAAAGGAAAACAATATTATCTCTGAGAAGCCTCAGAGAAAAAGGAAAACAATATTATCTCATTTGTTCCTCCTGTGTTTTGCTGCTTTGGAATGTGGTTTAGACATTGTTTACCAACAATGTTTCTTTGGTTTCATGTGAATTGTTTTTACTTAATAACCAATCACCACCCAGCTGTGTTGGGGCTCTGGAGAGAGACACAAGTTTTTCATCATTATCTTTTAGCCTTCTCTCTTTATCCTTTCTCTATTCTTTAGCATAGTTTTAGTATAGCATTCTTTAATATAATATAGTAACATAAAATAATAAATTAGCCTTCTAAGAACATGGAGTCAGATTCTCAATTCCTCCTCCATCCGGGGAACCCCAAAAATACCACAGATGATTAATCCAAGACTCATTAGTCCTGGCTGCTTTAATGGTTTGTAGGGTAGAGCAGGGAGATGATGTTGTACAATCACAAGTGCATGTGAGAGGGAGCTCATGTCAACCAGAGCAGAGGGAGAAAAACAAGCCTTAAACAGAGCTAAATTAGAGCACACTTATCTGTATCACATGTTCAAAGCCTATTTATTTTTATCTCTGTAGAGTCATACAGCTACAAACAAGGAAGCTTGAATATCTGTTCCTACATTAATCTTTTGCTTGCCTGGTATTTGGAAAAAATCCGTCTTTAAATCCTTAAACTTTTTAAGCAGAATAACCAGGGCAAAACCCTAAATGTCAAGTCCTGTCATATTGTTAGATTTATTCTGCACATAATCACGTTAAAACCACTATCAGAGTATTGCAATAGCTGTGCAATAGCTTATTATGGCTTCCAGAGGTAGTGCAGGTTATTTGTTGCCATTGCTTGGTCAAATCCAACACAAGAGGTTGCAAGATTAAATCAGAGAGATCCATGTGAAAGCAGCTTGGTGTGATTTAGATTGTCTGTGTCAAGGGGAAAGGGCTTTAAACTGAAAAGGGGCAGGTTTAGATTAGATTTTGGGAAGAAATTCTTAAGTGAGAGGGTGTGAGAACTGGCACAGCCTGCCCAGAAAAGCTGTGAGTGCCCCATCCCTGGAAGTGTCCAAGGCCAGGATGGATGGGGCTTGGAGTAACCTGGGATAGTGGAAGGTGTCCTTGCCCATGGCAGAGAAGTTAGAACTGGATGAGCTTTAAGGTCCCTTTCAACTCAAACCATTCTATGATTTTTTTTTTCTGGGGCCTGTTTAATTTAAAGCTGATTAAAATCACACTGGCTTTTGCTCTTAAAGAGAAAAATATTTTTAACCCATTGCTTTTCCTCTCTCATGTTCTAGGACAATGCTGCAGGAGCATTTCATTGATAAAACGAGAGTCGGTGTGTTTGGGAAGGTAATGCTGTGACATTGCTCCTCTGTGCTGTCCCAGCTGCCTGATATGGCTAAACAGCTGAGTTAAACCCTGACTTACTGAATATATCAGTGGTGACTTCTTATTATTATTTATTTTTGGGATAGACTGCAGCTTGCCCAGTGCTGTTAAAGGTGGAGGCTTTCATTTCACCAATGAACTCATCAATAACTTCTTTTAAATTAGCTTCCAAGTGCAAAACATGACTATTTCAGAAAACATCATCAGGCTGATTTGCCATGTGTGCCTGGCTGGGAAACAGCCACTGTAAAGTACAAACAGTTTGAGATGAGAGTGGAACTGTGAGTGGAAATTGTTTACTTGAGAGACAAGGGCTTGGAGTGGGTGAGGAGAGCTGCACGTAGAGCAGCATCTCTGCAGGGAATTGTTAACAGGCTGGCAGCAGACACTGAAATTGTGATGCTCATTTTAAGTAGAGAAAGTCTGTAAGAGAAAGTAAACATTTTGGAGAGGTAACAGATCTGGTTAGAGCTACAGCTATAAAGTGAGATGAAAAAGGCCAGCTCTTGGGCACACAACCCTCCTGCCTCCAGGAGAGTGCCAGCCACGTGAGCAGGGAGACGTCCCTTGGTTTGTGTTTCTCCAGGGCAAGTTGTTAAAGGCTCTGTAATGGCCAAGCATTTGGTGCAAGGTCTCAGCTGCCCTGTTTCTGTACCCAAAAGCAGCAGTGCCTCCCAGCAGGATCAGTGACACCCTTGTCCTGTTTCTGTTCCAGGATTATGGTGGTTACCTCAGCACTTACATGCTTCCAGCTGGTGAAGACAACCAGGTGTTCACCTGTGGAGCTGCTCTTTCCCCAGTGACAGACTTCAGACTATATGGTAAATCCTCAGCCCACAGATCCCCCTTCTGACCACAAGGGATGTTTCTTCCCTATCCTTTCCCAATTGCCATTTTTCTTTCCCAAGATCATGCTTATTTTTTATTCTGTGTCTTTTTAGGAGTAGCCATACACCTTTTTTCCCCACTGAAGCAATTTAACTGCTCCAGTGGGACCAGCCATGTAGTTAGAGCAATCAAATCACTTTATTAGTCCTTTTAAATAAAGGAGAATTGTCTTTAAGCCCCTCCAGCCTTTGCCACCAACCACCCCCAGTGCCTTGAACATGCTTCCTTCCTGCCTGAAGCACCCATCCATGCAAGCTGAGGTCCAGTCTGCCTGGCCCATCCTGCCTCTGACCACAGCACTACCCTGCACGTGGGGGTCCTTTCACTCAGGGATAGCAGTTCCCTTTGCACTTAGTGCCAGTGACAATCAGGGGGCTGCCAGGGAACTCAGTGGTGCTCAGCCAGACTTCAGGAGCTGTGCAGTTATCCCTGAGACCAAAGGGAGCTTGCTCCATGTGAAAGGAGAAAGGGACACACCCTGATAGAGCTCTTCTATCTCAGTTGCATTAACAAAGGAAAAAAGAAAAAAAGGTTTTTCTGTTTTATTTAGAGACCAGAAGTCTGTGGTGATGATAACAGACTGTGGTATCACACATATCCTTAGTGCATTTTCAAAAACTTTCAGAAATGCATTCTCTATAATTAAGGCCATGTTAGAAAATAAGGGTTTTTTTAGCATTTGCCATATTTGACTCAAAAGCACCAGTGTATTCCTGACTGAAAGTGATATTTTCATTTTTTCTCTTCAAGCTTCAGCCTTTTCTGAAAGATACCTGGGCTTGCACGGGGTTGATAACAGAGCATACGAGGTAACTGCATGCACACTGCATTTCCCTGATAAAATGTGAACTGGGTCTGAACTCTTCCTCCATGTGTTTCCTTTGGGAGGCAGCAAGGTTATGCAAGAGGGACTCACTAGTGAAGCTCTGAAGGTGTCCTTCAGCCTGCTTACTGCTTTTCTTGTCTTAATAGTAATCATGGATGAAGTTTTTATTGATTAGCCCTTGTGTCTGCCTCTCTAAATTGGGTAAATACAGTTTTAGAGATTGAAGGAGCTGAGTGACTCAAATGTGCCCAAGAGGACACAGTGTCACGACCTCCTGGAAAGCTCTTGCCAATGATCTTGCAACTTTGATTCTCTCTGAAATAAACAAATTATAGTGAAACTCATCTTGACTTTCTCAAACTTTGTGATATTTCAGATAGGCAGAACCCTGTGCCAGAACTGAGCAGGACATGGGAAAGGAAGCACAGCACCAGTTAATACAGATATTGTTTAATACACGTGATGGGATCAGTTGGATCCTGTGCTGAAATTACTTGGAGGCAAAACCTGATAAAGAATAATCACACAAACAAAATTAATTATATAGAAAATCTATTCAGCTTCCAAGCCTTGTCTCCAGCCAGAAGACATGAAGGTCTGGCACTGTTCTCACAGAGAAAGCAGATTCCATCCTGTGCCCTCACAAGGGAAGATTTATCCTGGCTACCTAAACTCTGAGTTCATTGTCTCTCAAATTTTGCACTCATGTTCTCTACATTAGTGCAAATGCTTTTTTTGTTCTTTTAGAAATTGTTTGTATTTATATTCCCTTTTGCATCTGAAAGACAACGCTGAGAGCAAAGGTGTTCTCAACAGTGGACACTTGAATTTCATATCAGATCCTCTCCCAGGCTGCCAGAACTCATTGAGGTTGGCTTCCAAAACACACCAAAGTCCCTCCAGATGCATGAAGTGTTCTTAGGCATAGGCACCCGGGCACACTTTTCATCAGAGTTTTTCATTCACTTTGATATTTTCCACGTATTCTACAGTTCAGGCTTTTATTGAACATTATCACAACAGAAGAGGGTCTCTGACATGTTCCTGCTGCTGACACTGCCCTGCCAGCACAGGGTGGGGGTTTATCTTACCTCTAGATTTTTATAAGTAGCCAGGAGAATATGCTGTGCTGGTGTCTGCTTGTTATCCTGGTGATAAAGTATTAAATGGAAATAAGCACTCCTATTGCCTCCATATAAATTGCTAATTCCTTACAAGTTTTTTAATCTTATTGCAACCTTTACCTTCACAGATCAGCAAATTATCACACAGAGTGTCATTACTAAAGGACCAGACATTTTTGATCATTCATCCTACTGCTGATGGTAAGTTAGCCCATCATTTGAGTTCATTATATGTTTGTGATAGCTTTGATTTTTGTTAATTAAATTTGTCTCTTTAATGCTTGCAATCTGTTTTTACAGAAAAAATCCATTTTCAGCATACTACAGACCTTATCACACACCTAATTAGGGCAAAGGCTAATTACAGCTTGCAGGTACAGTATATGTTTCTTTTTTTTCTCTTTGAACAGTTATTTCCCTATTTGAACTCAAGCTGCTGTAATGAAGCAAGGTTTGAAAAACCACTTGCAAACTCAGCCTAGCAGCAGAAGTAGCACCATCATATCACATGTTTCTATTAGTCCCATGCTTATGTGACATCAGTATTTTGGTCTGGACAGTTGTAGAACAATTATTGAATTACAGTAAATTAGCTTGTGAGAAACATATCCCTAAGGAATTTCTGCATGTTGACTTTCTTTGGGAACAACAGAACAAATCCAGGATGAATTTTGGGGAAACAGGGTTTTAAATTAATCCAACCAGAAAAGTCACAAAGATATATGTCACGTAAATCTGACATCCCACTGGGAATGGCACAGCTCCACTTTCCACCAAATTATATTTCTATTTTGCTGAATGGTCCTTGTCTAAGCCATTAAATCTTTCAAAATGAACGCGCCCTACCATCCCTGCCTAGACAACCCATCATGATCCTCTTGCATTTCTTCAAGTTACCCGCTCCATTTTATTGAAAAGTTGAGTTTAAACTATTTAATTTCTGGCTTCACAAATTTTTTTTAATTTATTTACTTCACCACCAATATTTATTAATTTTTAAACTTGATAACATTTTTGCTTTAAAGCCCTCATTTTAGTCAGTATAACCTAATGCCATTTCTCTCCAAAACTGCACGTTTTTGGGTTTTCACAAGGGAAGTGTGGGCTAGTTCTTCTTCTTAGACTGAACCTGTTCAGAACAGAATTAAATGGAAAGCCCTCCACCCCAGAAAGGTTCCTTGTGAAGGAAGATGCAGGTCTGCACTCAGAGCACTGTGGTGCCCAAATTAGTTGAGTTTAAACTATTTAATTTCTGGCTTCACAATTTTTTTTTCTATATAATTTCTTCTTCAGCAGTATTTATTGATTTTTATACTTAATGACATTTTTGCTTTAGAGCGCTCATTTTGGTCAGTGTTACTGAATGCCATTTCTCTCCAAAACTGCACGTTTTTGGGTTTTCACTAGGAAAGTGTAGGCTGGTTCTTCTTAGACTGAACGTGTTCAGAACAGAATTAAACAGAAAATCCTCCACCCCAGAAAGGTTCCTTGTGAAGGAAGATGCAAGTCTGCACTAAGAGCACTGTGGTACCCAAATTACCCTGGGCTCAGGAGCATCCATGGGAAGCCCTGGGATGCTGAGGAGATGCAGGGGGTTTGCAGCTCAAGCTGCAGGTGTGGTTGGTCACTCCTGAGCCTTTCACACACTCTAAAAGGTGTGTATTTACCTGTTTCTTTGCAGATTTACCCTGATCAAAGCCATTACTTCAGCAATGCAGCATTTGAGCAGCACTTGTACCAGTCCATTGTCAACTTCTTTGTGGAGTGTTTCCAGGTTCCAGACAAACTCCCACTGGCCCCACTGAAAGAGGAGGAGGAGGATGATTAACCCTACTTGTCCGTGCTAAGCACAAGGCAGATCTCTCTGACAATATGCAACTGGATCATTTTCCTGAAGAAAAAGATGTTGTTAGCATGTATTTAAAAAAAACAAAACAAAACAAAACAAAACCAAACTGAAAGCAGCTCCTCTGCTTTACTTGACAGCAACTCCTTCCTAAATGGAAGAACATTAAGCATGGTGAACTCAGCAGAAACTGCTGTCTGAAATAAATCCATCACAACCAACATCTTCTTTTTCTTTGGTTGGGTTTTTTTTTTTCTTTTTTTTCTTCCTTTTTTTTTTTTTTTTTGTTTGCCACAAAATGACTTCTAGAATGAAAATGGTAAGACATTGAACTTGAAGGAACACCCCAAGAAACCACTTTGAGGACTGGAAGATTTGATGTCTCTTCTTTGCAGTCAAGCAGTAGCAGTGAAATCCATCATCCACATCAAGGTTGCTATAGCTAGCATCGCACTGTGTCGGAACAAAAAATCTAATCTAATACATGGAGAAGATTATAGCACAATTATTTTGAAGGATACAGATTCATGCCTGCTCTTTTCCATCTCCAGGAGGTTTGTCATTGCTACAGGATACACAAACCCAGTTGTGCAAAATATTACTACAGCTACACTGATCTTTACCTCCCCGTAATTATTTGTTAATTTTGTATGGTGTTTACTTCTGTTGTTCATTGGGTCTCATGCTTACCTTATTAGCTTCTCAGCTTGTTCTGGATGGGGAAAAAACATAAAATTAATTAACCAACTCACTTTAGACCTCAGGGGTCTAATGAGGCAATGGGACTTGAGCTACCCAGATATTACAAGATCTATTGGAATAAAGCAAAGAAAAACTCACTCTTGAATTCCCAAAATAGCTCTTGCCAGCAAGATTGAGTATTTTCTTTGGCAGCCTTGAAAAATATGCACATAAATAAGCTAAATCAGCTTACATTGTGATATTTTTTATTGCAACGTAGAAAAATATGCGACAGTCATGATTATTCTTTCTCTTTCTTTAGAGTTGGAACAAATGGTTGGTAACCTGCTAGGGAACAGCTAGGTGAGGCTGTGGTACAGGAATTTGTACCAGAGACTTCACACATCATCTTATAAAGCCATGTAAACAGAGACAATGTGCAGAGATTTACTGCACATGCAGTCTGTGGCTTAGTTTTATTCCAGGTCAATGATTAGCATATTCCAAACACATTTAATTGTCTCTTTTGTTCACACTAGTCTTGACAACCATAAAAGAAAAAAAAAAGGATTTTTTTTGCTTTAAAAGGTCTTAACTGTTCATTTGAGCAGTGGAAAGCAACTTTTAAAACTCCTTGTGAAAACATTCAGCTTTCAGAAAGGAATCCAACCTCCATCCACTTCCACGTGCTGCATCATAAGAATTTTGACAGTGTCGCTCCTTGTAAAATATTCTGACCAAATGTACAGCCAGTATTAATACTGTATATTTCATTTTGTTGTATATAAAGGAATGTAAGTCAGCTCTTTGTCAGATCCCCAATCCAATATTAGTCTTGTGTTCGACATGCATGCGGGAACACTTCTTTGCTGGTCAGGACTCCTTAGAAGAACTAGCTTGGAAATATAACAATTAATGTCATTTCTTTTCTTGTTTTAACAGCTTGAATGTCAATGCCAGTTCCTACTTTTTACATAGTACTGTGGGTAAACTCACATCCTGACAGCAATGATGATGTTTCCATTGTGTTCTTTAGTGTGTCTTTTTTCTTACCTTTATTTTAAGCTTTGAATGTTGGTTGTACTTTGACCATCATGAAAAAATATATTGATAAACCACAGGAATTACCTAGTTTGGTTGGGATTATCTCCTTTAATTTACAGTGCATCAACATTGTGTGAACAAGAACTACAGTGTAAATCTGCTTTATCTGGCAAAAAGCCAAATAGACCATGAGAATGCTGCGTGTCCAGATTTTGCTACGCTGAACAGGCTCGAGAGCCTGAAATGAACTTGAACTGAGAAACATAAAAATCTGCTCTGTCCACAATCTTTTTGTAGAAAGAACTTTAGGATGTGGCATGGTAGTGTTTGTTCATTCATGGAATAAAACATTATTTTACCACCCTGGTTGCTACTGCTGTTATTTTGTGTTAAATTACTAAATAAGCATTAAGTTTCTGGAAGTGCTGTTTCCGGTTGAATTGAGCCCAAACTGACACGTGCTGATTTGCTGCACATCATCAGTGCCAGGGTGTTGTCCCATCAGCTGACACCCACTAGACCAAACCAGATTTAGAAGAAGAGAAATTTAATATTTCAAAGCAAAACCGAGAAATTATTGAGGACACTTACTCCAGTCTTTTTTCCCAGCAGATCAGTAAACAAGAAAATGGAGCACTGGGACAGGGAAGGACAGATTGCAACAGTACAAAATAGTTTTGCTGTTATTTTGTTTAATTATCTAAATGCAACTATTATATTTTATTGTCCAAACAAATCAAGCTTGTACTCTCAGCTCCCTGGCATATCTGGATGCCATAATGTTCAACTGTGGCATCCCAAAGAGGAAGAGAACTAATGAGCAGTGCCCTAATTCAGGAGGGAACCTCAGAGGGAAAAATGAAGCATTGCTGGTAGCTAATTAACAAAGCCAGGCAGCCAGCCATGTTTGTAATTGTCTGTGGGTTCAGGCATAGAGCTCATAAACCCATCCAAGCTCTGCTCACAAGCTCAAGCCAAATAAACACTGCTTCTTTGAAGGGTGGGAAGGAAAAAAATTGAGTGAATGAGAAAGGGAATGTGGGATGTTCCCATGGGAAGAACAGTGGAGTCTGCTGTTTGCAATGGGGACAAATGACAATTTGTGGGGGAGACCAAAGGTACAAGGCCAGTTCTGGTACCTGGGACATGCTCCTGCATTTGCTGTCATGCCCATGTTGTCCCAAACCTCACCTGGGTTGGCAGTGACCAGGCTCTGGATGTTTTAACTTTGCTTGTTGGGTCTCAGGGCTCATCTGCCCTGCAGCCCTTGCTGGGGCAGGCACAGGACTGCCAGACCTGCCTGGCTGAGGGCTGGGCTGAGGACAACTTCTTCTTTAACCTGAGTAAATGCTGGCTCCCCGTAGTGCTCATTCCTCCCTGGACTTCCTGCCTGCTTTCCACTGGCAAATGAAGAGTAAATGGCAGAAATGGAAAAGATACCATAAAAAGCTCAAGATCTCAGTTGCCAATTCCTTAATCGTGTTGTTTTACTGAGCCCAGTGTTTGCTTATTTTTATTCTGCCCTCTAAAGTAAAGCTCCCAGCTGGAGGCTCAGAGTGGAGCTTAGGGCACTTGCTGAGATTTGCCTCCTCTTCCCACTTCAACTTTGCATCCTTTCCCATTCACAAGGTTACAGTCTGAAAGCAAACCCAGCTTTGGAACCCCTTTGGAAACTAGGAAGAGACAAATATAAAACCAGCATGGTGAGCCCCCTCAATAAGCAATAACCAAAATAAATTCTTTATTCTAATAGCTAATGCATGATGAATTTTTATTTTTTTTTTTGCTTTGAGACATTCATTAGAAGTCTCAGATTAAATGATGCTACATTCTGCCTCCTCACTGGAAAAACAGCTTTAATCAAGATGTCCATTTCCATGACTGAGCAAAGAAGAGTAAAAAGCAAATACAGATGGAGCAAGGCCCCAGGAAAGCACAAAAGTAAACCATGCTCCAATATTCCTGTGGAATAGCAAAGTTCCCTCCAGGCTGTTTGGTTGGTTTTTTTTCCTTCCTTCGCTTTAAATCTATCTTTTGGGTTATTTTAAAGTAAGAAACAACTCTGTGAGCTGATGTAAATGCTCTCATCCTTGCTGGGAAAGGAATCCTAACAGTGGTAACAGCTGTTGTCAATGTCCTGAGCTGCAGTTTGTGCTGAGCCGTTCCAGTAACTCAAACTGACATGTAATATCCAGTGAGTATTTGGAACCTGCCTGCAGAAGATCCTGAGCACCTCCTCCCCACCACCTCGTTTGGGAGCACTCAATGTGAGTCCTTCACCCAAAAAACAAAACCCAGAGCAACGCATGAACAAGGCAAATCCTCTGCTCCACGTTCTGCTCTGAAACACCACAGGAAAAGGGGGCAGACAGTCAGGAGCTCAGATTCTGGCTGTGCCAGCTCCTGGTTGACTTTTGTTCCCTATAAATTCCCATTTGAATGTGCAGAAAGCAGGGGGTTCTCTTGCCTGTACTTGGCTCCTTTGTCATCAGAGCAATGCTGCCATCACGGGAGCCATGGCACAGACGGGGAAACGTGGCCACCACAGGAGGCTGGCATGTGATGCCAAAAGTTTGTCATCTGTTAAAAAGTGTTGCAGAGCAAAGGGGAAATAAGCCCAGAGGTGGAATAGCCCATCCTGAGACACAGTCCCTCCTCTGACAAGGTTAGATAAACAGAGAGACTCTCCAGACATTTTCATTCTGTGCACTAAGGCAGGTGCCAAAAGGCAGATGAGAAAAGCAAGACTAACACATTAAACATAAATTTCCTAGCCATCAAGCCTCTGTGGGATGTCTGTAGGAATCTAGAAATCAATGTGAGCTGAAGACAGCTGAGATCTGGCTCCCAGCTCTTCCTTGGAGCTGCTCATCACAGCCAGCACCCTCGGAGCTGCCAGGAGCAAGAAGCACATGTACCCATGATGATGCTGAGAGCTGCTGGGGGGTAACAGATATGGGCACATTCTCACCCAGAAACCACCAGCCATGCCTGCAATTTTATCCTGAATGTTAAGCTCTGGAAGTTAATGGTCACTGAGGAAATTAGCACTGGAATGTGAGCAGTAAGCAAACTCAGAGAGGGGCTGGAGCCATGGCAGGAGCAGAAATCACTGCTGCAGGACTATCAGCACAAGAGCTGGTGATAAGGTTTTTGTCAGATGATGGTGATGAAGGTGTTGTAAGGAACAGGAGCAAACAATGTCCCAGCTCTGAGCGGAAACAAAAGCCAGAGCTGTGGAATCATTTTTAATCCTTATCGTCTCTGCACAGTGGGCTGCAGTTCTTCTTGAAGAGGCATTTTTTGAAAGTAGAAGCCCCAGAAACATTAAATTCAAACCTCATGTCTCTGTGATCCAGTAGACTTTTGTTTTCACTGTGATGATTCTGATAATTACATCATTTACAAGGAAATTGGGATAGGAGAAACTTCTTCACTTGTCTCTAGAGACAGGCTGTAAACAATTTATCTGCAACACAGCAACAGCAGCCACAAACTCAGCCTAAGCTTCCTTAAAGTATCTGCAACTCTGCCTCAGCCAATAATAGTTGGAAAAGTACAGTCTTTACCTACATCAGGATTTTAAAGAGAAAATATCCTTCATCCCTTCACTCAGCATCATCAGAAAAGAAAGTGAAAAAAAAGGAATTAATGCCCACTTCATTGGATGCAAAGACTTTCTCTATCTGCAGTAGTTCTGGGTTACCTCTTCTGGGAACTCCTGTAGAAAGATGTTTTTAGGAAATACTCACAGTGCCACAGTTTCTTCAGTACAGGTATCAGCAAGTCTCATGGAGGGGTGTAGTAAAATGCAGATGTCATGGAACATCTACATGGAACATCTCTGCAGCTTGATGCCTCACGTTTCAGCTTTTTATATTTTTCAGATTTTGTGCTACTTTAATGTGTAGTTTTGAGCTTTATATCAGGGGATAGTAAGCTCTCTTCACAGAGTAGGGAGACAAAACAATTCCTTCTCTAGCTGGGGACCATGGACAACTGACCCAAATTTCAGGCCCAAGAGCACAAACAACGGCAGAATGAAGAGAGAAAAACAGAAAGCTGTAATTGGACAATTAACTCCAATATGCAAATGGACCAGAATTTATAAAAGTGAGAGACCCCTTGAGCAGTCGTCCATTTTGTGACCATTTTGGTTCATCTTGGGTGTAGCCCTGGCCGGGCTCTTGTGCTGCCCAAGGTGGGTCCATTGAGGCCTTCTAATAAATCCTCACTTTATTCTTTAACTCTGTCTAATCTCTGTTCTAGGTCAACCTTCACAAGGCATCAGCTGAGACAGCCAATCTAGACTTTATAACTTTTCATTCAGACTAAAAAGCACTTTATGGCACAATTTCATAGAATCATGGTTTGGATTGTGTCCTAGGGTGACTTTATGATGCTTGTAGCCCCAGTGATCTGTCCTGTTTATGCTGGATATTGAGTTTTGCACCTTTAAGCCTGGTTCCAAGAGCAAAGGGGGAGAAGAAAAGCCCAGTTTGTTATCAGAAGCTGCACTTGCTCCCCCACATCCTGCTCATGGACTGTGCCGTCTGCAGCACAGACATGCAGGGGAGAGCTCTCCTTTCCTATTTAGATAGTTTATTTTTAGCTAGCTGAGGCAGAGAAGTTCCCTCGACTGTGGTTTTTCTTTTTCTTGCAACTATCCAGCCCTTCTCTGGACTGAAAACCCAATAAAACACCAGGAGCTCACACCTGTGGCCCACTGGGCCCAGGGACGCAGCATTTCCAGCACAGGAGGGACTGACAAGAGACTGAGTGAGCCAAGCTACCCCCCACAACAGGGACTTTCTGAATTTGCCATCTCTTCAGAACAGCAAGAGGTTTCATTGCTTAATATTATTCAAATTTTATGCTTGTGAACACTTTGCTTGTTAAACAAACAGGTTGTTTCCACTTTTCTGCAAGGAAATCTTTTCCCGAACCAGCTGGAGGAAGGGCCACTTGAATCTGCTTTCTAGAGGGACACATTTGGAGGTTTCCTCCCAAATTTGCCCTAAACCAGGACAGGTTGTAAGGGACCTTAAAGATCACCTAGCTCCAACACTCATTCCAACCCAAGTTTATCCAGCCAGCTCCCTGTGCCCACTTCCTGAGGGCACACTCTGTGGGCCAGGCAGATCTGGGTGAGCAGACCAGCTGCAGATATCTCCTTTCATCCCAGAAAACAGGGACAGCAAACAGAGAAAGTATTTGATTTGTAAAGGAATGCTTCCTAACCCCTCAGTTTTCTAGCAAGTTGCTGAGCAGAGCACAGGCACTTGCAATTCTGTATTTATTACACTTTCCAGTGCTGGGAAGCTTTGGAGGGGTAGGATGCCATCTGCTGCTCCAATGGGTTACTTGCTCCCTCCTCATCCCTTCACAGTGGGCAGCTCCCACTAATAGGGGAAATTTGAAATATATTCAGGACTTTTGTGAACATTTTTTCATCCATAAAAAAAATACATTCTCAGATAACAGAAAATGGAATGAAGAGTTTAATCTCACAAGCACTGGCTCAGTTATGGAGAAAAGTTTGTGCAATGAACAAGGCGTCCTAGAGAAGACACACAATATTTACCCACAGACCAGCTTGCCAAGAAGATTGGATTTTGTATAATTTCCAGTTTAGTGCCAAGAATTGCTGCTAATTCTGCCAGCACCCATCCCCATTACCACAGAAACAATCACCTCCACATCTGTGATGGCCTGTGACCCTGAGATATGGCCCCAGCATGGCTTCCTAAAGCCTGCAGAGTGAAGAACAAATTAAAACACCCCATCAGCTCTCAGGGACCGGAACTTAAACCTGCAAGCAAGCTCTATTAAGTCCAGTAATAGACACCAGTCATACTCAGCCACACAATGGAAGTAAAAGGGGATGAATAGCACTCCATCAGCTCCAGCACTCCAGAAGTAATAAGCATCATGCTGGGCTCACTGCACTGACTAATCCATAATTTATTGGCTTCATAAATATCAAAACATACCACAGCTGTTAGTACTTCAGTGCAAACCCTGCAAATATTGCTTCAATTATTCAAGAGCTCATTGCAGGAGCCAGTCGAGTGCTCCGAAGGTGCAATTACAGAAGGTATCTATTGCTTGGGAGCCTCAGCAGAGCTGTTGCCACCCAGGCCCCTGAGGCAGTTGGTACAGAGAGTGCTGGGAGCACCAACAATAAGAGGACAAAATTGCCTTTCCCTCAAAAACAGCCTAAAGCCTTGAGCCCCCCACAGGAAGGGATGCAGGAGCCTGGTGGCAGCGCTCAGAGGAGTTGTGTGTGGTCCCTCAGAGCCTTCAGAGACATGTCTGCTTCAGCATCTCCCTCTGAGGGCTGCCCAAGTGGTCGTTCAACCAACAATCCCAAAGCTTGCACTCCCAAATCTACCCTTCATGCAGGACAGGCCCCTCCATGCAGACAGAGCCAGAATCGAATGAATAATCAAGCAGACCAAGTCACATCTCCACCAAGGAACCCCCACCTGAAGCCACCCTAGGCTTTTCCTCCTGAAGATATCTCCCGCTCCCAATGGTGTTTGAGTGCCAGAGACAGGACCAGAGGCCGTGTCCAGCTGCTGGTGGGTTTGAGGTCAGGGTTACAGTGACCACATCCGCTCCCACACACATCACTCCTGTCCATGTCCCCCCTCCACTTGGGTTCATACATCAAACCCCCTCTGTTTAAAGCCAGGTTTCCAGGCTGGACCATGTGGAAGTTGCTGGTTGTGTTTTGTGGGACAATACATTTCTCCTCTGAAAAGAAAAAATAAAATGTTGGTTTAATTGTTTATTTCTTTTCTGTTCCTTCCTCCTGCAAAGAAATGGGGAAAGGGAAGTCCCAGGAGGGGCCAGAAGCCATCAGGGGCTCAGCCCAGCACACAGCCTGGATGCACCCATGGGTTTAGGATCCACACATCCTTCATGAAACAACACAAAGAATTTTATCTGGATTTGATATTAGATAGCTTGGGCAATACCTGCAATGCCTTCAGTTAAGCAAGCAGGACAAAGTCAAAATGCAAGTGTGACCAAACTTCAGAAAGTCCCATTTAAGGAAGCCTGGCTTCTAAAATAAACTCAAGTTTAATTTCAAGTCCAGATACTGAAGACCTGCTGACCCAGTTTGGTCCACCCCTTTGCTCCAGAAGCAGGAAACTGCTTTCCTGCATGCCCAAAGATTTTTAAAGGGGTTGTTTCTCTGATCTTTAGTTGGACCAGAGCAAACTTCTGATGTTTCAACACAGCCAGAGCTGTCAAAAAGCCATCCAGGACTGCAAAGCTCAACTTTGCTTTATTTTTTTTAACAGACAACTTCCTGGTCCCATGACTTTTTCAAAACAACAACTACAGAAAAACCCCCTTTGAATTCAGTATTTCTATTAAAGGGTTTGCTGGAGCACAGCAGGACCTTTTCCTGCAGCGAGGGGAAGGGCAGCACAGCAGGGAAGGGCTCCTGCAAGTGAACAGCATGAAATTTTCATGCAAATTTCCCACCAGGGCCTCTGGAATAAAGCTCCAGATTTCCCTGCCCTTAGTGAATAAATCACTCAGCTCATTAGTGGAGTCTCTGGCAAGAGGGCAGGAAGCATCACCTTTGTTGCTGAGCTGACCAAAGGATTGACATGACCAGGGATAAATATTGCTCTTAAATGGTGCTGATGAAGCCATGAAAACCGTGTTAGCTCATAATCTCACACACAGAGAAGCAATGTGCAGATAATTGAGATATAAGTGCTGCTCAGGCACCAACCTCAGAGATGGTTTTTCCTCCCTTAGTAGGCAAACAAGCCATTTCAAAAGCAGTGAAGCTCTTTAATGTATGTCTGGAGGGGCTTTTGTATAACAGCAGAAACAGAGGGGCTCTGAAAAGGGTCCCTTTATAGAAATATGTATCTGTCAATATGCATGAGCTGCTGGGGCAGATGTGCTGCAAGAGAGGTGCTTTGGTCAGTGTCCTGTGCACAGATGTGTCCTGGGGAGTTGTGCAAGGCCAGTAGCTCAAGCATTTCCCATAAAACACATCCCAAGGATGCCACACAGCCCAGTCTGAGCTGGGGTCATGCTCCAGGAGGCTCCACAGACAGGGCCAGTGACGCTGCACAGAGCAGGAGCGCATCACAGAAAGGGGAATTCTGTCACCCCTCTGATGCCCATTAGGGTACCCAATCACATCTGGCTCTGCCTTCCCCCTCCTTCCTCTTTAATAAAATAAAAAGTAAACTTTCTGGAGCTCTGTTGTCATCTTATTGCAAGGGTTCCATACAGTTGTTGCCTTATCACAAAAGTTCCACACCTTCTTGGTGTTTCTCATGGGCAGCTCCTCAGAGCACTGACACTTTCTCCATCACAAAGCAGCCAACTGACTCCAGTTCCTTTCTCAACCAGCCACCCCACTCTGTTATTGCACTCTTCTTCTCACTGGTTACAGCTGTGGCCTGTTAAAGCCAGGCCTGTTCCTAATCTTTGATAATTGGCCCAGCTGCAGCTCCTTAGGGGTAAGATTACTTTCTACACTATCTTTATTTTCTTATATTCTATCCCCCTACAGAGCTCACCCACATTACAGAGCATCTGGGTGTCTTATTCACCTAATCAGGCAATTTGGATGAGGCAGCAAGGGTTCCAGCTCCAAATCCAGCCTTGGCTCCACACAGGTCAAGTGAGCTCAGTCCTTGCATGGGTCTGTAAAGAGAGGAAGGAGCAGCATCAGTGGTGCTGGTTCAATGCCACCATCATATTCTCTGAAAAATCCCTTTGCCAGGATTTCTTCTCCTGAAGAGGGAAGCTGAGAAACCTCAGAGAAAAATGAAAACAATAATTATCTGATTGCTTCTCCTGTGTTTTGCTGCTTTGGAATGTGGTTTGGACATTGTTTACCAACTGGTCATTGTTTCATTGGTTTCATGGGAATTGAGGTGACTCAATGACCAATCACAGCCAGCTGTGACAAGGCTCTGGAAGCAGTCATGAGTTTTTGTTATCTTTTAGCCTTCTGTCTGTATTCTTTCTCTCTCCTTAACTATAGTTTTAGTATAATATAATATAATATGATATACCATAAAATAATAAAATAGCCTTCTAAGACCATGGAGTCGGATTCTCAATTCCTCCTTCTTCCTGGGGACCCAGCAAATACCACAGTTCAAGAGCAGAGCTCTGGTGCTCCTGGATATGAATGTACCTGGCTCTCCCAAAGAGTGGGAAGACATATGAAGTGTCCAAGAAACCATCCAGCGTATTCCCAGGCAGCAAGGAAGTGCCAGTGTTGAAGCAAAAATCTTCTTGTGCAGCCTTCCCCTCCCCACACACCCCAGGGAAAGGCAGGTCAGTGCTCCAGAATTGCATTTGCACAGGAAACCAGCCTGCTTTAAGGATGGGTGTTGCCAGGGAAATCCTTGCTGGAATTTCAAATCCTCCAAATGAACTCACTGTCACTCAAAGGACAGCTTTAAATTTTCTCATATTTTGTACACTGGGCTTGGTGTCCACAGAAGCCACGAGGCAGAGCCTTGTTGTGTTTGTGCTGTGGGTCATTTCACTTACCAGTAATAATGTTCTTGGAAAACACAGGAAAACAAGCCCACCTGCCTTGTCCCCACCCTTGCTCACACTTGCAGAGGGACATCCTCTGGCACCTGCGACGCTGTCCCTGCCACACACTTTAAACCCCACAAATCTGAGCCAGAGGTTCTCAGCACCTTCTTTGCACAATGTGCACCAATGCACATCCACGGTGTCCAGCTGCTGTTGAGGAAAACACAACTGTGGAAAGCAAATACAGACTGGCAGTTTGAGGCTTTCAGTCAGTATAGGAACATATGGCAGTTGTCTGCTGTTTAAACTTCATCACTTTCTCACTCTGCAGAGTGGCATAAACAGACACATGTCTGGGCACACCTCTGACAGCTCCAACTTCAACAGAGGGAAAGAGGCTGATCCCTGACTGCTGGATTGTACTTGTTTCAGAGTATCCCATGGATATCTGGGGATGTGTCCCCGTGCTGGGACAAGCCTTGCTCAGCATTCCACAGTGCTGCTGTAGTTTGTGCTGCTAACACCCAGCTTTCCAATGCCTCCCAACAATGCTTTCTTCAGGATAGGAACATTTGGAGTTTGTGACAGTGTTCACAGGGGTCCGAGGATGAGGGAAGAGACAAGAATGTTGACTCCATATTTCAGAAGGCTTGATTTATTATTTTATGATATATATTCTATTAAAACTACACTAAAAGAATAGAAGAAAGGATTTCATCAGAGGGCTGGCTAAGAATAGAAAAAGAAAGAATGAATAACAAAGGTTTGTCTCTTGGACAGAGAGTCTGAGCCAGCTGGGCTGTGATTGGCCATTAATTAGAAACAACCACATGAGACCAATCACAGATGGACCTGTTGCATTCCACAGCAGCAGATAACCATTGTTTACATTTTGTTCCTGAGGCCTCTCAGCTTCTCAGGAGGAAAAATCCTAAGGAAAGGATTTTTTATAAAATGTGTCTGTGACAGTAGTTAGCAAAAAGTCCCCAAAACATAACAGATTCTGGCACTGTTACTGCTTTTGCAAAAGCACACACTGATTTATCTCACTGTGCTGTGGTGCAGAACTCGCGACTCAAACACTGGAAAAAGTTGAGTTGTGTGAGTACAGTCTCTCAAACAGCTAATGGAGCCCTCAGGAGCTGCTGAAGAGGAACACTGGGTATTTAGATGGACACTGAGTTCATTCAAAAGGCAGGGGAAGGACAGATATCAGACATGCCTGCTTTCATGTCGTTCACGTCTGGAATTACTCCCTCCAGGACCTCAATCCCTGAGAAGCCACAAGGAGTAGAACCCCAAAACATTGCACAGGGAGATCTGGCTCTGCCAGGGGAAAAAGGAATGCTGAAGTTGTCTCCTGCGTGTTGCACTTTCCCTGCTGCTCACTTCCACCAGCCTGCAGAGGTGGCACACAGAGATGTGGCCTGTGAGGTCCTGGGGACATCTGCATGGGGACAGAAACCAAATCCAGCTGGATTTGCAGTGGGAAATGGTGTTCTGGCTTCTGGGCATCCTCTCCTCCAAGCAAAACAACTTCACCTTGCTTTCCAAGAGAGGAACTGAATGAGATGTTCATCCAGAAGATAAAGAGCATTTTACAGCTGTGAATCACAATTGTGTGAGACAGATAATTAGGTAATTAGAACAATTAGGTGTGAAAAAGATGCTATGTCTAGAAATGAGGGTGAAGAAAAAGGAAAGACAGGAAAATTCTTGCTGGAAGTTTTTCAAATGATGCAGAGATGCTGGAGAGAAGAGAATGGAAGAAGGCAGAGGGCAAAGTAAGTTATCTTATCTTGGGTAAGGTATATAAAAATTAGTATGTTCCCCTGTGAATTTGTGGGATTTCTGAGGTGGTTGTATTTGCTTATCAGAATTAACAATCAAAAATCTACAGAGGACACCAATTATCCACTATTTGGGCTGTGGAACCATTAAAACTTTTGGCAATCTTTACATTTTGATGCTGTGGTAAGCCAGACCCACCACTTGGAGAACAGTCCTGCCCCCAGGCATCTCCCTGGAGAGCCACATTTCCTATCAGGCTGAAACAGCCTGTTCTTCTTCTGGGGATTACAATTTGCTTTGTCTGCCTGGGACTTTTGAGTCTCTCGTGTCTCATACAGGGCTGACCAGAATGTGCCAGAATTGGGTAAAACTGATTGCAGAGTCATTTCAGGTCTTTGCTTCTTTCCAGGCCGTCAACTTGGTCATTTGTTCAGGATATTCAAGGTGAAACCTTGGCCTGGAGCAAAGCTCAGAGCCCAGACTGTCCCCACCTCTGCCACTGTTTGTGTGGCTGTGTCTGAGGCCCCTTTGGAAACAGGAAAAATTCCCTTCTTCCTTAGGGAGAAGTCAATATCTTGGGTGCACCAGGCAAGAGAAAGGGCATTTGCAGGGCTAAAGAATTCATGAAGGTGAACACAGCAAACCCCACAGCTGTTGCCCTGTTCTGCCAGGAGCTGCTCTGCTTCTCACTGCCAGGAGCAGATCTGGAACCAGGGTGGAGAAGGGACCGTGGCTCTCCAGACTGGGACAGGTGCTCAAAGATTGCCCCATTTCTCTGCTTGGGAACAGGGTTTGTTTGCTGTCTGAAAAGCTCCAAAAACATGAAGCAAAATGTTGGGTTTGGGTTTTTTTTTGGACTGTAATTCAGGTAACCAGGTGAAGCATACAGCTTTACTCCTGAATTCTTGGGGTTCCACTGTAGCTGCATTTCTCTTCACAGAGAAAAGCAAAGCACAACTTCCCAAGGATTTTCTGGGATTCACATTCCCTGAAACTCAGAGAAAGAAAAAGCAATTCTTATCTCATTTACTGCTCCTGTGTTTTAGAACAAGTGGAATGCATTTTGGAAGATTGTTTACCTGAAGGGAATTGATAATTGGATTCTGGTGTGAGTATTTTGATTCATTGACCAATTGAATCCATGTGTGTTTGTTGGGACTGTTGGCTGACAGTCACAAGATTCTGAGCAGTTGAGTGCTTGTGCAAATTCAGTGTAATATAGTACAGAATAATATAATATAATATTTAATTATCCTTCTAATATCAATGGAGTCAGATGCATCATTCCTCCCTTTGTCAGGGTTACCCTGCTTTTCCCATATCCCATGGCCACTTTCTGCTGCCCACAAATATGGAGAGCTGTTTCTCCTTGTCAAAGCCCACCTCATGAAACCACTTTGGCACAGGTAGACTTTCCTCTTCTCTTGTAGCAACAGCACAGGAAAGCTCAAATTGCTGAGTGTGACAGCCCAGGGTTTTTCAGCATTTATTCCTGCCTCACCCAGGGCTCTCCAGCCTCCCATCACCCAGCACAGGATCTGGGCAGCCCCTGCACCCCCACATCCCCACTGTGCCTGCTGAGGCTGCCATCCCTTCCTCCCCAGCCTCAGCTCACCTCTGCCCTGTCCCCTTTGCTTGTTGAACCCCACAGCTTTGTGCTGCTCTCCAAGGAAGGCAAAAAAAACCCCACCACAATTTAAAGTGCAAAAGGCATTTTCTGTATTTCACAGGCTGTGCTTTCCCCTGATGTTTGGGAAGGGGCTGGGTACAGCACATCCCTGCTGAGGTGCAAGGAGCCATGGCATTTTTCTGTCCTGCCATCAACCAGCCTATGTGCTCAGCTGAAACAATCCCTTCTTAACCCAACAAGCAGCTGGAAAACTAATATAAATATTTTCTTCTTACTTTCTACACATGCCAGCAGGGCAAAGGGTGCACACAGGGTGACTCCTGCTCCTCTCTCCCCCTGTGCCTGCCTCACAGCCACTCCTGTGACTGGCACTGTTTTGTATTTTACCCACCCTCTCTTGCATTTGTTTTATATTTCACCTTCACTCTCTTGCATTTATCCCAGCCAAAAATCACTTTTTGCTCTGATTTCCAAAAAATTCCTCCATGCTTTTTTTGGGAGTGTTGCTTGCCAGCATTTCTGGGCTACAGCATCTTCCCAGGCACATCTGTTCATCCCTTTCTCTGCCTCACAGGATCCTGTCCAAATCTCACACACAGGATTAGGCACACACCCCTCTTCAACACATGCCCTTCTGCTGTTGTTGCTGTGCATGTGTCCAAGCTATGGCCAAGTTTTTTTGGGGGGATTTGTTGCCACAATCAGGTTTCACAATAAAGTTTCACACTTCTCACAAGCCCACTGATGCTTTTCTCTAAGTGGCTGAGGTACCTGTGCTTTAAACACTTTAAAACACAGATTTATCTATTTAAAGGAAGCATGTCATGGCATTTAAAAAAAACTTATTGAAGCAAATGGGAGTTTTGTCCCTGATGTCAGCCAAGCTGGGGTTTCACCCAGAATCTGAGAGCACAGATGAGCAGACAATAGAAATGAGCCAGCTGTGAAAGCTGGATCTGCAGTCTCAGCCTGAACTCCCCTGCCCCATGTGAGGGTTACAGCAGGGCTCAGCCTCTAATTGCTGCAGGAACTGCCATGCTGTTGGATTTTCTGCTATTCCATCACTGAAACAAGGACACCTCTGACACAAATGACAGAGGGAAAAAATAGGGAAGGGAAAGGGGAAAGGAAAAGGGGAAAAGGACCAAACCCCATAGGTATTAGGCTGCCTTATGCACTTATAAAATGAGAAGGGTATTGCCACAGAGAGGAATTAAGCTACAATGCTGGTGCTGTGTCTCACTGAGGGTTTACAGAGTGGTAATTAGGAGAGGCACTTTCTCCATAAGAGAGCTCTTCTGCTGCAGAGAAAGAAGAAACATTTCTGCTCGTTTCAATCAGGCACTGATGGATGGTGTTAATCAGGATAAGGTGTCAATGTCCCCCTTGTCCTCTGCAGAGCTCCTGGAGCTGCTGGATAAGCCCAGCACGGCCCTTCCTGGCTGGAGCACAGCCCACAGGGCTGGGGAAGCACACAGAGCCTGGTTTTATTAGAGCAAGGCAAACACCAACCCTGCTGTTTATTGTTTCAACATTTCCAGCATTGTTTTGGAGCACCTGCAGCTTCACAGACACCAAACCCCAAAATCCCTGTGCCTAGATGAATGAAAAACCCATTTCTCCAGGTCAGGCTGCTCCTGCCCATGGGCAAAAATCACTGGCAATGAGTTCCAGAGCCAGTGACACAGGATGGACACATCTCTGGGGCAGAGGTGGACCCAAAGGACTTTCTGTGAGTGCCCCTTTCCTAGATGGTCCCCATGAACCTCCCTGAGCAGCCTGGTTTGGGAGGCTGCAGGAGGACACCGTGGGTCCTGTGGTGCTTTGAGGGTCTCTTTGCACACACATCCCACAGCACTGGGAGCTCCCATCCCTGGGAGGTTGGGGAATCCCCCTGTTAGGGGCAGGGAAGGAGCATGGCAAGGGTAAAGCATTCCTGTACTATGCTCAAAGGCAGGAACACCTAAGTTGTGGAGTTTGGGGTGAGCTGGTCACAGCAGGAGCATGTTCAAACAGTCTCCAGTGCTACAGCCCATGATGGACACAACCCAAAACCTGTTCAAGGTCATTGAATCCTTCAGAGCTTTCCATCTGCTTGGCAGCTTTTGAGACTGGGTGAAAAAAGAAGTGCAGAAGGCAGATAAATGTGGCTGATAGGAATGATCTCCACTGTCCTGGAGAGCAAGAGGTGAGAGAGGGGAAAGAAAAATACAGGAGCCTGAAATTCAGACATCCAATGCTGCTCCTCTGTTCATCCACTGTCCTTGCAAGTTTTGAGGGGTTTTGGTTCAAGGGAAGCTGTGAAGATGAGAGGAAGCTGAGCCTCCCTCCTCAGAAAATGCTTCTTTTGGATCTTTTTCTTCTGGAAAACTTGGAAACAATTTTTCATGTCCTCCTGCTTGCCCAAAATCAGCAGGGGAATTTCTCCAGCGTCTGTCTCTCTGGAACATCACAGGCAGTGTTTCTTTTATTTTCAAGCACATCTTTAAAGTGCAGGGGGAGAGAGCAGCCCCTGGATGTGCCTCAGCAGAGGGTCCAGCTCTGTGCCAGGGGCAGAGCATCAGGCTTGGTGCCAGTGGGTGCAAACACTCCTGCCCTGTGGTCCTGCTCTATCACCATGATATTTTTATGAAAAATCCCTTCACCAAGATTTTTCTCCTGAGCAGACTCAGAAAAGAAATGCAAACAATAATTATCTGATTGCTTGGAATGTAGTTTGGAGGTGTAGTTTGCTTACCAACAGGTGCATCTTTGATTGGTCTCATGTGAATTGTTTTTACTTAATGGCCAATCCCAGCCTAGCTATGTCAGGACTCTGGTCTGTCATGGGTTTTTTATTATTCATTCTTTGCTAGCCTTCTGATGTCTCCTTTCTCTTTCATTAGAATAGTTTTAGTATATCAATATAATATAATATAATATAATATAATAATTAGCCTTTCTGAGAAGTTGGAGTCAATTCTCATCTCTCACCTCGTCCTGGGGACCCTCCCAACAACACAACACTGCTCAGTCCTGCAGCTGCCAGAGCTCAGAGCCACAGCTTTGGGGGAGCAAAGGAGGATAAAATGGTGTTTCTTTGAGTGAAAAGAGTCTTCCAAGGACACAGCTGTTATTTTGAAGAGTGGAGCAGGAAAAGCCATGGGGATCCTGCTTTAGGGTGCTGCTCATTGCCAAAGGCACTGTCTGAAGGAAGAGAAAAGACCATTGGAAGCACAGGTAGGGCAGCCCTGGCTCCAGATGAGCATCTCTGTGGTGTCTCCCTATGCAAGACAAGGTTTTATCATGAGTTAAGGGAGTGCACAAATGCCTGGGCAGTTTGTAGAGCAGTCCATGAGCCTGTTCCTGCAGAGGCAGTGTCCAGCTGGCTGTCCATGGAGGAGCTGGGGCAGTTTCAGGAGCAAGGCTTGGAAGCAAAACCCTGGTACTGAACCCACCACAGGATCCCTGTCCCACTGGAGGAAGGGGAAGGTGATGGACAGAGACATCCCCCAAATCTCTCTGGACAGAAAGAGGTCTCTCCAGCACATGGTTACAGCCATGGCCTTGCCAGCACTGTGACTGTTACTGGGACTGGAAAAATGCAGATAAACAGCAGAGTTGCTGTCTCAAAGGGGTGGATTTTTGACTTCTTGGTTAAACTTTCAAAGATGAATTCAAGCAGAGAGACACAAGGGTAAGGAAAAATGCCAGTGCTCATGCAGGTTGGGTTTTGGTTGGTCCAGACCTGCCTTTGGTGGGATGGATTCTAGTTACCATGAAGGAAAGGTGTTGGGGAAGATGAAACAGGAAAACCCTATAAATATGGTTGCCTGGCAAAAGATTTTGAAAATATAGAAACTATAAGTGAGATTGACATGAAAGCAAGCTTTGAGATACCTCAGTTACTGAACAACTGGAAAATAATGGTGTGGCTGGCTGAAGGTGATCCCCTTTTGATGAAACAACACCCTCTGCTTGCAGACAGGTCCAAGGGTGAGAGCAGACCCTACTAGCTTGGCAGAAGGGGCCCAAAGAGGAGTTTTTAGAGTTTAAAATGTAACACAGTATGGTAATGTAATGATTCTTATAGGCTGTATGTAAATGCTAAAGGATTTGTATATTGTACTAGATTGGTCAGTGAGAATTAGAATATTCAACACAGAAGAAGATTTATTGTATTGTAACAGGAACCTCGCTCTCTTACCCCTTTTTACTCTCTTACACTCTTACCCGTTTACTCTCTTACCCTCTCATCCTCTCTCCCCCTCTCTTCTCTCAGTCCTGCTCTGAGCTGTGCCTGGCAGCTCCCAGCAGGGTCCTGCACCCAGGCCCTTTGCAATAAACCCCAAATTCCACAGCTTCAGAAATCTCTCATCTCTGTCCATCCTGACCGTCCTGCCCCACAATGCTCCTACAGAAAGGGGGAAAAAATTCACAAACATCATTGTGGATTTGGCTTTTAACCAGGCCTTAGTGCAGCCATGGGCCACACCTTCATGGTGTTGGCTTTTACAAGCCCACGAGGACCTGCAGATGGTTTCTCCCACTGGGCCTCAGGCAGCAAAGGCTGCAGCTCCTGTCTTTTTCCCCAGCCTGGGACAGGAGATCATCCAAAGCCCTGGGACAGAGAAGGCTGATGCTAAAATCATCCCCAAGGACTCTCTGTCCAGCCTCTGTTGTGTGACAAAGGAGCCAGCACTGTCCCCAGCCTGCAGCTGAAGAGCAGAATGCAGCTTGGTGGAGGAGAACTGAGCTGTCAATTCTTCTTCCCAGCGATAGGGATGAGAGGAAGAGGGACTCACCTTTACCAGATTTTTAATCATCTGCTGTAAATTGCACCAATGCAAGAGCTACAGAGACTACAGCCTTGGAGTATGGGAATTACTGAGAACAGCCTTTGCTGTAAAGTGTAAACAAACAAACAAACAAAAATGTCAAAAAAGCAACAGCAAACAAGTCCAAGGTCACTGGCCCATACATGTGATTTCAAAGGCTGAATTTCTTTTCTTAAAAGCAGGGTTGACTCTCTTAGAGTTATTGTTTGGATTACAGTCTTGCTCTGAAAGAGGATGAATCTGCCTCTCTGAGCCAGCAAGGAAAAATGTTGCTATTCACATCTCACTGGAGGTGCTAGACAAAAGTCAGCACTGCCTGTAAATAAGCTGCCTTAATAATTGATTGCCAGCACAGCACAATAGAAAAGCTCCAGAAATAAGTTATTGCAAGTACAATTTCAAGCTAACAGTGCATGAACAGTTTCTGAAAAGAAAACCCAAAAAGCAAACCCTGAGTGTCAGAGAGGGGTAAAACACCACCTATCAACCTGTCTTTGCTCTCTGAGTAAGAGGCTTCTTATTCCACTGAGGTGAGGCAGCACACAGCCCACAGGTGAGCCCCCATCAGCAGCCCCTGGGTACCAAACAGGAAAATAAAAAAGATTTCAAAGCAGCAGGGATGAGGAAGCAGTGGCGTGGTGGCAGGGAGGAGGAAATGGAGAGGAAAATGGATGGATGGATGGATGGATGGATGGATGGATGGATGGATGGATGGATGGATGGATGGATGGATGTGGTCTGTGAATGTGTTCAATAAGAAATATCATGACATGGAGAGAGCAGCCATGTGACAACCACAGGCATCCTCAGGGATTGCATCCCCAGCAGCAATGGGAAGAAGAGGAGGGTGAGGAAGGCAGGACCTCTTTAGGCCCAGGGAGCACAGCCTTTACCTGTACCCTTCCCTGAAAAATGCAAGGTATGAGACACATGCAGAGGACAAGTTTTATCAGAACAAGGTACAAAAGGGAAGAATGTGAAGGGGTCCATTCCTGAAGACAGTCAGTTCTTTAGAGGGATAATGCCCTTAATATCATGCTTTAAGCTCTTCTCTTCTCTTCTCTTTCTCTTTCTCTTTCTCTTTCTCTTTCTCTTTCTCTTTCTCTTTCTCTTCTCTTTCTCTCCTCTCTTCTTCTATCCTACCCTACCTTACCTTATTCTATCATATGATTTAGTACAATTCAAATCTTCCTTTAAGCTATCATTAGCAAGCAGGGGAGAGATGGCAGTCACAGGAAGAAGGAAGAAATTGTAAATAGAAAAAAAAAAACCAACAAAAAAACCCCACATGCAAGCAGAATTTTTAATTCCCATACAAAGGAAAGAAGTGTTAATGATGCACATCAAACCAAGCAAATTATCCTGCAGAGTGACTACTGGCTAATTAAATTTCTTACTTAGCATACATTAACTGAGCTGCAAGTGGCACCTCCCTGCACTGGCATTGGCCAAAGCTCTGTCCCTCAGCAGAGAGAGAAATGCCACAGGAGCAGAGCAAGGCAGCTTTATTTTACCCTGCACCCACCCAGAAGTGCAACCAGGGCCAGAGCATGGCTGAGACATGGGGGCAGCTCTGAGTGACCCCTGGGCAGGAGCACAGCCCTGGCACAGAGCTGCAGCACGTGCAGCCCTCAGCAAAGGCCACAGCCTGCCCATGACAGGGCAGGGGGGTCACTCTGGTGGCTTCTCAGTGGCTGTGGTCCAGGTGTGCTCTGACTGTGAACCAGCAGAGTGCTCTGAGCCAACAACCCTGCTCGTGAGAGCTGCACCACAGGGGCCAAATCAAATTTCTTCTGGTACAGGGTCTGGTTTGTGGCTGGAGATTCATTATTTAGTGTGATGGTGTTCACAGGGGTCCAAGGATGAGAGAAGAGATGAGGATCTGACTTCACGTTTCAGAAGGCTTGATTTATTATTTTATGATATATAATATATTAAAACTATACTAAAAGAATAGAAGAAAGGATTTCATCAGAAGGCTGGCTAAGAATGAAAAAAGAAGGAATGAATAACAAAGGCTTGTGGCTCGTTTCTGTCCGAGCCAGCTGGACTGTGATTGGCCATTAATTAGAAACAACCACATGAGACCAATCCCAGATCCACCTGTTGCATTCCACAGCAGCAGATAACCATTGGTTACATTTTGTTCCTGAGGCCTCTCAGCTTCTCAGGAAAAAGAATCCTAAGGAAAGGGTTTTTCAGAAAACATGTCTGTGACAATTTAGCAGTTTTGCTGAGGACAGGAGGGCTGTACCTGGACACAGTGACTGTGTGCTGAGGACACAGCTCTGGGACAACAGATCAATACACCCACACACTCCCACACCCTGAAAGTCTGATGGGCTTTGGGTGAAAAGTTCAGCTATTTCAGGTTGGGGTTTTTTTTCTGGAAACACAGTGGCATCACCATCAGAGCCCACCAAAAACCCTCAAACAGCCTGAGCCAGGAACAGGGGAGCAGCCAACCACGCTGGGTAACCCAAAGATGAGATGGGAAAGCTGTCCTGGCACCCTTACACATTTCCAACCTGCCAGTGCAGCCCTGATCCCCCATGCCACTGAGATGGGTCTAAAAACAAAAGTGCTGAGTGGAGACACATCCGTGTTTTCACCTTTCTAGGGCATTTCACAGCCTCTGTCACTCAGCATCTCCCTGGGCACACCTGAATAGCACCAGGCACAGCCTGCCAGCAGCAGATGGGCAGGAGGGCATTCCTGAGGCCCCAGAGAGCCACCCCCAGCTGGCAGCCACTGCTCTGGAAGGGATTAGTGGGAGATGGTGGGAAAATGCCCACAGGGGAGCTGACAGCTGTTCTTATGGAAAAATCTCCCCCTAGGTTTGCTTCAGTTTGGTTTTAGGGAGCCTTTGGGAGCAGGATACTGTCATGATGCTGGAGTTCAGGCTCAGATAAGTGCTGAATCACAGCAAACATTTCACTTAAAAGTGAGCTTCATTCTAAATGTAACAGAGAGATAGGATTTTTTTTCTGAATTTTAGTCAGATAATATGCACATCTCCATATTAAACTATATAATTATTGATCAATATTAAATCTTTAAAGCATGTAAATTTATTATAATTTTTTTTTTCCTTTTTTTTTTTTTCATCCTTTGCAGCCAAATGACCAGAAAACTTGGCTGCAAAACTCTCTATCTTGCATTTTCACCCCCCTGCTTTAGGATTAAATGTGAAACACTCAGCAAAGTTCAGCTGGGTCTGCAGCCCAGTGACAGAGAGGGATCAGTCCACGAGGGTTCAGAGGATGTTCTTCTCCTCCAGAAGAGATGGCAGGAAAGATCCCACCATGAATGACAGGAAGGGTCAGCCCAGTATGCCAGGCATGTTCTTCCACCTGTCTGTCTGCACTGCCTGAAAGAGTCTTTCTTGCCAGAATGATCTCTTGTGTGCTACACAATCCTTGCTGAATAATTACCCCAAATCTACTGTGGTTTCTTGGTGGGTAAAACAATTCCCATCCCTAACATCCATGAAAGTTTCTGGGACAAGAAGGGCCATCAAACTGAAATCCAGGCCCTCGAGTGGAAGCTCTGTGATCATCAGCTGAAGCCTTTCAGGGGGAGAATCAGTTGCCATTTCCCACAGATCACTGTTCCTCCAGCCCCAAACTTCAAGGTCAGTTAAAGTTTTCAGAATGTGCCTGACAGAAGTTGTGCAGGGCTCCCGTGGAGAGCAGCCACATCCCCAGAGCCAGCTCAAATGGAGAGCATGTGGTGACCTTCAGCCTGCCTGGATGTCTGATTCCCTGCTTGGATCCTGTCCTCATCACTCACTGGGGACACCAGGTATGCTTGAAGGAAGCCAAGGCTTCCAGCTTGTCACTTCTGACATGTGTTGCCTGAGGCTGCCCAGGCTGTGGTTATTCCTTATTCTGTCTGTGGGCAGAGGGTTCCTGCAGCTCTCACCCTCCTGTTGTGCAGATGGGTTTATCCTTGGGCTGCTGCAAAGAGGGGAGACTTGTCTGCAGCATCAGCCAGGAACAGCCTCTGCCCTTATGAAACACAACATTACCTGGAACTGCAAAAGAACAGAGGTTCCACTGCCCAGTGAAAACCATCAGTGAGGCCAGCCCAAGCTGGCTGCTGGTCTGCAGCTGGAAATGCCCCTCTAAATCCCCTGTGTTCTTCTCACCTTTTATAACTTGTGTACTTCTCCCCTTTTATCATCCATGTGCCACTCTCTGCCTGTTTCCTCCCACAGAGCATCATCTCCAAGGAAGGAGGGGTTGCTGTCAGATGGAAACACCCCCACCCAGATCCTCCCCCTGGGACAGCACCCACCCTCCTGGCAGCAGTCTGGGATTCAGCACCTCTACCCCAGCCCAGTTCCTGCAGGAACAGCCAGAACTGCAGCTCCTGGAGCATATGCCTGCACCACAGGATGCCTGGGAATGTGGACGTGGCAGGACTTCAGAGCACCATTCCAGGTCAGGAGATGCAGCCAGGTGTTCCCAGAGTGCAGCCAGCACAGAGCACCCTCCTCCAGAGCCACTGGAATTTGGCATCCTGTGGGAATCCACAAAATCAGAAGGTTTTGGGAAAGCTGCAAAAGGCAGGCCTCAGAGACAGCAGAACTGTGATTAGAGCTAAGCAGCAGCTATGAGATTGGTCAGCAGAAAAATTATGTAAGAAGTAGAAAAGTAAGGACAAATAGAACAATGGTCTGTGTATTAACACTTGTCTAGAATAACTCTCTAAGCTACAGAAAAGTTTATCTAATGAGATATTAGGAAGTTCTGAGCTTAATAATGGAGCTCTGTGCATTGTGTTTGAAGGCTTACAAGCAGGTATTGTATTTCAAATAAGCAAGCATTGTTTAACCAAAGGTACGTGTGCTTATAGTGGTTGGACAGAACTACTGTCAATGTTCTTTTGCTTTGTGTGATTGGTCAAAAAACTTTTAAATTGAGTTGTAACATTAAGTTCTTTGTCTGCTGCCTGGGATGTGAGCTGCTGGCATCTTCCCATTGCCATAACCATGTAATGAGGCTGATGCTGGAAAATAAAACAGCTCAAGGCACATTCCTCAGCAGTCCTGTCCCATTTGTGATTTGTACACAGCCCCTGGCTGGTGAAACACCCCAAAAGGGATAACAGGGGAGATGACAGACCCCAGCAGGGCCACATCCTGGTACCCTGCCCTGCACGTGGGGCCATGCAGGACAGAGCCAGAGGGGTCACTGCTCTCTCAGAGGCTGGGAAAGGAGGATGTGCCTGACCCAGGGGAGCACCAACCCTGGGAGCATTTCTGCTTTCCTGTGTCCAGGTGCCCACCCTGGCTGTGGCCAGGAGCTTTGGGTGCTGCCACACTCTGCACACCAGTGTGGAGTCCAGGAGGAGCAGCATTTGAACACCTGAGGTCCAGGTTTCCTCACTTGGGCCCTGTGTGCCACATGGCCCAGGCTGCCTTGGGGTGCCAGAGGGTGAAATCCATTCCTGCTGCAATTTGGGGAACCCACTCAAGCTGAAGCGAGCTCCCAGTTGGTGATGGGAGAACAGGTGAACATCCAGGTGCCAAAAGTGCAGCCAGGTCCAGGGAGATGCTGCATTGCTGTGAGGATGCTCACAGGAGAGATGCACAGGATGGGGGTCCTGCCATGGCAGGGGCAGAGAGAGGGACACTGGACAGGGGTCTCTGGACACTGAGCAGGGCCAGGGACATGGCACAAGGGTGTCACAGTCTGTGACAGAGAAGCAGCAGTGCCAATGCTGTTCCTCCCTCAGCAGGAGCTGCCAGGAGGACACTTCAGCCCAGGATACGGGAAGAAAACTGAATTTCCACATGGTGAAGCAGAGCTCTTCCTCACATAGCTCTGTCACTCTTGTGCTGAGAATGACACAGGAACAGGAGGGAGGCAGTACTGCAGAAAGAGCACAGAAGGCTTTATTCAAGAGTGCAAGAGACATAATGAGGGATGCAGGACTCCAGGCAGCTCTTCCAAATGCAGTTTACTGGATCCAAGATGTTACAGCAGTCCAGGGTCATGGGTGACAGAGCTGTGCCCACAGCTGTCAGCTCCAGCTGCAGGCAGGCCTGGAGACCCTTTGGTTTTGGTTACAATGCATTCTATACTTTCCTTTGCTGAGCACCTTAATACAGCAGAACCAATCTATACCTTAACTTTTACCTACAGCCTATCATAACTACTGTAATTACCATATTCATGTTACTGTTCTCCAATCACTAAAAGTTAGTACATTACAGTTTAAGCTAGAAGTTGTTTTTCAGTTTTCTTTGGAAAATTCTGAAACCTTTTTTCTACTTGCAACATTTGCTGACTTGTTTGCCTGTGCTGTCTTTACATCTTCTTGTTTGAGGTGGGCTGATCCTTTGCTCTAAGTCATAAAAACCCCTTCTAACACACCCTTTGCCTCCTTGGTTATCCAGTAAGACTGGCTCAGCAATTCTTTTCTTGTATATCAAAACTTACTTCCATCTCTATTCCTTCATCAGACTCTACATTCAAAAATCTTTCTGCTAAGCATCCATATCTGTGAGACTTTCTTGTCAAACTTTCATCCTTCCCCACAAAGCAAACAGTGTGGTTTTTATAGAGTGGTATGATAGATTCTATTTGATTGTCTAACTAACAAAACCACCTTCCTCATACACCGTCCTTGAGAAGAACAGAAGGATGAAGCAGAAAAACACCACCTGCAGATTGTTTATACTTAACAAGTTATCACATCCTTACAACTCCCTAAAAATTCTCACAAGCCACTGTGAGGAACATTTGCCGTTTCTCTCTCTCTGCCCCATGGCATCCACACACCTCAACTGGGAAACTTTACTACAGAAGTCTTAGGAAAAAAAAACCTTCTATGTTCAGCGGTTGTTTCCCCTGTGAAACCACTTCCAAGCCTTTCCACGGGTTTGCTGTGGCTCAGCCATCGCTCCCTCTAGTGGGAATCTGCTGCACAGAGCTGTGAGACACCGGGGTGGGACACAGGGAGGGCTCCGGGTCTGTCACCACTGCTGCTGGCACCACAGCTGTGAAAAATGTGTATTTTATGATTGGCTTTTCACAAATATTAAAATGAATATTATATGTTTTATGTTAGAAAGTTATGCTGTATTAATTTTCTTAAGTAGTATGTTAAATATAGTTTTAGGTTATAACAAAATGTTGAAATAGAAACTATGCTGTGTAAGATATTCTTTTTGAAGAAAGGACTCCCACCAAGATAGCAGCCACAGGACACCTAAATCTTTCAGAGAAAAAGAATTTATTGCTCCATTATCAGAAGAAATGAACTTCTTCCCCTCTCACTCAGTTCTGAAGACACCGTGAGGATTCAGAGGAAGAAATTGCCACTGCCCAGACAGAATCCTGTGTTTGAATGGAATTTATGCATCATATATGAGGTGTATGAATATGCAACAGGCTGTTGTTTTTAAGGGTTAATCCTCTGTTAACGTGGGTCCTTTATCGGGCTTGTGCTGCCCAGAGAAAGGTACCCAGACTGTCCATAACTCTTTGTTTCTATTGTCTCATATTTGTCTTAGTCCAAATTGTCCAAATTATTATTACTCTAATTATATTACTCTTTTTATATCCATTTAACTACTATTAAACTTTTAAACTTTTAAAAACAAGTGATTGGTGTTTTTCACAGCAGCCAAGCTCCAAGCCCTGCCCTGCTTTGGTACCCACAGGGATCTGGGCAGGAGGGAGGATCAGCACCAGAGCTGGTTAGAGCAAAGGGAGGATTCAGATCTTAGGGTGTGATAGATGAGTAACCTGGTGATTGACACTCACAATTAACAGACAAATATCATGGATATAGGTGAAGAAAAGTTTTATAGATTTATAGTTATGTTTTACCCCCTCGTGTGGTTATCAAGGACAGCTGGAGTTGGGACATCTGGGAGGGCTGGCTTGTCCCTGTGGTGACATCTGACCTCCAATCAGGATCTGAGGAAGAGATTTCCACCCCTGGACAGCAAAGAAGGAGTCGATGGACAGAACTTTGGGAGGGTTTAAAGGGTTAAAAAGGGAAAACCTCCATTGTGAGGGGGCTGAGCACATGGCACAGAAAATCTTTTGCTCCCAGTGCCGTAACCTTTTTTCTTTATTCAGTCTTCTGTTGTATTTTTGATAAGGTTTAATAAACCTTCCTAAACTATGAAAAGTGAGTAGCTATTTCTCACAGAAGACTGAATAAAGAGAAAGCTTACAGCAGCAGGAGCAAAGGATTTTCCCACCATGGGCTCACCCATACAATGGAGATTTCGCCTTTTAACCCTTTAACCCCTCCCAAAGTTCTGACCACCGGCCCCTTCTTAGCTGTCCAGAGGTGGAGATCTCTTCCTCAGATCCTGATTGGAGGTCAGATGTCACCACAGTGACAAGCCAGCCCTCCCAGATGTCCCAACTCCAGCTGTCCTTGATAAACACACGAGGGGGTAAAACATAACTATAAATCTATAAAACTTTTCTTCACCTGTATCCATGATATTTGTCTGTTAATTGTGAGAGTCAATCATCGTGTTACTCATCTATCACACTTCTGTTGTATTTTTGTTAAGGTTTAATAAACCTTTCTAAATTGTGAAAAGTGAGTAACCATTTCTCACAAGGGGCACTGACTGTCTGCACAAACCCTGAACTCGAGGAGGGAGTGCTCCTGCTCCCCCCCAGTGCAGACAAGCTGATAATCTCCATGGAGTTCAAGAGAGGATTTGAGGGGAAAGTTCTCCACCTTCCACTGCTCCATTCCACTCCTTCCCTCTCCTCCATTCGGGGGATGCACCTCCCTACTTAACTCCATCCCTTAATTTTCAAACTTCCTTGGATTCTTGTTTAAAAACATACTAGATTACGTCAAAAAGTCCATCTTTAAGCCCAGAATTACTGGCTTCTCTGTAAATCCCACCACCACACTAGTGGACAAACAGATTAAAGGTCAGTTCAGCCACAGAACCAGGAGAAAATGCCTAAAGATAAAAGAGAAAAAATGCCCCTGAAGATAAGAGAGAAAACTGGAAGGTGTCACATGAGAAGGAGAGGGACACTGGGATGGGATGTTACAATTTTAGCTAACTTTAGCTAGGCTAAGTCTTATGCAATGTTCTCTGCAGGTGCAGGTGCTGTTTTTCCTGCCTGTCCTCCCTCTTCAAGCCTTGAAAGCCCCTATCCACTGCTCAGTGTTAGCAGAGATAACAGGCCCAAAAATACTGAGCTCTGAGTGAGAACAGGTGCCTGCATTGAATGATAACCTTAAATATCCTCATGGAAAGTCAGTGACATTCCTGCAGATCTGTGAAGTTGCACAGGAAAAAGTCCCCTGAAAGCAAATGGTGTTTGTTCTGCTGTTCTGGAAAACATTTCTTTCTCCT
The DNA here is from genome assembly GCF_012460135.2 of Molothrus ater. NCBI lineage: Eukaryota > Metazoa > Chordata > Aves > Passeriformes > Icteridae > Molothrus > Molothrus ater. Next base: position 8,207,496 of record NC_050478.2, read on the forward strand.
GGAGTGTGGAGAGAGATGAGATAAGATGAGATGAGATAAGATGAGATGAGATCAGCTTTTTTTTACCTGGCTCAGTACCTCCACTGCAGTTTTAAATAGGAAGGGAAAAGTCAGAGGAGTAAATCAAATTCATGGACACGAATTCCCATTGGTGTGGGACTGACATTGCTGTTTGGTTCATAAACTCCTCACATGCCAGGGCCTGACACAGAATCTGCACAGTCAGGGTAAGCCCAGAATGAGCATTAAAGGCCCAAACTCTGTGATCACCATCAGGACACCTCCCAGAGAGGCAGGGACTGAGCTCTGAGCAGGGATGTGCAGAGGGATGGGGATGAGGTTGGATGCCCAGCCCCACACTCACATCCTCAGCAGCAGCTCAGCCACCTGAGCTCAAGGCTCAGGAGTTCAGTGGGGACCCTCTCCCCAAACCATCTGCTTCTCCAAGTGCTCCCCAGCCAAATTGTAACTGGGAACAACATCTGGAGGTGGAGGCATCAGCAGGAGGGTTTTTTTGCAGCCTTAAAAGTGGCCTGGGATGTGGTGGTTGATGACACAAAAACACCTCACGCTGCCTGTGAAAAACGCCAATCACTTGTTTTTAAAAGTTTAAAAGTTTAATAGTAATTAAATGGATATAAAAAGAGTAATATAATTAGAGTAATAATATTTTGGACAATTTGGATTAGGAGAAATATGAGACAATGGAAACAAAGAGTTATGGATGTTCAGGTACCTTTTTCTGGGCAGCATAAACCCAAAAAAGGACTCACGTTAACAGAGGATTAACCCTTAAAAACAACAGCCTGTTGCATATTCATACACCTCATACATGATGCATAAATTCCATTCAAACACAGGATTCTGTCTGGTCAGTGTCAGCTTCTTCCTCTGAATCCTGATGGCATCTTCAGTGCTGAGAGAGGCAGGAAGAACTTGATAAGAGAGCAATAAATTCTCTTTCTCTGAAAGATTTAGGTGTCCTGTGGCTGCTATCTTGGTGCAAGTCCTCTCTTTAAAAAAGAAAGGGGCATTTTTTTCTTTAAAAAAGGTATCTTACATAGCATAGTTTCTATTTTAACATTATGTTATAACCTAATGCTGTATTTAACACACTACTTTAGAAAATTAATACAGCATAACTTTCTAACATAACATATCTAATATTCATTTTAATATTTGTGAAAAGGCAATCATAGAATATTCATTTTTCACACTGCCCAAGTTCCCTTGGGGTGAGCAAAGTGAGGACAAGGTGCCCAAGGGTGGGTGGGCAGAGGTGTCACTCCTGCATGCCAGTGGCACCTCCACATCTCAGTTCTCTCTTGGAAAGTAAATCCCTGGAAACAAACCCCTGAAAGCTGTCGCAGCATTGGGGCAGGGAAATAATAATTTTCCCCATATTTAAAAGAGGAAAAATCAAGCATCCTCATTTGTATCAATAACAGTGTGACCACAGGACCAGGGCAGTGATTATACCCGCTGTGTTCACCACTGGTGACACCACATGTCACAGCCTGTGTTCAGTTTTGGGCTGTCACTACAAGAAAATCATTGGTGAAGCACGAGTCATGGGGAGAGGCTGAGGGACCAGGCAGTGTCAGCCTGGAGCAAAGGAGCTCAGGGGGACGTTCTCTCTTTCTACAACACCTGAAAGGAGGTTGTAGCCAGGAAGGGATCAGTCTGTCCCCCCACGCAGCAAGACATAGACACCACAAAACGGCCTCAAGCTGTGCCAAGGAAGTTCAGATTGTTTATGAGGAAATATCCTTCACCAAAAGGGCTGCCGAGCACTGGAGCACGGGACAGGGGTGGAGTCACCATCCCTGGAGGTGTTTTAAAGGGAAGATGTGGCCCTGAGGGACGTGGCTGAGCGGGGGGCAGAGGGGAAAGCGGCCCCGGGGGTGCCGGGGCTTCTCCAGTGGAGCCTCCGGACACAGAGCGGTGAGGGCCGGGGGGTGCCGGGGCTTCTCCAGTGGAGCCTCCGGACACAGAGCGGTGAGGGCCGGGGGTCCCGGGGGTCCCGGGGCTTCTCCAGCGGAGCGCTCCGGACACAGAGCGGTGAGGGCCGGGGGTCCCGGGGCTTCTCCAGCAGAGCCTCCGGACACAGAGCGGTGAGGGCCGGGGGTGCCGGGGCTTCTCGAGTGGAGCCTCCGGACACAGAGCGGTGAGGGCCGGGGGTCCCGGGGGTTCCAGGGCTTCTCCAGTGGAGCCTCCGGACACAGAGCGGTGAGGGCCGGGGGGTGCCGGGGCTTCTCCAGCGGAGCCTCCGGACACAGAGCGGGGCCTGCAGGGGCGCCGGACGGGCGGCAGAGGGAGCCAGAGGCCGCGCTGAGAGCGGGAGCGCGGCACGGACAGAGAGACGGACACAGGGACACGGACAGAGAGACGGACACGGACAGAGAGACGGGCACGAACAGGGACAAAAGCACGGACAGAGAGATGGACATGGACAGAAACACGGACAGATACACGGACACGGACAGGGATATGGACACGGACACGGACACGGAGAGAGACAGATACATGGACAGGGACATGGACAGAGAAACGGATACGGACACAGACAAAGACACGGGAACGGACATGGGCAGAGACACGGACATGGACAGGGACAGAGACACGGACAAGGATAGGGACAGAGACACGGACACAGTCAGAAACATGGACAGGGACAGAGACACGGACAGGAACACAGACACGGGCACTGCCACTGCGAATGCCGCTGCCACGGATAGGACACGGAGAGGGACAGGGACATGAGCACGGCCACGGACGCAGACACCGTGGGATCTCCGGGATCCGCCGTGTCCCTCCCGGCACGAGGTATCCCTGGGACACACCAGCCAGCCTGCCAGGGCCTTGTCACCGCCTGCCCTTTCCCTGTCCCCCGGCACTGTTTCTGGAGCCACTCTTGGGGATGGGCTCCCGGGAGGATCCCGGGCTGCGGCCTCGGAGGGCAAGGGCTGGAGCACGGGGGGCCAGCGGGTGCAGGAGGCTTTGCTGGGACACATCCCGGCTTAGAGCTCCCTGCAGTGACATAAATCCTGCACTTTCACCCTTTCCTTTCCCGTCAGATGCTGTGAGGTGTTACAGGATGTCCTAGGGTCACATTATGATGCTTGTACCCCCAGTCGTGTGTTCTGTTTATGCTGGATATTATGTCCTGTGCCTTCCAGACTGGCTCGGAAGAGCAAAGCTTTGTTTTGTTTTGTTATCAGTTATCAGCCTGCTCACTCCCCCAGCTGTGACAGTGTTCACAGGGGTCCAAGGATGAGGGAAGAGACAAGGATCTGACTCCATGTTTCAGAAGGCTTGATTTATTATTTTATGATATATATTATACTAAAACTACACTAAAAAGAATAGAAGAAAGGATTTCATCAGAAGGCTGGCTAAGAATAGAAAAGAAGGAATGATAACAAAGGCTCTGTCTCGGACAGAGTGTCCCCAGCCAGCTGACTGTGATTGGCCATTAATTAGAAACAACCAACATGGGCCAATCCCAGATGCACCTGTTGCATTCCACAGCAGCAGATAACCATTGGGTACATTTTGTTCCTGAGGCCTCTCAGCTTCTCAGGAGAAAAAATCCTAAGGAAAGGCTTTTTCATAAAAGATGTCTGTGACACCCAACAGCTGGTGGGACACAGATGGGGCAGTACATAGTGCAGCTTTTGCCTTTGGCTCTTGCTTTCGCTTTGCTCTTGCTCCTGCTTTGCTCCTGCTAATTAGTTAGTTTAGCTAAGCAGTCCAAATTTTCCCTGGACTGTTTGTTCTTTCCCTTTCTTGGAACCACTGGAGCCTGCTCCGGACTGGGACCTGGGAACAACGAGAGTCTGCACCTTGTGGCTGCAGCAGCTGCCCCAGCGCCGGAGGGACCGATAACAGAGTGACCACTCCCAGGAGAGACTTTCTGAATTTGCCATCCTTTTCAGAGCTGGGAAAGAGTGGTGTCATCTGCTATTGTTCATTTTGTGTGCTGGGGGCTGCTGTGCCTGTTAAATAAACAGGTTCTTTCCATTTCTCTCCAAGGAATCCTTCCCGAACTGGTTGGGGGGAGGAGCCGTGTGGGTTTGCTTTCTGGATGGGCCCCCTTTTGGAGGTTTTCTCCCAGATTTGCCCTAAACCAGGACACAGGAGCACTGCAGGGAATTCCAGCGTTCAGGCTCTGGCAGCTGTGTCCCCCCTGCCTCTGCAGAGATGTTTGCCTTTAGTTCTTCCAGCCCAGGTCTGTCTTTGCTGAGGATCACCCTTGGGAAGGGGGCTCAGGATCTGGATCCAGGGATCAGCTCAGTGCTGTGATTTGCTGCCCCTACTGCACAACATTGTCTTTTTGACACCTGATATCCAAACCAATTTCCTTTTTCTGTCAGCTTTCCAATCTCCTCTCATAAAACAAAAAGTAGAAAACCCATCTCAGTCAAGGGAGGGGCACAAAAAGAGAGACTTTCACAGGTGTCTGTGATTGAAACTCCAAAGCAGGGAGTGCTAAGCACAAATCCAGGTGTCTCCTCCAATGGCATTTTCATGGAGGTGATCACATACCTCAGTGACCATTGCAATGAAAAACAATTGGTTTAATAATTCCTTTTACTGTTACCTTTCTTCCCAAGAAGCAGGTTTGAGTTGGAGCCACTGTTAAACCCAGCTCCCTTTGCCTGATCAGTGCTGATTTTGGAGTGCCCCTCCAGCAGCTCTGTGCACTTCTGGCTCATCAGACTGATCCCTCCTGTGCCACACCCAGTATCACAGCCTGTACTTTGAGTACCAAACTACTTTAGTTAATAAAGAGCAATTCTGGATGACTCTGAAAACTGAAGGCTTCCTCTTCTCTACCAACAGGAGGACTAATAAGGGACAAGATACTTGCAGACAGTATTTTTCATTTTCTTTTTTAGGTTGAATGTGTGCAATCAGCTTTTTAATTTCTTTTCATATGAGGAAGTCAGGTGAGCCTGGATTCAGATAGCCAGAAGTTCCATGGAGCTCAGACTGTCTCTAAATCCCAAATAAATGAAAACCATTGCAGTGACCCCAGAGGCTGCTGCCCCTCAGAAGTGCAGGAATCACTTAGAGACCCCAGATGTGAAGTGATGCTCTGCAAAGATGCTTTTCATCCCAAGCAGGATGGATCCACGACTTTCTGAAGCCACAAGTGCCAGATATTTCCACCAGTTCTGGAATGATTGTGATGCTCATTCTTGGGAAAGTTGATCCTGTTGTTTGAGTTGCCCCAATTCATGGCATTAGCTATAAATTGCAACTCCCTTTTCATTTTCTTCCCTCCCATTTTCCCTTCATGGATATATTTTGTTAGGAGACACTGTTCCTGTGGCTCTCAGCATCCTCACAGCTACAAATCTGCTTCTTGAATCAGAGCTCCCTAAAGTTATGAAAACACAGTTTAAGGAAACCATGATGTGACCTGCAGCATCTTCATAAAAGACCGAGAGCACTCTGAGAAGCCCATGAGCAGTACATTTGTATGGGTAAAATTACATATGAATATGTTTTTAATGTTTTATTCATAGTTGCATCACACTGATAAATTATAGGGTATAAACTGTGTGACAAGACATAATTAGGAGCACTATTTATTTTAATTAAGGTGTATTATTAGATATAGTAGTCCAGCTCCCCAGAGGTGCAGCAATAGCTCTCTGAAGGGATGTATGCAAAACATCCTCTCATCATACAAGAAATCTGCTTCATGTGCTGTGATCCCTGTGCAAAACACAGAGGAAAACAACTCCTGTAAGGGCTTAGGAAATCCTGCTTTGCTGGTGAACATGAGAAATGGAGTGTCAAGGGGAAAACACTGCTGGTGCACATGAGAAATGGATTTTCAAGGGGAAAGTTCTGCTGCAAGTCAGGGACTGAGCAAGTGGCAGAAGAGATTCTCAGGTTCTGGCATGGTCCCTGTGGATGGTGAAAAGGTTTTGCTGCTTGGAGTTGTGGGGACATCCCTCACTGGGTGCAGATGTTTTGTCTGGGCTGGCATCAGGCATCCCTTGGAATGCACATTCCCTGCAGGTGAACAGGGAGTTTTCCAGTTTCTTTTCCAGGTTTAGAGGGCACAGTTTTATCTGCTCATCTCTTATAGGTGTCAGACACAGGCTGAGCTCAGAGCTGTCCCCTGGGGAGGGCAGACACTCTAAGTGGTGCTTTTGTTTCCTGCTGTTGAAGAAGCAGATAAAAGAAAATCTTCACCCTCCAAAGGGTACCCAGGCACACACGTGTGGCTGTCTGCCCGCACTGGGTGCTGCTCCCTGCATCCTTGTCTGGATTGCACAGCATCCCTGGGGCTGGCAGCTGCAGCCCTGCCCTCACACCGTGCCCAGGCTGCTCCTGGGACAAGGAACCACCCAGCACAAGGAATTCCCTCAATCAACATCACTTTCATGTGAAATGATACCAGGCCAGCTTAGGTAAAATGTCATTTACAGGGAGAGGAAATAGCTAAAAATGGGGCAGTGACACCAAATGCTGGACTGGGATGATCTTTCTCCCCTCGACACAGATTGCTAAATCCAAATTTAGAAATCCTAAGGCCACAGAATGGATCTTGGAAGCAGGGATTGAGAGGAGCCTGGCACTGGGCAAACAGGCTGAATCAGGACCCTGGCAGGCAGCACCCTCCTGCTGTTTCTGCACAAGAGCTGATCTCATCCTGGGTTCTGCCCATGACCAGTTGACTTTGAGATGTCACACTGGGATGATGAGACTTCTCCTGGAGTGGCCAAGGACTTCAGGGTTTTTAACAACATTTCAAACAGCCTGTCATCTGAAGCCACTTTGGGAAAGTTGAAAGAGTTAATCACCATTTCCATGAGTGGAAAAAAAGATGACAAGGACTATCTCCAGAGAAAGCTTCCATCCCTGAAGGCCAGAAGCACTGATTCCTCTCTCTTTGCAAGGAACATCAGAAGGAAGGAGATCTCTGAATTTTAATGCCTGTTTCTGTATGTGATTAAGCCCATGTGAGAAGATGGCAGCAGTGCCCGTATGGACCATTGAAAATTCGAGTTGGCAGGGGAAGGAGAGGGCAGACAAAGGTCACAGCAACATCCAGGATGTCCTTTAACATCTCTGCTTTGTTCTCAGCACACACAGCAGCAGAATTGCCTGAGCTCCACTCTGGGTTATTCCACAACACAGCCAGTGCAATCCCACCCCAGCAGAGCTGCTCCAGCCCCTTTGCCGTGATTTTTGGGGCTGATTTATGAGTGGGGGAGAAGGAGCTGCCAAGAACAGCCATCAAGTTGTCACCTTTGTTCCACTTTGGTGTCTGTAATTGGTGTTTTCTGACAAATGACCCCTGGGTACTGAGGGGCCAGGCTGACCAGCCTAGCATGGAGGCTCCCCACACCAGACACATGATCTCACATTCTCTTTGCTCCCTCATCTTTAACACTGCTCTGAATAACTAGACTCAAACCCCACAGGTATCTGCCAGGCAGGTGCTGGTACCTGGGAGGAAGCCTTGGCTGGATGGAGGTGGAGGCAATGTGATCTGTGGAGTCATTCTTGAGTGAAATAAACAGCAAAAAAGGGGTGGCTGGGCTGCACTCCAGGTGTGCAGCCACAGCCCAGCCTGGGCAGTGTCTGACTGTGTGACAGGCTGCAAAGGGTAGTGTGGGGGAAGATGAAACAGGAAAGCCTTATAAATATGGTTGCTTGGCAAAAGATTTTGAGAATATGGAAACTATAAGCAAGATTGAAATGAAAGCAAGCTTTGAGATACCTCAGTTACTGAACAACTGGAAAACAATGGTGTGGCCAGCTGAAGGTAATCCCCTTTTGATGAAACAACACCCTCTGCTTGCAGACAGGTCCAAGGGTCAGAGCAGACCCTACCAGCTTGGCAGAAGGGGTCCAAAGAGGAGTTTTTAGGGTTTAAAATGTAACACAGTGTGGTAATGTAATGATTCTTATAGGCTATATGTAAATGCTGTAGGATTTGTGTATTTGTCCTGGTTCAGGGAAAATTTTGGAGAGAACTCTCAAAGGGGCTCTCTCCCCACTTCACTCTCTGGAACAAGTCTTAAAGGTGCAAAACTTATTATTCAGCATAAACAAAACAAGATGATAGGGGACAAAAGCATCATACAGTCAACCTAGGACATTTTTGTACTAGATTGGGTTCGTGAAAATTGGAATATTCAGCACAGAAGAAGATTTATTGTATTGTAACGGGAACTTCATGCTCTTTTGTCCTCTCTTTCATCCTCTCTTTTCCTCTTGCTCTCTTTCTCTTGGGTTCCTCTTTTGGGCTCCTCGTTGGGGTCTGCTCTGAGCTGTGGCTGGCAGCTCCAAGCAGGGTCCCTGCACCCACACACTTTGCAATAAACCCCAAATTCCACAACCTGGCTTCAGAAATCTCTCATCTCCATCCATCCCAGCCGTCCTATCCCCATGGCTCCTACAGGGTGGGCAACAAACAGCACCAGGGCACAGGCAGGTGGGAGCAGGGATTCATCCCTTGGATCATCTGAAGGTAGGAATTAGGCCTAAAGTGTTCTGGTAGACAGGAGTAATTTTCTGTGTTATGCTGACACCACATCTACTCCAACTTTCAGCTCATTTCACTTTTAATAACACTAAACCAGGGGTAAATATTTGCAAGTGGCTTCCACAAAGTGCCACCAAGAAGATTAAGATCAGAGCTGTGAAGTGTGAGCATCTGTCCCTACTTTTCCCCTGAGGGTTCCTCTAGGGCAAGGGGAATCCCAGAGAGCCTGAGAGGAGGCTGCTCCTCACTCCCCATCTCCCACACCTCTGGTGGGAGCACGTGGCCTTCCCTGGCTCCATCCCCTCTAACAAAGGGACTAAAATCAATCCTATTGGAAAAGGGAAGTCAAATGAAGGCAGTCCATATTAATGTGCTGCTCATTAAACAGAGGGGAAAGGCTTTTCACAACCCCCTACACAGATGCACACATCTACAATTATCTTTATAAATTCTAAATCAAAGCAAATTAGCAGCTTAGCACCGAGCAATAAACATGATTTGATTAGGTATTCCATACCCAGGGCACAACAGGATTTTTTGGTGTTTTAAGTACTCAATTACCATCATGATCCTGTGTTCTGTGTGTTATAAAGAGCTCAGTGCCCTGTGTGACAGCTCAGCACACAGGGGCAGCACTCACAGCTCTCCTTTGGCCCTGGAACTCTGAGCAGATCACAAGAGCTGGCAGCTCTGCAGCTCACTGGGCTTTGGGTGCCTCTGCCAGCTCCAGCTCCCGGAGTCACCAAGGGCAAATCCTGCTCCTGAGCCAGGCAAAACCCCAGAACCAATACAGAACCAATGAAGGGACTGAGAGCAGCTCTGCCAAACAGGACTTGGGGGATGAAAACTTGGACATGACAATGGCAATGTGCACTGGCAGCCCAAAAAATCAACACATCCTGGGCTGCACCACAAGCAGCATGGGCAGCATGTGGAGGGAGGGCATTGTCCCTCTGTTGTGGTGTTTGTGAGGGTCTCCAGGATGAGGTGAGAGATGAGAATTGACTCCAAGTTCTCAGAAGGCTGATATATTATATTATATTATATTATATTATATTATATTATATTATATTATATTATATTATATTATATTATATTATATTATATTATATTATATTATATTATATTATATTATATTATATATTCTAAAACTATACTAAAGAGAGAAAGGAGACATCAGAAGGCTGGAAAGGAATGAATAATAAAAACCTGTGACGGACTCAGAGAGTCTGACACAGCTGGCTGTGATTGGCCATTAATCAAAAACAATTCACATGTTGGGTAAACAATTCTCCAAATCACATTCCAGAGGAGCAAAACAGGGAGAAGCTGAGGCTTCTCATCTTTTGCCAGGAGAAGAAATCCTGGCAAAGGGATTTTTCATAAAATATCTCAGTGACATCCCTCTCTGCTCTGTCCTCCTGAGGTCCCACCTGCAATGCTGCATCCAGCTCTGGGGCTCCCAGCACAAAACCTGGACCTGGTGGGGCTCTCCTGTGACCCATCCTTGGGAGTGTTCAGGATCAGGTTGGATGAGGTTTGGAGCAACCTAGTCCCTTCCAACTCAAACCATTCTATGAGTCACAAAATCCTCTGCTCTCCTGGGAGCAGGTGGCTGTGGCTCTGCCTGGGTTGCTCATTTTCAGGCTGGGTCTGGTCTGGGTAACCCTAACTCTGGTGCTTTAGGGGTGAGTGTAAATTTGGTGAATTCGGTGAAATTTGGTGAATTTGGTATAAATCATGAGAGGTCAGTACAGCTACTCCCTTGCTTCATGTTAAACATGTGTTTCCATTCAGGGAAAATCCATTACCTGGATTTTATTCACTGGATTCAGCAGCTAAAGGGCAAAACCCAGAGAGAGCAACTCAGTTTTTGCTGATGTATTAAATTATCTCCATAGGGCATGAAGGTGTAATATTGTTTTCCTAAAAGTCCAGGGAGCCATACTCACCACAGCAAAGCAAACCAGACTTGCTGCAGAAAAAGGTAAAGCAAAGAGGCACTGGCTGCAACAGCTCCTTCAACCTCCTTTGTCATTGCCAAATTTGAAAAGCAGAGAAGCCCAGAAATCATGTTTTTTCCACTATGAAATATAACCCAGTGCCAGCTGATGTTTGGTATGGCAGTTTCTCAAAGGAGAAGAAATTGATTTAAATCTTCATAGGTAAAAAAAGAGCTGTTTCTGCCTCTATATTTCCCATGCTGAGCTTAAAAATTTCATGAGATGTTGCTATCAAATCTGTAATTTTCCTGACAGTCTTTTGAAGGATGTACTTCTCCTTCCACTTCTACTCCTCCTTTTTTTCTTGCCCCTCAGAGGATGCTCAGGACAGAAACTTCACCTGGGCTCAGTAAGGGCTCCATGGCTGTTTGCAGCTCGTGTGTGGAGGGAGGGTGATGAAATCTGGAGGTCTGTGTAACTGAAGGTTAAACAATTAATAACATCAGCTAGATCAGCTAAATAAATGACTGAACCACGCTGAAGTGCTGCATGATGTGCTCCTGCTGTTGAGAGGTGCCACAAGGAGGAGGTGGTAAGTTAGCATTTATGCCTAGTGTGCTGCTTGAGGAAAAGTTCAAGAGTTTCTCTCCTTGTTTGTTCAGTTTGGATAAACTGCACTACTTTTTCAGCAGTTATGAAGTGTTTCTGCTGCAAAACTGGAAATGAGAATTCCTATTTCAGTTTCCCCACACTCAGCATGTTTGATTATAGTGGTTTTGTTTCTGTTTCATTTTCTCAATTAGTTTAATATCAGTTACTTTATTATTTGATACTTTAATAATTCATTTTGCCTTCCCAGTCAAGAAGCCCCAAACTAGTTTCATTAAAATCAAGTTTCTTTCAATAACCATCAATTTAAATGGAATAATTTACTAATTTCTTAGCTCCCAGAGGCTCCTACCCTTAAAACATTCCACACACACACACCCACCCCATTTTTTGGGCAGGATACATTTTCTTTCATTGGTCAGAGGCACTAACATGAAGTTTTCACTCTTGCTTGCTGTTATCCCTGCATCTTTCAAAGCAAGCAAGACCACACCTGCATGGGATGCTCAGCATCTCCTGCATTCCCTTGCCATTGAGTTCAGGAGTTCATTTAACTCTTACAACTTTCCTGGTTCTCAGAAAGCCCCTGTGTCTGACATCCATGTGAGAACAGGGTTTAAAATGGCTCTGTAAATAGTTCATCATCCAAAATGATCTGCAGAGAGAGGCACAGCAGCTCCAGCCCCCCGGCAGGGTTTGTTCTCTCCCTGTATTGCTGGTGAGTGACTGATGCTCCCAGGGCTTCCCACAGCCCCCTGTGCTGAGGGATGATGTCACTTAACCAGATGATGTCACCAAATAAAACAGATGAGTTTCCAATCACAAAACCTTTCCTTCAGGTGCACACATTACTCAGAGCTTGGCCATCTCTTCTAGGAATACATTCTCTTTCCTTGTAAAGCATTTTATAAACATTCTTTTCTTCTACCAAGATGAAGGGAGATACTTCTTTAATAACTGGACTTCATTATATTGTCTGTTCCATGGGAGTAGAAATGCAATTCACAGTACAAAACTGTACAAGTCAGTGGACCAAGAGGAAAATGCTCTATAAACCCAACATGTTGAGATACTCACTGCAAAGAAACTGGAGAATCTGCTTGTGACAAACTGCTCAGTTTCCCCTCCAAAGCCCTGCTGTGAGCCCATGTTCACATGAGGAACAGCCAAGTTGAAGAGCACAGATGGAAATGAGAGCTGCTGCTCATGCTGCAGACAGCAGCCTGGAGGGGTTAGAGACTGTTCAGAGGCCAAGGACATAAAATAGATTGCTTTTAATGCCCTAAATAGCAGTTTTAATATGCTGGATAGTTTTCATACTGTGCTGGGCACTCTGTCAGAAAGATGGTGGAACTGGGGAGGCCAGGTAAAGTCTAGAGCCCAGCAGCAGCTAGAGAGTCTGGAAAGTTTAATTCATGGCTACTGCAGCCTTCTCTATGCAAAGAGGGAAAAGGAGCAAGGGCCAAAAGCAGTGTGAAATGTGAGAGTGGGAAGCACTGGACTGACCCACACTCACTACATGAGAAGCAAGGTGCTGGTTTTGGCAGGGAGGTGGGAGTCCCTCTGTCCAGGTGGAGTTGCACAGGTTTGTTGTGTTTGAAACATTGCTGGAGAGGTGACTTCAATATGCCTTGGAGCACAGCTGAGTGATAATCAGGAGAGGTCAGTACAGTCTGAGCTCTCCCCTGAGGTGGTGTGAGCTGTAACTGGGCAGCCCCTCACCTAAAGGATGCTGGAAAAAGAGGGACATGCCTGCTTTTGATCCCTCCTTTTTTCTTCCAGTGCATTCCAGTCACATCTGCAGAGTCTCTGCACAAACCTGCACCAGCCTGCAGGATGTGTGTAGCCACAGCCAGGTTTGAAGGCTGCTGAGTCACACCCAAGGGCTCAGTGCCACCTGCACTGGCCCAGGTGAGCAGCATAAACAAAGCTGGTTTGTGTCCCATCTGGCACAGCCTTAGAGCCCCAACAGAGCTCAGTAACTTTTTAACCCCTCCTGACTTATCTGCAACTCTGATTTCTCCAGACTGGCCTGGTGGCTCCAGCCTGCCTCTCTGTACTGGGCTGGAAGCCACAATTGTCACATGAAAAATCACACTCTCCCTTCCTCCTTTGAAAATATTCTACTGCTTTAACAGAACATGGAGAATTCTGAGCTGCTTTGAAGTACATATTTTTCTTTTTTTCAGAGGGTTCCTCTGGCTGACTGACTTTGCCTGCTCTTATCAGTGAGCTCCTCTTCCTTCCCTCTGCTCCAGCCTGGCCTCTGCAAGGCTGGTGGGCTCCATTCTTGTGGGCCCCAGGGGTTAATGCAGCCTTCACAAACAGAGTTCAAATAGTTATTTTTTTTCTGACAAAGACATTTTTCTATCTTCCCTCACAAAGTCAGGAAGGGACTGTATGACATAGCTTTTGTCAATAAAAAGCTGTGAGTTTATCAAATTTAAGTATCAAATCACAAAAGCCATAAAAATGCTGAGGTTTTTTATTTGCTTATTGAGATGTTTGCAGTATCCGTAAGGAAAAAATTCCTGTCACCAGAAAGGGCTGTGTAATTACCCACAACACTCCAAGTTAAATAGAATTAAATGAGGATCTGTCCTATGAAGGCACAAAAAGCAGGGAGGGAAACTTCTGTTCCATCTCTTTCATAGAGCTGTCTCATTAAAAGTCTTTTGGGTGACAAACTAATAAAATTTGGCTTTTTGAGCTTAAAATACTCCTTTTCTTTTAGGTGTAGCTTGCTGCAAGGACAAACTCACTCAAAGCTGTCTGATCTGGAGTGCTCCCTGTTACTGATGCTTCCTCCCTGGCAGACCCAGCCTAGTCTCTTTCTGACAAAATGCTGCTCAAGGATCAGAAAAATTTATCCTTTTGGTGAAGGTGGGAGCATCTTCCCAAGCATCCCTCACTCTTCACACTTGCCTGCATACATAGTCTGCAGGTTAAAATTCCCTTTGAAGAGCTCATCTCCTGAGGGCTCAGTTCTCCAGGGAAAGCTCCTCTATCCCACTGAGGAAGCCTCTCAACCATGCCTGTCCCTTGGGAGGAGCCTCTTGTGCTTCACAAAAAGAAGGTGAGAGCCAGACTCTGATGGAAGGGGTGTGGGGATGAAATGAGCATCACCAGCCTCTTGTGGAACAATGGATTTTCTGACTAAATACAGAGATTATTTATTTATTTATTTATTTATTTATTTTCCCAACAGTAGCAAAATGCAGAAACAAAATTATTGGAATTAAATACAAAATGCCCACAGAGGTTGTGGCACCTCCCTCCTTTGAGATACTGGGCACTTAACCTCCAGAGCTCTACTCCAGATGTATTTCTGGAAATCAGTTCCACAATTCTACCTGATGACTCACAGCAAAGAAAGCTGCACAGTGACAAGTGGAGACCATATGTGCTTGACTTCCAACCTATCTCTAACTGATGGAATGTCTTTGCTATTAGCCATGCTCTAATTTAAGTAACTACTTTATTAGAACAGGTTTTCTACACAAGTCAAGTTTTGCAGTTTTTATTATGGATCTTCTGCAACAACATGAAAAAGTACTTTTTTTTCCCCCTGATACAGAGGACAGGATCAAATGGACACTAAAGTATGTTCCCAACAGCAATGCTGTACCAGAATACTCCATCAAAACCCTTTCTCTATCACTAATCACACACACAGTAACATCTGTGCAAGCCAGTTGGCTCTGGACAGCTCCTGTGGTTCTTGAAAGACTATTTCTTGGCAGGTTGTGTTTTTCACTCTAATTGAAAGGTTAATCAAATCAGTCATACTTGTATGTTGGCTAAATAAACACACTGTCTTCACTGATCACGAAACAGATGCACTACCACTCATGTTTCCCATGGGGTTCATTTGTTCCATGATCACATTTGGTTTTCTTTAAGCTTCTCTATGCAGGATCTGACAGCATTTTGGATAGTTTTCATAAGGAAATTTACCTTTCAGATGCTACTGCATTCACATGTCTTAACTCTTAACAGCTTTTGGCAAAGGTATTACATATCCTCAACATTGCTTCACTGTAGAAAACGTGGAGGAAGCCAATCCTGCAAGAGGCTGAGAACTCCTCAGAGCATAAATACATCATGGAGTGGAGCAGTCTATGGTGCTGAGGCTGAAACTGCCCACAAACCAAACCTGTTTTCGCTCTGCCTCTCCCTCAGTGAGGCTCTCACCTGCACCCAGCTGCTGTAGCAGCTCTCTTTAGCTCCTAGGACCCAGTGAGGCAATGTCCTGTGCCTGGGGCCTGACTTTGTGCACAACTGAGCTGACTCTGACACTCTGAAAACACTCCTGTCTCTCTGAAAGCAGCATTTACTGTTTGCTGGATATATATAATAGGACAACACATCTCTGGGAAGGCAGACTTGCTGAATGCATGACAGGTACAAAATATGCATTCAAGTTAAGATCTGTGTACCATAAAACTGCCAAGCATTCAAAAGCTGCAACAGCTGATAATTGTTCTAAAGGAAAAGGCACTCAAATATCTTCCTGTCCCTTGGTAACAAGTACAATGAAGAAAATCTATTCATTCAAAGAGATGAACACAGATTTAGATAATTTCAGTATTACATTCTTAAATAGGAAAAAAGGTGCATTTATTTCTCTAGTAAAAATAGTATTGCAATGTATTATGCAATGTATTATGACGTTCTTTAGGGTGGGATTAACTTTATTTATTTTCTGTGTTCTGAAAGATTCAGATAACAAAACTACTTTGTTGAACTGTTGAGAGATATGCCTCTACAGGGCTCTTTAAGTCAGATGTCAGAGATGCTCCCTCCCTCCACTGACAGGGAGACCAGACTTGCCAGGTCCACATCTGAACAATTTAAGTAATTTGTACCACAACTCATCAACCAACAGTTACCTCCCACTGCAGTCCCTCCTTCTTTTTTTACTATTTTTAAAGTTAAAGCATGACATCATATCATCAGTTTCCAACCTTAGGTCTCCACACTACAGACTTTTCCTTCATCTGTCTCATAATGAAAAGGAAGCTGCACTTCAGAGAGCTGAACATCACACTAAGAATAAACTCATAACCCTCACATAAATAAATAGCATTTGTGAAAAATTACCATTTCCTCCCATCCTTACCACACCTTTTTAACCTTTCATTCACCTGAAACCATTGTAACCCAAGTGCAACATTCTCATTTATCCCATTTTGCCACATTACAATAGTCACACTGGTAGAAATGTTACCATTCCAGTGATCCTGACACAGCCCCTACTGCTCCCAAAAGAAAAGCCAAGCACAGGAGCAGGTCAGGACAAGGATACAGGAGAGGAACCAGAGCCAGCAATAAAAGGCAAGAGGCACACAGTGACCTCTGTGGGACATTTACTACCACTGTGTTCTTACAGCAGCAATTTGTCATTCACTTAAGCACTTTGTTCAACTAAGGCACTGGGAGAAAGGCAACAGAATCAGTAAATCCAAGCACCAGCTGGATTTAAGCCACAACACAAAAGAGATTTGAAATCAGTAATTTCCTTAGGGGGGAGTGCAGATACTCACTTGTCTATACAGCATCAGAGCTGAATTGCCTTGATGATCAGAAAGCAAAAAAATGCTTTTAGGATCACTTTTTCATCTACTGGAATCTAAACTGATAAAAATGGTCAAATCAGATTATTAGAACTGTGTGTGTTTTAGGAAATACCACTGAATATAGATTCGGGAGACTGGTTTTTTAATATTTATTTAGTAAAACTTACTATACAAACAAAAGGTTATCACAACAGTGGAATATGCAGGGTTATAGTTTCTCCTTCAAGCTGCTTCTCTGCTTCAGTAAAAACACATATATACATTTACAATTATTTCCCTTTAAACACTGGGATTCATATATTAAAACATACCTGGTAAAATAAGCTTAAAATAATTTCACATTGCTTGGAAAAAGATTTGAGTAATTTACTCTTACCAGAGTGCCATTGTTGCACAGTATTCAAAAAAATGAACGACCACTAAAATATAGAGTAAAACATTTAAAAGTACATTTATTTCAAATGTGGGCAAAATATCAATATAAAAGAAAATAGAGTATAAGAAATAAAAATAAAGTACAAAACATTTTCATCTTCGACATCCATAATTTAATAGATAACAAGCCCTTTTATTTTTACATCCAAATTACACTTTTGGCTGAAGTACCATAATTTATTTTAAAATGCTTAAAAATGGGCTCATCATGATACCTAAAGTGGGCTCTTTTAAAATGGTAATATAATACAAAACATAGTAAATTATGTTTCAGCATAATAAAATTACACATCCTAAAAAAGATGCAGTTTATTTTTGCTTTCCTGCTTTAAACTGCTCATCATCCCTAGGAAAACAGCTGGAAAACAGCATCCACAGGAAGTTCTAGTTGCTTTGTACAATGGCTGAACAGCTAGATTTAATGCTCCAAGGATTCTGGAGCAGTAAGGCATTTTACTATCCATCAAGTAAATTTATATGTAAGCATGTTAAGGAAGAACAATTGTAAGAAATGGCAGCAAAATACAAATTCTATTTAAAAAATGCATAAAGACACAGAGGCCTTACTGGTCCCTCCACTGCATTTATCAAACAGGGTTTATAATCTTCAGAAAAAGCTGTTTTCCTCATCTGAAAGTACCTTGTACCAAATATTTCCCTTAGTGGCAAGTTCTTTTCCCATTGCCTAACATTCTACTATTTACTAATTAATTTTACTATTTACTAATACTTACTACTCCTTTGTGACTACCCTGCCTTCCTTCTCTTTTGAAGTATTCCCCATCAAAAAGTCAATTCCATGTTGAATTTAAGCTACTTTCCTGGGTGTTAAACTACCCTCCTACCAAGTAAGCATTACATATCCTAAAAAAATACAATTAATTAGTTCCTAAATAAGAAAAAACTTTTAGTAAACCATTCTCCCCTAAGCAGCAGAATGTCTTTACACAAAAAGGATATGATTCATAATCCAGTGTTTGAGTAAGCACTCCCGTCAGGACAAACTCAGCATTGTGGACATCTGGAAATATCAAAATTCATACAGTTCACACAGAAATTCTGCCTCATTCTGCAGGTGTCTCACACCTGACACTGCACCTGGCACTGTTACTAAATACAGCATTTCTTGGGGCTCTACACTAAAGTGAAAATAACTAAAGTGAAAACCCCTAACTCACTCGATGAATACTAAGATGGTGCCCTGGTTTCAGTTAATTTTCTTCTTAGTAGCTGGTACAGGGCTGTGCTTTGAATTAGGATACAATAATGTTGCTAACACACTGATGTTTCAGTTGTTGCTAAATTCAAAAATATATGGTGATCTGCCTATAAGATAACTATTAGATATATCCAGCAAACAGCTGGCTTGGACTTCTCCATGGCTTGCAGGACAGTCCATGTATTCCTCTATTACTACCTGAAAGCTTCAAAAGATCTCTGTATCTGTATAACAAGAGTAATAATAACTGGGAAATAGAAAAAAAAAATCCAAGTAACAGTTATACTGTTCAATCACAAAAAACACTTATACCTACCTATGCCTCGTGCGAAATATTCTCGACATAAATGAAGGTCATTTTCACAGGAAATCAAGATTATCTCTGGCAAACTCTAAAGGAAAGAAAGTAGTTAGGTCAGAAGAACATGTAAGTCATTATAAATAAATTTTAGAAAGCAACACTCAACACACTTTGTTCTGCTTATGCTCCATGAGTTTTCGAAAGGAAGGTTGTTTGGATAATACTTTTCCTCCTGCACACTCCACAATGGCTTTCATGGTGGAAAGACTGGGACAAATTCCAGGTGTAATGTAAAAATATTTTCCCTAAAGAGAGAAAAGGAAGAACAAGAAAAAGCATTATTATGCTATTTGATTTCTGTAACACATGAAGTTTTAATGTCATGCGACACTTTTATACAACAGGGCAGGCTTTGTAAGCTGGGGTTGGGCTTATGGACACAGATTCATCAGTTGATGAGTTGTCCTTAATTACTGCTGATGTTTCCCCTGGAGGGGTAAATGTACAATTTTGATGAATTTGAATCGTTCAGGTGTGTCTATTTCCACACCTGCAAAGTAACAACTGCAGCTTGGTAAGACACATAAGAACAATGCTCCTCACTTCTTTGAGCACAGGGACATCTCAAGTGTTATAAAAGAACATTTACCTTTTAATTAACACCCAATTTATTACTTCCTGACAAAAATTATTCTACTACTTGACTGAGATAGGTGACCAAATCACAAAGTAGATTATCTCTGTTTATCAGCCAGGAATAAAAACCAGAAAACACCTTGCTATTTAATCTGCAAAACTGAGAGCAAAATGTAGCATTTAGACATACTAGAAGACATAAATTCCTCTTCATTACAGGTAGAAAAAATACCTGTTTTAGGTGGTTCACCTCCACAAAGAGGTGTGATTCAGTTAGGCTGAAGAATCTTTAGCAACTCAGATCTCCAGATACCTCTCTGCATTGTAATGCAATTTTAACCAGAGGCACAAAAACATCTCCCACCAACCTAGCAAACAGCCTGGTGGAAATGCAGCCTCCAAGGAGATTCACACTAGAACTCCCTGAGGCTGAAGGGCAAACTCACTCTCACACTCCCATTTTTATGGGCAAGTGCTCTGGCTACAAGGCTGGTGTAAAAAAGAAAAGAGAAAACAAAGAAAACAAAGTCCCTTCCATAAATGGCTTTTTGCAAGTAACAGAGCAATGTTCTAAATTTTGGAAGGGAGCAAATATACTGAGAATGGTTAACTTCTACAGGATCCAGTCATTCAGAGGGTTTACATCCACCCCAATGCTTAGGCAAAAAACAGACATAAGGTCAAAACCAAAAATTAAAACAAATGTTTCATGTTACATGCCAGCCTGCCCTGCTGCTTTCAGCTGTAAAACCTGTGGTCCCAATGCTGAAAAAATCAGGTTGAAAAAGTCCCAAGTATTTAAATGCTGTGGTAAACTGCATACCTTGAACAGTGGAGCTACCTGTGCTCTCTTTAGAGACTCCTCTAAACTAAAGCAGAAAAGCACCTCAGCTTCAGCATCTCTGAGCACAAAGTTCTGCTCATCTGAAAAAGAAAGACTGATGATGTGGCACACAAAACACAGACATCCCCCTGGCCCAGGATGGAATCTGAGCAGAACATCCTGGTGGCAAAGTGGCTCTGAATGGCAGACACCTACTAGAATTTAACATGATTAAAACACCCCTCTTCATTAGGCTTTTCACAAAGATGACACCCAAATACTTGGAGAATTAAACTGTGTTTTACACTTGCATACCTAACAACAACCACAGTGTTAATACTCTTTCTTCCAAGGGACAAAAGAAACAGGACAATTTTTGTAAGCAATTGCCATATTTTCCATCATTACAGCAGGTACAAAACTGAAACCAGCCCATTAGCTATAAATCAACCTAATTTCAGTAAATAAGTAAAGTACTTCAAGTACTAGATCATAACAGTCATCCTACATCCCCTGATTTTCTTCATCTTCCAAGAGTTTTCAAATTAATCAGTTTCTCAGTTCACTGATGCTGAAATAAGCAAATTGCCTTCCTGAGATTTCTAAAAATGTTTGCTGGTTCATTAGTTAATGATCCATATATTCAAGTCTTTACAGTGATTAGCCAGCCATTTTCTTCTTACAATTATATATGCACAAAACAATCATAAACCAAATAATCATCCTTTCAGAAAGGGTGAATTAAAAAATAATGCAGCCATGAGTAAAAATCTACAAAACGGCTACCCAAGAAAGAAATACAATACTTAACAATATCCAGCCATTTAATCACCCCAACACTAACTTTTTAAGTGTGTTTTTCTTTCATTTAAGGGGAAAAAACTGTATTAAAACAAATGAAAACTAAATGAAACAATATTCTGCTGAAAGAGAACCTGATTAAAAAAAAAATCACATAACTCTTGTGACAGCTTTGCTTAACCATACTAAGACAACCTTCTAACTCAAGTGGAATACAAACTAGCTGCTAATATCATTATTTTAAAAACTTTGCAAATTATTCTTCAAGAGGTGTGAATGATGACAATCGGACTTCCTGTAAAATTAAAATTTCTCCTTTCAAAAGCTGAACTCCTTAGAAAAATGTAAAGAACACTGAAGTCAGAAGACAAAACAACAAAACGTATTTAAATATGTCAATCAACATTTATTTTACTGTAGGAATTGACACTAATTTAACTTACCAACAAATTTCTGGCATTTGAAACACTCTTCTAACCACTCTGGAGTTACTATGTGCTTGACTACAGAAATTGCTGTCAGGAACTTGACAGTTCGAGTCACTTTACTGGCAATGAGATGGGTACACTTCTGGGCAGAGTCTGCTACTTCACCTCCAAGGATATACAGTTTCTGAAAATTGTACAAAACACAAACCAGAATGGAATAGTTGTTAAAA
Source organism: Molothrus ater (assembly GCF_012460135.2). Lineage (NCBI taxonomy): Eukaryota > Metazoa > Chordata > Aves > Passeriformes > Icteridae > Molothrus > Molothrus ater. Next base: position 8,229,015 of record NC_050478.2, read on the forward strand.
AATAGAGGGAAAAAAGGAAACTAAATATTAGATCATCACATCAAACAAAACTAAGCTCCTAATGAAATTGTAAATGTAGATTATTTAGTGTTACAGTGATTCCTTTACTCAAGCTGATTAATTTAGACAGAATTTACAGCCACTGAATATCCAGGTATTTCCAGACATAAATATCACCTGTCAAGATTGAAAACAATTTCCCACTTCCACAGTTTTTTGATTTTGAGTTGTGCTTTTTTAAAGCAAGGAACTAACTGTAAGACACAAATTAATTTTTTTTTCAGTGAAACAGGATATTAAAGTAAGCAACAGTAAGAATATATAATAATTCTGCTCTCTTCTAGGGAAGGTGTAGTACACACTGTAGCTACAGCAAACTTAAATTTTGCTAGGCTTTTCTTTAAAGAGAAAAGCATCTCATGAAAAACACATATCCCACATGCATTTCTGATGATACTGAGCAACTATTCCCTTTTCCTTGGTTAAGCCACCAAACTCAAACTAGCTCCTCACAGTTGCTACCTTATCAATTAAGCCAGTCATTATCTGAAGGAATGAGTGACACAATGAATGAGCTGGTGAGGCACATCAGATTACCACAGGTGTTAAAGAGTGCTCCCCTCATAAAAATTTCAAGGATGAAAAAATATTTGGACAGCTTTAGTAACCATGCACCCTGGATTTCTGATTAAGACAATCAGTTTGCACAAATAAATAAAACCCACACCAATATCTCTAAGTATAAATACTTAACAGACTAGGGTTTTTATTGCATGAATGCTTGGCAGTCCCACAGCAAGAAGGCTTGAGGGTTAGTTAGGTTAGGAGGCCTAAGAGGTCTCTGTGCACTCCACTGCTCTGATAATGATAAGCACATAGGATAGACAGGGACAGTGCTTTTAGCTCTTTTTTACCATGCTCTGATGGGTTGCATAAAGATGACCCATGAAAGTATTATTTAATGACACTGAACCTCTCCAGTATTTACTTCCTTCCTGGTAATAAACACCCTGTAAACAGGACATTGCACTCTGAAAGGCAAAGGCTGCTTTTCTATGTTCACCTCAAGCACTCACATCCATGAATGTTGACCTTGCAGACCTGGCAAGATTTCCACTGTGATGTGGAAGGGACCCTTTGGCCATACAGGTACAAAGATTACTCCTCCATCTCAGTAAAATGAGCAGTATCCAGCCCCAGTTAGGTATACAGACTCTGCAGAGTTTTGACAGCATCAGTGCTGACAGGTTTACATTCAACTTCACAAGCTTTGAGGCTGAAGTTGATTTTTTTTAATTTGTGAGCCATAGCTGTTACCAAAACAGATTGTCTAATATAATTAACCTGGAACCAACAGGACAGAAACAAGAAGTTGATACTGGAACTTTATGGGAAGTTCTTCTTCTGAAAAACATTTTATGTCCTAAAATATTCAATATCAAGCTTCAAATGCACACACTGCAAGGGAAAAAAGACCTCTGAAGCTGAACCACTTTAAAAACAAGTATAGGTGTAATAAAGAGAATATTTTATATTTTTGAGGACATCAAAGTGTGTATTTCTAAGAAACGTAGTAACTCAAACTAGGCCTCAGTTACTTCTCATTATCTGAATGTTATAAATAATATACATTTAAGTTTTAGCAGAGCTTTATTAAGGAACAGAACAAAACCTCCACAGGAACATACCCCACACCTGCCATCAGCTTTGTCATCAGCTGTCTTTGAAGCATTTGGTACTACAGACAGCAACCCCACTAGAAGAATCCTGGGTCTTATCCAGTACAACTATCACTCTTTTTCTCACCTAAATTTGGTCATGAAATTTTCTATTTAAAAACAAATGTGGAAAGGGCTTTCTTGCCTTTTAAAGCAGTCCTACAGAAAGAAAAAGCAAGTAGCACAGTAGTGTAAAGTAGTTAACTAAAGGAGAACAGCTACCAAATAAAAATCATTTCACATAAACCTACCCTAACCTCGGCTGGTAAGTACTGGTTTTTATCCACTAGGTACATGCTTATCAAGTCTTAGCAAAAATTCAACATCCATTGTTTCAATGTAGTTCATAAGAGATAAGCCTGAAAGTCACCTTAATGTACTGTTGCACTTGCATAGGTTCAAATCCTGTGAAGAGCACCATTGGTGTCAGCTCAGGGGTGAGTTTCTTAGTAGGTGGTGGCAGGTCTTCAATCCTACAGAATATGGGAAATACAGCAGAATGTGGCATTTGGGCCCAAGGCTGCAGAACTGTCATTTTGAAATTAGACATGCACACTTTTGCAAGTTTCACCAATGGACTCACCCAGATGACTGAGAATTAGGCACAACTTTTTCTGAAAAAAAACCCCACCATGCAGAAAACACAACATATTCTCCTCTTTCTGCACTCTCACAACTTCACTCTCTTAAATTATTGTTTTATTCCTGCCAGCTGAGGAACTGGCAAATCCAAAGGCCACTGAGAGTTATTTCACTGAGCAGGGCACAGGATGGTGCAGGCTGATGTGCAGCTGACCCTTCTGAGGAACAATCAATAAACGGGCATTGACTGCTCGCTGTTCTTACCTCGCTCTTTTGGAAGACGGCTGAAGACTGGCTTCATTCTGCTTTGGTTTCAAAGGCAACCTCACACCCTGAAATCACACCAGTTCCATGTTTAGATCTGCATTTAACAGGGAAAACAACTTCTACCCTGAATTAATCACAAATGAAAATTACACCATGCTGAATACGTGGGGCACCTACTACTGACACAATGAGCCCAACGGCAAAGCTGAGATTCAGCCAAAGCTTCTCCACAAACTTGGGCAACCCTGAAAGCGCACACCAAATAAAATATTGTGGAACTTTTTTCCTTTAAATAACACTGCTAATTATCAATGGAAAAGCCAATGATTTAAATGAGAAAGAGACTGAAAAGCCTGTCCATTTGTTAAGCACATGAAGACTACAATATTCTTCCTGGTGCTAAATTTAATGGAATGGTAATATCCCAGAAAATAATTCTGTTTTAAACTCAAGTTTCCTAACTACATAAACAGAACTGGATAGAAAGTGCCACCTCCCCACCACCAGATCAGCCTCCAGAGCATGTGCCTAGGGGTGATGAAATGTAGCTTTTTAGGTTCTCCTTGGTCTGAGTAACTTGAAACCAGAGCTCCCAAGTGGAGGAGTGTGTGATATCTATTTCTTTTAACCTTCAATACCTGAAATTTCATGAAGAATGCTAAGAGACACATGACCAGAAAGACAGGCAGCAATGTACCAGCCTTGCTGTGAGAATGTTCCTTTGGGAGGAACAAGCCACAGGGGTTTGTTCCCTGCTCTCAGGCCAGGCATTTTTATGCTAGTCAGCCCATAGCATGAGCAGCTGGAAAGAAAAGTGCACATATTCACATTTTGATAGACATTTCAACTATGAAAATGCAAGAGGTAGATGGCATCAACAGCATCTGACAAGACAGCTGTCCTCAGAAGAGGATCCCAAACCCCAAGACATATAGAAATACCTCCTGTGAAGGAGTGAACTCCCTGACAATTCCACATGCCCAGCATTTTCTATTACCAAACCATACTCCTAATAATGGGTATTAAACCCATAATGGGTATTAAACTACCCATCCAATCTCTGAGGTCTCCATTTGCTACACAAGACAAAACTTGGACAAAAACCTGGTGTGACTAATGCACACAAAAAATAAATCCAGTTTTAAGATGAGCTCAACTGCTATGTGGATGCAAAGGGTGGTGGTGAGAAAACCAAAACTGAGTTAGTTAAAAGCTATTTTAAATCCTAATAATGCTCACTGAATCTTCTCAAGGACTTTTTTCTTTTGTAACAACAGAATGTTTTCCATCTTCAGGAAAGTATGAAGACCACGAATTTTTAAAAGCATTTAGTTTTATAAATGAGAGTTTCCTACAGGCCCATGAAACAAATCCACAAGGGTCTATAAGAAGAACGTTTCAAACTTAGGGTCAGGAAAACAGTAGTGCCTATTGCTAGAGCTGAAAGGTATTCAAGCCACAGTGCCCAGAATCCCCATTTAAAACATTGCTGCAAATTACATTTTGAGAGTTACTGAGCAGCTCTTTTCTGAAGAGTCTAAAAGTGACTGAGATACAAGTGATCCAAACACAAGAGGTGAGGCAAAACGTTTTTGTGCAATATAAAATGTTAACTGAGAATCACCTGTAGTACAAATTTACCTACATCAAGACATACTGTGAAAAATTATCAAGTATAAATCTGAAATGGGAAGAAAATTTACAATACAAAAACATGAGATAGGTGTAAGAGCTAACAGGGAAACTGCAGCTTAATATGCAGAAAACTTACATTTTGCATAGTTCACAGCAAATACCATTCATGACAAAAATTTAGTTCTCTTGTATGTTTTTCAATGTACAATTTTTCATTGTTCATTCCCATTGATGTTTCAGGGTTATCAACTACACTTTTTTGCATGTATGGTATATTTTTAAGTATTAAAATACATGGTATATATGCCCATGGTTTTAGTTCTTAGTATATATCAGAGAGATGATATGAAGTAGCAGCACCCTTAACTTACATTATGTATCAAACTAAAAATTCAGTCAATATTCTAACAAACTTCTTACTGATTTTGGGTGTTCTGTCTTAAAAACCCTTATGTGGTCTCATCTACATAGCGTTAGGCACTGATTTAAGAAGTACTGATGTAGAAACTGAAGAGTGAAATATCTAGCCTAAGGTGTGTCAACAGTAACTAAATTTTGTATATCCTGCTAAAATTCCTTAATTCTGCAAAAAGATTATTTCTCAGATTCCCCAAAATAAAATAGAACATTAGCAAGAAGTACAACCAGGAGCTTCAGCACAGGCAAGGAGTGTTCTTATCAAAACAGCTGTATTTACACAATAATTCAACATACCATTAGAAGTTCTGGTGACACCTTTAATGGGACTCTCCAAGCATCTAGGGAATGGAGAAGAGAACAAAAATGACACCAGTGCCAAGTTATTTATACCAGAGGAAACATGTTCCTGCTGGTGGAACAGGCACATAAAAATGCTGCAGAACAGAGGGTTTTGTGACTCTTACCCAGCAGGTTGAGCACCAGGTGCTGGCTGGGGGAGAGCGGGTCCTGGAGGTTGAAGACGGTGTAGCGGCTGTGCTGGATCTGCCGCAGCGCCTCGAAGTTGCCCAGCAGGATGTCACAGAGCCACTGCGCGTTCACGCACGGGATCCGCCACTCCTTGGCCTTCTCGTACTTCAGCCCGCTGGCCCTTGGTGGGCAGAGAAGGAGAAAGAGAATTTGCATTGCAAATACAAAATATAGTAATTTTTAATAATAAACCTAAAATATCAGTGGTTTTTATTGGTCTATTCTTTGTTTTAACTGTGATAGGAGATACTCCAAAAAATGCTTTTGTTTTACGTGTCAGAACAAGCCAGTCAGGAGAGAACTTCTGCTGCAAATGGAAACTTTAGACCTGGATTTAAATTTTCCCTCCTCCAATTATTAAAAAAAAGGTATTTTATTTATGGATGATCTAAGAGCATCACTTAGCAATATTATAAAACAGGAAAGTTAGAAATTACTTCTGTTTTGCCTGTGTTCAGAGGCCAAATTTATCACTTAATATGTGCTGTAATTTAGTTCAAGAAACAACACCACTAAGTTTATTGTTATGAAACTGCAGAACTGATTACAATTAACAATCTTATAACAAGCCACATGTAGCACCTCACTGTGGTGGTGTTTGAGGGTACCCAGGAGAAGAGAAGAGATGAGAATCTTGACTCCATGTTTCAGAAGGCTGATTTATTATTTTATGATATATATTATATATATTAAAAGAAAACAATATATTAAAACTGTACTAAAGAAAGGAGACATCAGAAAGCTAGAAAGGAATGAATAATAAAATCTCGTGACAGACTCAGAGTCCAACACAAATGGCTGTCATTGGCCATTAATTAAAAACAATTCACATGCAGCCAATCAAAGATGCACCTGTTGGTAAACCATCTCCAGACCACATTCCAGAGCCATCAGACAGTTATTGTTTACATTTCTTTTCTGAGGCTTCTCAGCTTCTCAGGAGAAAAATCCTAGTGAAAGGATTTTCATAAAATATGTCAGTGACACCTCACATGTTCAGAGAGGCACTACCTGGGAAGAGGCTGCTGAGAAGCAAGGACTGTAAAGCAAGGACTGTGGAGTGCAGCACTTACTCTTTACAGATGAGAACTGTATTGCTGCGACACAGGTAGCCCGTGTATTTGGCACCTGCTAGGTAGGCCATGAGCTTGAGGTCATCTCTGTCACTGTCAACAAATCCTGTCACAGAGATTATCTGCAGGCAGAAAGACAGTTTGAAGGAACTGAACATTGATAGCACTAACAAAACACTCCCATGAAAAATATGTTTCCATGACTAACTTTTTACATTACAATGAAATAAATGCACAGCATGGTGTATAAAGCACTCAAAGCATGGTTTGTAGGATACAAACAGTACAATTTAAAAGTGATTTGTTTATACATAAAAACTCCAGGCTTCTGATTCAGGAAGAATAATTTTCATTCTTCTGGTCAGCTTTTTCTTATTTACAGAGACCACAGCATGATTATGGAAGAGCTCAGAGCTAATTTGTTTTTTACATGTCTGCCATCTTCCTTCTACTGCTATTTACATAGAGGCACACACAAAAAAATGCTTACACTTCCTTGCTCTACTCTAAAAATTTGAAAATTGTGCTTTACTTTGCAATGAAGCCAAATAAACTGTGCCAGCTGATCATAGGTGGTGAACTGTAATTCAACATCTTCCATTACTATCTTTAATCCTGACAGGTTTTTGTTTTTGCCATTCTCACCTTTTCATTAGGGAAAGGCAACAGTACTTCTGTTTAAAACTGTGTTTATTACATTGCATATTACATTTACTACTCACCACTGAGTAGACACACATGTTGTTATACTCTGATTTTCCCAAATGTGTATTTTTTTTTATGTCAGTCAGGACAGGCTATTAGCAAGGCCATCATTCCATATGTCTGCATCCAGCACAAAGAAATCCAATGCCAAGACATACTTTGGCACCTTGGTTTATACTGCATAGTACATTCCAAGATGCCTCTCAATGAACTGGAGTTTTCCAATTCCACAAAATTCCACTTTCACACCTCCTCATTGCACAGGCAATGGAACTGTGACCTCCTATCCTCTGATTAGCAGCACAGGCTTCCTTTTTAGGTATTTGCTAAGCACAGACTAAGAAAAACCCTCAAAAATCCTCTCCAAATCCTGGGTTATGGTAAGGAAGCACATGCTGTTCGATGTGCTGCTGCTCTGCTGCTATAAACCGTGCAGCCTGGATTACTGCAACCTTGCTGTAAGTCAATCTTTGCCCCTCAGTGTCTGAGAGTAACTCACAAAGGCAGGTGTTACTCCTCACCACTCTGAACTCAGGGAGACTTGCAAAGCACTGACAAACACCTGGCAGCAGCACCACATCAACACAGCACCTTAGGATTAACAGAAGCTTTTATTCCAAGGCAAAAAAAAATGTATAAAGCACTTTCTAGCTCTGTTTTAATACTGCTCATGGAATGAAGCAAGCAATGAAGCAAGCATTCTTTCAAAGTAAGCTTTTCCTTCTTACATGTTGAGAGCATGGCTTTCCTCCTGGTGGAAATGCCACTGGAAAATGAAGGGCTCGATGAGGTGGGACCATCTTCTTCTTCTTCAAGATTGCATTCAGCCAGTGTGCTGTAATACATCTCTTCCTTTCTCTTAAAGCCTAAGAATACAGGCACAAACAGCTTTTAAAACCCAAAATACATGTTTATTTTTTTATACTTTTTCAACAAATCAAAACTTAGATTTTCATTGTTTTCTCTACATTTTAGACTCCTCTTTCTCATAGCATCTTCCTTAGTGCTCTCTGGAACAAGTCTACTACATGCACTATGAAAGTTTGTACCCCAAAAAAACCACAAATCATAACAAAAAGCAATGAGAAACTTTAAATTTGCTGTCTAAGCCTGAAGCACACAGTGCAAAGGCCTGCCTTTCCAGTGATAAAATAAAAGCATGCACCCAGCAGGTTCCCAGCTGGCTCACCTGAGCATACATGTTACTGACTTGGCTTTCACAGAGAAGGTGAGTACATCTGCTCGTGAGGGTTGGGTCCACTGTCCCACCGTGTGCTTGGATGATCTGGTAAGAGAGCAAGTGCACAACTTCTAGGATATAACTATTTTTACATTACATTAAGAAACAAAAAGTCTGAAATGAAAGTCCACCCTTTAGGACACTGCCACCATTAGCACCACTTCACTGAAGAGTTACCCCCCAAAACTAGGTTTGTTATCTAGCTTTAGAACAATTTTGAAAACAAAAAAGAAAATTAACTATGCGGCTTTTCACTGAACAAAAAGTCTATTTTTTAGAAGAAATGGAAAAAAATAAACAAAATAAAGATATATAAACAAAAATAAACCTTCTCATGTTTTTTATTTTTTGTAGTATAACTATTAAACAATTTTTCATGAACTATTCAATTCTATCTCAGCAATAAACACAAGTGCTGTTAAAAATGTCAACAGCTTACTTGATTATGCAAAATTGTAGGGAAAATTCAACTATAAAATCCATCAGAGGTTTCTGAAGAACATCAAAGTCCTCTTATTTAGGAAAGGATACAATCAGATTTTTCTGAAAAATAGAAGTTGGCAAAAAAATAGAAACACTCTATTCTTCCATCTTATTCACTCAGGTGGATACCTCACAGGCTACTAAATGCCAAAATTATATGCAAAAAAGAATGGTTTTATACAATCAAGTTAAAGCTAGACAGTGATGCTATATTACATTTGCTGTACTACAGCTGCCTGATTAAAGCATAAATAAGTGGGAAATAGTTAAGGCTGCAACTTATTTAGAGCATGTTCTGATTGAAGACTTAATTCAACCAGGCTGCACACCTAAAGTATCTTTATTACTTTTTCTGGTCAGCAGCAGTTGAATAATTCTTTTTTAGTTTGTAACAGAAGAATTACACAAAAGAATGCCTAAAGAAGAGTGAACAGTGCTGAAGTACTTCCAATGTTTTCTTTTAGAATTTAGGGAGTATGACATTATGTTATATTATATTATGCACAATCTTACCCGTTTCCAGGTCGCTAGCAGCTGTTTGTCAGACATCTGCTCTGGGTAATCAGCAATTGCAAAGACACAGCCCAGTAGGAAATACTCTTCTGGAACTGAAATAGTTTGGCACATAAAGAATAATTAAATACTTAAAAGTGTGAAGAGTTTATCTCAAAATACATACACTACACCGACCTCCTCCTATTACCAGGTTATAAACCTCTTTAGTGTACTTCCTTGGAAAAAGTAGGATCCAAAATTCCAAAGCTGAAAGCCTTTAAGGCTCAGCTCAATCCAGAGTTTGATTTTGTTAAGAGTAGGTTTTCTTTCCTGGATGAAGAGGGGCTAAAGGGTCACCAGAAAGAAAACATAAGAATACTTCCTCTTTTACAGAGATCAGCCATGAACAGCCACAACAATCAAAAAGCTTTCAGTTCTACTCTAATTCAAAGCAAGGTGTGACAACTTTCTGAAACCGAATCTTCAATAATTTACTGGTATTTCTGAAATTGTAGCTGTTTGGAAGTTTCCCCCTCCCCCTCTTCCAAAGGAAAAAAAAGTTTTTAAACAACTGTGCTATGCATTTAAATAACACTGTTCTGAAAGTATAGGTTGTGTGCCTGTGGTATCAACTGTATACTTGGAAAGAGAATGTTCTCAGCACTCTCATGCTTTTCAGATTGCTGGATCATCATTAGCTATTATTTGAATGAAAGAATATTGTAAGTATTAGTATAATATTATAATAATATTATCATTATAATATTATCATAAGTAATATAAGTATTTGCCTAAAAGTCAGAAAAAACAGTTCTGAGCCAGGAGTGGCATTTCTTACAATCCCATCCTGTAAACACAGCATTACTTTTTGATATTCTACCCCACTTCATGTCATTAGCTACTTTTTCCCAGGATCAGAAGGCAACAATTACTAACTCTCCACTGCTGGATCGTGCCCAAAAAGTGGCTGCTGCTGCAGTTGCTGCTGTTGCTGCTGGTGGTGTTGTGGCTGCTGGGCTGCAACTGGAAGCTGTAGTGCTTGAGGTGTCTGAGCTAAGTGCTGCGCTGCCTGATTCTGCATTTGCTGCTGCTGGTGCTGCTGGTGCAGTCGCTGTAAGTGCTGCTGCTGCAGTTGCTGCTGCTGATGTTGCAGCTGTTGCTGTTGCAGCTGTTGCTGTTGCAGGTTCTGCTGCTGCAGCTGTTGCAGCTGTTGCTGTTGCAGCTGTTGCAGCTGCTGTTGCAGCACATGCTGCTGCTGGAACTGGAGCGGCTGCGGAGGGCGGTGCAGCTGCTGCTGCGCGTGGAGCGGCTGCTGCGGGAACTGGAGCTGCTGCTGGGAGAACTGGTGCTGCTGATGGACTTGCTGCTGCTGCTGCTGCTGCTGGGGAAACTGGTGAGGCTGCTGCTGTTGGAAAGACTGCTGGGAGATCTGGGGTGGCTGCTGCTGCTGCTGCTGGAGCTGCATAAGTTGCTGAGGTTGAAGGTGTAAAAGAGGATGGTGCTGTTGCTGCTGTGCTTGATGTGACTGCTGCAATAAATGTGTCTCTGGTGTTAGTTTCACTTGACTAAACAGCACCACATTTGGATGTCCCTGTTGGCTATGATTTACTTGTTGTTCTAAACTTTTTGTAGGTGCTGAAAGTGATTGTAATATCTAGAAAACAAAGATTATTTTTGTGACCTTTTGGTTGTCATTCGGTTTTAAAAATATTTAAAGAACTACTGGGAAAATACAATTCCTAAAAGAAAAGAACCCTACACCTAAATACCTTGTGAGCTAAACAAAATCTTTAACTGCCTAATAGCAAAATGAAACTACAGGACTTACACAAAGAGAAGTGTGGAGCTGCATGGGACTCCTAATAAACAGCAATGCACATTTTAGTTAAATTTAAGATTAAAGCCCATCCCTGTATTATTAATAATTTTTCCAACAGCATCATGACCATTAACACAATATTAATAATTACATTGATCAACTGCAATATTAATTTTAAAATCCCGCTGGCCCATTAAATTCAGAGCTTAGTTCCATAGTCCTATTTTCACTTAAAAATTGCTAATGATACCTTCATTAATTAGTGCTGTTTGAAACATTCATTAATTAGTGCTGTTTTGAACCAATTCAGGAATAAGTAGCTTGTTTTTTAATCTCAATACCAAAAACAAAGAAACATTGATCTGCTGAGCACTAAGGGTTACTTGGGGAAAAAACTCAAAACAACCTAACTTCCCTACTTAATAATACTAGATTTTAGGTTTATAGAGTGCTGAAGCAATCTACAATTTAATTTTATTTTTAAATGCATAACCCACTGTTAAGAGAAAAATCATTTCACACTAAGCAGAAACAAGTTAGGCGGTGAATTTTTATGCATCAGAAAAGGGAGAATTAAGCAAAGTTCTAATAGATTAGGATAAGTTTTACATGTTTATCAAAATATTTTAATATAAACTACCTATTTCAAATGAGAAGGAGCAATAGGAAATTCTAGACTTGCCATTCATGAAGTCTTTTAAACATGAAATCAGCTTTGATGAATCCTGCAAAGCTTGTTTCCTTCACCCTCACTACTTCAACACACACAGTGTCACCTTCAGCGACGTGTGTGTGCAAGAGAGGAATCAAAGCCCATCACCAGAGCACAAAGCCAATTACTGCATCCTCTCAGCCATCCATCAACTCTCCATCAGAGGTGGCTCAAGTGTTTTCACAATGCACATCAAAACATCTCAGGTGTCATCTAAACAATGCTGATGTGGTTGGTATTGCACACATGTGCAGCCATGATTATCAATGCATCACCCATCGCTCATGTCTCGGCAGCACCACAGAAGAAACATTCAATAACTAAAAGTAACACACACAAAAATGTTTCCATGGCTCGGTGTGAGGAGCTTCTCTCCACAACAAGTAGCAAAAGCCCAGATTACAGAAGCTTCAAGACATGCATTTCAAAATAAATGGCTAAAACCTTCAAAAGCATTCTATGGCTATATTCAGAAAGTAACTATGTATCTGTAAACACCTGATTTATGACAGATTTTGCTACTTGGCAGAAATCTGAGATTCAAACCAAACACTAACTTTCCAATAATGTTCACTAAGACTTGCACTCATCATTCAGGGCAGAAATAAGAGAGAAGTTATAGGATGGAAAGGCAGAACAGGTATTCCTCCCTCCAGGAAGCAGATTCACAATTCTAAGATGCAGAGCCTTTCTGCACATGCTGGAGCTGGCCCAGCAGCCTCAGAGGGTGCTTGGTACAGCCCTTACACATCTCCAGCAGACTTTGGCTGAACAGAGACAAGCCAAAGCACACAAGCACCAGTGCCCTGTAGCTCTGCAAATATTGCTGACAGAGAAATACTTCCACAGGGACACCCCTGATGTGTATTTGATGACACAGTGTCTGGGCTGAGAGGACATGGTGGCTAAATTACCCATGCTGGCCAACTGAGCAAATGGTTGGCAGCTCTGCTCAGGCTTTGCCCAGAAGTCTCAGCTCTTAAACAATTCAAGGCACTGAGAAGAGGAATCTAATCGGATTTAAAATAAAGCCTGTATTTCCATTTCGCATTCAGATGTCATATAATCAGCACAGAATCAACACTTCTGAGTGACTCCACACTGTGTGTTTAAGTACTGGCTGGAAGCCTCTGTACTACTCTGGCACCTTTCAAAGTTTTACCATCAGATGAACATGAAGAAAGGCACCACTGCAATTACTCAAGTAAAAGAAATGTCTAACATTTACCAGTACCTACTTTACTCATGTTCCCTTCCCACAAACATCTAAGCATTTCAATGCTGCAGGTGCAGCACGCTCACTTGCTTTTTATTATCTTGTAGAAATACATTCAACACAAGAGCTGCAATTATTTCCACTACACAAGTGGCATAAGAAAGTGCAAGTTAGGACCTCTCCATCATAATATGCACACTATATAACAACCTAACGATGCCCAGCAGAACAATGCAGTATAGAACTGAACCTGGAAACAATCAATTCCACAATTTCATGTGTTTATGGCATAAATAATTCCTTGCACTGACTGAGAATCTAGAAGGATAGGAAACCAGGTTTCCTGAACTAGCAAAATAACTCTAAATTAAAGTTTTTCCCTCTCTTACCAAGAAGTCCTCCTTACTGAAAATCTAAACCATGCTGTAGTTATACATATCTTTACTCTTCCATATGTTTTTTCCAAATGCATTCTGTGAACCTGCTAGAAATTAAGTTACTTATTACGGGGAAATTACGATTTTGGCTACAATTTTAACTAATAAGGGGAAGTATTACCTTTGGGTATTTCAAGAACAGCAAAAGAAAACTGAAGTTCTTGGACACTATAGCTCCTAAGAAAAAGTCCAATAGCTTATAAATTAAAAATCCAACACTTACATGTGCTACATTTGATGGTCTATTAATCTGCTGAATATCAGCACTATTAGTAATATTCCTTAACGTCCGCACGGCTGGACTCCACGTGGCCATCATTTCCTGGCGGTCAGAACTTTGGGCACCTTGCACTGAAGCCATGAGGTTGCCTCTCATATCAGGAGGCAAAATGTTACCTGGCACTGGTGGGACATTGGCACACAAATTAATCAACCCGGAGTCCTTGCCTTGAGGCAACCTACGCTTTGCTGCAGATGCCTGTGGGACTTCAGCTGGTGTCCAGTTCAAATTCCTTTCTTGCTTTTCTGGAGAGGAATCGGAAGAATCATCGAACATCAGTTCCCCTTTTGCCTTATCAGCAGTAGTAGATTTTGGTGAAAAAGCTTGATCACCCAAAGGTGATCCTTCTCGAGAAGATGCTGGGCTTGATAACTTTTCATCAGTACTAGCCTCATTCTGTGAATCTTGTTCTTCATTTTCTGCTTCTTCCTCCTCTTCCTCTTCCTCCTCCTCCTCCTCCTCATATATAATTAAACGAGGATGATAAGGAGTCTCTTCTTTTTTACTCTTATCAGCTATAGAATCCAGTACCCAGTCTGGGGTCACAATTTTAATGCTGTCCCGTTTATAAGCACATTCATATTTTTCCTGGGGGGGGAAAAAAAGTTATTTAAAGACAAAAACAATCACAAGTAAGTTCTTTGAGATCAGGGCTAGAGGATGGAGAGGGAGATTATAAGGACGCTGTCCAATACCAGACAGTAATCTCACCCAGATCCAACAGGACTTACACTGTGCAGAACCACAAGTTCCAAGAGATTAAAATGAAAAAAAAACCAAATTCTCCACATTTACACTATAAAGGACTCAGAAGCACAACTACAGAAGATCGATGTCTTCATTTGCAAAATTCTTCTCTAACCCAATCACCAAAATATTCCAACCAAGCAGTGAGGACCATCATGGTCAATACTAAAATGTATGTGATTTTAGGAGGACATTAAGGCAAGTCTGAATACAGTTTATGCTTTATCCACTATAAAAAAAAAGTAAAAAACCCAGTCCCACTATGAAAGAGCATTTGGGGAAAAAGTCAGAATCTTATAATAAAGTAGAGACAAATATTTAAAAGTTGGCCACTGAAAAAAAAGCACTTCAGCAGGAATATATCTTAAATCTTAAAGCTTCACTGTTTCCTTTCCTAATAAATAGAATAGACACAGAATCAGTGTCCTATTTATTCAAATATCCTCTTTAATGGAAACCCCTCACATACATCAAAACAGTACAGAAAAAAAAAAACTTTCTTTCAGAAATTTAAAACTTATTTCAGGATCTAGTATTTAGAAATGATTGAGCTTTTATGCCAAACAACATAAATTAACAACAAGCACATTCAGAGGAAATTAATATAGTGATTCTCTGAAGTTATTTCCTACAATGAAACTGTCATTCATGCACAATAAAGAGATTGGAGTTGTAATCAAGTTTATTTGCCAACACAAGATTTTATTCTTTCATTCTGCTGAGAATTATTAACAATCTTGTTTTATCATCCTGTATCTAGTCAGTGCAATCATGTAAGCTTTCCTAGTGACAGAACTGTTCTTGTTACAAACTGCTGCAGTTTCCCTTGTAGTGCATCAGAGCATCAGGACTGGAAGCATAAGTAATAATCCCATAAAATTGTTCCAATTCCATGACTGTGTGCATTAAAATATTTGTATCCTACAGACAGAAAATGCTAAAACCTCTTTAAGTTTCTTGTCTGGCAAGACAAGAAGACAACATCCTTTGCTCTAAAAAGCTTATTATTTAAGCTTTTAAGTAAGCTATTATGGTACGATTCTTAATGTATTTCATTGGTTCTTACAAACAAAATTTTAGGTAATAAAAGTTTTGCCTAAGTATTTTATTTTATTGTGATGAAATAGAATGGTGTTCAATACACCCTTCTTAACAGTCCACAGAAGAAATATCAAGCACTTAATTAAAAAAAAAAACCAAAGCCAAAAACCAACACACACACGTATTCAGCAAAAAGAACTCAGCCCTAAAAAGCTTCCTATATTTTAAAGAAGGAAAAGCATTCATTTCCCATAGCCACACTTTCTCTTCTCTCAGTGCCAGCCCGTGTTTTCTTCTACAATATTTCAATTTTGTCCTTTGTTTTTCTTCACTGATTTTATATCTGTGGATTTATGGCATAATCACAATCACTAATGACTGTGACATATCAAAATTAGGCTAAGACAAACAAGATAAAGAATAAAATTCTTTATTCAAACTGGAATTCAAATACCAGTGTGAAATTGGACATCTTTTAAATTAATCAGGCTTAAAGCCATGCAGAAAATAAGTGCAAACTGAATACTGCAATGCCTAATTTTGCTGAATTTAGTTGTTAATCAACAGTGTTAAGAATTCTAACTTCAGGCAGATGGAAAATTTTTGACTATTTGAAAGCAAATGAGAGCTACAACAAGAGGAACTGTACACGTAATAAACTCTTACCCCCTTTGGCTCAGGCACAATCAAGTGAGTACATTTCTTATTGAGGCTCAGCTGGCAATTCCCTCCATAAAAAGTAATCAAAGCCCACAGCGTACTTCGGTCTTCAGATGAAACCTAAAAGGAAGGTGGAAAAGCCTTTTTAGCTCTGTGCACCCAGCTGGCTTCAGCTGCAAGAATTTTAGTAATCCACAGCACACCATTTACAAGGCTGGCTAATGTATTACCTATCACTTTTAAATACCAAATTAGCAAGACAGTAATAAAGGGTGACAAAGACACACAACAAGAAAAACCACTAAAGAGTCATTTTTAACCTGCAGAGACAGAGGAAACAAAGAGGGGGGAAAAAAAGTCATAGTACAACAGAAAGACTGGTATCTGCCCTCAAAAAAAGCAAACATCCCACATATAATGCACATTGGAGTAGACTGAAATATGGTTCACTTCTTACCTGAGAGAGACAAGCAGTGACTCCAAAAAAGATCTGACATGATTCTGGAGAAAAGCCATTTACACTGGAAAGCAGGTGTCAAGGATACAAAATAATTAGGTAAGTTTCCTGAGGGACATTAGAAGGAAATGAAACAGTCTATGCAGTACTTCTCACATCATACCAAGTACCTGACCATTCAGAAACTTTCACCTTTGAAAGCACATTGTCTGTTTGCAATAGAAGCTTATGCATCAAGAAAAAAACCTGATGTACAAACTGAATCAGAACACTTGCAATATTATGATCAATTTGGGTAACACTCTAAACCAGAACTAACCTGGGAAAGACAGATGGACCATCAGACTTCTGCAACTTGCCCCTATTTTCCACACTTTCATAAGATCTTGTGTTTAAGATCCGTGCACATTTGTCACAAAAAATGACTACAGAAACAGGGTGAACATTGTGTCACATGCAGACACTGAGATTTTTTAAATGAAACAAAATTATTTTCCCTGTGATGCTGACAGATGCACCAACAACACTCTCGTTTTGAGGCCCAGAAGAGACAGCACACAGTAAGCTGATGACAAAGCCAAGAGCACTTTAAAACTTCAGAATAAATTACTGCCATAACCCAGGATACCTGAAGAATTTCAAGCCTGATGAACATCCTAAATTGTTCTCCATTTCATCCAAGGCAGAAATTCAGTACTGGATCTTTCAAAAGTGTACATGTGTCTACTCCCTGCCTGAGTACCTACTGCTAGCACATAAAGCAGAGACAGTCAGTATTTAACTTTTAAGAGGTCCATCAGTTTGCCTGGAGCTTGCACTCTCTAAAGAACAGGAGTGAAAGAGACTCTTTTTTAAAAGTTACAAGCAGCATAACAATAAAACAAAACAGAGGGAATACAGAAAAACTCACTTTTCTTCCTGCCATCAACAAAAGCTTGAAAGTGCTCTGATTCTCTTTTATCTATACAAGACCATTGAAAAATACACCCTCCCCACTCTTGCTTTTGCTGCAAAAGAAATTGCCAGCCCTCTTTACAGCATTATAGCCATGGTTTTCAGACATGAAACTCTCTTTGCTTCTTCAGAGTCTCCTTCCAGCTTCATTTTTCTGCTACTTCCCTTCCACTGCAGATTACTCAGACTTTGCACACATCAGTGAGCAGAGCACAGGAGAACATTCTGCCACCTTAAGTTCCCTCTGGTGAAAACAACTTCTACTAAAAAACAGAAAAAAAATTACTGTGCTTTTACATTGTATTAAATCTTTCTATATTAAACTTTACCTTTAGCAACTGACAGGGAAATGCCCATCAAATAAGCAAAGGAATTGGTAAGGCAACATAAATCCTTAAGGCTCTTATTAGATCCATATGTCTAACTGACACAAGATGTTTGTAGGACTTGGTTCTTCAGAAATTCAATGACCACTTTGAGTATTACCAAATTAAAACATAAACTAAAGACAAAAATGCAGAATCTCAAACTTCTGCCTAAACAGGGTCTAAAAGCAATCAGCTGGACAAACTAAGTTATTCCTATTAATGACTGTATTTTTTTCATTATGGCAGTACCTAAATCCCTAATGAAAGGCCAGATGTCACTGCACTAGAAGTCATAAAGAGACTGAAACAGGCTAAAACGAAGTAAAGACTTAACAACCCATTTTAGTGAGCACAATAAGGCTCAGAGTAAAACCTAAACCCACCATGTTCTAAGGACATGAAGTGCTAGAAAGTCAAAGGTCCAAGGACACATTTATTGCTCACAGGTGTAAAAAACTTCCTTCTTCCATGCAACTGAAGAACAAGTCACTACTGAGACCTGGTCTTTTCATTTGGCCATTCCAATGTTCCCACAATAAAGACTTCCTGAGCAATAGCCATTGAGAGCTACATTCCCACATTTATAGCTACAATTTAGTTATGGAGTGCATCATTCCATTGTTTCATCTGTTTATTTCTCTTCTCGGTATCTAATAACATCAGCTCTTAGAGTACTCTTAAAAAACCCTGGTTGCAGATTGAAGACAAATTTTTTTAATAGTGCAACTTCTTCATGTGAAAGAACATCAATAAAGAAATGTTAGGTTACTTAAGCCTGAAAATGTAGCTAATTGTAAATGTAAGCTTTTTTTTTTTTGTGAACACTCCTCATGGACAGGAAAAGTTTAGAGACGTGTAACATAAGCAACTAAACACTTATCCTGATGATAAAAGCACAATAAACACATTTATTACGTCCAGACACAAATGACCAAAATCACTAGCCTAGACCACATCACAGAAACACAGCAAGTTGCAAAGGCACACACCTTAAACTATTGGGTATAAAACAGGAATTCTGTATCTCTGAAGCACATTAAGGCCTGAATTCCTAGTATGAACATCTGGATACTTGCACCTACCAGCTCTTGTTTTCCATTTGATAACAGTTGTCCTATAAGTGCCTATGAAGCACAAAATAGGCAGAGGGACAGGGAAACTGAGGCCAAAGAAGCTCCAAGCACACTTCAACCCTGGCAGGTTAAGCAAAAGGGACCATTTTAGAAGTTTAAGCAGTAGCTATCTGAAATAGTCTTGAATCCTTCAATGGTATCCATTTTAACACGTTTTCTACAGAATTTTGAACTTAAAAGGATACGGCAGAAGAGCTCCACAGCGAACAGACAAGATCACCCAGGAAGGCTGGAAAGAACAAAAACCTGGTTTTAGACATTAAAATCCTTGCTCTACATGCACAAAACATGAATTACTCTTCAAGTTCATCCTATAGCTAGTTTTAATATATGTTTCCCAGCTTTGGAAGTCTAAGTGTTTCACAGACATTGCACTTAGTCTGTAAACAAAGGCCTACGTTGCATTTAGTCTGCAAAAAAAGACTTTTCATTTATTTGAAAGAGCTCACAATAAGACAGCTCAAAGGTTGTGCAGCAACCCCCTTTCTCTTATGTCCTTTACAGTATTTATTCATCCTCTCCCTTTTTGCAGTTCTTGCTTTCAAGAAAAAAAATTCAGATAATCCCATCCTATACTTATCAGCAAGGAGTGAAGAACCATAGCCCTACACAGAATGAGTTTTCTGAAGACAGAACAATGCTGGCTGCTGAGCAGTGATGGCCCCTCTCTGACAGTATTCTGGGACAGAAGGGCTCAAAGGGACACAGGGTTGTGGCACTGAGTGGAGGAGATGTAGGACACCTGTCCCAGTGCAACAGGTAAGGAAGAATGACAAGAATGGCAAAGAATGACATCACATTCAGAATGGAATTACTCTTCCCCAAAAGACAAACAAAAGAATATACTGTGGCAACTGTGTTTATGGTGTGCCAGTTGTGGTTATTCTCCTTCCCCTATAAGGCATAATACAAAAAAAGAGCTAAAAACACTTAAATTCTAACTCCTCAGTCCTCAGGAAAAAGAAAAAAAAGGATCTTTTCTTCCCTTCAGGTTTTAATCTTCCTTTTTGCCTATAACCAGCTACTTTTGCCTCTGACTTCCAGTCCCTTTAATACTTAGTCTGATCTTCTTGATTACAGATCATGCTGTGATGTTTTCAGGTCAAGCCAAGTGACATTAGTGAAAGATTTGCTCTCCTCCAGCAAATGAGTTGGCAGTTATGAAGCAAATTAAATTATTGAAGTGGCATTAGAAAGCAGGAAGTGCTCTCTACGATGTTGATGTCCTTCCTTCTCATGAAAATGGAAGCAGTTTCCTTGCTTATGAAGTTAAAATTACACCAAAAACCACTTCAGAAAAAGGAACTACAAATTAACCAGCACACCCAGTATAACCATAAAGGTCCCTAGCCAAGCACCTTTCATTTTTTTGGAGTTAATTCACAGTTCTACCCTGTCAGGTGAGCTCTCATGACAAAACCTTCCTTCTACTGCCACCTGTACCTATATGGAAAAAATAATCCAAAATCATGTGCTCAAAGGTATCAGCAGTGAAATTCCAGTGTTATTTCTTCCACTCTCTCTCATGACTTCCAGAGTGACAAGTTCACATATTCAAAGATGAAGCCCATAATTTTTCACTGAAAAATATCCTGCTATTGGAAAATAGTAACAAAATACTGGTAATTCCAGTGTAAGAAAGAAAAAAAGACTAAAAAACCCATAAAAAACTAAATAAGGAGGAAAAAAAACCCTAACTTTCTACAAGTCCCTGTAGTCCATAATTAGCATAGTACATATATGCAGAATTAACAAAATCATTTTGCACTTTGCCAGTTTTATGTGTTTTAAAAAAACCCTCATCAATCTACTACTTATTCTAAATTGAAGCTTTCCACTGCCAGAAGCTCGTAAGAACCTTTTCTTCAGAAATACTTCTAAAGTAGAACTAACAGGACATCATCTCACAGATGACTGAAAGAAAAATCTGAAAAAAATCCAAAGCAGAACACTAAAAATTACCCACACCACTGATAGATACAGAGCAACAAGCAGAAGGAGAGAACAGAACTGTAACAGAATCTGCAAGTCAAGATAAAAGTTTTTTTACAAGAATGTAAGATTTTTAAAGAAATGTTTTATTCAGTCCTCATCCAAAGATGAATATTTTGTTGTAAGAATGAAGCATCTATGCTTCATAATACTAAATACTTTCACAATATGGATGAGTCACTCACCTTTACCACAGGGAGATCAAAAACTTCTCGAGATTCTCCAACTTCTGGATTGTCCCCATCTTCTGAGATAATATGTGAGGCCAGTGCATTGTAAGAAACTTCCTTTGCTTTCCCAGCTTTCAGAAGTTGGATAACCTAAACCCAAGAGAGGACAGGGAGAAGTCAGCAATTTTTAGCAACTTTTATTTGAGAAAAACATTATTGCAAGAAGACACTGGATGGATGAATGAATATGACCTTCTCTCTTGGCTGCCCTCCTGTAGGTGCCAGAACTTTTCCTGAAGTTGCCAAACACATTTAAAATCTGTCAAAAGCTTACACCTCTTCTATGTTTTCATCATTGCATCTGAAGAGCTACTTTTCAAAATAATTGGTGATGGGGTAGGAATTGGGAAAATGTCAAGGTTCTTCCAAAACATGTATTCCTCAAAAAAGATATTAAAACAATTTTCCTTCATGCAGGGAAGGAAAGGTCTTCTCAGTGTTTGTTTTTGCACAGGGTAGCTCTGGAAGTGTTTGAATATACTTTAAAATAAGAAGTTGAATTCTAAGGACTAAGTGATTTTGATGAAATACAGAAGAAAAAAACAACAAGTAGGACTCATGCTCCCTAAATTAGTACCTTCAGGAGCTGGAAATGCCTCACTCCACTGCTCTGCCCTGAGAATGGAAAACACCTCCCAGCTACCAAAGCACAGCTCACTCCCAGTTTGCAAGAACCAAATAGCAGGTGCTGCTTCAAGAGTTCAGCATTCTCTCAGCTCTGCTCTAGAGATCTGTGTGATGAACCCAGCCCTGTGCCCCAAAAACCAGAACTTTCATTTAAACTAAGAAGGTAACAGAGAGGTAGTGGGGTGTAGAGGGGAGGAAGAGAAAAATGATTTAAAATATTACAGTCTAAAACAGTTCAAAAGTTAAAAATGCCATTTAAGATCATTGTTTCATTGCCCTTTGATTTAGAATAAAGCTGGTGTGATGCTCATCTTCCAAAACCTGCTAGGGACAGATGCCTGTCCCTGCAAACCTGCTGGGGACATGCCCTTCAAAACAGACTGCTCTGCCCACAACAGTGAACAGCAGAGAGCAAGGCAATGCATTCATCAAACAAAGTATTAATTCATTAATCAGTCCTTAAGCAATTATTCCCCACCCTGTACACCCACCAGGACAAAGAAGCACTGAAAAACAAACTCTCAAAACAGCATCAAGCTATTTTATAAAGCATTTCTGCCAAGCAGAAAAACAGAGATAGAAAAATCAACACTTAATGAGGAGGCAATTTTGGCACTTCCTGACAGAAGTATCTGACTTTAAAACTCCATTAAAGAAAATAAAAGTCAACTTTTTTTCTGCAATGGATGAATATTACCAAAAGAAATACTCTAAAATAACCAAGCAAATTGATCATGAGCTTGCTGTTCTTCTCACCAGCGCCAGAAACAGGAGTGAATGTTTCCATTTTGCACACCAATCCCCTAAACCATGATACACCTTCCTTCATGAAATCCAGTTAACCATAAAGAAACACAGGATGCTATCACTCCAAAGAGAAAAGCTAAATCCAAATGAAGCACTTTTGAAAACAGAAGGTATTTAAGAACAGTCTCAGCACATGAGCTCCTTGTCTCACACAGCTCCCCCTGAGTTACAATCCCATTCAACTGCTCATTTAGGGGAAGGCTAAAAAAAGGAGTGAACGTCATGAAAACTGAGAACCCAAATCTGACAGCATCACAAAGCAGCTATGAATAATGTGCTAAAAGCATGATTTTTTTATATCAAAACAATATTGCATTACAATATTACAAAGCATCTGCTTATACAAAAAGTTACACTAATTTCATGTAGTCGAAACATTATAAATATGATAGATAATGCATTTGATTATTTTATGTGTCATGAAAAAAGACTCTTCCTAATTTAGCTCACATCAACTTCAAAATTCCTCTCAGAATACACAACTTCTTCAGATTAAGTAGTGCCTGGACTGAAAAGTTGTACTGGCACAACTAAAGAACTCATTTACATTGCTATCAACCATACACCTGTAACTAGAAAACATAATGCTGAAAAGCCTTAATATGAACACTGTAGAAATCCTGCATTTTAAGTATTGGTTTATACCCATTAAATGAATTTATTTTGGGGGGAGGGGAGAATTAAAATTTTATCTTGCTCTCTCCCACTAAAATCTGTGTTGGAAGAAACAAGAGGAATAGTTCAAAATTAAGAAGATGATGGGCATATAAAAAATAAACAAGATAACCAAACCCCAAATATCCTGTTCAAAGACCTTGTGCTGCATTGCATTACTTTTTATCTCTTTCTGAAGGAAATACTGATTTTAACTGGTGTTTCCAAAACATGATGGTTTGGGATTTTATGTTTGAGGAAAGCAGGAAGAGCATTTATTAAAACAAAAAGAGGAGCTGACATCTACTGATCACCCTCAGTAAGGTGTGAGGAGCAAAATGCACCCAATGGAATGGAATGGATGTGAAGTTGAGAGCCAGCCTCACTCTCCTTCATCTGCCAGAGAACATCTCAGCACAATTCCAGACTTTTGCTTCCCTTCCAATTTATGCTGCACATGCTTTAATAGGCAGCAGGTATGCAGTTATTCACCTGAAAATTTTTTTTTTCCTCTTAGTCTTGGATTTGTTTTGATTAGCATACTCACTTGTGCTAGGTCTGTTTAATATTTATTACAGTAACTGGTTTTCTGTGAAACCATTTAGAAATTTAAGCTGATCAAAGTGTGCTCCTCCCGAGAAGATGAAGGAGGAAAAAATCAAGTTGGCATCCACTGGTATATGAAGCAGTAAAAAGTGCCAAAGATATTTGTATTTTTATATCAGTCATGGGACAAATTTCACTCTAAGAACTGTTTGAGTTTGATTTACAATTCCTGCACTGTGTCTTGGCTCAAAACACACCTGATAAATGCTCCTCACTCTCGGGTGCCCCAGGAGGACACCCACAGGAGGGTGTCCTGGTCTCAGCAAGGGTAAGAGTTAATTTGTTCTCAGTAGCTGCTACAGTTCTGTGTTTTGGATTCAGAGTGGGAATAATGTTGATAACACACTGATGTTTTGGTTTTTGCTAAGCAGTGTTTATCCTAAGTCAAGGACTATTTTTTTGTGTTATGCTCTACAAAAAAGGCTGGGAGGGAAACACAGCCCAGACAGGCGACCCAAACTGGCCAAAGGGATACTCCACACCAAAGCATGTCATGCCCAGTATATAAACTGGGGGAGTTACCCCTAAAAAGGACTGATCTGGAGTCAAGAATGAAGTCTGGCATCTGTCAGTGCACGGTGAGCAATTGCATTGCACATCACTTGCTTGGGGTTTTCTTTCTTTCCCTTTTTCTCACCATTATTATTTACCACTACCATTGTACCTTACCTGGTTTTCAACTACTAAACTGTTTTTATATCTCAACCTGTAAGTTTAATTTTTGAATCTCCTCCCCATTACACTGCACAGGGGTGGGGGTGAGAGAGCAGCTGTGTTGTCTCTAGTTGCCAGCTGGGCTTAAGCCTGTACAGAGGATTCTCCCAGGAGCTGACCCTGAGCTCAGCCCAGCCCAGACCAGCTCAGCTCAGCTCACCTCTTCACACTGACACCTCTGTCTCCCAAGCCAGGCAGAAGAAAATTCAGTGCACTGAATCAAAGCCCTATGACAATGACTGTGACTGCAAAGAAGAATAAAATTTAACATGAGAAAGAAAACCAGCTTAAGAGAATACTTGTCTACTTGCTCTATGGGAAATCTGCTCATTGTCCTCCCATGTCAACCCACAACTAAGAACAGGCTTTTCAGGACTACTCCTATGACAAACGACAGCAAGAGTGCTACAGGATTTTTGCACTCCTCCTCATACACAGACTAACGTTGCTGCTGTAGGGTTTTTCAGTAAGTACAGGAATCTGTTATTTGAGTGCTAAGCCACTATTAAAAATTTTATGTGTAAAGACTTAACGCCTAAAGAACTAATTTTTATATCTAGAGACCTGTCTAAAGAAGTTTGCACCCTGATCTTTAACTGTATTCTTCCTAGACTGTATTTCTTTTAGCACAATAGGAATGAAAACCATCTGAACAGGCCAGTGCCTATGTCTCCAGGTCACTTACAGGCATCCGAGGCTCAGTGAGTGCCAGGACAGGATGCTAAAGGAACCCAGCGCTGAACTAAGACTTTATTGCAGCAAATACCAGAGAGGCAAAGGCTTTAACTTCAGCGTGAAGCATGCAGTAACCTGCTTGCAGGAAGCCGCTGTCCTAAGGCTCCGTAGGGCGCACTTCAAACACCTGTCTAATTGGACACGACACAAAAACTTTGTTTCAACCACCTCCGCCCACCACGAGTGTTACAGCCAGGCCACCTGCGTTACCCAGGGCGCTGCCAGAGGGGCGGGCGGCCCCCGGCCTGAACTACAGCAGCACCTGCGCCGGGCGGCCCGGGGCGGTACCAGGGCCGTGCTCGGGGCCGCGCCAAGGCGGGAAGGTCTGGCTGGGAGGGAAGAGCCAGTCCGGCCCCCCGTGACGAGCCTTCCCCATGGCCTGTCCCCGTGTACCCGTACGGAACCGGGCACAGGGAGAGGCCGGGCCTGCGGAGCGCTCGAGTCGGGAGGAGCGGCGGCCACTGCCCCCGCTGCCCGCCCGGCCCGGCCCGGCACAGGAAGTCCCTCCGCCCGCTCCTCCTCCGCTCAGGCGGCTCCGGCGGGGCCTGCGCGGCGGGGCCGCGGCTCCCATGGCGGCGGCGGCGGGGCTTCCCGCGGGCTCAGCCGGGATCGGGGCCGGGATCAGGACCGCGATCTGGACCGGCCGCCTCCCCTCCCCCCCCGGCCATCCCTCACGGTCCCTCCGTGCACGTTCCCCCCACTCCCGCCCTTTCCCCGTGAGGCGGCGCGAGCCTCGAGCCCGCGCGCGGCAGCCGGACGATTCCACAGTGCCCCCCCCCCCGTCGAGATAGTGGGGGGAGACGGAGGGGAAGGCGGGAATGATCTGAAGGGATGACCCGGTACCTTGGGGTCGATGTCTCCCACCACGAAGAACTTGACGTCTTTGAACATCTCCTCCGGGACTTTCAGCTCCTCCTCGTCGTCCGCCAGCATGGTCCCGGGCGGCAGCAGCGGGCGCTCCCCCCTCTGCCCGCTATTCCCCCGCGCTCGCGGCAAAACCCGCCGGGGCCCGGGTCTCTCCCGTCCCCCTCCCCCCGCAGAGCCGCCGAACCGCGCGAGCAAGGCGCGCGCTGCGGGACACACCATCCCCCGCCGGGACGTAGGGGGGGTGGAAGGGGGAGGGGAGAGCCGCCCCCACAAAGCGGCTCCCCCCGCCCGATCAGCCACCACGGCCGCTGCAAGGCCGCGCCCGCTTCTGATCCACAGGCGCTATCCCTGCTCCTCCCTCTTTCCCCGAACCGGACCGGCAGACAGCATCCGGGTCCGGAGCTCCCCCCGCGCGGGATGGAATGGACTCGCCCCGAACGACAGAGGCGGGCAGCGGGGATACCCGGCCCCGCCCATTGCCGGGGGAGGGAAGGCAACTGCCCCTGACCACGCCCATTGGGTCGCCCAAGCCACGCCCCTCGAGGCCCCGCCCCTCGGCCCCGCCGTGCGGGGATGCGGGCGATGGCGGCGGGGCCGCTCAGCCGGCAGCGGCAGCCGATGGCTGTGGTGTGTATTCCAACAGCCAGCTCTTCAGGGAGCGTGCCGACTGCTCCCGAAATCATTGCATACAACCGCCAAAGTGGGGAAAGACCTATAAGGTCATCGAGCCCCACCGAAATAAATTATTTTCCCTCAGAAACTGCAAAGCATCCATCTACATTGATAGTGAAGTGTTCCCACCTAAAGGGGGATGTATCTTACCTAGCTATTTTAAATAACAGAAAACAATAATTATCACTCTCTATAAGTTTGAGTCAACAGAAAGAAACAAGCACTTTCAGAGCCTGCTTCATGTTGTATATTTTAAACATTGCTGCATTGATAAGGATGTTTAAAATATAAATATTAGATAATATAATCGTATCTAACAGGCATTCTGCTTTCCAAAGTTTTGAACCTCCTCATAATACTTTGATGTGGACAATTATTCCCTCCCATACTTAGAGCAATGCTAAGAGATGGCATTGCAAGACTTAGTGAAATAAAAATACAGGGCATCTACTATTTCCCTCCTGCCTGCAAGGCCTGTCTCACTTTCTTTTCTTACCTATGTTATTCTTGAAACTATGGTAGAAACTATAAATTGGTTTACAAGTAATTTATTTACTTTTACTGGATAAAATTTTACTGGATAAAGGCTTCACCCAGGTCCCCTGGATCTCCACATGACACCGTCTCCTTTCTACTCCAACTATGAAGAAATACCCAACCTGTCACCTGTTCTTTTTCCACCCCAGAAAGGATATTTAGTTGAAAGTTTTACTGTTTTGTCCACCCTCCCAATGAAATTTACTTTTTAAAGTGAAAATCAAACTAAAAAGCCCTTAACTTTTATATGGTGCACTTTTTTGTAGTGGGGCAGAAAAAAAGTAGAAATAACCATCTGCTTTTAAATCCACTTAGCCCTTTCTTTCAACAATTCATATTCTCATCTCACTTTCCATCTTTTCTAATAACCCTTGTTTAGGATAATTTTATTCTGTGCCATGTATATCCTAGACTGTCTTTGAAAAGAAGGATAGAAAGCTCCGCTTTCCTTTATAGCCACTCTCCAGGCTGCCGTGCCCAGCCTTTGCTTGCTTAGTTCCATAATTTTCGCTCTTTCCAACTCCATCTTTGATCCATTTTGACTTCTTCACACTAAACTGAACTACTTTGACCAAAATCTTCCTTCACCTGCAGCAAAATACGTTTTGTATTCTTCTTGATCTATCAGATTTCATTAACACCACTGCTTCCTGAGCTTCCTTTCCTCCGTTGGATTTCATTGCCTCTGTAATCATCTGCATCTTCCAGCACTGGTAATTTTCACTTCTTTTCTTTGATAAATATAGCTATCTCTCACGTTTCTATTCCACATTCTTCTCTGAGTTCTTTCCTCTTCCTGATGCCATTCATTACTTAAATTCATCTTTCTCAGTGTGATCCCTGAGAAATTGCCCTTTCCCATAGGAATACTTTCCTTATATTTAAGTCCCTACACTATCACATATTCCAGCTCCACACAAAGAAAACCAAAGTTTTGTCCTCCAAGGGTTTCTCCTCTTGATTTCCCTTCTCTGCCTATTTTTTTTTTAATTCTTTGAATTTTTTCCAGAGTCGCATAATTTTTGGTTCTTTGTACAACTCCAAGATTACAAGTATTTCAAAACAGGAGTTATGCTAACACTGGCAAAAAACATAATGCAAACAACATGCACACATTGTTCATTTCATTGCCCTTTCCCAAACTTTCAGCTGAAGTTGCAGCTATTGCATCTTGGATCTCCCATTTGTTCATGTCAGAAAAATGTGAGATGAATTTGCTGTTTTAAATCACAACAATTAGAAAATTCTATAGAAATATAAGGTCAGAATACTGTATCAAATCGTTGAAATTCACTATAAAATTAATTTTTTACAAATAAAAAGTACCCATTCATAAGAGTAATTGTAATTATCCTTAAGGGTAAATTGTTTTAACTAATTATGATAAAAATCCAAGAATAAAGTGTGGTTCCATCCACAGTATAGAACTGTAATGAAATATGAAAAAAGAGGAAGAATTAACTATAACAGGTTTACCAGAAGAAAACTGTTTTATAAATTCGGTCCTGTGTAGCAAAGAGAAAATTGTTGTTGCCCTGACCTGAGATGTGGGACATGGACTTTTGGGTCTGTCCTCCTCTTCCTGAATGGAGTAAAAGTAATTTGCTGAGGCACAAGGTAGGGGTGGCCACGGGATGCCTAAATCCTCTGGGTGTTCTTTAACCACAGAGCTTTCTATAGAAAAGGGAGGAACGAAACCATCCCACCCTCCCTCCCCCAAATGAAGCAGCTCCTGGCCAAAGCCCCAGGAAAAAGCAGAGGAGAGCAGGAGGACTTGGAAAATCCTGCCCAACTGGAGCAGATGCCAGGCAGGTGACCAGCTGTGCAGCACAGTCAAAACACACATAACAGAGTTACCATTATGTGCCATGAAACAATGCACAGCAACAACTCTACACAAAACCTGCCTTAAAGCAGTTTAAACACTTCTAATGGCCCCAGAAAGAAATTTTGTAGATCTCACTGCTGGATTGCACAGAGATGTTGTTGTATTATCAGCAGTGCTGCTAATCTTCTCACACAGAAATAGCTTTCTTTATTCAAATTTTTTCTGTCTTCAAAATGACCACTCCCAGAAGAAAAGACTGCTCCCATGAGTCACAAGTTTTTTCCCTTTAAGGACCTTCTAAATAAGCAGTGGAATTAGATTAATGAAAGTATTTTTTATTTCTTTATGGATTTCATGAGTCACCTGTCAAGAAATTATTTAAATCCTAGTAATTAGACTATTTCTAACAAAAATGAATAGTTCCAGTTTTTGTATCATGTGTTTGATCTTGTTTCCAGACCATCTGAGCAAAAAACGAGTTGGAAAAAGTGTGATTTTGAACATGAAAAATATGTTATTGAAGAAGAAAAATATCCCCTGGATTTGCCAGAAATAAATTCTGGCCTCTGCTCACATGTCAGCAGACAGAAATAAGTCAGATCAGTGGGCTGGTCTCAGGTGTAGAGCAAAGTGCTCGCCTGTATTTAGCCTCGATGCATTTGTCAGGCTGTGAGGTAAAGCTCATCTGCCAAGCTGAGTGACAAAGTGACAATGGAAGGAGGGGGAGCCCAGCTTGTCTGAAGCTGCTTCCAGCCCATCCCAGGGACCATCAGCCCACCTTAGGGTCCATCTCTGCAAGCCAGAGGAGCACAGGGCAGACGGGGCGATGGGAACCCAAACCAAGGTTCCACACAGAGCCTCCAAGTGTCCCCAGGCAGAGCAGGGTGAGGCCATTGGAGCTGTCCCTGCTGCTGGGAGTGCTCTGAGCTGATGTGACCCTGGCCATGTACAGTGTATGTCACCACCAGAGTCCACAATGATGTGAACAGCACATTATCTGTGCCAGAAACACTCCTCTGATCTCTTAACTACAAGAGCTCTGTACAGAGAATTTCATGAGCATGTTTCCAGAAGAACTGTGATCTAAATTTTGTATTGGGTGCTGCTTGCATGAGTTGAAAGCCCACCAAGCTGACAAGATTTGTGCATGCTTACATAAATGCCTTATTTGTGTGCACAAATGATTATATGAAAAATTCATATGCACCTACAGTATCATATTTAGGTGTAATTTCTTGTGAAAAAACAACAGCTTGGGTTTTTATTTGTAGTTAATTAAATTTGAAGCTTAGATTAAATTGTGTATTTGTTTTACTCCTGTGAGCAGAAGGCTTTCTGAGTCCTTTGTTAATAATACATACTTCTTTGGTAGCAGCTGGCTCTCTAGATGTTACTTTTCCAACAAAATATATCTTCACAAAGTACCCAGCATTTTACAGAAGCTGATGTTAGTTTCAGGGTGCGTGGAAAGTTGTTGAAAACCCCCAAAGACATGCTGCCTGCATTATCTCCATTCCCATTTCCTAACGTGAATAAGATCTGCTTTTTAATCAGAATCAAAATGTGCAAAACAGGTACACAGAGGGCTCTGTTTTGGCTTGAGCTGTCTGTGTATTTTTCCTCCTTCCTTCAGTGGGACTGCTTGCAATGGCAAATATGATTTATAATTAAAAACTTTCTTATTATCTGTACAGCAACACTGAATCCTAAAAGGCTCCCTTGGAACTGGTAGTTTCATTTTCGATTCTCTTCTAATTCCAGAACTGCATTGAGAATCCCTTGTCATTTGCTTGACAGTTTTCTTTTTTAATATAATAGTCACTTTTTTTTTTTTTTTTTTTTTTTTTGCAAGTGCCAAGTAGCAAGTTCTACCTTTACTATAACTGAGCATAAAGGAGCTGGGGGGGGAAATGTTTTGATTAGCACATCTTAATGTAAGGATGTTTTTTGTCAGAAGTGAGACATAATGGTAAAAGAGGGGATATACTTCTTTGTGTTACCTGCTAAGGAATGTGAAAGGTTCATTCACCTTTACAAATAAATTCTTTCTATCTTTCCCTCAGACTGCCAATAACCACCTCTATATATGAAATTACATACATATTATATATATATATATATATATATGTATGTATGTATATATATACAGGTAAAATAATATAACACTTTCTTAATGAGTTTTGGACCTGATTGTATTGCACCAGGAAAGAAGAATGCAAGTCTTCCCAGTGACCTTGGAAAGAACAAATAATTTGCCAGAAATAAAATGTGATACTATAATTTCTAGACTCCATTCTTTGCACCTCAAGAGAAGTACTTGCTTCTGCTCCAGCTAAGGTACCTACCAATTTCTGTGTATTTTCTGAGTTTGAGAAATATGGTGGGTAATTATCCCTGTAGCCCTTCTTTGTAGCTTGTCAAGATTAACATCATTTACAGGCCTTCCATTGGGATAAATTAGTATCAGCAAAACAATAGAGAATGCAAATTTTCCTTTGAGCCCGGGCTTTCATTCATGCAGATTTGAAAAAAGCTAATGAAACACAAAGTAACCAAAATGAATTTTTCTAGAAATGAGCAAATTTGGCATTATTTGTGCCAAATCTTTTGTTGTTGTTGTTGTTGTTATTCAAATAACACTAACACTTGTATTTATTTTTACATTATTGATGCATAAATGCAGAAAAAGGCAACTAAAGTTGGTGGCATTGCAGAGCATATTACAGAACAGTGTGAAGAGTGAGCCTGGGTACTGCTCTGAGATGATCTCCAATATTCATTTATGGCTTTGTGCTTCTGAGTAGAGTGAAAACCCCAAATTTGTGCTGATAAAACATTGACATCCCATCTCTCTCTTTCTGTATGTTGTCCAGATAGTTAAATATTCCCTTTACCCATGCAGAAAGAGGAATGGCCAGAAGACCCTTGCCTGAGGATGCATCACTGTGCTCACACAGAAGCTCCAGTGTCTTGGGGGTGACCTGTGCTGATTTTTCTGGGAACAGCCCATTAAAAGTGGCTGTTTTCACACAGGTTCTCCTGACTCAGTTAACCCAGTGCTGGCTGGGGGCAGGCAGTGACTCAGGGTTCCCCTTCTGGAGCAGAGACAGGGCAGCAGCTCCACCAGCCCACCTGTGCCACCAGGGAAATCCATGTGCAGCCATGGGGTCTTAGTGCTAAAACCTATTGAAAAATATTTCATTGCTGATGCATTTTCACAGCAACTGCATCATCTTCAGAGCAGTTCCTCCAATTACTGAGTGTAAGGCCAGAAGGCCACTTAGATTAACCTTCCTCATGGAGCACTGGGAGCAGAATTGATCATCCCATTTTTTGTCCCTAAAAGCAGCCCCATCCTGGGAGTACATTTCTGTTTTATGGCCTTCCCAAATGCTGGAGCTTAGAGAAGCATTTTCAGCGTGGCTGAAAGACAGGTGCCTGCACATCTTTAAATGCAGACACAGGTAGGCAAATGATACAGTACAAACAGAGAAGCTGAATGTATTTGTCACATGTTTGTGGCTGCAGCTTTGGGAAGCTCTCAATGCTTAGACATGGATGTGACTGCGCTATGCAGACAAGTAGTTATTGCTGCTGGATTGAAATCCCCCTTTCCTTTTCTGTAGAAGGAACCTGATTTCTATTTCTCATGTATTTTCAAATGAAATGAAGAACCTAAACTGGCATTCTTGAAAAATGTGTTCTGACAGCCTTATATTCTTATAACAGCCTCCAGGCCAGAAGAAAGCAGAAGTCTTGCAGTCAGTTTTCCTTATAATTTGTCCTTAAATTTCACCCCAAATACTCCTGCTATGAGCTAAGGTAATATTGAGTTCTAATCTGAAGACATCAAGAGATGAATCCACTGCTGCTCTTAGCTGATCAATCCTAACAGGAACTTGGTTCCACCTTAATTAATTACAGATTGAGTATGACACACAGGAAACAGTATAAAATGAGATATTTTTTACTTAATTGTCTACCACTCTTGAGTGCAAAATTAAAATAATTATTGATTTTATATCTAGAATATGTCTAATATATTGATTTCAATTATTGAGTACAAAGCAGGAGTTGGGATTCAGACAAACAGGTCTCACTGTCAGGACTTTCTCATTAGAGCCTAAGCTGAGGACAAATGCAGGTAAATTGCTTGTACTCTTAGACCAGTTCTGGCTCTAATCCTCTTTTTTGGCTTACAGGAAGCTTTCAGGGGAGTAAAGGCTCTGCAAGCCTCCAAATGTTTTGGTTAGTTGAAAGATCTCTGCGATATGCTAGAGCTCCCTCAATAGGAGCAGACAGATCTCTGACCCAGGAAAGCCTGCAGTCCATTTATGCCTCCAGGTGTAACTCCTCTGGGCACTGCCTGAGGCCAAGGAAGGTGTAAGTTCACTGTGTGGCTCCTTCAGTGTCTGGTAAGGTCTTTCACCTCTGCCATATCCTTGATACCCCTTGGCCCAGCCAGATATGGTTATGGTTAAAATGATATGGTTAAATGCCCAGGAGTTGGGAAAGCAGGACAAGTGCCATACCACACACAAGAGACTGTGATCATGCTGAACCCCTTCAAGACACCATTCTACAAAGAAGTGTTTTCTTTTTATTTTGGTCTATTCCAGCCAAACTTCTATTTTCCTTGTTTGCTTAAAGGACCATCTTCCTCCTCAAAGGACCATCCTCTTTCATCACTGAGGCTTCTGCCACATTCATATCAATGTTGGTCATTTTTAATCTTTGACATTGTGGCAGATACAGCTATCTGCTTAAACTTTGAAAAAGCCACCAAAAGGTCTCTGGGTTTATTTAGAGCTGGCTCTATTCCCTACATAACCCCTCATGATCCCAGGACTTCCCCATTCTGAATTCTCAGTGCTACAAATGGAGGAAGAAATTGTGGCATGAGGCAGCAAGCACCAAAGCTGTAATGATCTTCCTTCAGGGAGTCAATTACATTTGGTGCTTGCCTTATGGCACACATAGGTGATTACTGTGTGAGGGCCAGGGTGCATTTGTTTAATGTATCCTTGAACTCTCATTACATTTTCCACTCATCTTGCTAGAGCCTTATCTTCAATTACACTCCCTTCCATATGCCCCAAGCTGTTATTTCTTATAAGACCAACCTGACCCTCTTGTATCCAAAATGTCACTGAATTAAATCAAATTTTTATACTTTTCAACTTGAACAGTTATCTCTCGATGCACATAACAAACAGATAATGAGATCTGCATTTTATTAGACACAGTGGAGCTCACTGATGTTTAACTATTAGGCAGAACCATTTTGCTGCTCACAATTACGTTATTTTTCTCAAAGTTACAATTACGTTATTTTTCTCTGTGGCTGGATAGGTGTCAGTTGATTTAATTCATTCTAAATGTGTAGTATAGTTGTTTCCTTAATGTTGTCTGCATTCAGAGAACTGAATACATTTCTACACTTTTTTCCTAAAAGGAAATGTATCCCCCTCCTAAAAGGGAGGGGACTTCACTGTAGTTACATTTCTCTACAGTCTAATCTTTTTGCCTCCAAATTTTGTGAAATTTTTCCCATGCTTTGCCGTTGAGTCAGGGATACTTCAAAATCCCATTCTTAGCTTTAAGCATATCCTCAAACTCTGCCCGTTGGGATAGGAATAAAGCACATACTTGAAATGAAACACTCATGAATCAGGATGGGCTCCTGAAATAAGT
Organism: Molothrus ater; assembly: GCF_012460135.2. NCBI lineage: Eukaryota > Metazoa > Chordata > Aves > Passeriformes > Icteridae > Molothrus > Molothrus ater. The sequence continues at coordinate 8,263,948 of NC_050478.2, forward strand.
CCAGCTTATAAAGGATCCACTGGCCACGTTCCAAAGGCTGACATGCCCACCTCAAGCTGTGGTGCCCTGCACATCCTGTGCTGTATAGTACATGCTCATAATTTATGAGTCACACAGTGCTCATAATGATGAACTAACAGCATCAAAGTGGGATCTAATCGATGCAAATATTTAGGTCCATCACAGGCCACAAGAAGATCTGCTCTCCCAGAAGGGCCCAGCTTCCACATGACTCCCCTGCGTGTTGGGAGCCAACTCACGGAGTCATAAATAATCCAGTTGGTAAATATCAGAAGGTTACATTGCCTCTCTGGTTCTGTGTGCTGAGCCCTGCTCTGGCTCAGTGCAAAGAAAGGGAGAGAGACATGCAGAGAGCTGGGTCTAACCCTCTTTGCATTTTAAGCTGACAAGAACAGAAGGATGTATGTCATCTTTTACTGTATCTAAATTTGTGGAGGGTAGTTTTTCATAATAGGCTGCCTTGATTGCTTACTGAACATACCTTGGAGAGTGGTCTTGGTTTTGTAAAGCAAAAGCATGTCTCTCTTCACATGAAATGATAAAGGATATAAGAGATAGTAGAGGAGTATTATTGTTCAGCTAAAGAAAAGAAAGCTTGCTTCAGAGAGGGATGTCTTTCTGAGATTTACTAAGCAGTCCACAGGATTTAGATATCTACATTTTAGATATCTCAGTTTAATATAGAAAAAAAATCTTATTACATTTCAGAATAATAATTCTCCTTGAAATGAATGGGAGAGATTCATCTAGAGCCATAGATTGCTTCAAAAAATCTATTTCCTCACCTATTTCACTGACATTCACAGAAAGCAGCTGCCATAAATTTTTATTATAAATGCTAGGCATATGGATGGCTAACTCTGTTTGCACAGCCTCAGCCTGTACAGTAAACCTCACTCTGCAGAGCAGTCCAGCTGGTTGTTTGTTGGTAATTGTTTGCAAGATACCCCCTTAGGAAGCTGCTGTGGCTCTCCATGGCCTGTGGTGCTCTTTTGTAACACTTGTCATTAATCTGAGGCTGTAATGTGGTGTTTAATGGGGCAGGTGTCTCACTGGGAAGGAGGGATTACCTGGGACAAGGACACCAGGATTCATGGTTCCTTACAGTCACAGCTGTCATAAAAACAGAAAACCTCCTTGGAATGAAGAACAGGCGCTGTGGAGAGACCATTTGTCTTTGTGCAACTCAAGCCCACGACTCCACTCGTAGTCTCCCATCAAGCTGCAGAAGGGAAGATGGCAGGAGAAGGACTGAGCACCCACAGCCAGACTGGCTGGAGTGACACCAGAACTGGAGGGATTGGAAGCACATGTCTGAGTGGGCAGCTCTGCAAGACTGGGAGTACAGCTAGGAGTCAAAGCAAGGGACAGGAGATGTCATATGTGTGAATGTTGGATGGAAGGCTTTAAAACATGCAAATGTTGGTAGGGTTTGGGGTTTTATTCCATTGAATTCTTGGTTGTGGTTACATAGTAGCATTTATAACCCTAGCCAAGTCAGCTGCTAGTGGTGATGTAGTAAAAGCTGCCTATATTAACTACTCTAGTGCTCAGGAAAACAGAGAAGAATGGAGACACAGGAGCATACAATGAAGATGCTGAAATGTGGAGAGGAGGAAGGACACTGAGAGTCTGCCCAGAAAGTTCTGAAGTTGTATCAGGTCAGATGAGGAGTCCTTTTAAAAACCAGTGGCTTCTTTATTTCCAAAGTCAATTCAGATTTGTCCTGGATTGCCAGGCAAATTGTATTCTATTTGCCATCTGTATGGCAGTTGTCTTCTGTTCAGTGGGCAGTTTTCCTTATCTCTTCCACACCCAATCCTCCCTCTGGGGGTCATCTGCTGATAACAGCTATTGAATGTCACTGCATGGCTGATAAGAACTACAGCATCCCATTGGGAGATGTGAGCCCAGAGGGAGGAGCCAAGCATTCCTACCTGGATATAATCTGGAGATTCTGGAACACCAGCACGGCTTCTCCACTGGATTTCCCAGAGGAACAGCAGCTGCCTCTTCTTCCACTGGATCTTCAGAGGAAGAATGCACCTTTCTACAGGATCCCTGCTCCAGCAGAGCCACCCCTGACACTGCAGGAGGGCTGCAGCCACAATTCCAATGGGACTGCTGCCAATACCCTGACCCACAGGGTGTCAGGTTGGGTTCTGACTCTGTCAGGGTTGTTAGTTAACTGCATTGTTTATTTTATCTTTTTATTTTCTTCCCTATTAAAAAACTTTTATTCCTGCTCCCATATTTTTGCCTGAGACCCCCCCTTTAAGAATGAACACACACCATTAAGTATGCTCCTATCAGACCCTGAATAATTCAGTAGTGTCAACATGGAAGATTTTTTACTAAATTGACACCAAAATCCTGACAAAATCAGAAAAAAAAAAAAGCTTCAGTCAAAATCTGAAAGCAGAAAATAATCAGAGAAGACGTGTAAAAATTAACTACAAAAGATGAGCTTACAGGAGCCAGCACCTGACCAAGTCCAAGCAGGTCCCTTGCCTCAGGTCAGTCTCTGCAGGGACAAGAATTACATCATCCATTGCATCTGCCTGGAGGCACCCAAAGAAAGGGAGGGGATGGCTCTGAAAGGAAAGGAGACACTCACTGGTGGCAGATGCCAGCAGCCTGGTGGCTTCAGTGTGTGACAAGGCACAGGAGGGCACACAGCTGTATCCCAGGGTGGCTCAGAGATGCTGGCCTCAGCCCCTCTTGCTGGATAAGTTTTCCCACCAGCAGCTCTTGTGTGACCATGTTCCCAGTGTCATACATGATGTCCCCAAAGTGGGAGCTGAGTGGAAGCACAGGGAGATGCTGCAGCTCACACACCACTGGGCCACCACCTCTGAGCCACAATCTACCACCTTGACTCACAGATCAGCAGCCAGAAGAAAAATCTGCTGTTTTTAATAAAATGCGGTGCTAGACAATTAAGAAAGGTCTGGCAACATTTTGCTGTTATAGCAGTGAATACTGGTTGTTAAAAATAATGATGCAACTAATAAAAAACCTTGTGAAAAACAGAGAGACATTTAGACACATTTTTACAGCCCCTTCTATCCCAAGGGTTCAGAAAATTTTACAGCAGTAGCAAGTAGATTGCTTGATCAGGTGCTTGCTGTGGTAGAAGGGACCAAAACAAGACATTTCTAACATGATACTGTCAAATTCTACAAGAGAAAGTATGTTTGGGGACCATTAAAATGATTGTGTTTGTTCAAATAGCTGGGAAGGTTTGCTGTCATGCCCATGATCCAGGGGCAAGCTCTTTATCAGCCTGCAGAAGACATCTGCAAGTACTTTGCTTGCAAAGACATGGGAGCAGACTCATTTTAGCTGCAGACAGAACGTGTGTGGCCACAACCTGCCATTTGACTTTTTCAAAATTGTAAGTAGTTCCTCTCATTTCTATGAACCTCTCACTCATCCAGCAACACAGATATGAAATACAAATAAGCAAAATTCCACAGCTTTGGTATTTTCTCTAATGACCTGCCATGTTGTATGGCTTTAAAATACTGGGAATTTACCTTCCTTAAATTAAGACCCATTCTGCTGACCTGAATGACCTGGGCAGGCTGGGGCAGGGAAACATCCAGCTACACTAAATAATCAGGGGGAAAAAATATTCCAGAGCTGGAAGGAAGCATAATGTGACTATGAATCTGAGAGACTGAGATGGTACCCTAGCTGAGAAAGCTATACAACTGTGCCAGTGCTGCCTTTGGCAGGTAGGGATGTGGCTGTGGCTGTTCAGAGATCTCCAGGGAAGAGGACAGCAAGCAAAGGCCTATAAGGAAATCAGGCTGTTGGAGTGGGAGAAAAGACATCCCTTGAGGATGGCATCAGTGGTTTAATTTTTGCACCTATTACCAACTAATTACAATAACAAAACTAGTCCTGCATGTTAAAGTGAGAGGAGGTTTGGGAGTAAGGCACTCCAGCCAATGAAGTGGGTTGCCCAGTGGGCATGGAAACACACTGACAGGGAGTCAAAGGGAATGTAATGGGGATGAAAGTAGGCATATGAAAAAAAGTTTAAGAACTTCTGGCTCAGAAACTGTTGTGAGTGATTTATATTCTTAATACGATAAACAGACCCTAGAACGTTTTGCCTCTTTCTAGACTATGGATGGATTTATGTAAATAAAGGTTCAGAAACCTGCCACCTGCAAGGCAGCAGAAAGGTAACCTGGAAAACACCAAACAGAAAAACTCATGTTCAGCCTCACACTATAACAGCCTTCCCTATAGCTTCACACCTATGCAAATTATCTGTCACAATGCATAAAGCTCAAGATAAACAAAGCTCTTCCACAACTTGGCATATGGAAAAAGGGTCTGAACTGAAATGGTAATTGAGTTTTAGAGACCCATCCATTTGCTGTCATCGTGCCATCTGTCTCCCTGGCAGAGTCCTGACAGCTTGCATTGGCAGCTTTGATTGCCAAAGCTCATGTATTAAGTTAGATTTACCTAGTCTTCCCACGCACAGTTTCTTATTTTTCTATGGCCCTGCTATTCTAGATGATTCACAGAACTGCAGGATACCCTGTACTCCCAGAAGCATAATATATTTTAGTATTTTAAAACCTTTTTTTTTTTTTAATCAGAAATATGGATAATTTTCTGTTGTGGTTTGTAAGCCACCTGTAGACACCAAGTCCACCAGAGTCAAGAGAGACTTACTTCTCAGGGACTGACCATGGTAACAGAGATCACAGGTGCTGGTGTATGTATGTGGGAAGTATTTCTACCACCAGAGTAATAAATGAAAACTGCAGATGCCATATGAGGGCAAGACCCCCCAAGGCAGGCTCCAAGTTATTGCATTACTGTCATAACTGCTCACTGCAAAGCACCTTTGACTAAAAGCCAATATGATGCCTAGCATAACTCTGCTGACTCCCCTGAAATTACACAGATGATTAATGTTGCCCCTTAAGGTATGAAAGAAGAGATAAGATTATTTACATTTAACTTCTTTACCCAGAATGGAACTTTCAACTGTGGCAGTGAATGATGTGGGAGTTGCCCTCAGACTTTATTGAGTCACATTCCAGCTGGCCCTGTGACCACGAACATGTTTCCTCACTATGCAAGAACAAAGGGTTTAATTCCAGCAGGAGTCAATTCATGCTGGGCAGAAGACAGATGAGCACTCCTGGCAGTCCATTTACTGAGACATACACAGCAGTGCAAGGTACCAGAGTCCATCCTGCCTGTAGGCCAAAGGAATTGTGGCCACAAGTAAAGACACAAGCACTGAGACACCACTGACTTTCCATAGAGAAGACCATGCTCTAGGCAAGGCAAGAGGCTGCTCTGTTGAACAGCTTTGGTTTTTGTTCTGCTTTGTTCCTGTTGCAGAATTAAACAACACCTTAGTTATGTCACTGAAATCATTGTCCTGGTTTTGACTCGACACAGTAATTTTCTTTTTAGTAGCTGGTACAGGGCTGTGTTTTGAATTTAGGATGGGAATGTTGGTAACACACTGATGTTTTAGTTGTAGCTAAGCAGTGCTTACCCTAAGTCAGGGAGTTTTCAGCTTCCTGTGCTCTGCCATCAAACAAGTGCACAAGGAGCTGGGAGGGAGCACGGCCAGGACAGGTGACCCCAGCTGGCCAGAGGGACATTCCCCACCACAGAACATTGTGCCCAGTGTATAAACTGGGGGGAGTTGGCTGAGGGCACTGATTGCTGCTCAGGGATGGGCTGGGCATCCATCAGCAGGTGTTGAGCAATTGTGTTGTGCATCCAGTATGTCTCTTGGATTTCGTTCCCCTCTTCCTCTCTTTTTTCATTAGTACTAACAGTAGTATCATTATTATTGTTGTTTCAATTATTAAACTGTTCTTATTTCAATCCATGAGGTCCATCTTTTTCCCCCAGTTCTCCTCCTCACTTGGGAGGGGAGCAAGTGGCTTCAAGGGAGGACAGTCATTCAGTTGGTGACTTCCTAAAAGAAAGCTTACATGCCCTAAACTGGATTAGACCTGCCTGAGGAATAATTTTCCAGTCATACAAATAAAAAGCCAACAGGATTCAACTCATTGTTTTAATTTCTTTCCCAAGACAGAAAGACTTCTCAAAGTTCTTCACAAGCATCCAAACCAAGAGAACCCAAACAGGTAACAGGTTGGTAAACAGGTCACTCAGTGGGACACTGTGGGGCACTCAGGTCCCCCTTGTTCTTACTCCAAAGTCCTCCCACAATTCCACTGAGTCTCCTAGTAACACACAACAGGATTAATCTCTGCTTCTCAGTCAGAGAATTGTTCCACTTTGAAGTAAGTAGAGAGAAAGGGTGATTCCAACTGTGGCCCTTGGTTGGCATGTGGGAAAACCGCAAGTAAGTCCAAGCTCCAGTAAATATATGATTATTAACCAGCTACAGCACCAGAAACCTGAGGGAGAAGCCTACCCAGAAACCTATCCAGAGCAGCCAGCCACTTGGCTGTGGAAATGCTTACATGAGCTATGAAGCATCATGATGATCAATAGCCTGAGCTTTGATGCTTTGAACCTTGGTTGGAACTAGATGATCTTTAATGTCCCTTCTGACCCAAAGCATTCTATGATTCTGTGCTCTTGGTTTCAGAAGACTAGAGTGACATCAGAGCTGAGGATGGGCTCTGAGGGTGTGAGAGCAACCTCACAGTCTGTGCATTCTCACTGTGGTCATGTTTGACCATTTTGCAACAGGAGAGGAGTGGGTGGCCTGCAAGTGTGTTCAAAAAAGCATGGCTGGATGTGGTGTAAAGCAGGACTGAGGCTGGTTGAAAGTGAAATGAAATTCAAATGATGAATACCTGAGGTTTAGAAATTGCTGTGACAGGATGCACACTTACTGAGCAGTCTGGCTGGCAACTGAGCACAGCTTTCAGTAGTGCTGTATACACACAGTGAGAATATGTGTTCCTTTAATCCTTGTATAACCTAGCAGCTCCGCCTACCCTGGAGACTGAAATTCTCTTTGATTCATTGAGCATGCCCAGCAAAAGCTCCTGAGCCTTCTCTTCTCCCTTTTCTGTCAGTTATAAGGGCAGAGGTTCAAAAGATCTCCATAGAGATTAACAACATAAATCCATTCACCCTTTGCTCAGGAGCAGCTAATACTTGGATGTGCATTTAGGCAGTGGCACAGATTACATTGTGAATTCCCTCCTAACCTCCAACCATCTGATACATATTTTGAATTGGAAGGTACCTCCAGTAAATGGCATTTAGCAGCAAGCATAATTTAATGTCTTTACTGGAGTGGATGCTGCTAAACCCAGGGAAATCCTGTCACTTTTAGTTCCTCTGGCTCCATCAGTGAAGATGTGAGATAATCCTGACTTTGTAACATAGATCTTTTTCTCAGAGACTTTCACAGATGTGATCATTCCTCATTCCACAATCATTATCCACTCACTAAAGATCTTGGCCTTCTGCTCGCTTAATATCAACAGTTCTGAGAAAATGAATGGTCTTACTAATCTGTGTAAAGTAAACAGCATTTTGTCCTTAAAAACAGCAATATTTAGTCACCTCCTGAATCTGGTGCATTCAGCCAATGCACCTAAAGAATGCAGGATCAGAATTGTGAATGATGCAGGTTGGAAAGCATCTCTGGAGACCCAACCTGGTCCAACCCCCACTGAAGACGGGAAACTCCAAAGTCAGATCAGGTCATTCACAGTGATGTCCACTGGAATATTGGACATTGCGACAGTTGGCGATTTCAGAGCCACTTTAACTGACTTCAGACCATTCTGCAAGTGAATATTTATTTCTTAATTTCTAACTGGAATGTAGAATCATAGAATGGTTTAGGCAGAAAGGAACCTGAGACATCCATCTAGTTCCAACCACTCTGCCATGAGCAGGGACACTTTCCACCAGACCAGAGCCCCATCCAACCTGACCCTGAACACTTTCCACAACTTCTCTGAGCAACCTGTTCCAGTGACTCACCATCCTCACAGGAATGAATTCCTTCCAATTTAATGCTAGCCTAATCCAATTTAAACCTACCCTCCATCATCCTCTTGTTCTATCATTCCATGCCCTTTCTAAAAGTCCCTCTGCAGCTCTCTTGTAGCCCCATTAGGTACTGCAAGGTGCCATAGGGGCCTCCCCAGAGCCTTCTCTTCTCTAGGCTGAACAACCCTAACTCTCTCAGCCTGCCTTCCCAGCAGAGGTGCTCCAGTGCCTGGATCATCTTCATGACCCTCTTCTGGACTGCTCCAACAGCTCCATGTCCTTCCCACACTGGGGGCCCCAGAGCTGGATGCAGCACTGCAGGTGGAGCAGAGTGGCAGAATTCCCTCCCTCCAGCTGCTGGTCATGCTGCCTGTGGTGCAGCCCAGGGCAAGGTGGCTTTCTGGGCTGCCTGTGCCCATTCCCAGCTCATGCTGAGTTCCTCATCAACCAACAGCTCCAAGTCAGCAGCAGCTCTTGTGACTCTCACTCGCTGCATCCCCTCCAAATGCTGTGTACCTCTAAGGAGAGTTTGCTTTTATGCCTTTTTATGCCCACCCCTGAGGTAACTGGAGGCAGCAGTAAGATTTTCCCCTTAAACTTCTCTTTTTAGGAGTGATAAACTCAGTTCTTTTTGTCTTTACACATCATAAATGAGTCTGCTCATCACCTTGATTACCTACGACTGGACTTCTCCCAATGAGAAACCCCAAAGAGGACATAAAATTCTAAGGTTTGTTGAATAGAAGGAAATGGTTATAACCCCAAACCTTGATGGACACAAATATAGGCCAGGATGCTCCTGCTCCAGGATGTGTCCAAGAGACTTATCAGGTCCTCCTGTCAATAAAGTTGTCTGTCCAGTCAGTCCCCAACCTGGACTCTTGTATAGGTCTGTTCCATCCCAGGTGCAGACCTTTGCTTTTCCATATACATACTTATACATATATATATATACACATAAATATATATATACTTGTCTATATTCTGTATTTCCCTTCACGTCTCAACTGACCCATTCAGCTTCAGCTGAATTTTGGAATATATATAAAATATATATATATAATATATATATATATTTAAAGTTAATAAGTAAAATAATGAAAGCATTAATGACTTTTCATGAGAACATAATCTAGTTTTACTTCTTTAGATTTAATACATTTTATTTTCATTTCCCTTTAAATGTAATTTTTGTCTATTTGTTCCTGAAACAAAAAATAATAATCTATTTTCAGGAGCACATATTTCATCATTTGTGGTTGATTCTATTAATTCTGGGTCATAGGTTTTTTTTCTGGGAAGAGCCCACACAAGAAAAAGCTCTCAGCCTTGGAGCTGCTTAGTGTTTTGATCAATATAATGACAATCAATGATGCTTTGCACCTTACAAACCAGGAATTTTAAATTAAGAGGCTTTATGAAAAGCTGCAAATCCTATTTGTCCTTTGAGTTGTATGTTAAGAAAACCTACTCATTCCAAAATTGTCAGCATTCTTGTGTATAAAAGATAAAATAATAATTTCTCCCCCCAAAAGATGGCAGTTTATTTCCAAAAGGATGATATAGTCTCTAAGGCTGAATTTGTTCCAGTACTACAATAGGATCCCTGGTTCTGAGAATGGGTAGCACGGCACTGAATGAATTCATATGGGGAAGATTCTGTCCCGTCCCACCACCAAAACAAGGTCCTGGACCTGTTCTGGATATGCTGCTTTGCATTTCCCTTGGTAGCACAGAGGAACAAGCAGCAGCAATGGAAAACATCTTGTTCATTACCCTTTGTTATTGTTCCTTGCTGTTTTCATTAAAAATTCCAGAGAGATTCAGGAGAGGCAGAAGGAAGCACCAGTTTGGCTTTACCCTCCGTACACCATGAGTATGGAATGCATGGGGTACTCCCTGAACATCTCTGTTTGTGTCTTCTCCCTAACTCTCTCTCTCAAACTGCAGTTCACCAGCAAATGTCATTGTCACCTGATCTTAACACAGGTGCCCTTCCTTCCTTCCTTCCCTCTCCCCCAAGAGATGCAAGCTGTGAGCCCCACGTTAGTGCCCGCCAGCTTCTCACCTCACGTGTCTGACCCAAAAGCTCTTTGGACCTGTTATCCCAGGACTGTCTGGAGAAGCAGAGTGCCAACACCAGCACTGCCCTGCCTGGATGCCATCCAAGGCTTGTGGGCTGGAGCTGGCATCCCTGCATGGAGCTGGAGCACAGGGAATCCTGCTCGGTGGGGTTAGATTCTGACTTCTGCTAGGAAGCCCAGAATCCCACTACTCATCACAATTAGTGTACTAAAAACCAGGGGAAATGCTCATGCATTTCATTAATAGCTAATGTTATTAAATAGACAATTAATAAGAGCAGTCAAGTGAATTGTTATCTCCAATAAAAGCCCCGACAATTGCTAACAAGTTAGGAAATGCCAACACAGAAGTTCTCAAAGAAATTGAGACATCGCTACATTGCCTGCTACATTGCCCCTACGCAGAATAACCAGGGTTACAAACAGCTTTCCTGGGCGCAGACTGTAGCCTGTCTGGGAGCAAGGAAATTCCCGCGGCGCCTCACTAACACATTTTTAGAGGAGCCCAGGGACAATCTCAAAGGGATGCTAACTTTCTGCGGCTGGCACGGAATACGCCCGGAGGGGGCGAAGCCGCCCCGAGACAAAGCCGGGGCTGATTCCCGCACGGTGCAGGGCAAGGACAGCGGGCAGCGGGCTGCAGTGCCGGCAGGGGCGGCACGTACCGGGCAGGGACAGCCGGCCGGGGCAGCGACTGGCGGCTCTGCCCTCCCGCTCGGCCCGGAGCCGGTTCCGAGCCGCGCACGGACATGACTAAGCAGCAGCACCTCTCCCTCTCCCTCCGCGGCCGCTCCCGCACCCGCGCACGGCGCGGACTCACCTGCCCGCCCGGCCCCGGCCCCGGCCCCGCCGGCCCGCGGCGCGGCTCCTCCGCAGGGGCCGCCCGCGGCTCCTCCGCCCCGCTCCAGCCGCTCCGCCGCCAGCGCCGCCCCGCTCCAGCCGCTCCGCGCCGCCCCGCTCCGCTCCAGCCGCGCACCCCCCGCGCCCGCGGAGCCGCCGCCTCTCGCCGCGGGGCGGGCCGGGCCGGGGGCTGCCGTCAGCCGCGGCTGGCGCAGGGCTCTTCCTGCCGGGGATGAAGCCCCCGGCGGCCGCCAGCCGGGACCCCCCGCGCCCGCGGTAGGGCGGCGCTTCCCCTCTCCCAGCGCAGCGCCTCCCGCCGCCGCCGCAGCCCGGAGCAGCCCCGCAGCCCCGGCATGGAGCGCCCGCTCAACCTCAGCTGCCTCGCCGATACGACGCCGGACAGCGGCAACAGGAGCGGGTCCGAGGGCGGCCCCGAGGGCGGCCAGGCCCATCTGTCCGTCTTCAGCGTGTTGGTTCTCACCCTGTTGGCCATGCTGGTGGTGGCCACGTTCCTCTGGAACGGGCTGGTCCTGGCCACCATCCTCCGCGTGCGCAGCTTCCACCGGGTGCCCCACAACCTGGTGGCCTCCATGGCCGTCTCTGACGTGATGGTGGCAGCCCTCGTCATGCCCCTCAGCTTGGTGCACGAGTTGTCCGGGCGGCGGTGGCGGCTGGGCCGGTCGCTGTGCCAGGTGTGGATCTCCTTCGATGTGCTGTGCTGCACTGCCAGCATCTGGAATGTCACGGCCATCGCCCTCGACCGCTACTGGTCCATCACCCGCCACCTGGAGTACACGCTGCGCACCCGGCGCCGCATCTCCAACATCATGATTGCTCTCACCTGGGTGCTCTCCGCGTTCATCTCTCTGGCCCCGCTGCTCTTTGGCTGGGGAGAGACTTACTCAGAGGACAGTGAAGAGTGCCAAGTCAGCCGGGAGCCTTCCTACACCATCTTCTCCACCTTTGGGGCTTTCTACCTGCCCCTCTGCGTGGTGCTCTTTGTGTATTGGAAGATCTACAGGGCTGCCAAGTTTCGAATCGGATCTCGCAAGAGCAACTCCATCACCCCCATGACACGAGAAGCACTGGAGGTAGGTCAGCTTTGCTCGGGTCAAGCACTGGCAGCAGGCAAGCCTTTGTAGAAGTGGGGGAAACTTAAACCAAAAGTGTGCAAGTGAACAGTGATCCACCAAAGCCCTGTGGATCCTGGAGGCTTCCAAGGGAAGGCAGACTGCAAAGCTTGCAAACCCAGTCTGTTGGCTCCATCTGAGCCCCCAGCTGTGAGCACTCAAGGTGTAGCTGAAGCAACTTTGGGACGTACTGTGAGCCTGAGCTCCACGTGGGCGAGCGGTGACTCACAGATGTCCCCCCATGGAATGCTGAATCAGTGCTTGCCAGCATGAGTAAGGGGTCACCGTCCCTCCCCTGGGGAGGCAAGGGGACAGTGGATGGATGGGCAGCTGTGTCTGCTGGGGACGATACCCTGGCAACCAGCTGGGGCTTTGGGGACACTGTGAATTTACCCAGACAGAAAGCACTTGTGCAGAATGTCCTTGGAAATCTTTCCTAATCATGACTGCATCGTGTCTGTTCATCCCAGGCACGGTGACTCTGCACTGTAAAGATTTCTTGCAGGGAGGAAGCAAATGTGTGCTAATTTTCTTTCCTCTCCTACCAAGAACTCTTAAACTCAATGGGTTTAGAGGAAGTAAGCAGACTTCTGTGCACGGCATGTGGGTGTGTGCCTGTTCTGCTGATCAGATTGTAAGTGGGGAAGTAATCTTATTGTGCTGCACTATGAGTAACCCCATGTACCCTCAGCACTCTCTCTAGTTTCTAATCTCACTTAAATAGTCTCCATCACCCAGAAGAGGTTATACAGCCACCTTGCCCTCAGTTAGAGTGTGACCTGCATGGCTTGTGCTTCCCCTGGAGCCCTGGCCCTCGCTTGCACTGCTGGGCTCTGTACCCGCTGTGTGGGATCACCTGGCTGGGGTACATGTGGTGCAACTTGTGTTTGTGTTTGGCAGGTGAAAGAAGCTGCCCAGCAGCCACAGATGGTCTTCACTGTCCGTCACGCCACTGTGACGTTCCAGACGGACGGAGACACGTGGAGAGAGCAGAAGGAAAAGAAAGCTGCCCTCATGGTGGGCATCCTTATTGGGGTCTTCGTGCTCTGCTGGATCCCCTTCTTCATCACAGAGCTCATCAACCCACTCTGCTCATGTGACATCCCACCCGTTTGGAAGAGCATTTTTCTATGGCTGGGCTATTCAAATTCCTTTTTTAATCCACTCATCTACACTGCTTTCAACAAAAACTACAACAATGCCTTCAGGAACCTATTCTTTAGGCAGTAGTGAGCAGCAAAAGCTTTCCTGCTGCCCCAGGAAGCTGATTTTAAGTGTCAATGATTCTGACCAAATTCCTGAGGAAGTTCAAAGCCACAGATACTGAGGTGATGCTAAAAATGCAAAAATGCATCACCACGGGTCGTGTGTCCCAGACCCAGTCCCAGTCCCCAGGCAGGCTCTCCATCCCAGCCTCTTAGCTGCTGTTTTTCCTGCAAGTAGCATGTAAGGGCTTCTCCTGCCAGCAGCCTGGCATCCTTGCTCCAGTGCCCTGCTGTGTTCCTCCTGCCTCCCCAGTGATGCTCTGTTTGGTGGCACCAGAGGTACAGAGGCGTCCAGGAGCAAAGAAACCTTGGTTTGGCCACTGCTGGAATCTCCCAGCACTGATCACCTTTGTCCTGTGTGCAGAGCTGGGACCCTATAGCATCAGGAGGTTTTGTGATTACATGTGAGAGTACATATTTTATGGCTTGGCTGACAACATGGTTTGTCTTGTCTTTCACTGGTAAAGACTGCAAAGTGTTTGGTTTTTTGGGAAATAAAAACCTTGGTAAGGGTTAAGCGCAGACTACGAGTACCAAGCTTTTTCTCACATACTTTGGGAAGAACAAATTGTGTCTCTTTGCTTTTGGATTCTATGTAGCAGGGTTTTTAAAAAAAAAAAAAAAAAACAAACTAATTGTGAAAGCTTAATGCATGGTGTACCCTGGAATGAGAGAGAATGCATGGGAAACTCACCTCTCATTCCCCAGCTGCTACGTGTGAGCATCTGCCTCAGACCTTTATGTTCAGAAATACCAGCTGTAAATGCTAACCTTCCTGCCTGTTGTTTCCCATTTTAAAACATGAATGTATTTTGAGCAGCTGTGGGCAGATTTCCTGTAGTTTCAGGGGATGCAAGGGGTGTATTTCAAGTTGCCTTTCAATGAGGAAAGTGTTTTACTATTTCTGAATGCAATCCAGAACTTGAAACCAAAGCAAAAACCCCACTTTGTTTCCATGAGCACTGGGTTGCAAGCAAAGGGCAGTTAATGGCAGGTGATATTTCTTTCTGGAAGCATAATCAAACCATGGAGCTTCTCTTCTGCAAGGACCAGGCTTGAATATTCTTTTTTTTGCCCACCTGTCCTTCTCTGCCTGCCCCTCTAAGGCTTCATCCCATGTGGTTGTTACTGCTCTGTTGCCTCCCTGCCTTTCCATGTTGCCAAATTAATTATAATAGTTGGCATTTCACTCCTAGAATTAGGGTTACACACTTTATACTGCCCTGCTGAAGGACTGACAGGTCTGCAGATAAAGGAAAGCTTTAGTTTTAACTTGGTTCTGGGACAGCCACTGAAATCAGACCACAACTGAAACAGTGGAAAAAAATAAAAGATGGAAGTCAGAACTCCCTGGTTCCATGTCAGATATCTCAAGAAGAGATAAAAGGAAATAATGTCAATAAATGATGGTAAAGCTCCCTGGGGTTGGGTAGTATGCATTTCTATCTGCAGTAGATCGTGAGACATCAGATGTTAAAATTGTCACTGGTCCTTTAAACCAGACAAAAATCCTGGCAGAGTTGGCAATAAAAGCCCTCTTTCTTTTGCTGTGTCTGGACAGGTGAAAATGGAAGCAGAGGTCCAGGTGCTATTTAAGTGTTGCAGCCCTTTCAGGACCAGTTAGACAAACATCCATCAGCACTGACATGGACATTGTTGATCCTGCCTTTTGGCAAGAAGAGAAATAGGATAGCCCTTGACATCTTCCTTAACACCATCTTATAAAAGTCTGTTAGAAATATTGGGTAAAACCCTGCCCTCATTGAAAGCAAAGGAGAATTTTTTCAGTGAATCAGATTTTTATGTGGCATGTCTTGTCTTGTAAAAACATATTTTTAATGTTAATTAATTCAAGGAGAAGATGGGTGGGATGGGAGTAATCTTCTAACTCCCATGCACCCTAACTGTGGGCCAATCTTTCCAACTAGTAAAGAGCATTTTCTTTCTTTGTTAATATATTAAAATATTATTAGTGACATCTCTGATGTATCAAAAATTGTAATAAACTCTTAAACTGTTTTTTTTTACTGACTATATAAAGGCTGTGCTGCTTTCCCTGGACAGTCCATCACTGATGCTGAGTTGTTCTGTTGGGAATTGCTGCTTTTGTTGTGACAAGGGTTGTCTAGCCAAAAATGACTTTGAAAAAATGCTTCCTTGTTCAAGCCTTCAAGAACTTCAGCTAAGCTTGGTGGTGCCTGACAGTAGACTACTTCTTAGGCTCCCAGAGTGATACTTTAAAGCATGGATTACCTGAGAAGTTGGACCTTAGATCCCCATTTTCACACCTAACATAATGTCTGCACAGCCTCATGTCAGTCCCAGCTGTGTCCATGCCATTTTTATTTGGTCTTTGATGAGTGTTCCAGATTCTCTTGTCTCTGTTGTGTGGGGTCCTTGTGCAGGGTGTGGATTCAGCTGTAAACTCAATGTCCACTGTGAGCAGACAGGAGTTAAACTGAAATCAGTGGGAAATTCCCTACTTCAGTTGCAGTTTGATGCTGGGGTGAAGCTCCCTTTCATTACACCCTTTGTTTATTCATGCTGTGCCTTAAACAGTGACAGGGAGACAGGAGATCATTTTGAAGTGACACTAGATAATTCCAATTTGCCTGTAGTCATGAGTATTCCACTATCCTGGTGTAAATTACTCTTACATTTATTTGGCAGGCCACATCTGATACAATCATTTTCTGGAAAGAAACAGCTTCCAGTTGGTGGTAAGATTTGTTCTTTTAAATCTTGACAAGATTAGCAGCTTTTGTATTGGCCAATTCCTGCAGCTCATATTTGAGACCTAACACCATGGGCTTTCCTTCTGAAGATCATCCCTGCATATGACATATGCAATATGACCAGGCAGGGAAAATATAATTATTCTAGAGGTTGCATTGCAGAATCATACTGGAACATGCCACAATGATCTCAGCACAGGGAAGTGGCACAAGGAGACCTGGGCACCTGATCCAGGCTCTGAGGCTTTTTACAAAGCTCTCATTATTCAAACACAGATGCTGAGTGGGCTCCCAGAGATGCAAATCATGTTTGAAGACATAGGCAACTACAGCTTCAAAGGAGGCATCTTGTACCTCCTTGTTCCCATTTATACACAGAATCAGTGGTGTGAAGAGATCTGCCTCACCGAGGCTTTGTGAGGATTAATTACAAAATGTTGATCATGTACCAGGAAGGTGGAACACTCTGGTTTGAATGCTGAGCAGCATTATAAATTGAGCTTCTATTTAATTCCTAGGAAGAACGTTATTACCCATTATTATTGAGTTTTGTACGCAGTTTAATGGCTATATAATACTTCCAGAACAGATTTAACTAACCTGCTCCCACTTACAATTAATTTAGTTCCCTCTCAATGCCCTGACGACCCAATGAACATCTGTTTGGGAGCTCAGTAGTGAGGGCAGCATGTGCTGAATTCCAGCTGCTGCTGAGCATCTCCTCGTGGTGCTGTCAGGGTTCAAGAAGCAGCAGCTCTCTGGGCAGTCTGCTCTGGGTTCCTTTTACTTTTTAGGGAAGAAAGAAAAGGTCATTGAAGAATGCCCATGGATTACAGGACAGGTTGGCTAGCCACCTTCTCCTTCACCCCCAGCCTGTTGGGCTCTCTTCTCATCACAGGCAGGTGATGCCAGGACGTGCACCAGCCCTGCACAGCCAGAGGTGAGCCACACATGACTTCATCCCCTGGTGATGAATTTTTCATGGCTTTTCAAAAAAAGTACTGCTAGGAGATGTGTCCTTTGGATTGTCAGCAGCAGCTGAAAGTGGGAGTTTCCTGGAAGTAGGTAATTAAAGAAATTTCACCTGACAAAGGTAATTAATGGCTATTCCTTCCAGTGATTGCAGTGGTGAGGTGCAACTGACAAAGTGTCAAAGGGATTTCTGCAAGGCAGTGGTTTGAGCTGCTTTGTTCATTGTGTTTTACTCTTGTACCCCTTGTTTTTCCATCACTGGTAGAGCATCCCCGTGGGGCTCCAGCAAAGTCATGGTGAACATGATACAGACACCATGAATGCTCCATGTAAGAACAGTGGGGTGAAACAGCCATGACAAAACATCCCCACTGGGATACACCCTGGCATGAAAATAATGACATTGCCAGCATTTCATTGAATCTAGGACATGGCCAAAGAGCTCTTTAAGTCCTCATTATTTTCAGTTACACTGAGGTGTTGAGGAAGTTGCAGAATACTGGAAAAGAGCTGGAGTTGTGCCAGTATTTTAAAAAGGCAAATTTGGAGAGCCAAGTGTTTCTAAGACAAATGCTGTTGCTGATTTACAGCTTGAAATTGATCCTTGGCAAAAGAAGTGGAGGAGATGATAAATAACTTGGTGAATAAAAATTACAGGAAATAAATATAATTAAAATAATTCACATTGATGTTTTTGATTGCAGCACATGGTTCATTGCTGATGGTGATATAAAGTATTCACTCAATAATGAATCCGACTTGACAACATTCAATGCCTCCATTAAAAATTGAAGAAGAAACCAATATGAGGTTCAAACTGTCCAATAATTGCTTGTGACTTATGGACTGGGAAAGGTGTAAATACAGAAAATAAGGTCACTTCTACAGAGAAGTGAGGATAAAAAACTGGTTGGGAGCATTTCGACCTGGCATGAGGGAAAGCCACGTGTCCAGGAGCAGCAGGATGGGGCCCTGGTTGCAGGAGGAGAGACAAGGCTGTGATGGGGTGCATCAGGAGCTGAACATATGGGACTTTTCAGCATTTCAGGAACAAGCAGGCTTATTTCTTGCCTGTGCATGGGCTGTATCCAGCTGTGGGTTTTATTCTGGTCACTGAGGAGAAGCTGCAATTTCAGTTCATCGTCTTTTTGCTCCTCCCTCCTCCTCACCACTGCCAGGCTGTCAGCCTCAGCATTGCCATTCTG
The DNA here is from genome assembly GCF_012460135.2 of Molothrus ater. Classification (NCBI taxonomy): domain Eukaryota; kingdom Metazoa; phylum Chordata; class Aves; order Passeriformes; family Icteridae; genus Molothrus; species Molothrus ater. Next base: position 8,282,180 of record NC_050478.2, read on the forward strand.
TGTTATTTTCCATGCTGGCCAAGTCAAATACTGTCCCTAATCATCCTCAAAAGCAGGACAGATGGGCCCTTTCCCTGGGTCCCCCAGTGCATTGTTGTTGTTCTCTGTCTATCCATTTCAGCAGTGGGAACAGCAGCTCCTGCGATGCTGAAGCTCCACTGCTGCCCATGGATGGGATCAGACAGGGCTGGGTGCAGCTCCAGGGGTAATCCTTGGACCAGGCACTTCCCACCAATGCTCTCTGATAGGAACTGGGATGGGGAAAGATAAAACTGGAGCTATACCCTCCCCTTGGTTTTCTGCCAGAGCCATTCCCAACCAAACTGTTCCTAATCCAGCCTCTAGTCCCCTCCCTGCTTCTGGTGAGACAGGCAGCCACTATCACAGATCTGGTCATCTCTGCAGGAAGGAGAAAGAGAGGGGTAAAAAACCTTCCACTGCAGCTCTAATTGCAGGAAAAATGTTCCCCAGACCTGACTGCCCTCCTGGGAGAGGACACAAAGTCCATGTGGCTGAGATGTCCACTCTGCCCAGTTCAATCCCTTCCCCACTGGTGGCTGCAGAGAGTGGACACCTCTGTACCATTCCAAACTGCCTGCTGCTCACCAGGTCCTGAGTCTGTGCAAATGTTGGAAACACTGCATTTTTCATCAATTCAGGGCTGCAGCCTCAGGTCAGTGCTTCTTCCTTGTGCCTTTCCATCCCCAAATCCTGGTTAAGAACAGGTCCCAGCAGCCTCAGTTGCTGGTACAGAGGAGGGCAGCCTTTCAAAATTAGCATCTCTGTTGGTGAAGAAGACCTCCTTGCCTCTGGGCTCAAGATGCCAAACCAATAGCTGAGGTGCCACAGAGCCCCAAGATCTGCTGCTTCTTGCCCAAATCAATGTTTGGATCACCTGGTTCTTCACAAGACACTGGGCTGGGCAGTCCCATGCCCAGTCAGGCTCACCTTGCTAAAGTCCATTACATGTCCCACCTTTTCACTGCTCCCCTGTGGTGCTGTTCTGGAGCTCTGGCTATCAGGAAACTGTTCACACATTGCTCAGGGTGCTGCCTCTGCAGTATCTCACAGCTGGACCAAATAGGGCTGTTCCAACCCAAAAGAGTCTGTGTCACATAGACCGTGGTGAAAATGAATGTGATCACCTTCTAGATCTGCTAACAGCCTGATATCCTGCCCCACAGCTACCTGTGCTGCTGTCAGACAGACTTTAGAGGGGAAAAGCAGAGCCATGGTCACGTATTTTCACAGTTTGAGTGGAGACATGCCTTTGAGGAGGGGGAGGAATCATTTTGGTGCGTTGCCAAATGGCTCTTTCGGTGGGCACTGGAGCATATGGAGCCTCTCTCACAATTGCCTGGGAGCTGCAGTTCTGTGATGCTTTTTCTCTCCTCAGCTGCTCGCCTGATGCCAAAGTTTCCAGGTGCACTAAGGCAGGATGCTCCTGCTGCGTGCCTTGGACCTTCCACCTTCCCATCACAGTGCTGGGGTGAATATTAAACAGACAGCAGATGCAGAGTGCAAGCACACTTGCTGGCCCAAGGGGTTACTCAATATCTGGAATTTGAATGCAAAAAGAAACTGAGAACCCATGGTATTAAGTAATTAAGCTTTTCTGAGAGTTTTAAAAAGGAGGCAGGTAGATGCTGAGGAGAGGTGATGCAGCTCCTCTGCTTCCTGCAGCTTTGCAGCACAAACCTTGGCCTTACAGGGGGTTTCAGAGCACGTTACTCTGACTAAAGCCCCCGGGCTACTTTATAAGCTGTTAATAGCTGCCAACCAAAATGAGTGTCAGGGCTGTTTCTTATTAAAGTGAGCATTTAAGGCATCTGGAGAACACTGGAAGTAGCATAAACCCTATAAATTCTTTCTGAAAGTATCAAATTGGACAGTGCTTGCATGCAGAGCATAGCAAATAACTTTCAAATTAAATTTATTTGACAGCAAATCTGCTGCTGCTCATCAGATCAGCTTGCCCACCACTGTTACCCACACAACTCCAAGACACCACATACCCACTACATCACCTTCCCACAGGTGACTCTTCTGCAGGGACTGTGTCCTGGATTCCCCAGCATGAGGTGCAAGGCAGCACCTCCTGCCTCTCCTCGGTCATCTGGCCTTCAGGCTACACTGATGTGTACATGGTGTGTCTGGGTGTGGAGCAGCTGGGCTGTTTTCAGACCCCTGCTCCTCATCCTTCTGTCTGGCAGCCCCAGCTGAGCAGCAGCTCCCACTCCACACCGCTTCTCCTGGCTCCCTTCTTGCTCTTGGAGATGCCCCGAGGAGTTCTTCCATAGCTGGGTGGAGCTTTGTAGAGCTGTGGTGGTGTTCCCAGAGTCAGGGCTGCTCCTCGAGGGCCCATGGAGAAGGTAAACTGAATAAACGTGATGAACTGAATGGGTCATGAAGCCCCAGATTAAATGGGGTGGTAAAACACTGCTGGGCTGCACTGAAATTGCAGTGGGCTTGGGCACTTCAAAACCATAAAGTAGGTGTGATCCTCCTTTATGAAGAGGGAAGAGGGAATTATCTCAGGAATTATCTCAGCCCCCGTCTCTCCATCGCTGTTAAGGAGAGGCGTCAGTTTTTTTCCGGACCCCCCTTCTTCAGGATGGGCTCGTGTCACAGACATCTTTTATGAAAAATCCTTTCCTTAGGATTTTTTTTCTCCTGAGAAGCTGAGAGGCCTCAGGAACAAAATGTAAACAATGATTATCTGCTGCTGTGGAATGCAACAGGTGCATCTTGGATTGGTCTCATGTGGTTGTTTCTAATTAATGGCCAATCACACTCAGCTGGCTCGGACTCTCTGTCCGAGACAGAAGCTTTTGTTATCATTCTTTCTTTTTCTATTCTTAGCCAGCCTTCTGATGAAATCCTTTCTTCTATTCTTTTAGTATAGTTTTAATATAATATATATCATAAAATAATAAATCAAGCCTTCTGAAACATGGAGTCAGATCCTCGTCTCTTCCCTCATCCTCGACCCCTGTGAACACAGCCACAGGCTCGCTCACCCCGTGCAGCGCAGTGGGACCAGCTGCCACCGGGAGATGGAGAGCGCTGTGCTTCCATCCCTGCTCGTACCGACCGTGTGCTCTGCCACAAGCCCAGAGCCTGCCGAGAAGAGAGGAGAGGTGGCTCTGGAGGCCCAGAGCAAGACGAGCAGAGAGGGAGCCGCTGGCTCTGTCCCCCCGGAGCTGCGGGCGGCACACGGAGCACTCTGCCCACCCCACGGCACCCGGGGCAGCGGTGATGCTCTGGCACAGCGAGGTGATGCTTGTGGTGATCACAGTGAGGTGATGCTCGTGGTGATCACAGTGAGGTGATGCTTGTGGTGAGCACAGTGAGGTGATGCTCGTGGTGATCACAGTGAGGTGATGCTCATGGTGATCACAGTGAGGTGATGCTCGTGGTGAGCACAGCGAGGTGATGCTCATGGTGATCACGGTGAGGTGATGCTCATGGTGATCACAGTGAGGTGATGCTCGTTGTGATCACAGTGAGGTGATGCTCCTTGTGATCACGATGAGGTGATGCTCTGGCACAGCGAGGTGATGCTTGTGGTGATCACAGCAAGGTGATGCTCGTGGTGATCACGGCGAGGTGATGCTCCTCACAGCACGGAGAGCACTCAGAAACACCATCTGGCCCGCTCACTTTCCCGCTCCTCCATGGCAAGATCGGTGTGTTCGGCATGAGGTGAGCTGAGTGTGCTCGGATCTGCTCCAGGGTGGCAGCACAGGGCAGAGGGAGATGGATTGTGGCTCGCTTCCTTCTGCCAGCTGTCATGCAGGCATGCAGGGGGGAAACAGAGCACCAGCCTTTTTATTGTCCCCAGATGTAGTCCTGAGAGATGATAGGATGCTTAGAGATTTCTTTTTTTAGTTGTTATTTGAATGGGAATGAAGCACCTAAATAACCTGAATAATGCAAACCTTAGTGCTGACAGTAGAAGCAAAGGAAAAATGCACTCTGTCACTGAGCAGGTCCCCTCCAGCTTTGTGAGATGTCTCAATACTATGTTAAATGAGCACTGTGTTCATGTTGTTCAGCATTTGGATACTCACCTTCACAGAGCCTCTTGTAAGTGGAAAACTTCTTTCTTGCTTACCATGTAGAGCTGCTGTAACAGCCCTCTGAACCACACCAAGCCTGACAGAGTTCAAGAAATGTTTGGACAATACTCCCAGGCATGTGTGTGACTCCTGGGGTTGGTTCTTTGCAAGGCCAGGAGCCAGACTTGATGATCCTTGTGGGACCCTTCCAACTCAGCATATTCTGTGATTCTGTAAAATCCACTCTTCTCCTTTCTCTGCCTCTTCTGATTGCCCTGAATTTTGAGATGCCTCATAGCAGAATTAGCACTGCACATTTCAGATTCCTTTCTTTATCCAACTTTGCATCCTCTAACACTCTTACTCCTGGCAAAGGCACAGCTACCCAGCCTGGCTCTGGCTGCTGGAGCCCCAAGTGGGGTGTGTCTTCAGCAAAAAGACATGAAAACCAGAATTAACCACATTTTAGGGTGATGCTGTTTCTGAAGAATGACTGGTTTATTTTATGGGGCCAGGATGCAACTTTTTTATGCACAGATGTCCCTAGGAGACTTTATAGATACAGGTGAGTATGGGATCTTTTGCTCTCCAAGCAGAGCAGCACAGAAGACACTTGGGAACATACACACAGCAATTTCCCAGATTAATTGCTCTGAGTTTTTCCCACCAAGCATACAGCACTGCATATCAAAACATACCAGGAAAACATGTTCTCTTTGGGCACAACGATCAGCCCCCACACACTGGGAAATATCAACACAAACAAACACTTTTCCTGCTAAACATAAACATACTAAACAAAATTTTCATACTAAACACCTACTAAACACAAAAAAGCACTCGTGCATTTCTTTTTAGAATCACAGAATCGTAGGATGGTTTGTGTTGGAAGAGACCTTAAGGATCATCTAATTCCAAGCCCCCTGCCACTGGCAGGGACAATTTCCACTATGCCCCATCCAGCCTGGCTTTGAAAACCTCCAGGGATGGGGAAATGGTCACACTGCATTCACCATTTTAGTTCATTTTTGGTTATTTTGCTCTTGACTAGAAATACTGAATGAAGATGTGAAGGACAAAAGCCTGTCTCAGCAAAATGTTAATTACTAAATCCTCTCTCTGATCAAGGATAAAAGGAAAGGTGAATGAAAGGTAAACTGATTTTCACCAAGGAAAATTCTGAGAGCTTGTTGAATTTTTCTATTGCATCAATTATATGTGATTTGAGGAGATAAAACAATTCCTGAGCTCTTCCTGGAGGAGATTAGCAGAACGTTTTGGTAATCCTTCTGATCCCTCAGGAATGAGTGCTATTTTATTAATCATTGTGCAGGAATGGTTGATGTTACAGACAGAGACCGCTACAGACACGGTTGAGAAATGGGACCAAGAGTTCACAGAGTGGCTGGGCTTGGGTAGAAGTCACTTGGTTCACTCCCTGCTCAAGCAGGACCACCTGGAGCTGGTTGCCCAGGACCATGTCCAGGTGGCTTTTGGGTGTCCCCAAGGATGGAGACTCCACACCTGCCCCGGGCAACTTGTGCAAGTGCTCAGGCACCCTCAGCAAAAACATTTCCTGATGTTCAGAGGGAGCTACCTGTGTTTTCATTTGCCCCCATTGCCTCTGGCCCTGTCACTGGGCACCACTGGACCTTTTTGAGTGGTCTTTAGCTTTGGACTGACAGGAAAAGCTTGCAGGGGTTTCATTCATTTGGACTGCAATATGACAGATAGCTTTATCTTTTTACATTCACATCCTTGTCTGCAATTAAATGAAGTGTATTGTTCCTGTGTCTGATTGCATGTGGGAGGCAGGGATGTAGTCTCTACTCTGACTTACAGTGTTCTAGGAATTAATGAAAAAATTTTCAATATTTCTTTTTAAATAGAGAAAAAAATGTTATTGTCTTCTTTTTCTTACTGCCTTGCGGGATCATCAGGAGAATTCTTGTACCTACATGTCTCACAAGTATTTAAAGCAGTAAAACATGTAATAGCCTCTTTTTTCCTTCTTCTTTTTCTTCCTTTAGGAAAAAAAACCCTGTGTGAGTTGCGTGGAAGTTGTTTGGTGGTGTGTGGGTGTGTTATGTCTGTGTCTAACTCGCCAGGGGGAAGCTGAGGAAGAATGAGGAGTTGTGCCTACAACTTAAACACCTCTTCTCCAGTCACTCATTTGACTGGCATTTCTGGGGAAAAGACAGTGGTTTGAGGATTAATGAGAAGTCAGGAGTGTGGAGGTGACAGACAGTGACGTTCAGCTGTGGCTGATGTGGCAGCACATCTCTGCTCATCTGAGTTTCTGCACATCTGGCTGGGGAGGTGACAAGCTGCCAGTTTGCTGCTCTGTACTCAGACTCCTCTTCCTCCTCATGCCCTGTGGGGATCAAAAATGCCCAACCACTCCCGTGCAGTGCCAAGGAGGCAGCCCCATGTGCCTGGCAGCTGTGGGGCACCTGCACTCACAGTTCTGTGGGTCTCATACTGGCTCCTGGAAGTGAAGGAAGAGCTCTTCACACAGGAAGAGTTTTTGGGAAGATCTGATCTGGTCGGACAGGAAGAGTTTTTGACAGCCCTGTGCTGTTCTTGTTGCTTGGTGCTTCTGCTTGAGACAGTTGAAATGGGCTTTGCAAAGAGGCAGAGCCCAGGTGTGGGAACAGGAGTTACCACCTGAGGATTATCCAGGTGTGAAAATCCCTCCACAGCCTGTTAGTGAGAGGGTCTGGGAAATAGAAGCATCTCTTCATTTAAGATGAGACTTAGATGCTAGAAACCACAGTTCTGATACAAGCCTAGGAATTAATTATGTGGGTTTCTTTTTATTTGGTGAAATGAGAGAGAGCACAGTGGGACTTTCTTCTTTAGCTCAATAACTTGTTACCCAAGTACCTCCTTGGAGCTGGTTCATGAAATCTGTGCACAATAGCAGATCTACTACAGCCACATTGCCAGAAAATGGGGAAATGTATGGCTTTTTAAACAGGTTTACAAAGAAGCAGTGGTTTTTAACAGGTTTAAAAAGAAACACTGTTTCTTTGACTACTGGCCATAATACTGGCCAAATTTATTCTTTGTAAATAAGAACACAAATGTCCAAAGGCAAAAATATTGATGCTGTTTCAAGTGCTGGCTCATGTGATCTCCAAAGGAAATCACTCTCTTGCAGTTGGGTGTTACACACCAAAAGCTTTTCCTCTGACAACCGCAAGTGTTGCACTTATTTTCAATCCTGGAGACAAAGCATCAGGCTGAACTTCTAACCCACAGTTTCACCCCAAAAGCACCCACACTAAAAATGCCAGAGCCACTGCTTTTTAGCCCTTCAATATTCAGGGGAAATGGATGTTGGATTCACCAGCTGGATTTTTGAGAATGTGCTCAAGAAGTGAAACATGGGTGCACATGGCTCACGAACAGCACTTGAAAGCATAGCTCTTATTGATGAGTTTTAAACAGGTCCCATCTGGTTCTTACTTGGTTTTTAAAATCCTTCATGCAAACAGCAGGAAGTCACCACCCAGATAAGTGTTGTTCTCTTGGCAGCACTATGCATTTCCTAATTATTGTCAGGTTATTCCCAAGCAATTCTGCACTGCAAGAAGGTAGAAGATGCCTGGCTTGAGCAAGGACCATCTTATTGCCCATGCTGTGCTCTGAAACCATGTCACTGTCCTTTGGGCTGGTGCTGTTCTCATGGTGCCACCCTGCCTCTGCCTGTCCAAAGGCTCTGTATGGACCCCCTGCCCTGCCTGGCCTTGGCTCATCCCTGTTCCCATTCCCACGGAGGTGCCCAACATCACTGAGCTGCTGCTGATGGCACTTGCTTGGGAATGCTGTTGAAAGAGGGCAGAGGTTGTTTCTCACTTTCCATGAGGGTAATACATAAAATATTTATAAGTAGCTCCAAATCCCAGGTTTCTGGCCAGGACTTGCTCTCAGAAGGTTCCTGGAGGCTCTGCTGTTCCCCTCTGGCCATTGACATGAGCTGCTCCCCTGAGCTCCCTTCCACTGCTGCTGAACCAGACATGGATACCCCAGAAAATCCCAGGCACCAGCCCATGTTTAAACATTGCAGATAGATGCCCAAGGCACGCAGACAGGCAGTGTGGATGTTGCCTTTGATCTGTGCACACACACCCCATCTCCTTTATCTTTTACTACCTGTTGTAAAATCCTTCCCTCCAAAGGGCTGTGATACCAGCTCGGGTGTTTTGCTGCTCCCCAGCTGCAGATTCCAAAAGGATTTATGGGAGGTGCAAGATGAAAGAAAGGCTGAGAGGAAGAGCTCTCAGTGCAGACAATTTCTGGTGAGCAGGGTGGGACTGGCAGTGCTGGAGAACAAAACACTCCTGGCATTTGCAGCTCAGGTTTCCACAAAGTGAGAGCTGGGAGCTCCCCTGCCAACACTCACCAGGCTGTAACCTCCCCTGGGTGCTGCCTCTCACCTGTCCCTGAGTCAGACCAGCAGGAAAGGGGCACAGCAACACCACAGAGCAATGCAAGGGGTGAGTTCCTGCTGCCCAAAGCTCACAGTGGCACTCTGTGCCTCTCTGACACCCTGACATTAAGCAGTGACATCTCGGTGCAGAGCAGGGTCACTCTTGCAGGATGTTTTCTGTCCTGTGCTTTGGAAGTTGGAAGTGATGCTCCAGCAAGCTCTGCAGTCTTACAGAATATGAATTGTCCTCTTTTGACTCACTTATCATGAGTCAAGAGAGGACAATTCATATCATCATGAGATGACCTTTTGTATTTCTGAGGACAATTTTTGCACGTTAGCTGTCACGGACATATTTTATGAAAAATCTTTTCATTAGGATTTTTTCTCCTGAGAAGCTGAGAGGCCTCAGAAACGAAATGTAAACAATGATTATCTGCTGCTGTGGAATCTAACAGGTGCATCTTTGACTGGTCTCGTGTGGTTGTTTTTAATTAATGACCAATCACAGCCCAGCTGTCTCAGAGTCTCTGGTCAGTCACAAGATTTTATTATCATTCCATTCTTTCCTTTCAAGCCTTCTGATGAAATCCTTCCTTCTATTCTTTTAGTATAGTTTTAATATAATATTTATATAATAAAATAATAAATCAGCCTTCTGAAAGATGGAGTCAAGATTCTCATCTCTTCCCTCATCCTGGGACCCCTGTGAACACCACCACAGTTTGCTATGTTGCTCATCTGCATGGGAAACACTGTTTGGCTGAACCAAACACCAAAACAAGAAGAGCTCTGAGCATGGCTGGTCCCACACTCCTACTCCATGGGCTGCTCTGGGGTCATCACTCCACATTTTATTGTACATATTCTTTTGGAACCCACTCATCCCCAAAGCCTTTTAAAGTGAGGAAAAATGGCAAAAGTTGGCAGTGGGCAGAAGAAAGAGGGAAGCAGCAAGGGTTGACAAGATTTGCTGGGTTTCAGTGGGACACAAGCTGAAGGCTTGGTATGAAGATAAATCACAGCATGTGTGCTATTGTGGTAGTGTTGAACTGTTTACATCTCCTCGAATTATACGAAGTGGAACCACTAAACTCACAATTTCATCCCAGCAAGCAATGCTCAGGTGTAGCAGCACATGGAGCAGCACATTCCCTGCCTCCTGAGCACCTGCATTGCCCTCCCTGGTGTGTCTCCCATGACTGTGTGCGTGCCACAGGATCTGGGTTTGAATGGGTGATTCACTGCTGTGCTGTGGTTTGGAAGCTGTGTTCACATGTCAGGAGATGAAGTGGGTAGAGCAAAAAAAAATCACCTCCCTGAGGAACTCACTGGAGCTTCATGAGGCTCTTGGCATCACTTTCCTGTAGGAAACCATGGATCAGAGCTTCTCCCACTGCCTGCTTTCCATCCTCCTGTCCTCTCTCACTTTGACAATAGGGACCAAAGTGAAATTCAGCCACGTACAAAGAAGCTAAATTTTTCCAAAGCTGTTAACTGTGGGAAGAGCTAACCAAACAGCTTACCATTACTTGGAAGCAATAATCTGGGGTTTTTTTTCTGAAAGATTCTGTCCAGAGGTAGCAGAAGACCTAAAGCTGCTGAAAAAAGAAGGGTGGAAACCTATAGAAATGATAATTAGAGGGCACCTTGTGGTATGGTGCCAACAGTCACTCAGAGATCTGGGATTATTTCTCCAGCTTCTGCCTGAGCTCTGAATTCAGCTGCCTCAAATACTTCGATCCTCCCTCTTCCTCATGTTTAAAAATTACTGCCCTGAAGCCAAAATCTGAGATGCTGACATTAACATTAATGCAGCATTAATGCAGCCTCGGACTCCCAGCCTGCTAATCCAAAAAAACCCAGAGTAAACCACTCTCTTGATCCAAATGGTCAATGATAGGCACTGAGAAAACTGCAGTGAGTACAAGAAGTGCCTGGAGGCATGTTAATGGCAGGAGGAAAAAAAAACACATTACACCACTATTTGATTTGAGCACTGCTTGAGCCTGGTATTAAAGACCTGAAGACTTCCAGGATCTCACCCATCCTTGGAACATCACTTCAAGGCCTAGAACAAACCATCCTTGGTCCTCAAACTGTTCTTCATCCTGGTAGGAAAGTTCCAGAAGCGATACTAATCTAAATCCAGATGTCAGAATGCAGATTGCTGCCAAAATTTAGCTGTGCTTAAGAAAATTAACAGAAAAAAAAATCCAACTCAATGATTTGGGGATGCTCATTGCAGAGCAGGAGCCAAGGAAACTTGTTTACAGCTTGTTCTCCATTTAGAACAATTAATCACTGAGCCTTGGCTGCACTTCCCAAAAATTACCCAAAGGATGCCTCTCAGGTTGCATTAATACAAACTGCCCTGATAGAGTCAGTAACTACCTGGGATATGGATGAAAACTGGCAGGTCAACTCGCTGATTTACCCAAAAAAAAAAAAAAATTAATTAAAAAAATAAAGATAGAAACTATCTATTGAGATAACAGGGACCATCTCTTCTCCCCCTTAACTGCTTCCTGGTACCAGGCTGAATTCATGACCAAGGGGATGTAGCTGAGATGCTCCTAGACCTCCCCAGCTGAGGGGTCTTTCTGGCCATGAAGTCATAAAATTCACTAAGAAACGTGCTAAAGGTGAAACAAATGAGAGAGAAAAATGAAGGTTTGGAAAAAAATTACAATTCCTTTGGAAGAGCTACTGTCCTGAGGAAGCAGCAGCAGGTGTGGCCTCAACAATACCTGGACACCACCAGGAAATATGAATTTTTGTGGGAGATATATCCCCAAGGTGAGTCTGCATTTGGAAACCCTCAGCTTTTCCCTAGTCAGGGGCTCAGTGAGGGACACAGAATCTGCAGTTTTCTCTCCAGCCATGGCTATTATCCCAGGCTGACCCTCACCTTGCCATGCCTTGGTCATGGGCCTGCCTGGACACTGGGAATGTGCCTGGAGATCTGGCTGGTGGCCACAATTGTAACTGCATGCAGGACCTGCGTGGCTGCTTCAGACTGCCAGAAGCTGTCACCAGTTAGAAAAGTCACAAAAATTGTAAATATTTCATTCATCAGATATTAGGTAAGTTATGCACACAGTAAAGGAACCAGAAGCTGAATTTTATGTGAAAGCAAGAAAGTATCTTGATCTGAAATGGTTTTTTTTTGTTTAAATTAGGGAAAAAGTCAAGATGGATGTGTGCTGTGTTCCCAGACTGTCCCTGAAGAAGCATGAACTTCACAGAGTCATAGGCCTATCTGGAAATATTCAGCAGCATTCACTTAGGTCATTATCAGACCTAAATCAGACCAAGCGTAGAATTCTAATTACTTTTACTAGTAATAAAGTATCTAGAACATAATTTCTTGGTATTTTCAATTGCATTTTTCCTCTATACTGCAGATACAAAGTGATCACTGATGACTAAAAAGCACCAATGAAAGAGACATCAGATATTTGGAAGTCTCTTATTTATACACTATATCTACAAAAAGAATGCTTTTCTTTAACATTTCTTTAACAGCAACAGTGAGTTGCTGTTTTAGTCTGAGTCTCCAGGTCTCCTTTCCTGTTCCAATATAAATCTTCATCAAAAAGAGTTTTCCATTTAGGAGGTCCTGTCTATACCATCTTTCTCAATACATTGGCAGTTATTTTGTCTCCAAGTGAACTCATTTGCATTTTGTAATCGGAGTTTTTCACAGTCCCTCCCTGGGCTGCAGTTCAGCTCACTCAGTCTCTGATCAGTCCCTCTGGTGCTGGAAGTGCCACAGCCCAGGCCTGGCCCAGTGGGCCACAGGTGGAGCTGCCAGTGCTCTGCTGGTGTTCAGTCCAGAGCAGGTTCAAACAGGTCTGTGAAAAATGCCAGTCACTTGTTTTTCAAATTTTAAAAGTTTAATAATAATAAAATGGTTATAAAAATAGTTATACAATTAGAGTAATAATAATTTGGACAATTTGAATTAGGACAATATGAGACAATAGAAACAAAGAGTTACAGATGTCTGGGTACCTTTTTCTGGGCAGCACAAGCCTGAAAAAGGACATCCACTTAACAGAGGATTAACCCTTAAAAACAACAGCCTGTTGCATATTCATACACCTTATACATGATGCATAAATTCCATTCAAACACAGGATTCTGTCTGGTCAGTGTCAGCTTCTTCCTCTGAATCCTGACAGCATCTCCAGTCCTGAGTGAGGTGGGAAGAACTCAATAAGAGGGCAATAAATTCTTTTTCTCTGAAAGATTCAGGTGTCCTGTGGCTGCTATCTCGCTGTGAGTCCTTTCTTTAAAAAAAGTATCCTACATAGCATAGTTTCTATTTTAACATTTTGTTATAACCTAAAACTATATTTACACACTACTTATGAGAATTAATACAGCTTTACTTTCTGACACAAGTCATACAGTATTAATTTTAATATTTGCAAAAAGCCAATCATAAAGTTTGTATTTTCCACAAGGTCCAAAGAAAAGGAAAAAAAAACACAGTCCAGGGAACTTTGCCTCAGCTAGCTAAACTAACCAAAAAAAAGGAGAGCTCTGTCCTGCTGTCTGTCCATCTGCAGACAACACAGCCCAGGAGCAGGAATGTGGAGGAGTGAGTGCAGTGTCTGAAAACAAACTGCTGCTTCTCCCCCTTCACTCTCTGGAACAAGTCTTAAAGGTGCAAAACTTATTATTCAGCATAAACAGAACAGACAATTGGGGATAAAAGCATCATACAGTCAACCCAGGACACTTGCTTGTGTATTTTCAGTCCACATACACAAGCTCGAGGCGAATGGAGCATTTTTTTTTTCCTTTTTCTCCTTTGAATCTCAGTGTTATTCCTGTTTGCAAATGGCACATTGCACAGCAATATTGCTCCCACTCCTCTATCCCACATGGAGAATGAGAGGTTTCACTGCAGGAGGAGATGCTGAGACCACCTTGAAAGGGTGGGGGGCACGTGAAACAGCCCCTCCACACCACAGCAGCCCTTTGACAGGTCCAGTCAGTCCCCACAAAGCGTTTTGGAGAGCCTGGATCAGTGTCACAAAGTGAGATCACTCCACACATTACACTCAACTTGTCCTGGTATCCCACTGCTTGCTTCAGGGCTGTGATTTCTTGTCCTGAACTGCTCATAGTAGTAGTTATCTTTTGACAGAAAAGGCATGAAATCCTCTGTAGTAAGGAATGTGTGGGTTTTCACATGCTGTCTCCACTTTGTTCACAGTTTGCAGGCAATTTAAAAGCAGCTACTGAAGATACCAAGGCAGGCTCTGCCTGTAATGTGAAAAGCTTTTATGAAAAAACCTTGGATAAGATTGACTGGGGGGTATTTCATAGTGCTGAACATCCATAATTTTAACCAACTATACTTTAAATAATGCCTTTTTTTAACCTGTCATATGAAGCAGAGAATATTCCCAGCACTTCAGAAACCCAGTGCAGCATTTAACTCCTCTCTTCTGAATGGCTCTTTCAGAACATTTTTGTTGAAAGAACAACTTTGATTCCCCAAATCTGTTGGTTTTTTTGTTTGGTTTTTTTTTTTTTTTTTTTTACAGGAGGGCTGCCTTGAAAGCAGTGCAAAGTACATAAACCTCAGAACAAGATATATGGTAATGCCCATTACTGCTCCCATGCAGCACTGCCCAGCTGCCCTGGCAGCTCTTCACTTTGTGGTTTAGAAATATTGACACTTGTAAATAATAGAAACCAGCTGTGTGTTTGCAGCCTGGTGATGTGCAGATGGGTTTTTGTCTGGACCTTGGGGTTCCAAATTCAACTGTTTTCAAAGTGAAGGAGCCACTGAAAAGCAGCAAAGTTTAATTTGGGAAAACAAGATAAATTTCAACCTTGCAGCCAGTGAAGGGCTGGAGGATGCTTCTGGCTGTGAATGTTTGCATCTGTCCTGGTGCAAGAATCAAACTCACCCAGGAGAGCATGGACATGTGGCCTTTCAAGAACTGGGAGCACAATATATGGCTTGAGAAGGATTTTAAAAATGCTAATTGCAGATGAAAATGTGGAATCACAGAATGGCTTGGATTGGAAGGAACTTCATTTCCAACACCTCTGCTGTGGGCAGGGTCACCTTCCACTATCCCAGGGTGCTCAGAGCCCTGTCCAGCCTGGCCTTGAACACTGCCAGGGATGGGGCATCCACAGCTTTTCTGGGAAACCTGTCCCAGGGCCTGCCCACCCTCTGATTGAAGAATTTCTTCTGAACATCTCACCTAAATCTCTTCTCTTTTGTTTTAAAACCATCCCCCCCTTGTCCTATCACTCTCTGCCCATGTAAAATCAATGAAGGGAATAAAAGTCTCGTTTGTTAAACCAAGCAGGCAGTGATCATTTAGAAAATACCCACCACTAGAGCTGAAATCTCCACTTTGGGGAATACTTTTGGATTATACCCATTGGATCTGTGACTGCCTTAGTGTCACTGTTATCTCTCTATCGAAATTGCTATTTGCATTGCCTCTCAGATGATCCTGTCAGGTAAATCTGTGCTGGTTTTGCATGCTGAGACACTTATTCAATCCCTCCAAAGCACTCAAATCCTGCACATCAAAGCATCCAACAGGCAAATCCAGTTACTCCCAGCTAGTGTTTCTATAACTAGGTTTTGTAGAGGGTTCAATATGCAGAAAAGGTAGAAGATATTTTCAATGAATACATTGAGAAGGATTTAGGTGCTTTATATTTATTTGAAATTCAATAGGCATGCTTTGTTATGCTTTCTCCATGAGCTTCCCAAATGTGCCAGGAACAATGCACAGGCTCAGAGCCATCATTTCAAGGTGCTGCAGGCTTTGTTCTGCCCCAAAGGCAGTTTCCCCTCATCCTCTGCATTTACTTCTACTTGCAACGTTAAAAATTTAATACAGAAAAACCAAAACCCAGCCTGGTACAGTCTCCAAGGAGTTATGTGTCTATGCTAATGGATGAGAATCTTAGAAGTGACTTCATTTTGTTTGCTGTCATCTGCTTCCCCCAGTATAATTTTTTTGGCTGAACCAGCACAGAACAACTTGTATTGGACAAAATTGTATCCTGCATCCAAGAGCATCTCCCAAATTCTGATCAGAATGAGTCTTGGACCTGAGGATCCTTGGCAAGTGCTGGACAACATTTCAAGTGTTTGATGGTAACAGTGGGAGCTCAGCCTCATCCTCACCCCATTTCTTCTCCCACCAACCTGATTTCACCCACAATCAACACTGAGCTCATGATCCCTGCCCTGCCTCACATACACACAGATCCAAGCACATCCTCTCTTCCCAAAATGCAGCTCCAGGCTCTTGCATCTTCTTCTGCAAAAATCTTCCCTGCAGAGCAGCCAGGCCCCATCTCAAAATGCAAATGCCACAGACAAACCTTCAGGGCACTCTCAAACCTCCCATATTGGCCTGAAGGAAATCCCCAGAGAGGACTTTCCCAACCACTTTTCAGGGCCAGGGTTCTTGTTGAATCCCCAAATCTTTTGGAGTGGCAGACCTGTCCCTCATGTCACCTGTGGACACCACAGAGGTGGCTGTCCATGGGATCTGATCACTGACCTCACAGCTCAGCTCATCTCAGAGATGGCTCAGCTGGGATCCTCCACACATCTGATTACGACAGGAACCAATTCCCTGTTGTTGTTAACCCACACAGATGGAAATGAGATGTGGAGACATTATATTTATCCCACCACCACCACCATCAGCTCCTTGAGTTCAGTGTCCATCTTTCAGAGAATTGAGGAGTAATTTCAGTTTTTAATTATTTTTTAATTTTTCCTGGATGGTATTTCATTTGTGGTAGCCCTTTTTCCTGCCAGTTTTTCCACTGTGCCTGCAGTAAACAGAATTGCCTCCCTCTTTTTTTTTTTCATATTCACTTATTTCCCTGGTATTGCAGGTTGGATTTATGACTTTTACTCAGAATCCCATAATGTCACGAGGCAGCTGAGGATCAATTTTTTCCTCATGCATATTAAACCCAGCTGCACAGGGAGCTCATGCTCCACCAACCTCTTGCTTTCTAGCAAAGGTCAGAATAAGAAAATGGAAAGAAACCTCCTGCTGTGCTTCCTCCAAACTCTGGGAGATCCTGCTTTATCCAAATGGGAGTGGGGAGAAGTTGAAGGAAACCTGACCTGACTTCCAGTTGCTGGAGGTCCTTTCTGTCACCACAGTATTTTCTGAAAAATCCCTTTACCAGGATTTCTTCTCCTGGGAAGATGAGGAGCCTCAGCTTCTCCATGTTTTGCTGCTCTGGAGATTGTTTATCCAAACATGTGAATTGTTTTTACTTACTGACCAATCACAGCCAGCTGTGTCAGACTCTGAGGAGTCAGTCATGAGCTTTCATGATCATTCTTGTTTAGCCTTCGGTCTGTATCCTTCTTTTTCTTTAGTATAGATTGTAATGTAATGTAAATATAATATAATAAATCAGCCTTCTGAGGACATGGAGTCAGATTCTCATCCCTCACCTCATCCTGGGGACCCTCACAAACACCACACCTTTCCAACCCAAAGTTTTCTCTAGCCCCACAGAGCTGCTGTGAATGTCACACCTCTGCCAGTGACACCAACTGGCCCAACTGCATTGCCCAGCCCCTGGGTCACACTGAGTCTTTTTCTGCTGATGGATTTTTGCCTCCTGTGCTGCCCTGCATATCTGTGAGTCAGTCCCAGGCTAGTCAATATTTCCATGTGTAGCCCCATTTCTCTTCACAGAGAAAAGCAAGGCACAGTTCTTCCCAAGAATATTTCTGAGATTCACATTCTCTGAACCTCAGAGAAAGGAAAAACAATTCTCATCATTTGCTGTGCGTGTGTTTGTGCTAAAGTAGAATGCAATATGGAGATTGTTTACCCACAGTGATGGTGTTTGGTTTCCTTGGCCTACCAGGGCCAAGTGTGTGTGTGTGTGAGGACTGTTGGGTGACAGTCATGAGATTCTGGGCAGTTTTTTGCAGTTGAGTGCTTGGCAGATTCAGTTTAGATGTAATATAACATAGTAAAATATAATATAGAATAATATAGTATAATAAAGTAATTAATTAGCCTTCTGATAAGATGGAGTCAAATGCATCATTTCTCTCCCCTCATCAGGGCTGCCCTGCAAATTTCAATATCCATGCTTGCCTCTGTTCCATGGGAAAAGCTCTATAGCAGGTTGTGTGTTATTTTTTTGAGCTGTTTCAAAAGGTGAGATTTGCTGGTGGGCTCCCAATGTGTGCAGATGTTCAGGATTTGCTGCTCATGGAAAGATGCTGCCCAGATGTTTTGTGTTTCAAGGAAAACTGACTCCTCTTGACAGAAACCTGATTTTATCTCTTTTGGCAAGTTCTCTGGGCTTTAAATCCTTTTTAACCACGCCCAAGTTTGTGACCTTTTCTATTTCATGCTCTGCCTTGCCTGGCTCACAATTCTCCTTAAAAAGCTGGGTACTTCTGCTGTCTTACCCATGAGCTCTCTTTATTTCAGAGCTCTACACCTGAGGAGTCCTGCATGGGGAGCAAGGCAGAAGCAGAGGCTCAGTCCCTGATGTCACCACCTTGATGCACAGAGACATCCAGAGCCCAGCTTTGCTGAGTGCAGGATGAACAGCAAGCACAAAGAACCTCACTGCTTCCTGTTCAGCCAGCACTGGGTCCCAAAGCCCAGTCTCAGAGGCACACAGGATGGCAGGAGACATAAAAGCTTTCTTTACTACCTGAATTGCTGCTTCTCATCACCCACTCATGCTCCCTCCTGTACCATGCTCTACAAATCTCCTCCCAGGCTGCTGGCACTCCTGAGTAATTTCACATTTGCTTTTATCAATACAAGCTCCTGCTTAAGCATCTGTGACATTGCCTCACGTTAAAGGTGCTGATTAAACATCTCACTTCCAAAGAGGTTTCACCCACCTCAGAGAAAATCCTGTGCTGTACCACTGGGACTGTCAGGGCACAGTGCTGGCAGCCTTGGCTTTCCTCCCCAGAGAAGTCCATCATATCTGTAATATCCTGCCTGGGTTTGTTCCTTTATTGAGCAGCTTTCTTCCACTGAATCCCTTCAGCCACTCTGACACCAGGAGAAAAATGCCAGTGACGTGAGCAGAAATCAGCAAGGGACAGAACAGGGGTGAAGTTGCAGTGTTTTATGGTGTAACTTAGGTAACTGCTGCAGCAGCTCAAACTCCTCATGGTGATTCTTTTGATATTAGGAGTCCTACAAGGGAATATGTTGCAAAAAAAAAAAAATTAAAAAAACCCCAAAAAACCCAAAACGAACAAACAAACAAACAAAAAAACCACCAAAACCTTGGACAAAACTGATCGGTTTTTTTTCCCTCACAAAAATCATGGACACAGCAGTGAAGTTCCCAACCCCCTCTGCAGTGGTTTTTCCCAGCACATCTCCAAGCAAAGGAGATCTGTTTGCCACCTTACACTGCTCATGGGATGCCCAAAGTAACAAGTGACAGGGTGAGAGAAAATGGTCACAAGTTTAGGTTGGATGTTAGGAAAAATTTCTTCACCAAGGAGGTTGTCAAGCATTGGAACAGGCTGCTCAGGGCAGTGGTGGAGTCACCAGCCCTGCAAGTGTTCCAAAAACATGAACATGTGTCCCTTAGGGACATGGTTTGGTGGTGGACTTGGCAGTGCTGAGTTAGAGCTTGGACTTGATGATCTTAAAGGTCTTTTCCAACCGAAACAATTCTGTGATTCTAAGTTTGACTTCACTTTCACCTGCAATCCAATTCACAATACAGAGATCACTTCTGCAAGGAGTTTTCTGTCCTGCCCTGACTGAGGCTGAAAGCCCTAAACTAAACACTAAATACAGAGTTTGGGAGTCTCAAATAATATCATTCCACTTTTCTGTCATGGTTACTCCCTCGCATCTCACTTCACTGCCAGAAATCTACAAGACAGAGGGTCAAAGGATAAAAAATTTAATTTCCTGCCCTGCACAAAACAACCTTCCTGCTTACTGTTGTGAAAAAATGACCAGATAGAACTGGTAAATCTTATTTCTCTCTCTGTCTGATCTTCCTGGTACCATCAACTCTTGTTGAAGTATTTGACCAGCTGACCTACCACAGTGCCATGATGACAAAGAGATCCCTTCCCTTCCCTTCCTGGCTGCCAGCCCAAGATGTGTTTTTTATGCCTGGGTTGCTTTTAAATAGTTTCCTTCTCTCTCTTTGATGCTGGAAGAGCAGCTCCACCACTTCCTGTGCTGATAAGGGAAACAGGGTCTGAACAGTCAACAGGCAAAATAAATTTCTAGAGGGAAGAGCTGGATTATTTGAGTGGCATTCTACCAGGCAGCCCCAGATGAGCCCTGAACTCCTAAATATTCCTTGTGAAGTGCCATGTGCTTCAGGGATGGCTGAGGGTGGCTCACCAGAATGGGCAGTGCCTCTGCTGTCATCACCTGAACCTGTCACCTCCTGCCCCTCTCTGCCTTTGCCCATGATGGGGTGAAGGGGGAGGCCAGACAGTTGTGAGGTTTTGTGGCATTCACATTCTCTGAAAAAATCCCTTTGCCCAGGATTTTTCGCCTGGGAAGATGAGAAGCCTCAGAGAAAAGGAAAACAATTCTTATCTGATTTGCTTCTCCTGTGTTGTGCTCATGTGGAATGTGTCTGGAGATTGTTTACCCACACGTGATTGTTTCACTGGATTCTGCTGTGAGCTGTTTTGACTCTTTGGCCAATCAGGGCCAAGCTGTGCCAGGACTCTGGAAGGAGTCAGGGGTTTTCATTATTATCTTTTTAAGTATTTAGTAAGTATCCCTTCTGTATTCTTTAGTATAGTATAGTATTTCTCAATATAATATAGTACCATAAAATAATAAATTAGCCTTCTGAGAACATGGAGTCAAATGCATCATTCCCTCCTTCATTGGGGGTGCCCAGCAAACAGGATGAGGTTTCTGTTCCACGTGGCCCCAGTGAGGATCCTCACCTCTGTGTGCAGGACTGTAAATCACCAGCACACCTCACAGCACCAGGGCTGGAGGGGGTGGCAATGCTTTCTGAACAGCTGATGAGGCTGGAGAGTGAATTGGAAGGCAAAAATCTCCACTTAATTTTCTAAAATAGAGAGAAAAATTGCTTTGCAGCGTTCAAAATGTCACCTTTGTATTTTGCAGTTCTAAATGGCATTTCTAAATTTTACTTCAGCTTCATTACAAAAACCCCAAGAAATTAATGGAGCTGGTATTTCTCTTCTCTCTGTAGACATTTCTCAGTGTTTCCATTCAACTTTAAATGATTTTTCCTTCAAACCCTTGGTGCATCTAATGAACTAGCACACTAAATAGAGGTTTGAAGCTGTTCACCACCTGGTCTCTGGGCTTTTGTCACGGCAGATCTCAGCATGAGACCACAGGATATCAAACTCAGGACTTTCAGGGGTCAGCAGCAGCCCAGTTCCACTCTGAGTACAAGTAGTGCCCTTCATAACTATCTCAAGAAGCCAGAAATCATAGCACCAACTTCAAATGAGTTTTAAAATAAAAACCAGTATATAAATACTTTGAGTCAAGGACCATCTTTATATTCTGCACATGGGTCATGATGGGAGACTTGAGCCCAGTGTAATGCAACACTCAGGCATTGCACTTCACTGAGCTGCCACAGGTGTTCACTAACTTTTATCAATTTTGGCTGTAGCTAGTTTCTCCTTTTTGAATTTCAGGCTGCATTTTGACCTATGAATCTTTCCTGGATGTCTATTAAGGGTAGATTTTTCCAGCTGGGAGAGAGTATACTGCCACTACTCCAAAATCTGGCACTTAAGACACACTAAATGTTATGGGAAAAGATGCCAGCTCTGGACACTGGCTAGGATCTCCTGCCACAGATTGCTAACACTGCATCTTGTCCAACCTTAATGACTCTGTGAGATACTGACTGAGAACCAAGCACTGCACAGCTCTGTCAGAAAGCACACAGTGTGTTCAGCTGTGCAGGAAACTCATTCAGCTGAAATATATCTGTGGCATTCACATTCTCTGGAAAATTCCCTTCACCCAGGATTTTTCTCCTGGGAAGCTGAGAAGCCTCAGAGAAAAGGAAAACAATTCTGATCTCATTTGCTTCTCCTCTGTTTTGCTCATGTGGAATGTGTTTGAAGATTGTTTACCCACAGGTGATTGTTTCATTGATTTCATGTGAGTTGTTTTCACTCATTGGCCAATCAGGGCCAAGCTGTGTTGGGACACTGGAGAGAGAGTCATGAGTTTTCATTATTATCTTTTTAGCCTTCTGTAAGTATTCTTTAGTATAGTATAATATTCTTTAATATAATATAGTATTATAAAGTAATAAATTAGCCTTCTGATAAGATGGAGGCAGATACATCATTCCTGCCTTCATCAGGGCATTCCCTGCAAACACAATATATATCCAGCCACCAGTACAAATTTCATCAAGATGGGTTTTCTTAACCTCTTAAATCCCTTCTGATAAGTTTTAGGGAACTAAAAAGATACTGTGATAATGAGCTGTCTATATGGAGATGATGTCTGTATGCCTATATGGAGAACGTATAGGCATATAGAAAAAAAGGAACATAGAAAAAAGGGACACATCTCTACTATCCAGACAATCTGTGGAAGAACAAACACAAATATCCACTGAAACTCATCAGGAACTGTCATTCTTGAACTTACAGGTAGAGATCCAGCTCTCTACAATCTCAATGGGGAAATTCAGAAGAATAACCCAGGCCAGCCTCCCCCTCTATAAACCATGGAAACCAAACCATGTTTGTGACCACAATGTCCTAGAGATGCTCCATAACTACACACATCCCATAGGCTTGGTAATGTGAGCTGCAGCCCTGCAAAGCCCTGATGAAGCACAGACAATGCTGCAGAGTCAGCCTCTCCAAAAGCTTTCAGAGCTGAAGGAATTGCCTGGGTTACAGCTCAAAATCACACAAGTACAAAAAGAATGTCAGAAATGAATGTCATCGGGTCCAAAAGTTTACAGAATTGGGAAGAAAAGGGGATAAAATGCTAAAAGGATGAGGTGAAAAAACAGCGTTTCAGTTTCCTGCTGCAGAAACCAAGGAATGAGTGATGACTGAGGCAAAGCAGGCAGTGCACAGCCTTGCTCTGGCCAGGCAGCCCATGGCAAAGGAATGGAGACACCCAAATTCTGGTGCTCACAGATTCATGCCGTGGCTGGGGAGGACAGTCCACACACACTCCTTCATTTTTCCAGCAACAGGGGCAGTAAGTGCAAGGCTCAGCATCCTGCATCCCCAGCTGTGGGACTCACTCAACTGAGGGTGCTGCATTCAGCACTGACCCCTTCAGCTGCTGCTCCTTCCACCCAGCAAGGAAAGCCTCTCCCTGGGGGAGCTCCTGGCAGCTCAGGCTGCTCCATCCCAGCTCCTGAGGTTTTTGTGCAGCCACTGAGAGGAACGTGGGTCACAGTGGTCTGGGGGTTTCCTGCAGAGAGAGCTGCAGATGGAAGGTGGAAAGACTGCACAAGCCTGGAAGAAATCAAAATTGAATTATCCTGTTAATCAACACCTGCTCTGCTACCAACACAAAAAATGCAACTGAAAATAGCATGAGAGACGCTCCTCACAAAAACACCCCAAGCTGCCCACTGAGCCATGGCTCTGTGCCATGTTCTAAATGCCTAGGGGTGGGGAAAAAAAAAGACAATAAGCAAAACATAAAAAAAGCAGCAGTCTCCAAAGTAAATCCCCAAGACAAAGCCTTGTCAAAGACTACCATTGGTATGTGCATCTGTTTCCTACATCTCTGAGTTTCCAAACTACGAGTTCCCTTTTTCTTAATTCAGACAAGAACAAAGAAGAGACCTGAAAGGTTTTTTATGAGTGGACTTCAGGCCATAACATGTGATACCATGAACAAGACTCCCCTTGTTTTTTTTGGAGTTTTACTCTACACAATCCCCAAATACCCAGTAGCACTCCTTGCAGCTCCCATCCCAGCCTTGAGTTCAGGAATTCAGCTATGGACAGTGACAATCTTGTTGGAAAGAGCTCCTCTTCTGAGAGCTGCTTCTCAGTCTGGAGAAAACCTTTCTTGTTCTTCCTACCAGCCCTGTCTGGATGGTGAAGCTACAGCTGCAACCTCCAAAATATCAGATAAAAATGCATGCCATTGGGGGCCATACAGACCCAAGCATGTCATTATTAACTCTGCACAAGGAAAGGCTGTGAAAAGCCTTGATGAAAAGCACTAAAATGGGGAAAACGAGGAATCTCACCACTGAGGAAATGCTTTGCTGTTGTCTCATATACATAGAGTTCTATTATCATTATAGTGCAAGAAGTCCGTATTGCCAGAGTTCTGTACCGCCTCAATGTTTCTCATAGGCACCTCTCCTAAACACTGACTCTTCCTGATCCTTGCAGTTGCTATCTGCCTCCAGTTCCTAGCAATCCACTCTTTTATACCACTGTTCTTATTGGCTACAAGTGTGGCCTGTTAACATCAGGCCTGCTCCTAATCTTTAGTAATTGGTTCAGCTGCAACTCTTTAGGGGCTAAGATTACATTCTATACCATCTTCATTTACCCATACTGTATCCCCCTACACTTTGGTCCTCTTCAGCATTCAGCAGGTGGTACTAGAACACTTCAAATGACAGCAGTGCTAAAGAAAAGGGAAAAGTCTCAGTCATCTGTCATCACATTATTCTGCTAATCCTCATCCACATTCTGCTGCAAACATGAAGGGGTACAAGGCCTGTGCTCAGAAACCCAGCTCCTGTTGCTGAATTTGTGCTGGTGCCCAGGGGGTGCCATAAATAATCGTGTCTGATAGCACCCAGCTGAGTTCAGGCTCAGGGCTGGGATTTGCATTACAGTTCTTACCAGTTGTTCCAAAGGCTGGTTCACTCATTAGCTGATGTTTTTTGCCTGATTATCACTGCACAGCTCTACCTGTTTAACAGGGATGCTTTTTAGAAACCTCCCTGCTCAAAGAGCACAGGAGAGGTGCCGTGTTTATTAATGCCTGGTGGCTGCCACAGTAAATGCCTCTGCAGACAATACCCACATTTGCTCTGCAAGAATGTATAACTAATGCATTTCTGGAAGGGACCTCATGAAGCAGAAACCATGAAGCCAAGAACAGATGGGAACCAAACTTTCACTCACAGCTGCATTTTGAAATGAAGAATAATTTTTTTTAAAGAGCTCAAACGAACAAAGAGATGGCAGAAGTGGAAACGCACAGTTTGTGGTTCTCCTGTGGAAACGCACAGTTTGCGGTTCTCCTGGTCATTAGTTTGGAACATTCAAGACTTCCCAGCATGGCATTTCATTTCAGTGATTACCTGCCTTTTTTTTTCCTTAATGAAAAGTGTGTCATTGTGAGAAAATAATTACAGCAGAGTTAATGAGAAGTACTTGGTCAATCTTCTGTGTATCATTAAATAGTCTGCAGCAAAGTCTGGAATCTTTATCAATCGCAAATGGGAGGGATTTAGCCACAGTGCACCAGTACAGACAGCTCAAGTAGCAAGAGGAAGAAGAGTTTTCTCCTGGAAAGCAGAGAACATCTTTTCCACATCCTGTTCAGTTCAACTAAAGAAAATGCTGAAAGGAAATTCATCACAGACAGGAGGGAAGGTAAAGGTGGATGGAAATGTTGACAAGAAAACAGGGGAATTGTTCTGGTGAAAATAATTAACAAAAAAATAAACACAGTGGGAGGACCAAGGGAACTAGTTGTGAGTCTGATGGATCTGTAGAAAGCAGACAGGCATTGTTTCATTTGCATTTTTTAACATCTGAGAGATAACTTTTGTGGTCAGATTAGTTCCTCTCCCTCTTTATAAACTTTTCCTGCTTGTAGAACAAGAAGTAAAATTTTAAAAATAAGGTTCAAGCCTTGAATTTCACTCTACAGGTGTGCCATGAGCACAATCAATGAGCAGTGGCTCACACAGCTGACATCCAAGCACAGATTTCAGGGAAGAGAGGGCAGCAGTCTCTCCCCAGTGTGCTGCTTGAGGAGCATGGAAACACCCTGGAAGAGAAATAAACAGCATGCCCAGGGCTGGAACAAGCTGGAAGGCTCATCCTGCTGACAAGAATTACATTTAAATTGCCATTTTGGATGGCTTAAGGAAAGAAAAGTGCTGGTTCTGCCCTGCATGAACAGAACCCTTGGGGCAGTTCTGTGTCACCTGCTCTGGGGGTAACCCTGACCTCAGGGGGGACCCTGTGGTCACTCTGCCTTCTGCAGGGCTGAGCTGCTGCCAAAACCACGAGCAGGGGACAGATAATGGGGAGTGGGAATGCTGGAGAATGGCACAGTGATGGAAAATCACTGCCTGAGAGAGCAGGAGTCTGATCCTCATGCAAACCTGGAGAGGAAAAGGCCATTTCGGTACATCTCATATGCACTACAGAGCAATAGAGCTGCCTGGGCTCTAAGAGGAGATAAGAGCTCATCTTCTGGCTTGTTGTGGAATGATTGTGGGCTAACAGAGGGAAAATAATGGTAAAGGAACCAAAGAGAATGTGTGTTAAGTAACCAGGTAACACTTCTAATGGAGATAAAAATTATATGGACTAAAAGGGTTCATTAGCCAGGTTTTTTTTGGTTTTTTTTTTTAATTTTTGGGGGATGCATCCTCCCTTTTTATCCCAATTTCCCTGCCACATTTCCCTTCTCTCTTTCCCCATTAGCTGAGGTACTTGAGAGGTACAGACTTCCCAAAACACCTGATACCAAAGATTTCCCTCTAATGTATAACCCTCCCTTTTAATTTTTCATTCCTATGGAATTTAGGGGTTTTCCCCATTGTTTCTTTCATCTTTCAATGCCCAATTTCATTTATCAGCAAACCTAAAGTTTATTTGTAAAAGCAAATATCTTCTCCCATTCATCAATCAGTGGAACCCTTCCCGTTGTTTCTTTTATCTCCCAGTGCTGGTTTTACCTACCAGCACACCCACAGCTTGTTTGGAATGGCAAAGCCATCATTCCTCTCAACTTCATCTCCACTTCTCCCTCCTCCTCACTCCATCCCCCTGCTGTAGCACAGGGTCCCCCCATGGCAGTCACTCCTCTGTGAGCTCCAGTGTGAGTCCTTCCCATGGGCTGCAGCTCTCCATGTCCTCCCTTGGGTCAGTCCCTCAGGCACAGCCTGCCCCAGCCAGCCTGGGTCACCCTCAGGGTCACAAACTCCTGCCAGCCAACCTGGGTCACCCAGAGGGTCACAAACTCCTGCCAGCCAACCTGGGTCACCCAGAGGGTCACAAACTCCTGCCAGCCAGCCTGGGTCACCCTCAGGGTCACAAACTCCTGCCAGCCAACCAGGGTCACCCAGAGGGTCACAAACTCCTGCAGGCCAGCCCGGGTCACCCTCAGGGCCACAAACTCCTGCCCCAGCCAGCCTGGGTCACCCAGAGGGTCACAAACTCCTGCCAGCCAGCCTGGGTCACCCAGAGGGTCACAAACTCCTGCCAGCCAGCCTGGGTCACCCTCAGGGCCACAAACTCCTGCCAGCCAACCAGGGTCACCCAGAGGGTCACAAACTCCTGCCAGCCAGCCTGGGTCACCCTCAGGGTCACAAACTCCTGCCAGCCAGCCTGGGTCACCCAGAGGGTCACAAACTCCTGCCAGCCAGCCTGGGTCACCCTCAGGGTCACAAACTCCTGCCAGCCAGCCTGGGTCACCCAGAGGGTCACAAACTCCTGCCAGCCAGCCTGGGTCACCCTCAGGGTCACAAACTCCTGCCAGCCAACCTGGGTCACCCTCAGGGTCACAAACTCCTGCCAGCCAGCCTGGGTCACCCTCAGCTCCTCTCTGCACAGGTCCTGCCAGGAGCCTGCCCCAGCCTGAGCTTCCCACAGGGTCCCAGCCTCCTTCCAGCATCCCCCTGCTCTGCTTTGGGGTTCTCCAGGGGTTCCAGGTGGATCTCTGCTCCCCCACACAATCCCAGCCTCCTTGCAGCATCCCCCTGCTCTGCTTTGGGGTTCTCCAGGGACTTTTGGAGGATTTCTGCTCCCCCCAGACCTCCCTGGGCTGCAGGGGCACAGCTGCCTCCCCACAGGCTGCTGAGGAATCTCCTGTCTGTCCTTCTGCACTGACCCTGGGGTTTGCAGAGCTGCTGCTCCTCTCACTTATTCTCACTCCTCTCTCCCAGCTGTTGTTGCACAGCAGGTTTTTTGCCCTTTTTAAATATGTTGTCACAGAGGCACAACCACCTCTGCTGATCGCCTCAGCCTGGCCAGTGGGGGTGGGAAGGGGCAGGTGTGAGAGAGGAGGGATGGAAAAGCAAAGGAAGATGAGAGGCACTGGCTCAATGCAAATGAGGAGGGGAAAACACCCTTGGTATAAAATAGCAATCACAATATGAGGGTAGACAAAACATTACCTGTTCCTGTAATACAATGTATTGTGACTGATGATGATTATCACAGTGTATTGTGATAACAATTGTAATTGTTACTGTAATACAGTTCCTGTAATAAAAATGTGGATTTGTTTGCTTTCTGCTTTGCATTGATTTTGGATTGTGTGAGTGCAGTGACTTTAATACAGTAACTATTGATTTGTTGTGGTGAAACAGAGCAGAGAATCTGACCACATCTGTCAGAAACAAACAAGGATCCTTTGGGGTTTACAGAAAAGATTTTGCTTCAGCCTAATTACAAACAAAGCTACAAGTTCCAATCCAGGTCTGGGAATGCAGAATTTCCTTTCAGGGGGTGACAAAAGCTGTTCAGCTACTGTACAGTAGCATCAAGGAGACTGGAAAGTCACTTGCAAGATGCAGAGGAGTTGTTTCATGGAATCATTGAATAGTTTGGGTTGGAAGGGACTTTAGAGCACCCCTGGTCCAGCCCCCTACAATAAGCAGGGACATCTCCAATGGGATCAGGCTGCTCAGGATGTTTGACTGCAGCTCTGTTCCTTGTGGTGGTGGCAGTGATCAGAAGGTGACCTCCAAACAAAGCCCTTGAGCTCTGTTTTGCCCCTCAAACCCACAAACTCAGCCTGCAGCTCTCACACCCTGGTAGCTGCAATGGCTCAGCCTCCACTGTCCTGTCCCTACTGATCCTGGACCCTTTTCTGCCTCCTCAGTTCCCTCCACAGCTCCAGAGCCCACCTGGAAGCACCATGGCTATTCCTGAGGTGAGGAAAGGCAGGTGGGCACCCCAGCCAGGAGCCAGCTGCACTCTGCTCTGCCCAGACACTCCCAGCATCCAGCATTTCCCTCCAGACACCTCATTAACCTTCTCCATCTAATCCCAGCTAAGAGGATTTACCCTGACTCGCTGCCAGTCAATCAGTATTGGGTTTGTGGCCAGCCATAAAGGCAGAAATGCCCAACTCTGGGCTTCAGGCACCATGTCTGATCATTCCTTCCTCCAGGTGTTTCTGGTTTTGGCTTTTCCTGATTTGGAAAAATTTGGAGCTAGTGAAGTATTCCCTAGGTAATAAGACCCAGGACTGTCACCATCAAACCCAAGCTGATGAATGCCCTCAGTCAGCAGGGGAATGTGATTTATTTGGAGATTTGGGGTTGTGAATCTGTCCTCAGCTGACATGACTCACTAAGCTTCTCACTGAAGCCCACAGCAGCTCTTAGGAAGCCCTTTAGCTTTCCATGATCCTTGATTCACTCAAAAACAAGTGAGATGATTCTGGTGGAGCCTGGGAGCATTTTGAGCATCTGTGAGGATCCCCAGCTGGAGCTGAGTTATCCTGAATAGCTGAAATACCCAAACTAATCCCCAGGAAAAGAGCAGGATGACAGCATGATTCTCGATTTTGGAGAGAAGTCCAGGCAACCAGCAGCTGCCGGGGGCTGCAGGCATCCCTCATTTAGGAATTGCTCCCATGGCATCCCTCATTTAGGGATTGCTCCCATGGCAAGATGATTCTCCTGGAACTGAGCAGCGTGTGCCTGCCAGCCTGAGCTATGGAGCTGCACTGAGCTTTCAGGTGTGACACCAAAAATAAAAGCTGGCTGTGTCCCCATGCCAGTCCCTGCTGGCAGCTCTGGCAGCCCATGATTGAAGCTCTGTGGCCCTGTTGGCAGTGCTGGGCCAGGGAAGAGAGGGGGTGGTGGTGGATGCATTATCCTGGCAAAACTGTGCTCCTGGGATGAGACTTTGTGACCGTGCTCACAGGGGTCTCAGGCTGAGGGAAGAGATGAGGATCTGACTCCATGTTTCAGAAGGCTTGATTTATTATTTTATGATATATATTACATTAAAACTATACTAAAAGAATAGAAGAAAGGATTTCCTCAGAAGGCTAGCTAAGAATAGAATAAGAATGAATAATAACAAAGGCTCATGGCTTGGACTCTCTGTCCTGAGCGAGCTGGACTGTGATTGGCCATTAATTAGAAACAACCACATGAGAGCCAATCCCAGATGCACCTGTTGCATTCCACAGCAGCAGATAACCATTGTTTACATTTTGTTCCTCAGGCCTCTCAGCTTCTCAGGGGGAAAAATCCTAAGGAAAGGGTTTTTCATAAAAGATGTCTGCAACAAGACTTCTCTGCCTGGTGAATGGAACTTTTCCTGTGCCTGCATAAAGCACAGCCCTGTGAATTGTTGTGTGCCCTTTGCAGGCACAAAGCTGCCCAAACCAGGTGAGGGAGGGTGTTTGGGCAGTGTAGCCCCAGTGCCAAGCAGCAGAGGGAGAGTTTTGTGTGGTGTGTGTAGCTGAGGTCATTTATCACATTGGAAGTGCCACACAAACAGGAGCAAATGAGGTGGTTTGTTCAGTCCCTCATGAAAAGGAGAAGCCACTTCCAAACTATAGTAGAGGAAATGTATTGCATTAGAATATCTGTATAGAGGCTTTGCCCCAGAGGTCCCAGTTGCCCCTGATGGGCTGCAGCTGTGACCAGTGGAGATAACTGGGACAAAAGGGGGCGGGTTAGCCAGTCAGGGAGAGCCCTGGAGGAGCCCTGAGCTGAGAGAGAACAGCATGCAGCAGAAGGAGTCTGTGCAGTGAAGATCTGCAGCCATGAGACTACACAAAGGAGGTATGGGCATTAGAAATCTGATAACAATAGTATGGGACTCTAGAGGAATAATAGAACAACAACACCAAACAAAGCAGCTGTGAAGCTTTTTGGCCTCCAGAAAGCTCATGGTGGGATGTAAATACCACTGTCAGTGTTTCTATGGCGTACAGGAGCTGCAGTGGGGAGAACACAGAGTTCCTATAAAACAAGATCTCAGAACACAGAAGCTGAAGATGAGGAATGGTTTGGCCCTTCGTAGCAAAGAAGAAATGATGGAATTTGTCTCTCACCTGCCTTCTCAGGTGGATGGTGCACAACAATGCCATTGCCTGCACATCCTCAAAGCTCAGGCTGATGTTGTAGAGCAGACCTTTGCATGGCTGCCTGCGTGGGCTGCTGTGTTAAAGGGATGTTCCAGGGGAGAGAAGTGATTAAGGAAGAAGAAAATGGGTTTAATCTCAGTGTAGGATAGCTGAAATGTGCTTTAGGAAGATATTGACTCAGCTACATCTAGGAACACATCTGTCAGCCCAAACACTGAGCACTTGTGCTGCTGACCTTCTGTACTGATGCCTGGAAAAACATTAGTCCACTTATGTCCCATGGTGCTGGAGGACTTCTGATTGATTGAGTAAATTAAAGCTGTCTGAATAATTCATTAAACAAATCATTTATTTGAAGAATTTCTCTCCTGTTTCATTTGCAGATTGGAGTGTGGCACAAACAGCATCACACTGATTTGACATTATTCCTCAGCTACTTCCTACCCATAATTGTAGCTCAGTCAGCAGTGCTGACAGCTCATTTCCCAAGCTCAATAGCTGCAGTGCTGTCAGCAGGGAGCTTTTCTGGCTGGTTCCTGACAGTCTCAGCCCCAATAGAAGAGGAATTGAGGTTTCACCCAAGCCAAGGTCAATATGATAACATAAGGGGAGGGATGAATGTAGGAGTGTCGGGGGGTGGGACGGACGGAGACGAGAGATCTCTGAAGCCAGGTTGTGGAATTTGGGGTTTATTGTAAAGGGTGTGGATGCAGGGCCCTGCTGGGAGCTGCCAGCCACAGCTCAGAGCAGGCTTAAGAGAAGAGAGTGGTAGAGAGGATGAGAGAGTAAGAGAGGCAAGAGAGCAAAAGGGGTAAGAGAGTAAAAAGGGGTAAGCGAGCAAATTCCCCTTACAATACAATAAATCTTCTTCTGTGTTGAATATTCTGATTCTCACTAACCAATCTAGTACAATATACAAATCCTATAGCATTTACATACAGCCTATAAGAATCATACATTACCATACTGTGTTACGTTTTAAACTCTAAAAACTCCTCTTTGGGCCCCTTCTGCCAAGCTAGCGGGGTCTGCTCTGACCCTTGGACCTCCCTGCAAGCAGAGGGTGTTGTTTCATCAAAAGGGGATCACCTTCAGCCGGCCACGCCATTGTTTTCCAGTTGTTCAGTAACTGAGGTATCTCAAAGCTTGCTTTCATGTCAACCTTGATTATAGTTTCTACATTCTCAAAATCTTTTGCCAAGCAATCATATTTATAAGGTTTTCCTGTTTCATCTTCCCCAACAGATGGGGACAACAACATCAGTTCCCCACTGTCTGTAGGGTAAAGAAACCCTGCGACAACTCTGTCCTTTGAAGCAAGATTTTCCAGGGTCCTGATTGCACTATGGAAATCCAACATGGGTATTTGAAGCCAAATAAGCTGTTCACAGGGAGAACAGCCTGCAAAGCACTCATGAGCCTCCTCCTGTGTCTGCACAGATCAGGTTTATGGGTCACTGCCTGGAGAGCTGGGGGCTAAAGCCAGTCCTTGTCCCCTTCCCCTCCATCCTCCTTGTCATAACTCTTGAGGAGCAGTGAGCCACTCTTGTCATGGCCAAGGAGAAAAAGGAGAAATTGGGTTTCCCATGGAAATCGTTGCACATATTCACTTAAATTAACTATTTTCAAATATTTTCCTGTTTGTTCTTAAATACTCCTGGCTCCTGAGCATTCCTGTGAGCTGTCACTGCCTGAAATAGCCATGCAAAAGGTTACAACACAACCTGTTTTATAACAATGCACATTTGTTCAAGTCTTTGACTCTGAAGCATTTTCCTAGGGTTTTTTTCTATCTACACTTAAGAAGGGAGGGGAACAAAGCAGGTGGCAATGGAAAAAGAAAACCCATCCCCAAATGCAGGATGTCTCCTGCCTGTTGGTCCCTCCTGTTGCTTTGCTCCTTTGTAAAAAGACTAAAAAAGGAAATTAGGTGTCCACTAATTAACATTTCTTTGGCATTTCTACCTGAAAAGGACCATGAGTTTTACAATATGGGATACATGTTGAGTACATTTGCCATCATTTGTGTACCATCTCTTGGAGGTTTTATATCTTGGAGTATCCAAATTGCACTGAAATAAATGTCAGGATCCTTTCGGTTCAGTTCCCAATGGCACACGGCAAAGTCTTCAGCTCATCAGTGGTTTTATCTTGCTTTGTGTGCTTATTGTTATATCTTGTTATTTTAAAAGAAGAAAAAAATCCACTTTTAAAAGAATGTTTCAATATTGATAGAACCTCAGGCACAGCTTTGTTGAGGTGGCTTCTGCCGAAGAATACTCAGTGCATTTTTTTAAGAATTAGCTTGATGGATTTCTCCCTCCCCCCCCCTTGGCTTAGCAGTCCTGAAATCAATGGGATCACAGAAGTGGAAGGCAGAACTTCAAGGTGATGCAGAATATTTGGTACCTTTGTGATGAACACAGACTTGCCAGCCACAAAAGACTCATTCTGAAATTCAAAGCATGTGGGTTTGCTGGCTAGTGGTGGAAGGAATATTGGAATATTGACTCTGTTTACTAATACATGAAGATCATCTGCACTGCAGGATGAAAGCACAGAAGATAGGATGGGAACTAGTCTCCAGAATTACCCAGATTATGTTTAAAATCCACTTAGACTCTCCCAATATGCAGTTTATATGGCTGGGACTGAATTTTAACTTGTGAAAGCACAAGAAAGGTAGAATAGAATCTTGTGGTTTGGGGAAAAAAAACCTTAGGTTGAGTGTAGATCTGAAGGAGTTGAAAGCCCATCCTAACAAAAGCTTCTTGGAATCCAGATATTTTCTATCATCTCACCATAAAGTCATTTACACTTTTTTAGGAGCTGGGACATGCTACTGATACATGGCTTTCCTCTCAACACACAAAGTGAATATTCCCAGAAATCTAGCTAAGCATTAATCAACCATTCAGTGGGACAAATGTGTTTTCTAGTAATAATAGTAATTACCCCTAAAAGTCCTTGAAAATTTCTGGCATTGACATTCTCTAAAAAACCCCTTCACCCAGGATTTTTCCCCTGGGAAGCTGAGAAGCCTCAGAGAAAAGGAAAACAATTCTTATCTCATTTGCTTCTCCTGTGTTTTGCTCCTTTGGAATATGTTTGGAGATTGTTTACCCACAGGTGATTGTTTCATTGGTTTCTGGTGTTATTTTGACTCTTTGGCCAGTCAGGGCCAAGCTGTGTCGAGACTCTGGAAAGAGTCACGAGTTTTCATTATTATCTTTTGAGCATTCAGTAAGTATCCTTTCTGTATTCTTCAGTATAGTTTATTATAGTATTCTTTAATATAGTACAGTAATAAATTAGCCTTCTGAGAACATGGAGTCAGATGCATCATTCCTGCCTTTGTTGGGGCATTCCTTGCAAATACAATAAAAGTTGGACTAGTGCTTACCAGGAATAAATAGAAACAGGAGTTTTTTCAAGTTATAAAGCCAGGCTGCTTCTGTGCTCATAGAACCAGCAAAGTTCTGCAAAGGTTCTTTTATTGGTCAGAGCTCCTAAAAATGTTACTTAACTGAGGATATCTCTACAAGACATAGGGAAGAAGAAGGATGGCAGGTGTAGAAATATAAGCCTTTGAAAAGTGAATAAACTGATAATGAACCACTACTAAATAGCTCATGGCTATTTAGATTTTGTTACTTGGGTGGAGAAATAACTTAGACTCTGTCATCCCTGAAATCCTTGGGAAATAAACTACCAAAGTATCCACAGATTAACCCCAGAATGAGTTATGCAGCAGCAGCAGAACCATATTTTACTCCTTGTCTGGCACAAACACGCAAATGTGGTCTGACACCTCCATTCTCTCCCCCACTAACCTGGTACATATAAATACAGAAAATGGGTGCTCCAAAGTGGGGTGCAAAGGCAATCTAAACCTTAATCATTACTAGAAATATGTACTAAGCTTTCTTTAATTGAAATGAAGTAAAGGAATGCTTCTAGGGGAGCTGCAGATACACCTTGACAGGGCCTTCCAATGCAAATCCCCAGTGTGGCTGAAACCTCAGCACAGCTCAGATTTATAGCCAAAAAGGGCTGCTTACACTCCAGGCTCAGGAAAAGTCTGTTGAAGAAAGCCAGTCTCTGTTACATCTGAGCCATTTGGTTCCTCACTCTTTAGGATTCCAAGGGCAAAATAGAAATAAACTTCCTCAATCATCCTCAAACCCAGACCTGCTTCTACACAGGGTACACAGCGAAGATCCCTAAACCTTAAATCCCAAACTCACCCTTCCTTTTCTTCCTCATATTACCTGGTTTTAGTCAATCTGGTCCCTCCCAGAAGTACCATCACCCACCCCAGACTCCCTCCTACCAAGTGCTTTATACACACTAACAGGAATGGAGGAAAGAAATGAGGGTCATCTTGGGTAAAAAAAAGATCAAACCCAGTAACAAAAGCAATTATTAAGAGCTACACAAATAAATTAACATGTGAATAGACAGTGTTCACTGTCTTAACAGTGTTAAGACCTACTATATAAAAATGTACAGTCCAATCCAGGTCACTTGAAACCAGTAGATTTTCTTTTCATTGGATACAAAGGTTCTGTTTCTGACGTGGTTCTGCTGCCCTAGAGACAGTGGTAAAATTTTCATTAACCTTTTGGTGAGCTCGGTTGGGCTGCAGTCATTGCTGTGAATAATCTGTCATATAGATGTTAAAAAAAAAAGAAAAAAGAGTCTTTTTTGTGGAAGTCTGTTGGACATCTGAAAGCTATAATCAATGTTTCTAATCTCTGGCAATAGGTGGCAGAGGTAAAATGTAAAATAAACACAAGTCTGAGTTACAGTGGAGCATCTGCCTTGGCTGCTCCACCACTGGCCTAAGCCTATTCCCAGAGAGAAGGGCAGGGGAGAGAAGTGAAAATGAGGGCTCCAGACTGGGGCTGTGCAGTCCCTGGAGCTCAGCTCTTCTGGAAAACTTGCCCCAGTTTGTTGTGCAACACCTCCTCCTGATCCCCAATTATTTCCCATTCCATTCCCAGCAACGCTCAATTGTGACAATCGGTTCTGTGAGGAGAAAAAGGAAAACACAAGAATTTTAAAAATACAGCCCCTGTGCCTTTTCTTTGTCTGAAAACTCCTCTAACTAAGTGGCCCTTTGGCTTGGCAGTGCCACAGCTTTGTGCATTTCCTGCCAAGACAGCTCTGTTTCGGAAGCATGGTGATGTCAGGTCAGAGGATATTAAGCAGAGATTTGCACGTCACTGTGAATTTGCAGTTTTTGGGCCTTGCAGACACATTCAGGGGGCTGTGGGAGGAATTTTTTTCCAGTGAGAAGTAAACACAGAGGTGTTGGCCTCTTGGGAGGTGGAAAGCAGTTAACTTCAGAGCTAATTACGGGGAGGCAGAGGGATGCTGACAGATGCATTGTCCTGGAGAAGGGCCTGCTGCTGGCTCTGCATGAGACAGGGAGCAAAGCCTCTCTCCTCCTCTCAGCAGGCCCATGGCACCAGGGAGGAAGGAGACAAGGATGTCAGGACTTCTAATTATACACCAGGAACATGTGAAATTGGAGCATTAGAAGTGTTAGTTATGAATGATGCCCCGAGGTGCTGAAGTGGAGCAGCAGGAGGAGGAAGAGCAGGGTGGTGGGGATGAGGGGCTGGAGAGGAGATCTCCTGCTCATCCTTGTGTGATGGGGTCTGGAGGGGCTTTTTCCAGGGATGCACAAAACACATGTGCAGTTATATATCCACCAAAACCCTACCTGTACTGTAATTTGAGGTGTGTTTCCAAAAGCAGTTTTAAACTCAGTTTAAAGCCACTTCTGTTGAAAGCTTTGCCACTGTGGTCTGTCAGTCAGTCATCCTCTAGCCTGGAGAAAGCTGCTTTCCTATTAAAAAATGGAATGGACATTTTCCCACTTCCCAGCTGTGCCACAGCTGAACAAGGCAAGAAGATGCCTCTTGAGTTAAATGTTGTTGCAGATTCATTTGAAATCTTCTGCATGAAAATGGAGCTTCTTTATATTGAGCTTTAGCCTGAAAATGAGCTGGAATGTTAATAAAAGTCATTCACACCAGCTTGGAGGAGTGTTTCCTGAAAATCTCATGTGGTGTTTGTGAGGTCCCCAGGATGAGGTGAGAGATGAGAATTTGACTCCATGTTCTTAGAAGGCTGATATATTATATATTATATTATATTATATTATATTATATTATATTATATTATATTATATTATATTATATTATATTATATTATATTATATTATATTATATTATATTATATTATGCTAAAACTTTACTAAAGAAAGAGAAAGGATACATGAGAAGGTTTAATAAGAATGAATAATAAAAACTTGTGACTGACTCAGAGTCCAACACAGCTGGCTGTGATTGGCCATTAAGAAAAAACAATTCACATGGAACCAATCAAGCATTCACCTGTTGGTACACAATGTCCAAGCCACATTCCAAAGCAGCAAACACAGGAGCAGCAATCAGATAATTATCGTTTTCATTTTTCTCTGAGGCTTCTCAGCTTCCCAGGAGAAAATCCTGGGCAAAGAGGATGTTTCAGAAAATATCAGGTTGACACTCTTACTGAGGGAGGTGCAGCTATGACAGGCAATGGGATGCCCTTTGTCCCTGGAGCGGGACTGGGTAGTTCCATACCAGAGGGAAAGTCCTGTGAGAGTCTGTCTGAATTTTCCCTCATCTGCCTCACGATTGTCATTGGGGGATCACTGAAGAGAAGACCCTCCCCTGTCTGGAATCTCTGGCTCTGAAGGAGAAAGTCACACGCCAAAGGCCCTGAGGCCTGAAAGTACAGTGTTAAGTTATTGTTTCCACAGGTGTTGTTTGCTGTATGCTACGCTGAGAAGAAGAAGTGGCACTGTGCCCTTTTTGCAACAATGGCTTTGGAAGCTGTCCCACCTCTCAGCCTGGCTGACTTCTCCTGAGTTTCGGGTGGTCTCCCACAGAAGCCCCTCACCTGTTTTACAACCACTGTGACAGACAGACTGAGATGGAAGAAGCCTCTCCATCAAAGATCGAGACATGGAACCCCCATGTGAAAAGGCCCCTCTGCTACTCCCAAGGACTGGGACTGAAACCCCAACCTGGGGGAGGTGTGTGGGGGAGGCAAGCTGACCAGAGCGAGATGTTTGCCTGCAGGTTGTGACCACTGGACCACGAAAACAATAGCTCTCATTTACTGCTGAGAACATGGACTACCTGTTACATCTATCCCTTATTGTATCTGTTTCCCCCCCCCCCCTCACAATTTTCAATAATAAAAACCTCTGAGTTAGCTAGAGATTTTGAGATCTCCCCAGCATAACAGGTGGATCCTTGACTGGACTGGACCAAAGGACTTCATCTCTACATTGGCAGCTATATCCCCCTCTCTCCCTCTTCTCTCTCTTTCTCTATCTTTTTCTCTCCCTTAATCCCTCTATCGCATTTTGCTGTGGTCATTCAATAAAGGTGCATTTGTTTTGATTATTACTGCAAATCCCCTGTGCCGTGTCGGTTCTTTTGCACCCTGAGATCACTCCTACGAACCATCACAACATCCCTTCACTAGGACGGATCGTGACAGGATCCAGCTGTGGCTCAGAGCTGGGATGCTCTGAGGAGCTGGGGGACAGCAGATGTGGCTGCACTTTGTGGGTTCTCTCATTCATCTGCAGAGTCACGTTTTCATTGTTCTGGTGGCCTGTAAGGCACACTCCCTGTAAATTATTGTATATTAATTGGACAAGCAGAGTTGTTGTGCAGGGGGTGATTGTGGTGGTGCTCACAGGGGTCCCAGGATGAGGGAAATAATGAGAATCTTGACTCCATGTTTCAGAAGGCTGATTTATTATTTTATGAGATATATTATATTAAAAGAAAATGATATATTAAAACTATACTAAAAGAAAAGAAAGGATTTCATCAGAAGCCCATAAAGGAATAGAAAGGAATGATAATAAAATCTTGTGACTGCTCACAGCCTCGACACAAGTGGCTGTCATTGGTCATCAAGTAAAAACAGTTTCACATGCTGGGTAAACAACTCTCCAAATCACATTCCAAAGCAGCAAAACATGGAGAAGCTGAAGCTTCTCAGCTTCTCAGGAGAAAAGATCCTAACGAAAGGATTTTCATAAAATATGTCTGTGACAGGCGATCTAACCATCAGACTCATTCTCCTGTCTGGTTCAAGGTATTGAAAGTATCTGGGGAGGACAGAGAAACTCTAAACCTACCAAAATGGGAGCCTGAGGCCACTGTCCATGTCTCAAGCAGCTCTGGGTCACACTGAGCACCTCTGTGCACACTGGACACCTTCCCTCATCACCAGCACCCCAGAGAGCTGATGTGAGGAAAAGTAACCAGTGGAGTTTCTGAACCCACTCAGACCAGCCCAAACTGGACCATTTTACAAACTTGTGGGGCCATTGCTTTCTGATCACCTTGCAAACTGGTGGCATCACAAAGGCATCACAAAGGCTTGCTGATCTGCCCATAGGAAAAGCACTTTTCTTAGAGCAGTAGATCCCAAAATGAAGAAGGGATGCTATCATATATCTAGCTCCTGGGTTTTTTATGTGTCCACAGCTCCCAACAAAAATAAAGTACTAGGAGGTAAAACACCTTCATTTATTTCTCATGGGCACTTAAGAAAAGAAAACAAATTTAGGGGGGATCACAGGAATTCCTCTCATGCTCTAGCATTGCTTGTCAATGTTAAACCAAATAAATAAGAGAGATGGGGATAAAAAGCCAGTCAGAAGCAATCATTGGCCTCAGCACAGCTCTGCCTTGACTCTGCAGCTCATGGCTCCTTTCACCTTTGAAGCAGGGTGCCTGGTGGAGACACCAGCACAACTCACCTTGTCTGATGGATGCTGGGCATTTTGAAGAGAAAATAATAGAGAATTTCAATTTTTTTTTTTTCCTGAGGGATTTCACAGATTTTATCATCTTCCAAGGATGCAGCCCAAGGTGTGCAGACAAAATAATCTGACACCCCCTGAAGAAATGATGCATTATCAGTTACTGAAGTCTCATCATCTTTGGTTTCACTACATCAGCCTATTCATAGTCATCACTTGAAGGATCACAGAATTTGCCCCATGCATTTCCAGAGGCAGCTCTGAAAAGGCCAGCTGGCAGGGAAGGAGAAGAGACAATGATTTTGTTTGAATGTGAGCCCTTGGAGAGTGGGATCTCCTGGAAAAGGAAAATACCAGCCTGGAACAGTAAATGCTGCCTTCTGTGCTGTGAAGTGACTCCAGATCCCTTGATCATGGTGTGCTTTGTGCCCATCCTTTTACAGGGAGCCATTGAAAAGCATTGGCTGGACAATGCTACAGAACTGAAAACCTGTGAAAAACCAGAAAAAAATTTCCAAGTAAAACCTGAAATGCCAAGTGAGGACAATAATGGGCTCTGTGTGTCCCTGGAAGAGCTAGCAAATAGCAAGGGCAGCACTGAAGGGCAATCAGTGCCTGGAGGCAGTGGAGCCTTCCCCTGGACAGATTTAGGGACAGCTTCCAGGATTTTCTATATATATATTTATGATCCATTTCTATATATATTGATCCATATTCTAGATATATGATCAATTTTCTATATATATGTTTTTATGATCCATTTTCAGGGCAGTGGGATTAATTCTGTGCTCTCTTGAAGAGCTTCCAAGCCCTGTGACCCACAGCTCAGCATCACACACAGCCCTTGCATGGGTTATTACTCCTCCAGTGGCTCTGTTTCTGTGCTTTCCAGGGAGAGACAACTTTCCCCACAGCAGAAGGGCTTTGAGGATTCAAAATCAAGACCATTTTCAATAGACTCAGTTGTCACTGTCAAATTTTCTGGAAAAATCCCTTCGCTGGGATTTCTTTTCCTGGGAAGCTGAGAAGCCTCAGAGAAGAATGAAAACAATAATTATCTGATTTGCTTCTCCTGTGTTTTGCTGCTTTGGAATGTGGTTGGAGATTGTTTATCCAACACGTGAATTGTTTTTACTTAGTGACCAATCACCATCAGGCTGTGTCAGACTCTGAGGAGTCAGTCACGAGTTTTTCATTAGTATCTTGTTAAGCCTTCTGTCTGTATCCTTTCTCTATTCTTTAGTTTAGTTTTAGTATAGCATTCTTTAATATAATATACGTACACAAAATAATAAATTAGCCTTCTAAGAACATGAAGTCAGATTCATTTCCTTCCTGCCATGGGAGACCCTGAAAAATGCCACACTCAGTCACTACTTTGTTGAGAGTTATTGATACCATTTCTGGGGTGGTGTGCATCTCCCACAGGACTTTTGGCACTTACAGTCATTTGTTTCCCAGCTCTGCACACACACAGCATCCACACACAGGCAAGGGCAATCTCCAGGGTGTGCCCAGCTTCAGGAAAATGAGGTTCAGCACATGCTCATGCTCTGACCATGGAGCAGAAGGACTTGTTCCTGCAATCTCAGAGCTGCAGGGTGAAATAGGGCCTGGTAATGAAATTGCCATTATGCATGAAAGGACAGAGGATGAGAAATCACAATAGAAATTGTCTGTTCTAATGAGAAAAGGGTTGTATGGTGATGGTCAAGGAAAGGCTTTTCAAAGGAAGGAAAACAATACCTTGTGCAAATTGCATGAGCTGCTGCTTGCTTAGAGGGAGCAGAGGCCAAGGCCTGACAGTTTCATCAGAAAAATTGATTAGGAAATAACCAGAGGAACATAATTCATTGCTCAAATGTCAAGCTGCTCATATCTAGAGAGAGAAAAGTGTGCATTTATCAGCAGCAGTAGTACACACCTCAAACTAATATAAGATAAACCAAAAAATTCATCCCAGACCTGCCATGACTCAGATACCCCCAGTGCTCGGGCTGAGGATGCACAGGAGAGGAAGATTCAAATTCCATTTCCCAGGAAAGTGGTGAGATGGGCAAACACTGAGTGTGCTATAAGCCTGGCAGAGGAGAAAACAAAGCTTTTCCCAGCCATGGGCTGTGCATGATCTCAGCACAGCAGAGATGCATCTGTAGTAACTGGAGATATTGAATTGGGGCACCACGAGCAGACAGGAGGATTCAGTGTAAGGGGTCAGGGAAACACTGCTAAAGTAGTTTATTTTGCAGGCAACAATAGATTAAGGCAAGTTTGCAGGGGAAAAAAATCATCTTTTCTTTAAAAGAACAAGTGCCAGCTTTTAAGTAGAAAACAAACACAGCTAAGGGAATAAAGGGAAAATTGGTGCTGTGTCAAAAATAAATGTGTTTGCTGTGATGTGTCTGGAGGAAAGCAGAAGAGGAGGGGAATGGCTGCAGGAGAATTGCACACAAGGTTTGTTGGAACAATTCTGAGTAAGAAAAAGACTTCTTGCATAGCATGCCTTTTGGTTCAAGCCTCTTGTTTTCATATTATTGTCTAAAAGCCACATGTTGAGCACAGGAATCTTGTTCACATGACAGGATGCTGATGTTGAAGCACAAAACTACAGTGTCAGAGGTGAGGTACCAATCTTAGATTTGGAGGCTTTTAATTTTTCCTTTGAATCAGTGTAAGTGGTGAGCAGACCCGACCTTTGTTCTGCTTTATCAGAACTGCCACACCCAGACTAAACTGTTTTGAGTAGTTATCAATGGAACCTTAGAAAGTCAATCCAGGTCAATAACTAGGATGACAAATTCAGGCTAGTAGACATGAGTTAAC
The DNA here is from genome assembly GCF_012460135.2 of Molothrus ater. NCBI lineage: Eukaryota > Metazoa > Chordata > Aves > Passeriformes > Icteridae > Molothrus > Molothrus ater. The sequence goes on from NC_050478.2 coordinate 8,324,660, forward strand.
AGAAAAATTGCAAAAGCACTGTGTGCCACTAGGTGTCCAAGCAATGAAATGGCACATGAAAGTCTGTGGAGATTAAAATTATGTACATGGAAAATAATCATAGTTTTGCTTGTGTAATGATGGGCTACTATCAGCCAGGAGGAAAATCTTGGGGTTATAATATGAGGTTACATGAGAATATCAGCTTGGTACAAAGAGTACATTGATAAGAAAGGATTAGAAAAGGAGCAAAGAACACAAACAAGCTGTGCTAGTACACCAAAAGCAGATCTGATCTGGCAATTAGTATCACATAAATTTAATATTGTAGAAATTGAAGAATCAAAGAAAAGAGTAATGGGATGATCAAATATGTAGTGAGATTCCTGTAGAAATTTTGTTTCAATAGAAAAATCAGGGAGAGAAACGACTGAGAGGACCTATGACCATCATCTCAAAAACAATTAGCAATATTCATTAAGGTAATTGTCTCTGGCCCAGCAGTTCCATGAGGCACAAGTAACTGGAGCCAAGGACAGCATCCTGGAGGAGCCTTAGTGCAGTTCCTGAGGTGCTCACAATTGGCCTCTGTTGGAGGTAAATTTCTGGGCTGGGTGGTCTAACCTGACTTAGCTTCCCTCACATTTTTAGGATCCTTAGGCCATGAATGGATTATTTTATCTCACACATCATCAAACAGCATTAGCACTCATCTCCTCTAATGCCTTCTGCAGAAGCCACACAGCTCCTCTCCTTCCTCTTTGTTAGGATCAACAGCCTGAAGGGCTCCATAACACCCTGATTTTTTGGTTATTTCCAGGGGGAAGTGCCCTGGGTGTGTCAATGTGAACAAACTCCAGCAAATGCCTGTGGCACAGCAGATCCCACGCCACCTGTCACCTGTCCCCTTGCTCCTTCTCATACACCACCCCCAGCTTTCTCTGGAAGGTTTGTCCACACTGGGAAAGAGTGACTGTGGTATTTTCTGGGACCCCCATCGATGGGAGGAATGATGAATCTGACTCCATGTTCTCAGAAGGCTAATTTATTATTTTATGATCTGTATTATATTAAAGAATATTATATTAAGCTATACTAAAGAATACAGAAAGGATACAGACAGAAGGCTAAAAAGATACTAAAGAAAACTCGTGACTCCTTCCAGAGTCACGACACAGCCTGACCATGACTGGTCAAGAAGTCAAAACAATTCACATGTTGGATAAACAATCTCCAACCACATTCCAAAGCAGCAAAACACAGGAGAAGCAAATAAGATAATATTGTTTTCCTTTTTTTTTTCTGAGGCCCCTCAGCTTCCCAGGAGATGAATCCTGGGCAAAGAGATTTTTCCAGAAAATATGACAGTGACAACTGACATTCAAACCCACCTGGGTGTGTCCCTGTGTCACCTGCTCCAGGTGACCCTGCCTTGGCCTCTCCAGAGATCCCTTCCAGCCTCAAAAATTCTGTGATTCTGTGGCATAGCCCACCCAATTCTGTAATTCAGATATATACAGGGTACAGAAGAACTGGCTGGACCCAAACACCTCAGCACTGTGGTTTGGTTTGACCCAGAAGCTACAAAAATGAGAATTTCTCTAATTGCTGATGATAATTTTGATTGGATCCTGTGAACCACTGCACATGGAGCTCACAGCTCAGCCTGCAGTGAAAAGGCAGCAACTCTCCTCCTGCTACTCTCAGAATGTTCTTGCCTATTCTACGCACTGCTCTGATCAGCCTTTAATTCATGCACGCAAATATTCAATCATCTTTTGGCCCTTCAAACTTTCAGGTCAATGGGGGGAAAAAGTCAAGCAGTCAACACGAATTAATTTAATTTATGCACCCTGCAGGTGAAGAATAAGAGGAGTGCAACGGGTTCAGAGCAGGAATGAAGGTTCAGAGAAGAAAATGACAGCAAAGCATTTGAGATGTGCACAGTTTTGTATTTATGGCCACCCAAGGTAGGAAAGTGCTGAATAGGAGCTGGGGAAAGCTGCTCCATGCAGCTGCTGGGGCTGATGATATGGTGACATGAGAAATATGTTTTCATATCAGAAAATATTTTATACATAAAACCCATGGAATTTTCACCTCCTTTGCCTCATGGGCACTGTTTCAATGCCCTCAGTGCCCTGCCTGAGCTCCCATGGAAGGGCACAGGACTGCTGTGCTCCACCTGCCATTCCTGCCTTGCACCCTTCCAGGGATGGGGATGCTCAGTCAGGCTGCAAGGACTCTGCAAACCTCTGCCTTTGGGTACAAAGCAAACTGAATTTGTGTCCTGTTTGCTTGTAAGAGGATGATGTGCCCAAGAGTTCCTGTCTCCAACTGTAAACAAAATATTTCTCAAAGATTTGAGATAGTCATCAAAGGATGAGTGATTGTCACAAGCTGCAGCCTGGCTGCTTCCCAAATGTGTGTGGGGAAGCTCCTTGGCTGGGATGTGGCTGTGATTGCAAATTATCATCTCTAAGGCTACAGATCCAAGAGGATTCCCAGGCATCCCTCTCTGAGGCAGCTGCACATTTCCATGCACAGGGTTTGGAGCTCTCTGTGACAGACACTGCACCTGGAGCTGTGCACAGGGGACACAGCAATGGTAAACAGTGTCTGGGTCCAGAGTGAAAGCAGGGTGTAGACAGACCTGTAAAACCAAACATGGCAGGAATGGGGAGCCTTTCCCACACCCTTTCTGCAGATCCCACTGGGTAAATGCAGGATTCCCCACTGAGAGAATGGATATAAAGTTTTCTTACGGAGGAAGGAGTTGTGGGGAGCAGCCAGCTCCAGAAGTTGTTCATTGGCAACAGCCAAGTTAACAAGAAAGTCCATTTTTAAAACCCTGGAAAAGTCCCCTGCTCTTTCTTAGATGGAATTTGTTGTGTCTTTCTTAAACAGAGTCTGCTTAGTGCAAGCTGATCCCTCAGCTCATTTGTAGGGAAAATCATGGTATAAATGGATAAAGCTCTCAAGATAGCTGCTAATAATCATGTTCCAAGCCAGTTTTCTGCTTCACTAATACTCTGAAGCTAATCAGCATTTTTCTAAATGATCTCTGCATACTTCTTGACTTCTCTGCCCCCAAAATATTTACTCAGAAACATTTACGCCGGTCACACATCTTGTCACTCACTTGTACTTACCAGTTAAAATAACATTTTGTAGAAGCAATTTCACCAGCTGCAGCCCCCAAAGATGAGTGACCCTGTCCCAGAGCAGGGGTTTCCCTGAGATCCAAAGCACAGAGCCAAAGAAGGGGTATGTGTGTGAGGTGAAGGATGGCAGCAGGGTGGAAGAGGGCAGCAGGTGGCCAAGAGCCGAGCAGGGGGAGCATCACCAAACCCTCATATTGCAGACAAACTGAGGGGCTTGAGCTTGTTTTTCCTGGAATCCAGAAGAGGATCTGCAGGTGGCTCTGAAAAGATGCACAGGTGATGGTCCTGCCCTCTGGGGCACATCAAGCATTGTGAGCTTGTTTTAAATTTCACCAGGATTTAAACTTCCTATTGCAGCGCCCTCCCCAGCCATTTTTATAGAAGTTGGTAGTAAATTCAGCACCTCTCTGTTTTCTGATAATGAGCCATATTTAAGGAGCAAAGTACACCACTGGTAATGGCTCAGCTGATTTTTCCTTGGCTTCACAATGATAAATAGCTCCCAGTCCTGAGTGTAACTCTTCATTTTCTAGACTTTTTTCCATAAGCTGTTCTACTAGCACCTCATTTTGGCATGAAGCTTCTTTTGAGTCCCAAGCAAAGATGTTCCCCAGGATACATTAAGATGAACATTGACCAAAAAAAATTCAATTTTTTCTCCTATGACCTCATCCCAGCTCTTCTATATCTCAGTCTTCTATGGGCTTTACCACTTCTGGTCAAGCCTTCTGTCCTGAAGTATTTTTTAAAATGTTATAATATATTGTTATTTTGGTGCATTTTGCAAGCTGTTCACCAAACTCTTTTTTAAGCAAACAGAGTTTCAACTGAGCACCACATGGAGAGAGCTGAGGCTTCCAGGTCCTTGTAAGATGCCCAGCAAAAGTCATCTCTAAACATGCATCTACTTGTCACTGTCATATTTTCTGAAAAATGCTTTCACCAGGATTTCTTCTTCTGGGAAGCTGAGAAGCCTCAGAGAAAAACAAAAATAATATTATCTCATTGCTTCTCCTGTGTTTTGCTGCTTTGGAATGTGGTCTGGAGATTGTTTATCCAACAGTTGGTTGTTTGATTGGTTCCATGTGAATTGTTTTGACTTAATGACCAGTCACAGCCAGCTGTGTCAGGAGTCTGGCGTCAGTCACAAGTTTTTAGTATCTTTCTTTGTAACCTGTCTGTGTCCTTTCTCTATTCTTTAGTATAGTTTTAGTATAGCATTCTTTAATATAATGTCATTAAATAACAAATTAGCCTTCTAAGAACATGCAGTCAGATTCTCAATTCCTCCTTCATCCTGGAGGAAAATGTCACATCTACTGTTGCTCCAAAAATGGTCTGTGATCTCAGGAGAGCAAGATTGAGCCATGAAGGCTACAGAAATAGTAGGTGGTTTCTGAAAAAAAAAACCCAAAAAACAGTGGGCCATCTGTTTTTTTTTGAGATGTTGATCATTTTTAGTTGATTTATAGTTTGAACAATATAATTTTTTTCATACCTCCATGTGAAAAAAAAATTAATCAATTTCTGCATTCAGCACTGGTCTATTGCTTATCTGGAGTCTGTCTGAAGGCAATGACTCCATTAAACAGCAACTTTTGCTACTAAATGTTATTGAAATACTGAAAAGGGTCAGGGCAATTACTGCTGACTATTTTCTAAGAAACTTGCAAGGAGGAAAACAATGTGGGCTGTGATGATTCCATAGGAATCAAACAGGAATGGGTTCAAATAGCTCTATAATAGGCAAGACATGGAAATAATATTGAAATTTGCAGCTAGCTCAATTTAAGAGAAGTATTTGTGAATATAACTGAAGCATTTGCTATTTAAATCTTCCCATTGACAGCAGAATTCATAATTTTCACAATCTGTTCAACCCCATTATTTCCTTTTTCTGTTCAGCTTCAATTCTATTCTCATCTGAATGAGATGCACTCCCACAAACTGAAATCAATGAAAGCCTGTACAACCCCCTGCAAATGACATCCATCAAAAGGTGCTTCCCACTGTGTTCACTCCAAGAAAATCCTTCCCAAGTATTTCTGTGACACCACAAAAGACTCACGAGTTCTATGAGCCACAAAAATAATTGATTTAATTTATGCATTTAGCTTGTTTTCATTAAACTTCTGTTTTACTCACTGGAGCAGAGAAGTAGATGTATAAGAACAAGTGAAACAATTGGTCACTTGTTTTTGTTTACAGCCTGAGAGATTGGATTTCCTCCTGTATAAAAAAAAGTTGCAACTTTTGATTTTTTTTTTATTCATAAAGCAGATGAATTTTCAAATTTTCTATCTAGATAGGAAATACTAAAAAATTAAGTTAAAACAAACAATAACAACAAAAAAACCCCAGGAAATGTCAGATCATTTTCACCATTATGAAGCAGGGAAACGACTTTGACCTGTGGACTCTGTCTCCACAGGCTGCCCTGTGGAACACAGATCTTACAAGTCCTGTGTGTCCCACTTTGCAGAGGCAATTAAGAGCCTTCCTACACCATGAAGCTTTTTCACCCAGAGCCATGGCAACCTTGTCTCCAGATCAGTTTAGCAAACTCGTCTACCTCAGAAGCATTGGGTACTGTTCCACTGGGAATGCTGGGGGAGCATTACAGTCCTGACAATTAGAGACTTCCAATTAATTTGCAGGTTCAAATGTACTTGTGGTCATTTGATACCCATTTCTTCTCCTGCCAGCACTGCCTGCAGCTGAGAGCTGGGCACCCTGTGAGCCCCAGCATGCCAGGCAGCAGCTCTGGGATGGTTTTTTTTTCTCAGCTGCATTTCAAAGTGCACCAAAATCAACATGTGCCACAGAAAAGGCCATGCTAGCTCCAGCTGCAAACATCTGCTGACCCACCACTGATGCAAACCAAGGGGCTTCACCTCTGGGAGATTTTGGGGGAGACTCAGCTGGACAAACACACAGAGGAAATTCAGTTGTGAATTTGTGAGCATCTGCTGCCACTTCAGGCTCCTGGGAGGTCTGGGTGGTGCAGGGAGAGTGGAACAGGATCTGAAAGGTTCTTGCTGCTCTCTGGAGGCCAGGCAGGGCAGGTTAGGACACCCCAAAACTGTGGTATTTTTGGAGTCCCCCATGGCAGGAAGGAAATGATGAATCTGACTCCATGTTCTTAGAAGGCTATTATATTATATTATATTATATTATATTATATTATATTATATTATATTATATTATATTATATTATATTATATTATATTGCTATACTAAAAACTAAACTAAAGAATAGAGAAAGGATACAGACAGAAAGCTTAACAAGATACTAATGAAAAACCTGTGACTGACTCCTCAGAGACTGACACAGCCAGACAGTGATTGGTCATTAAGTAAAAACAATTCTCATGCTGGATAAACAATCTCCAAACACATTCCAAAGCAGCAAAACAGGGAGAAGCAGATCAGGTAATTTTCTCTGAGGCTTCTCAGCTTCCCAGGAGAAGAAATCCTGGCAGAGGGATTTTTCCAGAAAATTTGACAGTGACACCAAAACCTTTAGACAACTCTGTGAGAAACCTGAATCCCAGCTGAGTGCTCTGCACAGTGTGAGATGCTGGAGAGCTCTCTAGGGTCTGTTAATTCCATTTCCTGCCATGGGATCTCAGCTATGGTGCTCACAAAGGAATACAGGTGTGGAGACACCTGAGTATAGGTGCCTTGGCTTTTGACCTGAATCCCACTTGATCTTAAAATGTTATCTGGAGAAATTCTATTTTTCTGTACATAAATGTTATTGATGATTTTCTGGACTCCACATATGAAGGGCAGCATTAGAGAATACAATAACAATAACAATAATGTTATTATAATAATAAATTCTATATTAATATAACTTATTATTAATAGGCAAAGGGGAATAAAAAAATTAAGCATAGATACATGTTTTCCTCTTGCTTTCTTCAAAAGAGTCACAGTGGTACAAGAGAACCCCTAAATGTAGTGTGAATGTAGGGGAGCCTAGATTTTCAAAAGTCAGACTTAGAGAATTCAACTTTTTATAGTTGGATTTCATGCTCTCCTAAGGTGAAAGAATAAAAATCACAAGGAGTCTAATAGAAAACCTGGCCTGACCTAATTTGATATATCCTTAGAAGGAGTTTGTTAGAAAAGATGACTCTGTAAGGAACACTTTGTACTCCAGAACTGAAATTTCTTAATACTGTTACCTGGTGTTCCTGGGCTGGAGTCAGAAGAGGGGAAGGAGAGGAGAGCACTGCAAGAGTTTGTGCTGGTTTTGGCTGAGGTGGAATTACTGCTCTTCCCAGTGGTTGGTGTAGGGCTGGGTTTGGGGTCATGCTGAGCACAGGATTGATAATATCAAGATATTTTATTATTACACAGAGGGATAAAGCAGAAGAAGACTGAAGGTGAATTTCATTATTTTCAGAGAACATCTCTAAAAAGTTGGGTGTGGAAACCCAGGGCACTGGGAATATTTCTCTGTCTGCTCTGGGGTGCCCTGACCCCCAGGGCAGCACTGACTTTGACCCTCATTCATGGAGGAAGTTTCCTGGACTTCAAGATAGACCAGAATCCACAAAAGTGTGAAATAGATTATAGAGAGTAGTGTAGGTGCATCACTTGGTGAGAAATTGAGGTTTTGGGATTTTTAGTATGTTGAGGATGGAAGCAAGATGGAGGGCACAGGGTGTTGTCCTGGGTTTCTTCTCCACGCTGCTTCTTCCTTCTTCTTCTTGGGTTTGGGTGGCATTTTGTAATTGGGCAGAAAAGTCCACATTGCAGCTCTGTGGGATCAGTTATTGAGTTAAAAGGGGAAATAATCCAGGTGTCAGTTCTGAATTGGATAGTTTAGTCTTAAAAGACTTTGTAACAAGAGATTGTTGGCTATTTTGTGCTTTCTAATGAAAAGCTGCTGAACTCATGGTTGTTTTACTGATAATAAATAATAAACACCTGAGTCCAAACGTGAGCTACTGTCTCAAGTGCCTTCAGTCCAGACCCAGAGAAACCAAAGACTGGTACCCTCACAAGGATGGGTTGCTCAGAGAAGTGAAAGGAGCATCTGACACAACTTTAGTATGATGAAGAGGATGAACATGGAAACAAGGAGTCAGACTGACCCCAAGCTCCAGGATTTTTACATCCACCAGGCTGAAGGATCAGCTTCCCTTCCTGAATCCCATGTGACACCTCTGGGCAGCAGCAAGACTTTTAAGCTCATCTGTCTAGCCAAAAATGGCATCACATGGCTGAAGACAGCAAGTTTAAAGGAAACAGAAGAAAGGAAAATAGTAAAATCAGTTTCAAGTCTGACCTCAAAAACATGCAAGATTTAAGATGAAATTGTTAAGAAAAGCATAATGGAGATAAATTATATAACTGATATATATGATATAATGATATAACAGTATGGACTTAGCAAAGTCAGCTCAGTAGGTAAGGAAATAATCCCACAAAAGCTGTATGTCAGAGGAGGGAGCTTCTAGCTTCACATGTGGCTTTACAAGACATTTCTATCAGTCACAGGGAATGACTGGAGTTGCAATAGTACAATTTTAGAATGTTAATTGGCAATATGAAAGAATATTGATTTTTTTAAGGTGAACTAAGTGGCTCAGGAACATAATTTTTCATGAGGCTTTCCAGATGCAGAGAGTGCAGTAGAGCTCATCCAGAGTGTCTGGGAGAAAGCACTTGATTAAACAGCATCTGAGGCATTAGCTCAGATGGGAAGGTGGAAACCAAATGAACTGCAAATATGCTGCAGCATGAAGGGGAGATAGAAACATGCACTGCTGTAAAGGTAGGGATCAAGAGGGAGGGAAATTCTTCTGCTAAAATTCTTTAAGAGACAGTTATGACATCAATATTTTTGTTAATTACTTGGGCACAGAAAATGCCTGACAAAATCTACTATCTACTAGAGCAATGTCAGTATGTAAACAGAGAGAGAATAAAACAGGAGCTCATGATCCTGAGGTAAGCAGGGAGAGATAAAACTCACTGGTGTGAAATGCAAGGTAATGAATGTGAGAACCCAATAAAAATGGAGCTTTCTGATACCTGTGCACCTCCCCTCCTGGAAATGACTGAGGAGTACCAGCTGAACACCAGGAGAGGGATCAGCATGATCAAGTGATGAAAATGAGAAATGTGGTCACAGTCTCAGGAGGGACTGGGTTGAACATCCCTGTGTAGCCATGATATTTTCTGAAAAATCCTTTCCTTAGGATTTTTTCTCCTGAGAAGCTGAGAGGCCTCAGGAACAAAATGTAACCAATGGTTATCTGCTGCTGTGGAATGCAACAGGTGCATCTGGGATTGGGCTCATGTGGTTGTTTCTAAATAATGGCCAATCACTGTCCGGCTGTCTGGACTGTCTCAGTCAGTCACAAGCTTTTGTTATCATTCTTTCTTCCTTTGCTATTCTTAGCTAGCCTTCTGATGAAATCTTTTCTTCTATTCTTTTAGTATAGTTTTAATCGAATATATATCATAAAATAATCAATCAAGCCTTCTGAAACATGGAGTCAGATCCTCGTCTCTTCCCTCATCCTCGGACCCCTGTGAACACGGTCACACCCCTGGGCTGGGCTGGGGATGGTGTCTGCAGCAGAGATGGGAAACAAAGCCTTGGCACACCCTCACCTGAGTGCTGCTCACATCTGTCACCACCCAGTTCAAGTGACAGGCAGGTACAGCCATGAGTGGGGGTGGGCAAGGGTCATTAAGAGCAACTGGGGGGCAATCACAAAAAATCACACAAAAAGAGCGGATGCTCTGCTGGTGTTGGGGGTCCCAGAGAGGGGAATGTCCCCCAGTGTCCAAATAGACACGGTGGGCCCAGTGTCCCCAGCCTTGGCCCTTCTGTCAGCCCCTGCCCTGGTGAGCCTGGCCAGCCCTGCTCTGCCTCACCTCCTCCTGGTCCTTGGCAAGCAGCTCCATCTGCTGCTGGTGAGCCAAGAGATGCTCAGCAGAGTCCAAGTCAGAGCAACACCATCCCCAGTTTTCTCTCTGGACTGGGAAGGACAAGTGCAGGAATGGGACCCCTGTCGACAGAGTGACAAAACTCTCCTTTTTCCCCTTATAAAGGAAAAAAGCCCAGAAGTTGCTCTCCTCAACTAGGTGAAAAGATGTCTCATAGGACTGAGGTACTTCACCTCAAACTTAAGGATAGCCAATTGGACAGGAGCCAAAAGCCCCACCTAAGCAATTCACTAGAAAAAGAAGAGAACAAAGGAACTAATGGCTTTTGTGGGGTGTTTTACCAAGAGCAAGAACCTCTTGTACCTGGCTCAGGTTTTCTCTGTAAAGAGTTTTGTTATTTTCCTATTATTAAAACTTTTTTGTTTCCAACACTACCACAGCAGCCATCCTGCTGATTTTATGCCTTCTAAGGTGGCTGAGCTGTCTGGGGTGTGAAATAGATCTCTAAGAGCTTAGGAGGCTTGAGGAGATTCATATTTCAAACAAGTTTCCCTCCTCTGGACAATGAGATCTGATTAAGACAGTGTCTTCCATGGGCACAGTTTCTCTTTGGGGGGATTTACCCTCCAGCACCAGCTGTGGGTCTCTCTTTTTCACCTCAGAGGAAGAAGGAACCAAAATTATAAGAAAAATGTGGAGGAGCCAACCCAAGCTCTCAAGAGAAATAATAATACCTCCTCTTCAAGACTGTCCTTCCTTGGGGGGGAAAAAACTCCAAAAAAACCCACAACCATTGTTCTATTGGTTTAAATGTGTTCTTATGACAGTTCACTTACTCCACTTCCTTCTACAAACAAGCTCACAGTAGCAAACAATACAACAATCAGCTCTAGCTTAAGCATCTAATAATCATTAACCTTTTATCCACCTATTTCCTGATCACTATGAATTGCTTCTAACCCTCAGCTGAAATCTTAACTTTTTGAAATCATGCCTCATCACAAGCATTTGTAAGTCATTATCCAGACTTTCTGAAGCCACCGAAACTTATCAAAATTCTGGATCTCATGCCAAAAACTGGGCAGGGATGTACTAAGAAAGGGGAAAAACATCCACCCTCTGCTTGGATGTACAGCCACATACCTCTGTCACATTACACATTACCTCTGTCAGGTGGAATTTAGGCTCCCATTCTTCTTCTCTCCTACCACCATTTCTGTATATTAAGTTCCATTCCTTATCACAGCATTTCTTAATTGAAAACAAACAGCTCCTAGGAATGGTGCTTTCAGGGGAACACAGTGGGCTGGGGATTTTTTTTGGCACTGGCAATTGGCATTTGCAGTAAGCATGGAGAAATCCCAATTCCCAATGTCTTGGGGAAGATAACGAAGTTCTGAGACATTAGAAGGGAACTGGAGGTGTAAAACAGCTTTTACAAAAGAAACACAGAAAACATGTTAGTTTATGTTACAGGCAGCAAACAGGAGGCTCACAGACAAGTTAAACCCTTATAAAGTAATTAATTGCCCATCTTAATTTTATTTATGGGCCACACAGCAGCAGCAGAAGATCCATCCAAGCCTGGGACCCCTTGCTCTAGTACTGTACAGTAGGTTACATTAAATCATGCACACCACCCATAACCCACACAAGAGCTCCATTAAAATTGCCCCTAGGACCATATTTTTCTGATAGAAATTGAAATATCCATAAATGATCTGGTCTAACCCAGCTCTGATTATTTCAGATGAGGGATGAGCCCACACAGTTTGTCCCCTGTGCACACCTGCCCTCCAGCTGCTGGGCAGTGCCCTCTGGTTTGGATTTAAGGGCTCTGTGGATCTCCCTGGAGATTCTGAATGTGTTTGCTGGGCAAAGACAGAGTTTGATGCCTCTGAAACCTGTTGGACCTGCTGCAGCCTTCAAAGAATCTGTCCTCATACATCCAAAAACTCCTAGGTAGCGCATGGAGAAAGACAATTTCTGCTAGGAAAAGCCAATGTGGCACATCTTGGGGTACAACCCCTTCTCAAGCATTTTGCCAATGCTGAAATACAAAGCAAGTGAAGCAGGAGTTTCCAAAAGGGGCCTGAAGCACACCAGAAGGGATTAAATCAGGATCACAGAGATGACAGCAAAACCAAGAAACATCTAACTGAATGCTCAGCTTTGTGTTTGATCTTCTATAAGAATAAAAATTGTTGCAGATTCTGTATATAACATAAATTTTTGATCTAAAGAAGTACCGGAAAATGTGAGCCAACTTGGAGAAAAAGGCTAAAGGACAGTGTTATTGGGAAGCTCAAGCCAAGTACATTTTGTTCTCAATCCTAAAATTTAAAGCTATTCATAACTTTGGTGTTTCCCTTTTAGACATCCATGCAGATTATTAGTTGAAAATTTATGTTCACCATCTCTTGTCAAAACACTTCTTTTAACAGATTTTAGTTCAGCAGCCAAAGGTACACAGATCTCCAGTTGCTTTTGGAAACTGAGTGTTTTGCATAAAGACCAAAAACTTCCCACCATTCTCTCCTGTCTTGAAAAGCCAGGTGTCTGCTAAGGAAGGCAGGAGCTTCTCCTGAAATGGAAAATGTAAATTCCCCCCCCTTCCAAATTGTTATAAATTTGAAATTAAGGGGCTCTCAGGCAAAAAAAGATGGGAACAGGAAATAAGGAAATAACAGTTCTTTAATAGAGAAGAAAATAAAAGGATAAAATAAACAATGCAGTAAACTAAAACAACACTGGCAGAGTCAGAACCCAACCTGACACCCTGTGGGTCAGGGTGTTGGCAGCAGTCCCATTGGAATTGTGGCTCAGCCCTCCTGCAGTGTCAGGGGTGGTTCTGTTGGAGCAGGGATCCTGTAGAGAAGGATGTATTCTTCCTCTGAAGATCCAGTGGAAGAAGAGGCAGCTGCTGTTCCTCTGGGAAATCCAGTGGAGAAGCTGTGCTGGTATTCCAGAATCTCCAGATTATATCCAGGTAGGAATGCTTGGCTCCTCCCTCTGGGCTCACATCTCCCAATGGGATGCTGTAGTTCTTATCAGCCATGCAGTGACATTCAATGGCTGTTATCAGCAGATGTCTCCCCAGAGGGAGGATTGGGTGTGGAAGAGATAAGGAAAACTGCCCACTGAACAGAAGACAGCTGCCATACAGATGGCAAATAGAATACAATTTGCTTGGCAATCCAGGACATCTCCACATCTTTTTTTTTTCCAAAGCAGGTGTGATAAATTCTCTCTTAACACAACTTTTTTCAGTGTCTTTAATTCTTTATATTACCCCAGAGACTTGGATAAGCAGCTCATGCCACAGTGCTTTGTGCATGCACCTTCTGGGCTACTTGGATTTGAGGCTGTGTCACACCAACACCTTCCAGAGAGAGGGCTAGAATTCAAACCCCCAGTTCAGATGGTTTTACTGCTGAAATAACTGCAAAGAGTAGCAGCTATATTTTGTTATCCACACAAAGAACAGCAAAAAGTGGTTCCTGAATGTTGCTGGCATCACCCAGCTATGAACTCCATCAGCACCCTGCTAAGAAACATTCCTGGCACGTGGAATACAGGAACACATCAGTTACTGCTATTTCCCCCATTATCCAGCCTCTTGACAAGGTAATCCATCAGGAGAGTGGAAGCAGATCACTTTTTGGGAGCATACTGCCTTCCTGTCTTTGGTTTCCTTTGTGGTTAAGCCCACTTGCTGCTCCCATTTGTATTGCTGCCTGTAATTTGATTTTTCCATCTTTAATCACATTGTGCACAACTAACACTTGCACAAAAGGCTTCAACAATAGCAATATACAAATGCACATAATTGCTTCTACAAAAGGAAAAGAAATCACACCAAGGAACATAAACCTCAGCTGCTGTGTACTGCAGTTTGAAATAGATTGTGCCCTATGGCTGATAATGTATTTCAGCTATAATCATTATGAGTCTACTAAATAAGAGAGCAATTATTGTTCTAATAAGGCCTTCATTAGCAATCTGGACATGATATAGATGGTATGTAATGGCTGGAGGTGGCAAAGGAAAGCAGGAGAGGGAAGGGATGGTGGCACAGGTATAATAAATACAGCTGCAGCCTTGGCCAGGACCTGCCTTTAATTAGGAAGAAGAGCAGCCTGCCATCAGCAATGCATGCTCCATCCTGCTGGCTTTCTGATGAGGGCTGAGCTTTCCCAAGCCTTTAATGTGGAAAGAAAACAAATATCAGAGCTCCAGAACAGCCACTGCTGTGGCCAGCATGACCTGGGCTCTGCCCTGCTCTGCCTCAGCTGATTGCTCTTGGCCAGGCGTGGGCTGTGCAAGGAAATGAGCTCTGTGTGAATGGGACAGGCCAAAATGAGCTCTGGGTGTATGGGACAGGCACCTGAGAGTCATTTCAGTGTGGATGCACCAGGGAGCTTGATGGAGGAAATTCCCTCATTAGGGAATTTTATTTGATTGCTTCTACTCAGGCCAGGAGCATAAAGTTTGGTACAAGGTAGGAAAAAAATCCTCTCTCTGTGTCAGGGCAGTGACAAAGCTCTCCAGCAAGCAGGAGTTGCTCTTGAGATGCCTTCAAGTTGAGAGGAATAGTGGATTTGTCTTTCGAAACAAGCTGTGGGTGTGCTGGTAGGTAAAATCAGCACTGGGAGATAAAAGAAACAATGGGAAGTGTTCCACTGATTGATGAATGGAAAAAGATAGTTGCTTTTATAAATAAACTTCATTTATCAGGTTTGCTGATAAATTAAATTGGATATTGAAAGATGAAAGAAAAAATGGGGAAGAAAACCCCCTAAATTCCATAAGAATGAAAAATTAAAAGGGAGGGTTATACATTAGAGGGAAATCTTTGGTATCAGGTGTTTTGGGAAGTCTGTACCTCTCAAGTACCCCAGCCAATGGGGAAAGAGAGAAGGGAAATGTGGCAGGGAAATTGGGATAAAAAGGGAGGCTGAGTCCTCCAAAAATTAGAGAGATCCCAGGGGAATGCCCCATGGCATGTCCCTTTATTGGAAAAAAGTAAAAGGACTCCTCTGTCTCCTTTTTGGACATAAACCTCTGATGTTTGTGGATTAATTTTCCTGACAAAGTCAAGAGAAACCTCTGTGCCACTGGCATGTGGGCGACAGTGGCAATGACACCTGAGATTGCATGGGGGTCCTCATCAGGGCACGTGGGTAAGGCTGAAAATGGACAGGAGAGCAGGTCCAGTGGGGATTTTGGGGATGGATGGATGGATGGATGGATGGATGGATGGATGGATGGATGGATGGATGGATGGATGGATGGATGGATGGATGGAGGGAAGCCCTCAGCCAGGCAGGAGGGATGGTCTTTGCCTCAGCTGCAGGTCCCAGCAGTGCCCTGAGGCCAGCACCTGGCACAGCATGGGCTCACAGTGACCATTCCAGGGCCAGAGGTGTGAAATACAAAGCTGTGTTTCGTGTCAGGTACACACAGGCAACGTGTGTATCTGTAATTGTGAGATGTGTAGAAACGGACCATAAGACAATTATAAAGAGGAATTCTAATAATAACTGAGGAAAGTAAAGCATGGAAGAAGGCCTTTGAACCTATCCTTTGTTCATAATTACCCTTAGTTGATTTAAGAACATTTGAATTAAAGTGTTAAGGATGTTGCTCTTTGCTTGTAGTTAAGCTTAAAAGAGTTTTGCAATAATAACCTTTTGAAGTATAATTTTAGAATATTGCTTGTATCCTTGAAACTATAGCTTTAGAATATATATAAAAGAAATGTGCTTATCTCACACCTTAACAAAACAGAGAAAAGCAGCTTGAGAAAGGAAGATGAACATCAACTCAAGGATTTATGGTTTCGACCAAGGGAAGCTGGACATCACTGTTATGAGATTTATAGTCCTTGTAATTAAAAGGTGGACCCACATCTGGAGAGCTGGAGCTCACCAAATAAGATTCATCTTTCTTCTTTCAGAAACCAGACCAGCACCATCTGGGGATACTCCTTTTGGGATACATCCTGAGAAAAACTACATCACAAGAGTGTATAGAATTGTGGCTTAAAAATTAAGAATAGAAACTGCTGATGAGTAAAAATTAAGAATACAAACTGCTGAGAAAGCTGATGAGTACCCCTGTAAATACCTGTAAGCCTCAACTATGGGTGTGCAGTTGGAGGGAAAACTCCCCCCACTGTACCCAGAGCTGTATTGCTCATACTTTACCATATTAATTAATAAATTGATTGCTGCTTGAATATTGGCCTAGTCAAGCTTCTTATTTATAACAGAGGGAGGATGGCAGTGACACAGCCAGACCTTGGCTGCCTCCACCAGGTGCAGGATGCCCATGTCAGGCCATCCCAAAGCTGTCCCAAGGCTTGGTCCTGCTTGTGCCACAGGCTCAGGTGAGACCCAGCTCCCCAGGCCTGGTGATTGTGGCTGAGATGAATGAAGGCTCCTTGGTGGAAACTGAGGACAGCAGAGGATGGACCACATGTGTTTCCTGAGCTCAGTGATGCCTCTCTGCTTGATGGTCCTGCCTCTCCCCCATTCCCAGGGCAGTGGCTCCTGTGCCAGTAGTGAAACCCAAGTCCTGAAGGCAGCTGCACCAAAGGGGACAGATCTCCTGCTCCCTGGGTAACAGCTGGCACACCAACACACCCATGCCAGTGTCAAACACTCCCCCTTTGGCCTTTCTTTCCAACATCACCACAGCAGCCATCCTGCTGATTTTATGCCTTCTAAGGTAGCTCAACTATCTGGGGTGTGAAATAGATCTCCAAGACCTTATGAGATCTGGCTCAAGGAGACTCATTCAAATAAGTTTCCCTCTTCTGGACAATGAGATCTGATTAGGAAAGTGTCTTCCATGGGCACAGTTTCTCTTTGGGGGATTTACCCTTCAGAACCAGCTGTGGGTCTCTTTTTTTTTCACCTCAGAGGGTAGAAGGAACCAAAGTCAGAAGTTCTAACTTGCCTTCACACTGCTTGGGAAAGTGCAGAGGATAGAAGCCCAGAGATGCAGTGCAGAGGACACTGCAGAGCTTTGCTATGCCCTAAAGCCCTCCTGGGTCTCACTTTCCCCACAGAGAGACCCAGAGCTCAGCATCCCCCTTGCCAGTGACCTCAGTCCAGGTTTGCTCTTTGTGGAGCTGCTGGAGAGGAGATGAAGGGTTCCACATGAGTGCAGAGTAAACTGTTATTAAATGAGAGCTAATGAATGATCACATAAATCCCAAACTGGAGCAATTAGCCACTCTGCTGCTGCCAGAGGGTGTTATCCCTGCTGCCACAGCTGCCTCTAGGTGGCTGATGTTTAAATTACTCTTTCCTCATCGCTTCAAGACGTTGTCTTGGGAGTCAGTCAAGTTTCTTTCTTTCCAAGTTTGCCTAAGTGCTCATTTACACCCAAGAGCTGCTCTCCTGCTGCAGCTCAGGTGGGGCTGACCTCTCACCCTGGATGTATTTTGTTCCTGCTGAAAAAAATCTCATTTTCTTGCAGGGAGAATAAATTCTGAGTGGTAACAAAGCACCTTTGCACACACACAGCTGCATGAGGAACCACCAGAGCAGGGGCTACAGCACACACCAAGTCCAAGGTGCAACCACAGCTTTGTCTGTGCAGGAAAATCTGCTGCATTTCCTGCAGCAGAGCCCACACCAAACCAAAACAGTGACTGCCATGATTTCCACAGGTACCCTGGCCACGTGCTGTGACAGGACTCAGTATCTCTGACCTGGTTGCTATTGTTATCCCTTGGCAGTGAGGAAGGAGGAAACTGAGGCAGGACAGGCAGAGAAGTCTCCAAAGTCCCTCAGGAGGCAGCATCAGGGTCCCTGGAGTTGTGCAATGAGTTGGAGTCACACAGGCTGCCAGCAGTGGCTGCTTCAAAATACCAACAGCCACCAGGCAAGGGACCCAGCTTTGGCAGGAGATAGGCTTGGAGAAGTCCAAGCTTAAAAAAAAAATTCTTCTGAGTCCTGAATTCTCCCATTTTCATCGGCTTTTTATCAGGTGTGGGTGTGGGGATTTCTACACCCAGACAAGCTTAGCCCCAAGGTCTGAGGTGGGGCAGAGATCCAGAGGCACAAATCACAGCCTCTGATGCTGGTAGCTCTGGACCTTTTGCCTGAATATTTGTATTTCACCCACTTTGGGTGTACAAGATCTCATGGGCCAGCTGGCAAGCGAGTGTGACAAAAGAGGTGCAGAAAACTGGGTTTTTCATCACAAACCTGGTAAATGGCAGCTGCAGGACATAAAAATCTTCACTTCTGCATCCCTCCCAAAGGCTCATCTCATAAACATCTTTATGGCTCCTGTAATTATTTTACTTGCCTGTAATTAAAGCCCTTTTGCTCCCTGCAAGCTGGGTAGGATGGCTCTCACCACCCACAGCAATGTGGCTGTGGCTCCTATCTAAGGCTCTGCAGAGTCCCTCCCCTGGCTGGGATTTGGTCTTGGAGCAAACCCAGGAGGGCTGGTGGGATCTCAGCCATCAGCAAGTGGTAACAAGATCCCTTCAGCCAGTTATTACTTGATTGACTGCACCTTTTTAAGCACCTACCTCAGTCTGTCATCACTGGTGTGAGTGCTGGGACCTGGCCATGCTCAGAGACTTCTTTTTGGTTGGCTGGAGGGGAAGATGAGGCAGAATCTGGCAGAGAACTGCTGGAGCTGTAGCCAGCCCTGACATGTTTTCCCTTCCCTTACAGAGAGTTCAGCTGGGCACATCCAGCTTTTGTATTTCATCAACACCAAAAAAGTGACTTTGTCACCATGGAGACAGCGATGACTTGCATCTTAATTAAGCAATGACAGATGCCCTACTGATAAAGGTAATCTTTAGCTTTGGATATCCATCAACTTCCAGTTCCAGCATTCCCATTTATTAACAGCTGCTTCTGAAATCAAAATTTTATCAGGTGATAAATACTTTTGCTGTGCTGGTGTTCTGATGGGAACAAACATCTCCTGCTGGTGAGATGGTCAAATACTTTGGGATAAAGAAGAGTGAGATTGGCAGGACAGGGGCCTGTTCTGAACATCATAACCCTGTTCTGAACATCACAAACCCTGTTCTGTACATCATAAACCTCCCTGCCCAAAGAAGGGATTCAGGGATGCCCAAAGTGATCAGCAAGAGAATAACCATGGAAATATGTATGACAGTATCAAGCTCCTCCAAAGGGCTTCAAAGGCTGCAGAGTTGGGCACTCACAGGGCAGGCAATGCTCATAATGGATTTCCAGCTTTGGCAGCTTTCTTTCCTATTGCTGGATGCTGAAATTTCATTTCCACCTCCTCTGTGCTGAAGGGATGTTGCTGCTGCCTGTGCCATGGAATAAAACAGTGCCAGGAGCTGATCAGGCCACTGGGCAGGGAGGAGCAGAGCAACCCCAGTGAGGGGGAGCTAAGCCAGGAACAGAGGTGTCCCAGGGATCTGGCACAGCCCATGGCTCTGCACAAACCCTGCTCTGACTGAAAACTGCTCCTGAGCTCAGGGCTGTGTCCACAACCCTCTCAGAACTTCACTGCCATTATTGTAGTCAACAACACAGCTCTTATCACCTTCAGCAGCTTTATCATCCTCCTCTTGTGCAGGGGGCACTGGGGCAGAGGGAGATTCTATAACTGCCAGCAGTACCCATGGATTTGGAGTGCCTGAGGAGCGAGGCTGGAAAATCCATTTCAGCTGGAAAAAACATGATCCCAAGCTGTTCTTGTTCAATGAGAAACTACATTGAGGACATGGTTCAGGGCCAAGCCAGGCAGATCAGATCCTTAGAAATGAGGCTGGTGGAACATCTCCTGGTGTGGAGCATCAGCCAAGCACTTAGGGACACACAAACCCTCAGAACAGGAGGTAATTGAGTCACAGGGAGGGCAGAAGTGGGTTCCTGTCCTTTAGGTGAGAATTAACTTTTCCTTGAGAGGTATAAATGTGAGCACCAGAGCTTCCAGAGCCTCAAGCCCTTTGGACTTTACCCAATTGCTTGTTTGCTGGCTCTAGAGAAGAAGTGAGCTTAAATCCAAGCCCATCACACTTCAGTGGGGTTCATTCACATTTCATTCACAGATACAAGGGCTTTTTGCCATGTGAATTTGCTGGCACTTGGTATGGTCTCAGCACACATTGCCACTCACTCTTGGGTAAAGGTCTGCAGTGCATCTTTCTCCTCTCTCTTGCCACCCATTTTAATTTAGCCCAATTCAGACAGAATTACTTCTCTTTACAACTTCTTCTCACCTGCAGAAGCCTGACCAAAAAGCTTCAGGAGGAATGGTGAAAGTGAGGATAGGCAGGTGGAGACTGACAACTCTGCAGGTTATAGGAAACCCATACAGGTCAAAAATTGCTTCTGGAATTTCAATCCAAATGATGATTCCTTTGCAGGCATATTTTGGGAATACTGAGTGCAGTGTTCTGTCCTACAAAAGATGGCACTCCTACACCAGAGGCATGGATTAGGCCAAGCAGGTAACAGAGCTGGGAAGGGATGGAAGTGCAGCCGATGACAGAAAATGGAGCTGTTTCACTGTGGTGATATCCCTGCAGAAAACAGTGAGGGCATTTTTCCTTCTGCCACGTAAAACCAGAGTTAGCAGTCAGGTCAGGTTCCTCCCAGGAGGATTGTTTAGCTCCTGCTCTCCTTTGAGCTCTGTGGCATGCTGAGCATCTCCCACGCTTGAAGGGCAGGAGACCCCCGCCTGAGAGCACCAAAAAGTTAATTGGAAAGAGCAGCCATGAAAAAGGCCTGACCTTTTCCTGAATCACAGCCCAGTGCTGGCTAGCAGAGGTCATCCAATTAATGGGGAAAAGGATGCTGGAAGAAAACTTTCAGCCTTGAAGGAGTGATGTTGTTAGCAGGGCCCCGTCATGGCGTGCTCGCTGTCCAGGCGAGATCCTTCACAACAGGAAATCAGAGGTTCCAGCCCTGAGATGTGGAGGGCTGTCACCAACAAGGACATGGTTCTGTTCTCCAGAAGCACTGCCAGAGGTTGGCCATGGTCCCAAAAGCCTGCTAAAATCATGCTCCTGGCTCCAGAGGTTTTTGCTGTTGGTAAAGCTGAACTCGGTTCCAATGTAAGAGGAAGATTTCAGATTTGGCTATTCTCCATGCTGACAGGAAAGAGAGAAGGCTGCTTCTGTACCTCTTGCTCTTAAACATCATAAACCCCCCTGCCCAAAGAAGGGATTCAGGGAGGCCCAAAGTGATCAGCAAGAGAATGGCCATGGAAATATGTATGACAGTGCACCACCAGGCTCCTCCAAAGGGCTTCAAAGGCTGCAGAGCTGGGCACTCACAGGGCAGGCAATGCCCATAATGGATTTCCAGCCCTGGCAGCTTTCTTTCCTAGCATGTCTAAACCTGTCACAGCCATCTCTTATGAAAAACCCTTTCCTTAGGATTTTTCCTCCTGAGAAGCTGAGAGGCCTCAGGAAAAAAAATGTAATCAATGGTTATCTGCTGCTGTGGAATGCAACAGGTGCATCTGGGATTGGTCTCATGTGATTGTTTCTAATTAATGGCCAATCACAGTCCAGCTGGCTTGGACAGAAAAGAGCCACAAGCCTTTGTTATCATTCTTTCTTTTTCTATTCTTATCAGCCTTCTGATGAAACCTTTTCTTCTATTCTTTTTGTATAATTTTAATGTAATATATATCATAAAATAATAAATCAAGCCTTCTGAAACAATCAGTCAAATCCTCGTCTCTTCCCTCATCCTAAGACCCCTGTGAACACTGTCACATAAACCCTAGCAGGTTTCCTGCTCTCCAGGAACTCCATTAAATTTAAAAAGAAACCCTTCCCTTGACACTTTTTCTGACATTCCCAAGGTTATTCTCCAAGGTTCCAGCAGACTGAATGCACAGGACTCCTTCAGGCTGGCCCAGTGTGTCACCAACTCACATCCACTGGGGTGTCTCTCGTTTCCCTGGCTAACAAGGGTGCTCCTCCTCTGCCTTCTGATGAAGGAAAGCAATCACTGCTCAGTGCCACAGGTTATTAGACAAAAGTGTCACTGCCTTATGCAGATAAACTCCACTCCTTTGGGCTTCAAAACACTGAGAAATCATGTCATTTGGAACAAGGTAGATTATTCCAGTGCATATTAAAAGCAGGTGAATTGGGACTCTGATCTTTCCTCCACAGTGATTTTCTGTATAGAACATAAACACTTAGAACCAGGCAGATTCCCAGGCCTGGGCTTGTCTGTCTGTGGCTGTGATGAGATTTCTGTACCCAGGTCATTCTCCACACTGTACTCATCAGACAGACTTAAAAAGTCATGAGAAGTGCAAGGGAGAGAAACAGTGCAACTTTTTCACCTTCTACAACCCCATTAAAGTGTCATAGACAAGGCTAATACAAGGAAATCAGTCAGGATGGATCTAATTACCTGTTCTCTGGATCAGAACAGACTTTGGCTTAGTCAGAGGTTCAAAAGAAAGCCACCAGAGAAAGCATAAACTCACAATAATGAAAAGATTTGTTAACTTTATAGTGATTTCCCCACCAGCCATTACCAGCCACTTCAGAAAATATGAAACCTGGTGTAAAAACCCTCCAAAACTCATTGGTGCTGACAGACTTAGGAGGAACACCAGGAAAAGTTTGTAAAAAGAAGTATTAGATGAACTAAGAGATGGAAGCAAATGAGGACAGGTAAATGGACAGGGGATAGCTGCTCAGGGGACTGTGGAAAAACCAAACAGCTGGAATTTCAGATCACAGTAAAATCACTGAAATAATATTTCTTGGAGTGCTTTCTCCAAAGAGGTCTGCTATTCTCTACCTATTTTATTTAATTTGGTCATAAAGAGTAAAACTAATACATGTAAAAGTAAAAAATCAAACAGGGATTACCAGAGCAGTACATCAGAGATGTGTCAGATTTACTACAGCACCTGCTTAGCAAGTTTAAAATCAATTTTTAAAAAATTTGTCATATATTTTAAATAAGCCATTGATTACAGCTATTTGCTTTCTGAAGAAATACAAGCAGGTGTTACCACCTAAAATTAGAGATTTACTCCCTTTGGCAAGGGTTTCACTTGTTTCTCTAACAGCAGCACATGAGCCTTGTGTGAGGAAGGCACAGTGGCTTCTCTCTTCCAGCTTAAAGCAGGAGAGATATAATAAATAAATATAGAATAAATAAATAATAAATGTAAACAAAGGAATTAATAATAAATATAAATAAATGCTGTAATTAAAACTGACATCTTTTTGCTTGACTGCTAACAGTGACCACAAGGACAGAAATGACATCGGTGCCACCAGGGGCAGGGACAGCTCTCGTGGTAGGGAGAGCATTAAGGAGAGAGGAAGTGCCTTGTGAGGTCTTTCCCAGGGATGCCAGAGGGTCCCTGTGATCCACAGTGCCATTCCCAGCACGATGGCTGCCACTGGTGGAGAGGAGAGGTGCCAGCTTGCAGGAGAGCTGTTCTTTGCAAATATTCTCCATGCCTGAGGTGCAGAGGGAAAAACTCTCAGCAAAGGCAGAGAGGGGTGATGTGACAGTGAGAGGTGGTGAGGACAGCTGGGTGGTTTAAAGGGACAAGCAAACCAGCAGTTCAAATACTGATGGCATAGAAACTCCACTGCCAAACACTCTGCACCCTCTGTGCTCATTGCAGACCTAGGGACAGGGCAAGCACAGAAAAGTCAGAGGCTGCAGTGGGGTGACACCACCCAGATTTTTCAGGAACACCTCACCTTCCACCCCAGCTTCCCAAGGCCTGCATAAACTTCAGCCAGGCCAGATTCCTGGGGCCAGGGGGCTGACAGGGCACAGGAGAGGAGTCCTGTGGACTCCTGGGGGGCTCTGGAGACGTGAGAACCCCAAAGAAGGTGACACCAAGATGTGATGGCTGCTCAGGGTGCCAGGGAGATTCAGTTTTCTATCCACTCCTCCCTTTGGGGAGTTCTGCCAGGAGAGGCAAGGGGGGGCCCTCAGCTGACCTTGTGTGTGGCCCTGGTGTGCAGAGGCATCCCCAGCATCCTGCTCAGAGCTCCTCTCCTTCTCCAAACAGGGAGCCCCAGCCTCTGCCCTTGGCAGCCACATTGCCACTCGTTTCTGGAGGAATTAAAACAAAAAAGATGTGGGGCAATTTCACAACTCTGTGACACAATCAGGACCCAAAAGCAGCTTCCTGAAACATCACACTTGGTAGCTATGCTGTGCCTTGCTGGTAATTAGATGCCAGTGATTAATAAAGTGTGGCTGATTCTGCTTTGTGGATTTTTATTTTTCTTCTGCTCTTGTTGCCTCTTGAAGTGGAAATTTAGCTAATTTATTCTGGCCAGCACAGCAGCATAAGAGCTTGGGTGTAACTGTTGCATTTTTTTCTGAAAGGAAACTCAGGTGGCTTGAATCCAACACCACCTATTAAACAACCAGGCACCTTTTCTTCCACTTCTGCTTGAAGTTTGGGAGTGCTACCTATCACTCAGTATACAATTGTGTGCTCTTCCTTTTGTCTGAAATGAAACACAGGGTTTCATTTACAGCCCACAGCTTGTAAAAATCACATTTTATTATCTCTAAAAATCAGCTAAAAGGGCCTTAAAATACACGCTCAGCAGAGGGCTGATCAAAACAACTTAATTAGAGACATGAGGCTATTTACACTGGCTTTTGCTTTTTAATTTAGCCTTAATTTTCATGCTTGAGAGTGACCAAACTAAACAAAACTCACGTGACTTCATGGAAACTCATGTCATGAACAAAAGGCAGCTCTCACCCTGTGCAGGAAAACAGCAAAGGAGATGAGTAGGAAATGGCAATCCAGGCTGACCCAGCAATGCCTCAGGTGTGTGGGCACCACCAGGTGCCTGATTCTTGCTCCAGCACAGGGATCTCCTGCCCATGCCCCTCCTGGAGCTGCTCAGGGCAGGTCCCAGACCCCAGGGACATCCCATGGTGTCCCTGCTCCCTGTCCCCTCCCTGTGCCTGCAGCACCAAAGGTACCACCAAGCACCCCCAAGAGGGGCCCAGCACCCCTGCCCAGCCCTCAGGTGAGATTCACGTTTGGACTTGCCCTAATTCCTTATGGAAGCACATTCTGCAACCTCCCAAAATGCCTGTGCTTTACTTCTGATGGTGCTGGCTGAGAAAGGCTTTACACTGTTGTCACTGTGACATTTTCTGACAAATCCTTTCACCAGGATTTTTCTCCTGAGAAGCTGGGAAGCCTCAGCTTCTCCATGGTTTGGTGCTTTGGAATGTGATTTGGAGAATAGTTTACCCAGCATGTGAATTGTTTTTAATTAATGACCAATCACAGCCAGCTGTGCTGGACTCTGAGTCTGTCACGAGTTTTTATTATTCATTCTTGTCTAGCCTTCTGATGTCTCCCTTCTCTTTCATTAGTATAGAAATATAGATATAATATTATATAGATATATAATATTATATATCTATATATTATATAGATAGATATATATTATATATCTATATATTATATATATAATATATAGTATAGTATATTATATATATATTATAGTATATTACATCATATATATAATATTATATACATAATTATATATTATATATAATTATATTATAATATATAATTATATCATTATATACATAATTATATATAATTTATACATTATATAATTATAATATATTATATAATATTATATCATTAATAATAATTATATAATATATAATATAATATTAAATATAATATTGTAATATATATATAATATAATATAATATAATATAATATAATATAATATAATATAATATAATATAATATAATATAATATAATATAATATAATATAATATAATATAATCAGCCTTCTGAGAACCTGGAGTCAATTCTCATCTCTCACCCCGTCCTGGGGACCCTCACAACAACACCACAACACACTGTAGAAAAACCTTTCCATCCCTCTAAACCAAACTTCTCCTCCTCTACCAGCAGGTTCCTCTGTTGTTTGGAAAGGATGCAAAATACAGAAATACACATAGGAATATATCATCTGGAAAAGGGGAAAACACAGAATGAAGGGCCCAGAATGGTTTTAAAGTTCCAGACAGGTGCAAAACTTCCAGAATGGTTTTTAAATTTCACTGGTCAGTTTGGCACAGCCAGAGGCTCAGTCCACAGTGGAAGCTCCACTCAGCAGCAGCACACACCTGTGAGGTATCCCTCTGCTTTCATTGCCTGTATTACACCAG
This sequence comes from Molothrus ater, assembly GCF_012460135.2. Taxonomy (NCBI): domain Eukaryota; kingdom Metazoa; phylum Chordata; class Aves; order Passeriformes; family Icteridae; genus Molothrus; species Molothrus ater. Next base: position 8,350,906 of record NC_050478.2, read on the forward strand.
GCTGGCACCTCTGGGGATTACAGCCATAGAAATTTTCATTAAAAAAAAAAATAATGTTTTTTCTCTTCTGGCAGAGATATTAGACATTACAGCACTGGAGTGAGTGTCTGGGTAGCAAGGCAGGCATCAGAGTCCAATGGGAGATGAATGGAGCAGAGTCTCCTGAGAACCTGGTTGAACCTACAGGCTGCATCCCAGCTGTCCTCACCATACAGCTCTGAGAGAACTTGGGATGCCAGAAGAAACTTGAAAACCCCAGAGGTTTTCTTCTGCTTGCAGAAAAAAAAAAAAAAAGCAGAGAAAAAGATGGGTCAAGGACCATTCCCCTCAGTGATCAATTCTCTCCAGATAAATTAAATATGAACAAAATTATGGCGCTGGTTTGGAAAGAAGAAAGAGAAGGAAATGAGCTGGCCAGGATCCAGGAATCAGAGCAGAGACAGCAGGGTGTTCAGCAGTTCTAGACACTCAAACAAGATGGACAGTCTGGTCCTGTTTGAATGCCACAGTTTTAAACTACTTGACTTATTTTAAAGAATGGCCAAAATACAAAAACTGAAACTGGATAAGGGCCAAACTCTCCCATTTCCTGGGGCAGTTAGTGTTTCTTCCTAGCAAGACCAGCAGCCTTGACTTCCCTTGACTTCCTTCCTTCCTTCCTTCCTTCCTTCCTTCCTTCCTTCCTTCCTTCCTTCCTTCCTTCCTTCCTTCCTTCCTTCCTTCCTTCCTTCCTTCCTTCCTTCCTTCCTTCCTTCCTTCCTTCCTTCCTTCCTTCCTTCCTCCCTCCCTCCCTCCCTCCCTCCCTCCCTGGATTTGAGCCTGGAGGACAGACAGGAAAACCTGAATTTACAGTACACAACAAATATGACTGAGAGAATTTCAGGCTGATCTAAAGAAGGAAAGGAAGGCAGGAATGCAAAGCTACATCAGCACAAACATGGCACAAGTGAGCAGAGAGGGACTAATAAAGTGGAGACTGGAAACAAAATCTTATTAGATGGGCAACTTGGAGCTAGAAAAAGTGTTTGTCAATGAAATAAACAGCCCTTGCTTCTTGTTCAAGTGTTACCTATAAAAGGTTGCACCTACACTGCCTCTGATTCTGTTAGCAAGGCTATGTGCTCTTTCATTTTTTATTCCTGCCTCCCCCATTCCATAATTTTCTTGCTTCTAAGGATGAAAAATATATGTAACCAATTTCTGAATTTCTCTTGCCTTTTACTCTCAACAGAATTTGTCAGAAATATGAAAGAAAGTAGCAAAAAGGAGGGCTTGAAGCAATTATTTTAAGAATTCCTTCTATTCAGGGTCTGATTAACACTTGGCAATCAAACCAGCAGGGATTGCAAAGACCTGACTGCATGACCTGCCACGAGAAGGAAAATGCAAGCACCATAAAGGTTTATTGGAAACACTCCAGCTTTCCCAGGGTGGGCAGCTACCTCTCCCTGCCCCTTCCACCCCACATCCCATTCCCAGGAGGATGAGAAGGAGCTGCCAGGGTGTGGAGGTGATCAGAGCCTGCTCCTGTGGGGCTCTCTGAAGTGACCCCATCTGGCCCATGAGGACATCTCCCCACCAGGGCTCCTTGGGCAGCCTGGCAAGAGGTGCCTGAGTCAAAATGCTCTTCCTGTTTCCTGCTCCTCCTTTATCCTTTCCCCTGGATTCCCCCTCCTGTGGAACAACTGCTGCTGCTGCTGAGTGCACCTGGATTGGCCCTTCACACCTGCCTTAGGTTGGAAATAGGGAAATTCTATTCCCATCTGTCAGAGCTGGGGCAGTTCTCTCTGTTCATGGGGCAGTTTTTTCTTTATCTCTCCCACAGCCAATCCTCCCTCCAGGAGATCTCTGCTGTCCATGGCCACTGAGTGTCCCTGCAGGGCTGATCCAATCCCATCATCCCACGGGGAGATGCTCCGCCCAGGGGAGGAGCCAAGCATTCCTACCTGGATCCAATCTGAGGTGCTGGGACAGCCCAGCAGCCTTTGCCCAGTGCATTGCCAGAGGAGCAGCTTCTGCTGCCCTGCATGGCCAGAGGGAGCCCAGGCCCATCTCCAGCAGCCCTGGAGCTGCAGAGGAAAACTCCCCCCTTGTGCAGGATCCCTGCTCCAGCAGAGCCACAGCTGGCACTGCAGGAGGGCTGAGCCCCCATGGGATGGGGCTGTGCCACCCCCTGACACACAGGGGACAGGGACTGCTCTCACTCTGGCAGTGCTGTTTTGTATCGCTGCATTGGGTTGGTTTTTTTTGTTTTTTTTTTTTTTTTTGTTTCGTTTGGTTTTGGATTTGGGGGGGGGGGGTGGTTGGTTTGGTTTGTTTTTTTGTTTTGGGGGTTTTTTGGGTTTTTTGGGTTTTTTTTAATTTTCTTCCGTAGTACAGAACTGTTATTCCTGCTCCCATATCTTTGCCTGAGAGCCCCTTAATTTCAAAGTTATAACAATTCAGAGGGAGAGGGTTTACATTTTCCATTTCAGGGGAGCTTCCTGCCTTCCTTAGCAGACACCTGCCTTTCCAAACCAACACCAAGGGCAGGCTTGAGCTTCAGGCACACACCATGAGCTGCTGTGCTCCCCTGTGCCTTTGGGGCTGTGCTGTAACACCTCATTGACCATCCAGGCCCAGAGATCTCCCAACTTCTTTTGCAAATGCCTCCTCCACACTTCCTTATCACTTTAATGGTGTCGCAGTTATTTAATTTAGCTCCTTGGAGTTTCATTTTCATTTTAATTTCCCCATGGTTCTCTTACTTATTTCTTCTTTTTCACTGTCTATATTTCAATGTCTGCTTTCAGCTCTAACTGAGGTTCTTTCTGGGCCAAGCCAAGATGTGTAGCTGGTCTAAAACTGCTTTTTTCATTCTGCTATTAAAGATACTGCATTATTTGAAGCAATTTTGTGGAGAATTCTTGATGGCAGAGGTTAAGGCATGAGCAGCTACACACGTGTTGCATGGCCACTGACTCCAAGTTCATGAGTGGTCACAGGCATGTCTGTGCAGCCATTTGTTTTAAGTTTTAAAAGACCCCAGCTGCTCACCCTTGGCTGATTTTGCTGTGACAAAGCCTGGAGGAAAATGACCAAGGGGTTATGACCCAAAATATCTAGTCAATGACTCAGACAAGAAGTTTCTCCTCGGTACCACAGGGCAAACTCCAGAAAGCCTGGTGGATCTGAGACATTTTCTCCCTGGAAATTATTAAGCCCCAGAGAACCAAGATAATGCTAAAGCAAAATATGATCTGTTATCTTTGAAGCGTTGTTTCTAATTTAATTTTAATGATGCTTATGAGAAATATGACGCCTCTGTCTCTGCTTTATAATTGCTGCATATTCTATCTCCAAGGCTCCAATGTCATTTTACAGGGGTCTTGTTGATTTCCTGTTGTGTATATCACAATGCAGCTTCAGACTGTTTGGTAGATTTTCTGGAAATTGCAAATTATAACTTCCCTCCTCCGACATGGGTTATGTGGCAAACATGAGTTTATTAGCTCTGTCATAAAAGGCAACAGCATTTTCTGCTGTAGCTGAGGCTGAATTATGGATCTGAAAGTATTAGGTCTCTTATGAAAGTGTATAAAGAAATGTTATACCAATAAGATATCCAAAATTAATGGAAAAAATGGTGCTCTTGAGAGGTTCTGACTTTTTCGCATTCATTGTCCCAGCAGTCACGTTATCTGTACTTAATTTGAGATTGCTGGATTAATTCACCTTTTTTTTTTCCTGTGGGTTGCCAGGCAATCAGATCTCTCTCTTGCCATTTCAGCCTGTCTTGCTCTCTGAATGAACCAGGATCTAGCAGCACATTGTAGAGATTATTCATTACACCCTTCAGTGCCACAAGTGCCTCTTCCTGGACAAGAGGACATGCTGATTTTAGCCTTCATCTCTCCACCTCCTTGGGACTCACCAAGTATTTCATTGCAACAGATTTTTCAAGCACCACAAGTGTTCATTGAAAACATTTGTCAATGTTTTTGGAGGCACTTCCAACAACTATTGCATTTCCTAATTTCAGGTGCTCTTCTCAGCCCTGACTGCTGATCTCTCTCCTTACCTGTGCAGGCAGTAAAGCTACAGAAGAAACCAAAGCAACATCTTAGAACCTGGCATTCAAGTTCAGATATGAGTTTTTTGCAGCCAGGTGTTCATCTTGAAATGAAATGGGAGCAGGATCACAGAATCCCAGAATTGTTGGGGTCAGGAGGGACCTCTGGAGATCATCCAGTCCAAGCCCCTGCCAGGGCAGGGTCACCTGGAGCAGCTGACACAGAGACACGTCCAGGAGGAATGTCTCCAGAGAGGAACACTCCATGACCTCCCTGGGCATCCTGCTCCAGGTTTCCTGCATCATCTGAAATGGAATGTGGGAAATCTTGAGCAGATGTGAGGAAAAAAAGGGTTCTCAGTGGAGGTGTCAAGGGGAATCTTGATGGCACAAAGCAAGCCACCTGATCCAGGTGTGTCCTGGAACTAGGGGACCTCCAGAGGTCCCTTCCAACTGTGATCCTACACCTTCCCTGTCTTCCCTGCCCAAACAAAAACCTGTATGACTGACAAAACAGCAAACACAAGGCAGCTGTTTGTCATTCCACAGGTACACCAGTATAATAGACACCTAACACCTCTTTGTCTGACAAGCAGTTCTATGTCCATCAAACACCAGAAAAAAAAACCCTCATCAGCCCCATTTCTCACTGCTCTGTTCACACCAACATTTTCAGCTATTAGGGCTGTAATACATAACTAAAGCTTTCTTATTTGGCAGCCTTATTAAACTCTGGAGACTGACTTAAGCTCCCAGTTTGTTACATTATTAAGGTTGTCATTCATTATTAGATCAGTCTGGCTTTATTGCAGCTCTGAGCTACAGACTATGAAATGCCAAAATCAGCATTTATGCAACATTAAGAGAGCAGAGGCCCACAGAAAGTTGGGGAGGGCAAAATTTTAAGCTGGCACCTCATCATTCATGTTGATCAGCGAGGAAGAAGCATTCCAGCAAGAATTCCAATGACGGAGCCTGGCTCTTCACAGCCTTCCTCCCATGAGGGAGGGCTGTACCACAGCCTTTGGGGTGATGGATGAGGTTGTGTTTGATGGCTGGGGTACTCCCCCACTGAGGGTGGTCATGGTCACAGAGCAGCTGGGGAGCTGGAGCAGTTTCTGTCTTCTTGGCAGGAGCAGCTTCATTCTGTTTCTCTTAGGGAGTTTCCTGTCTGCCTCCTGTCTGATGCTGTTTCAGGTCTTAACCTTGCAGTAGGAAGAAAGTTATGGCAACCAATCCAAATTACATTCTTTAAGGTGAAGTTTAACCAGTCCTTCAGTCTCATCATGGTGTTGGTATCTCCTGAAGGACAGGCAGAAGGTGTCCATACCAACCCCCAGCATTTGTTCTGTGCTTGGCAGGGTCTGCTGTGTGGATAACGTGGGCACAGAGCACTCATGTCTCCCTGCTGGTGGACTTTACCTCATTTTAAGAGGTTACTTGGTTTGTGGGCAAATAATTGGTCAGGTTTTGAATTTTTCTTATGTAACTTCAAGTTTATAACAGGAAAAGCAGTTTTTGTCTCTCAGAATACTGATCTTGCATTTTTCATTTTGGATCTTACGAGTTTCTTTTCTCATCTCCTATAATTCTAAATTCTCTGATGCATTTCTCAAAAGGGCTCTGCAAAGACTGAAATCCCCATGTTTAAGTGGACAGATATTTATGTAATACAGGTGGTTTTTTTTTCTGCAGAACACACATTTGATCTGTCATCCATATTTAATTTCCTTGCCACGACAAGGATTTCCTATTTGATGTTAATAAGGGGTATTTTTCCATTCTTTTCATAAACTGTTTTTCTTTTCAGTTTATCAGGATCAAAGAGCAAACATTATAGCTTGTGATTAAACATGCCCTTGGTTTATGGCTCTCATCTTCTCCTTTAATTATCTGGCCATTCAGAGAACATGTCTGACGTGCTTATGGTGGGGTTTTCAGTTGCTTCATCCCCCTGTTCAGTCCTTCTGGCCATCATCTTATTCTTTAATTCCTCTAATGATCTGAGAAAGAGAAAAGGTATCTGAATAAATCCATGTGAGGGAGACTTCCACATACCCTTTAGGAAGTCAAGGAGGCTCAGAAGTCTGGCAAGCCCATAGAGCAGTAATTCAGCCTCTAAATGAGCACATGAACATCAAAACCACCTTTTGTTCAGCCTCTCAGGACTCATTCACAGTCCTATCAGCTTTTCCTGGCAGACATCCTGACAGGACCATGCTGGCTGCTGATGGAAAGGTCAAGTCCCTGTTTGTGAGTACTGCTTCACCTTTTTCCCAGGGGATGGGACATAGGACTTTAGCCCCCCACTTTCCCCTACTGTGGAACAGACAGTTATGAAGTGTTGGGTGACCACATGGGGGGTTTTTCCTGTTATTTTATCAACAGGTGACATTGAAGCTTCCAGCATTTGTATTCAGAAATTCTCCCTTCAGCCCTTGTGCTCAGGTTAGAACTGAATCAACCCCCCAGGGTTTTGTTGGGTCTCTTCCCAATCTTTATTTCCAGATTGCTCTGAAGTTGACAAGGCTGTACCAGATGAAGGAATGAGCCAGGCTCACATTTGCCTTTCACTAGGTACCAGGAGATTTGAACAGAGAACAAATCAATGACACAAAGCTGTGATACTTTTGAGACTAAATAAAAAATCAAAGCTGGGCCCGTGTGGAGCTTCTCAAAACCAAAGCTGTGTGAGGAAAAACAGCCTGTGCTTCAACAAGACAGTTGCTAGAGGGGTTTCTCAGGTTTAACACCACATCCCAAGGACACTGGACATTTTGCTAACACCCAGATGACCTGTGTTCAAATCCATCATGCATCTCAAGGTATACAACAGCAGTGTTGCCACAGTTGTCAACTGTGGAGGTTACTGCTTTATTTCTTATTTGATGTACAGTCTGCACCTGAGAGCTTTTTGGTTTTCAACACCCTTTTCATTTGGTCTGAACCTAATGTGGCCTGTCATGAAGGGTTTTGAAAGGCCTTGGGTTCACCCTGACAGGGAACAGCTCGACCCTGTAGAGAAACATCACGCTCTCCTTTCAGCTCTGTCAAAAACAAGAGTCCTCAAAACCACCCCAGAGCAGTTTATTGGCATAACTGCAGCTAAAGCAGCTTGTTTGGTGTTGGAGACACCATCCTCTGTGTGATTCTCTGAAACACTTTCCCTGTTAATATTTCAGCCTATGGGGGAACCATCTCAACAAACAATTCTGGGTACTGAACAATCCCTTTGCACACCTCTCTTCAGCAAAAAGGAACCTTTCTTGAAAACATGCACCACATCACTAGGCAAAGAGAAGTGTTTCATAAACATGAGCTCCTTAAATATATCTTAAGTGTTATCCTGACCTGCAGTAACAATTTTTTTTTAATGAGGAGTTTAAATCTGACTGTTTATGCATTGTTTCTCTCAGCGCCTTTAGCAATTCCTTGATTAAAAAATTTAGCACTTGAAGTCTATTTAGAACTATGCTTAGAGTTAGAATATTCAAAATCTCAATACATAAAAAATGAGGAGAATTACAGAATTGTTAACTTTCATGTACTCTCTCATTTGGCAGTCTGACTGTAAGAAAGACAGCAATAAAAAAACAGTGTTATTTTATGGTAAGTCAGCTCTGTGGCAGGAGAACAGCAGGTCCAACACACAAAAATGTCATTGTTTATTTTCTGCATTTTCCAAATAATACACTGTCTTGTAATTTTATGTCATTCTTCATATTTCTGGCTTGAAAATGTTTCCATGGAAGATCATATCCACTTCATTTGAAGGTGGGAATCCAATTATATTTACCAAACTTAGTGATACTTTCCTACGAGGAAAATCTTTAGGCAAAAGCATTAAAACTTAAAAGGAAGGGAAGGGAAAGGGAAAGGGAAAGGCTGAAAATATGTCTCATAAACAATGTTATTCATTTATTTTCCCAGCTGCCTCTCCCAGTCATGTTGACGCAGTCCTCAGGTCATTTTTCCCTTGCTTGTTCCTCTCAAGTGCATGACTTTCAGAAACTTTCTCATTTTAATCACATCCTGCAATGAAGTTCTGAATGGAAAATGAGAAGCTCTGCAAGAGACAGTGTCACTGAGAAGTGACAGAACTGAAAGACCTTGCTGTGAAATCCAGGAGACAGAATTGTTGATGCCACCAAACCCACCGAGTCCTTGCTCATCTAGCTCATGGTTACCAACAAAATTGGCCCACAACACATGACTCAAGATGTTCATGTGCATCCTGAAGGGCTTCACAGAAGTAAATGTGCTCTGAGTTGCTTCATGACCAGAGATTTTGGGTACTCTGGGCTTCCCAGGCTGCACCATCTCACTTCCCCAGGACACAGGGACACTGTGTAAGTGGCTCCTACCTCATGTCACTCCAGAACAGCTGCTTTGAGACTTCAGCTTCTCCAGCATTCCTCATCAGAGATGGATGCTCCTGCAGAGTACAAACACTGGTGGTTGGACATGTCCCAAGGGCCACACGACTCATGGGCGTCATGCTTGTCTCTGCCTTTCCTGACGGGCACAGGGGGGCTGAGTGATGGGTGTCCTTCAGGAAATCCCTGCAGCAGAGAAAGGCAGAAGCTCATGTCTCTTGCTCCTGCACCATGCAGTAATCTGGATGTGAAATATCAGCACAGCTGCTGAGTGTCACCGTCCTATTTTCTGAAAAATCCCTTCCCCAGGATTTCTTCTCCTGGGAAGCTGAGAAGCCTCAGAGAAAAATGAAGACAATAATTATCTGATTTGCTTCTCCTGTGTTTTGCTGCTTTGGAATGTGGTTTGGACATTGTTTACCAACAGGTGGTTGTTTTATTGGTTTCATGGGAATTGTTTTGACTTAATGACCAATCAGTGCCAAGCTGTGTCAAGGCTCTGGAGAGAGTCACGAGTTTTTCATTATTATCTTTTAGCCTTCTGTCTGTATCCTTTCTCTTTAGTATATTTATTATATTGTATTTAATAATATATAATTATATATTTATTATATTATATTAAATATAATTATGATATTATATTCTTTAATTATATATTTTTCTATTGTATTATATATAATTCAATCAATATTATTATATTATATTATATTATATTATATTATATTATATATTATATTTAATTCTTTGGTATAGATTAGTATAGCATTCTATAATATAATATAATGTAATATAATATAATATCATAAAATAATAAATCAGCCTTCTAAGAATATGGAGCCAGAGTCATCATTTCCTTCCAACTATGGGAAATAGTTGGAATATTATTATATTCTGGAATATACTATCCAGAAAATACCACAGTTGAGCAGAACATGTTCAGAGGTTCAGTGGTGAAGGTTATCCCATGAGCCAGGCACTGGGAATTCTGCACACCAGTGAGGAGTGGGAAGATGTAAGGAAGTATTTTTGTGAGGAGACCTTGGCTGGGTGAAGGATTTGAGCATGAGGCCAGGGGTGGAGGTGAAGGATGGCAGGAGGAAGCTGGAGCTTGGTTTTCCATTGCTGTTGGTAGGTCCATCACTAGAGGGAGGCCAAGATCTACCCTATGGCTGGTGGCCTCCACCTCGCCTCAGACTGCAATATAGCAAGGAAACTTTGACTTTCCATTCTCTTCTTTTCCCAGAAATGTTTGGGGTCCAGCTCAGGGAAATAGTTTGGTGTGATTGTTGCCATCAAACAGCACAGTCTGCATGGATGGTGCATTGTATCCTCAGGATTTCCTCCCATTTTAATGCCATGAGCCTGGTTCAAGCTTACCAAGCATTACCATTTGCCAAGCTTACCAAGCTTACCCCATTACCATTTGCCTGGTTTAATTATATTTAGAGAGGAGGATTTGGTCTGATGTCAGGTGAAAAATATCTACATCAGAAGTACATATGAAGTTAGGCTTCAAACACTGTCTGGAGCTTTGCCACTGGGAAAACTCTTTTGTTGCTCAGCTTTAACCAAAGCACAATTCAAAATTTTACACGATAGGCTTGGAATTTCTCATGGTGGTCAAGAGGATATTTACTCTTGAAGTTTATCTTTTGCTTTTGTGCCAGCAGTGAGCTGGAGAACAGGCTCTGCTGAAACTTGCTGGAGGTGTGTGCCAGGGTGGGGGGCACAGCCAGGGCTCTGCCCCTCTGCACCCCCAGCCCTGGGGACACTGGAGAGGTTTGGGTTGGGATTAGGTTAGGGTTAGGGTTAGGGTAAGGTTAGAGTTAGGTTTAGGTGTGCCAGGGTGGTGCCCCCTCTCAGCCCTCACCCACAGGTCTCACCCAAAGAAGGCATCCATGCCACTGCAGCCCAGTTCAACCAGAGCAGGATGACCAACCTGTGCAGCAGGTAACACAAGCTCTTTGCTTCCTGAGTAACAAGCCAGTGGGGAAGGACCTCAGGCAGAATCTCATGCCAGCTGGTTGTTTCACTTTCCTAAGTGAGGAGAAACACTAGTTTGAAGCCTATATTATTCTAATTGCCAAGATATTCTGGCTGTAGAAGTTTCTTGCCAAAGCCTTTAAGCTTCTTCGTCTATTTTCTGACAAAATTCTGTTTTCTGGCTCCCTTGTGGAGCACGTGGGGGAACTGAAATTTGTTTGCAGCTTGTGTTAGCTGGGTGCTTATGGCCTCTCCTCCTTCTAGGAGCAGCTGATACAGAAACATTTGCATTGCAACCTGATGAGGCTCATCAAACCCTTTTAGTGTAAACACCATCAGATTTACAAAACAGCTCGTGTCCAACAGCAACTGGGGGCTGCTGCTGATGGGGACAGGGACAGTCCCCATCCATCATCTGGGGAAGGGCACAGCTCGTGTCTCAGCCCAGCCCTCATTCTCATGCAGCTGGTGGGATGTCTGTCCTGCTGGGATGCAGCCAAGGCTGGGCCTGCTGGAGGGATGCCAACCAGCTCTGCTGCTCTGCTGTGGGCAGGGGAGCAGCAGAGGATGGTGTGGGGCTGGGGGCAGGAAAGCTCTGCCTTGGCCCTGTCTTCAGTCTGCCAGACACTGGGGGAGAAAAGGTATCCACTGAGTGGCTTTTGCATCAGGTTTCAGTGCTGCAGCTGGTCTCTGCTCCTGTGCTCCCTGAGGTCTGTCCTCCCGTGCACTCAGGGCTGCTGAAGGTTTGTGTCCCTCACTTTTTCACACTCTGGCTGTTTTGTCATTTTTTCCCTGGTGCTGCAATGTGTTCCCTGTCAGATGGGATTCAGGGGCACACAGCTCTGCCTGACAGGTGGGGTGTGCCCAAAGACCTCTGCAAACACTGATGCTGTTTGCTCCTGCATAAAGTAACTGAGAACCTGTCACACACATCTTTTCTGAAAAATCCTTTCCTTAGGTTTTTTCCTCCTGAGAAGCTGAGAGGCCTCAGGAACAAAATGTAACCAATGGTTATCTGCTGCTGTGGAATGCACCAGGTGCATCTGGGATTGCTCTCATGTGGTTGCTTCTAATTAATGGCCAATCACAGTCAGCTGGCTGGGACAGAGAGTCCAAGCCACAAGCCTTTGTTATCATTCCTTCTTTTTCTATTCTTAGCTAGACTTCTGATGAAATCCTTTCTTCTATTCTTTTAGTATAGTTTTAATGTAATATATATCATAAAATAATAAATCAAGCCTTCTGAAACATGGAGTCAGATCCTCGTCTCTTCCCTCATCCTAAGACCCCTGTGAACACCATCACAGGAACCCAACCCTGTGTCACCTTTTTTTGTCATCACCACAAAAAGCTGAAGTGTTGGCCTATTAATCAATCCACTGTGCAGCTCTCAGGACATGTTTTCAAGGGAAAGAGTAGAGAATTAAGGGTTGAAAACAGTATCAGGATTCCTGCACATAGTTCCTTGCACAGTGGTTTTTAAATGCACCCTACAAATCACAGTCTGGCTCCCAGCAAAATCTAATCAGTTTGTTGTGTCACAAGGTGGCTTCATCAGCCAAGGAAACTTGTGATGGATTCATTTAGTCACAGCATTAATTAATCAAAACACAGCCTCACTGCACACCAGCCTGCTCCTGAGCCCCAAAAGGAGTCACAGAGGGAACACCCATCTGCTTTCAGCCTCAGTGGGGTTGTGGAAATACCTGCTTGTCCATGAAGGACTCAACATGACAGCATCCAGTGCAGCCATCTACCCACCCCACCTGTGTGCCCTGGGCTGAACAGCCCCCTGGAGAAGAGCAGCTAATGCTGGGAAGGTTTATTTCAAATAGCTCCCTCATTTCATTTGCTTCTTTGGTGTGCAGAGGAAACTCTTCTGCAGTAGGTCATGGTTGGGTTCTGCCAATTGTGTTGGTCATCACTGCTGGCCTGGACTTCTTAACCTGGAGGAGCTCCTGGGGCATCACTTTGCCATCAGGCATGTGTCCCAGCAGTGCTGCTGCCTCTTTGGATGGTCCCTGAGGGATTTTATCTCCATGGTCCTCCTCACGAGCCATGTAGAAAGCCAAGGTCCCCCCATGATGCCCTGTCATGGTAAAAGCAGCCTGGCTGCTTTTAGGGCTGTGGGGACCTCTCAGGTCTCTCACTTCAGGCCAATTACACCAGAGCCACATTTATGGATCTGGATGAAGCCCAGGGTCTTCCTTTGAGCCAGCCTGGGACTCCTCTGCTGAACCAGGGAGGGATTTCCTTGCTCTAAAAAGCAAACACCCCCTAAACCAAAGCATTGTACATTGAATCAGGGAGGTATGGGAAAGCAGATCTGAAAAATATTTGTCAACAAATAGAAAGCCTTATGAAGGATGTGAGTGAAGAAAAACCACGTTGAGGAACCAGTCAGAGAGACAGGAGCCAGTCCAGGGCCAGCTCAGCTGCTGCACCCCACAGTGTGATAGCTCACCATGCAAAGTTTGTTTCTTGTCTACATCTGCTGTCAGGCCAGGTAACCCACATCACATCACATCACATCACATCACATCACATCACATCTGCCTTTCTGGATGTTTAAAGATGCTCAAGGAGGTCCATGCCACTCCTCTCAGAGGGATACCTGCTACATCCATCTAGTTCAAGTAGCTGGTATGTATGGACAAAACTCCCTTGAAAATTAATTTATCACTTAAAATAAACAACAGTTTGTTTTATTGATGCTTAAAATAAATAAGAGGCAGAGGGTTGTCCAGAGATTTACCTAAGCAGTAATTTCCATGGAAGTCCAACTCCAAGCTTCAGTTCCTTTGCATTTTATCTGCATGTTGCTGCTGCAGCAAAATTGCAGGAGCTGGTGATGGAGCAGTGCTGTACTGCTGTCAACCAAAACAAGAGCTCTGAGCATGCCTCTTGCTGCCCTGTTTGTAACAATCAAGTTTATACATCAAAGCTACCTAAATACTGCTGTGATCTGCCTCAAAGAAGCGACCAAAAGGATAAACTTTCCTGCCTGCCTTGCAATAGAAATATAGCCCAGCAGCATTATTTGCTGTCAGTTTAAATCTACACAGACACTGCTGCTTTATCTAGTGGGCAGGTGAGGATGAAGAACAGCAGCCAGAACTAATATATCAGCTGTTTGCTTGTTCCCTGTGATGCTTGAGAAGAAGCTGTTGACATCAGCCAGTTGTGCCTGAAGGACTCCCAGAGAAATAAAATCCTTTAATGAAGCCTTGTTACCATAAAGCCATTCTGCAAGGCCTCCTTTGGAACATTTGCTCCTGCTCAGGGTCCATTTAAAGCTCATCTTTGGCCTGGTTAACCACAGATGCCATCTCTGCCCTTCTCTCACAGCCTGGTGCTCACAGCAGGATCACCCAGCAGGGATGGGTATCCCAGGGCATGCCAAGAACAAACCCTCAAGGAATCACTTCTCTGTGGGCATTGGGGGGAGGATGGTAAATGCAGTTTATGTGCAGAATTTCCTTCACTCTTCACTGTCTCTCCTCAGCTCTGGAAGTGTCCAAGGCCAGGTTGTGTCACAGACACGTTTTATGAAAAATCCTTTCCTTAGGTTTTTTTCTCCTGAGAAGCTGAGAGGCCTCAGGAACAAAATGTAAACAATGATTATCTGTGGAATGCAACAGGTGGATCTGTGATTGGTCTCATGTGGTTGTTTCTAATTAATGGCCAATCACAGTCAGCTGGCTCAAACTCTCTGAGACAGAAGCTTTTGTTATCATTCTTTCTTTTTCTATTCTTAGCTAGACTTCTGATGAAATCCTTTCTTCTATTCTTTTAGTATAGTTTTAATAGAATATATATCATAAAATAATAAATCAATCCTTCTGAAATATGGAGTCAGATCCTCATCTCTTCCCTCATCCTCAGACCCCTGTGAGCACCATCACAAGGTTGGATGGGGCTTTAAGCAGCCTGGTCTAATGGAAGGTGTCCCTGCCCATGGGATGAGCATTAAGTCATGTCTGAGGTTCCTTCTAACCCAAACAATGCTATGAAGTGATGAATCCCAGCACCAGGAGTGCAGAAGGCAGCGGGCAAGAGAGCAGGGACAGGTCTGTGAGCACACACAGAGCCAGGACAACTCCTCCCATGTGGGAGCTGTGACTGGTTGAACTCAGCAGCAGACAGCAGGCTGTTGTGTGGGGAGGTTGTTGTTTATGCAGAAATCATGAAGCTGTGCATGGCCACAGGATGTGGTAGTCACCAGAAGTTTCCAAGGGCAAGCAGACACAAGCATGGCAGAAAACCCTGTGCAGATCTTTTGACACAAGGACACTCTTGACTTTGGGAAGGTCCCAAATCACAGATCACTGCAAGGCTGACAGGACTCTGGGGAAGTGTCACTGGAGTGTCTCCTCTGGAGATGAGGTACAGGCCTGGGGGATGCTTTGCCTGCCACTTTTGATCTCCTATTGTCACATTAGAACAGCTCTTGTCTTTAAGACAGAAAGTAGAGAACTCCAGAAGTTCCTGAACTGTTGCTCAGATAAAGTGTGTGCTCCCTGCTGAGGAGGGCAGTCAGAGCTGCAGTTTCCTACTCAGAGACCCAAATTCTTTCTGTGTCAAACCTTACACTGCCTATTGATTCCCTGGAGACTTCACCTGCCCTCTTATGTTCATGGGATCCTGTCTTCTCCAGGATTGCCCCTCATTTTGATACCATGATATGCATTCCTCAATCCTAAATTTATGAGCTTACTTTTATTACCTTAAAATATCTTCTTAATTATGGTCAAGCTATTGAGTGATTAAGGTCATGCTGTGTAAATGATATGTCTGCTCCATCCTCATGCCAACAATCACTGCATCATCTGGATGTTTTTCACCACTCACTCATATTTTCCCCTCAATTTATGACAGACTTGTGATCCTACAGTAAATACATAGATATCTCTTGGGCAAATAAATAATTCCTGAAAGGAAAAACTGTCTAATAATTCCTAACTTAAAATGTTCATTTAAAAAATTAATAATATTAATTTACTTCTTTTTGAGATTAGCCAGTTTTTAATCCATTTAATGTGTTGTACCATTTTTATGCAAAGTTTTAACAAAGTTAGATCACACCATAGGTTGTAAACCCTTCAAAAAGCATAACTTCAGTGCATTCAATTGACCTGTAGCAGCTAAATTTGTTAGCTCACTGAGGAAGTCTTTCAAAATAATTTAAGAAAGAACTATTCTCTATGTAAGCATCTTGACTGTTGACAGCATCTTTCAGCTCTTAAATTCAAATGATCAGCTCATATTCAGGAGGGACATGAAGAGTGGCTGCTGCTGGGAAATCAGGGAGGAATGCAATAGCAGCTGCAATTCCAATAGCATGTGGAGGTGTCAGGATTTATTGGCAAGGTGTATCTATTTATAAATAAACCACCTGCTTTATAGAAATACAAATAAATAAAATAAAAAATAAGTACATAAAGATTGGAGCGCAGCTATCAGCAAATTTAAAGACTAGGTGATTGTATCCTGTAAAATTGCAACTTGCCAGGAATAAATAGCTCAACATTACATTTTCTTAAGCAATGTGGAAAAATACTCACAAAAGGATGGGGAAACATTGTAATAAAACACCAGAGAGGTAATTCTTACCTGTATGAGTACACCACTGGTGAGATTAGGTAGGGAAACTAAAATAGTGAAATACTAAAATACTGAATGTAGTTCTAACTGGCAACATTTTAGAACAGATTTTTAATGATGGACTAGTGATAATAATGTAATAATAGTAATAAATGTAATAATAGTAATAATGGTGCCTAACAAACACAAAAACTGAGAAGTTCCATCTGCTTGCTTCATGAAAAAGTTTAAAAACTGGTTTGATCACAGAACATAAATACATTTAAAGGAAGGAATTCCTTAGAAGGCAGGAAACCAGAACCAGTGGCTGACAGGGTAGAGCCAAACCATTAACAATGAACCATAGAACACTTTTTTCTTTTTCATGTGAAAGGTGATGAGTCACCAAGGCACACGAAGTAAGGAAACCACCATGCCTTGGTGGTTTCCTGAGGAGTGAGAACCATCACCACCACTTCCTGCAGCCAGTGTGATGTCACAGACATATTTTATGAAAAATCCTTTCGTTAGGATCTGTTCTTCTGAGAAGCTGAGAAGCTTCAGCTTCCCCATGTTTTGCTGCTTTGGAATGTGATTTGGAGAGTTGTTTACCCAGCATGTGAAATTGTTTTTACTTGATGACCAATGACAGCCACCTGTGTTGAGGCTGTGAGCAGTCACAAGATTTTATTATCATTCCTTTCCTTTCCTTTCCTTTCCTTTCCTTTCCTTTCCTTTCCTTTCCTTTCCTTTCCTTTCCTTTCCTTTCCTTTCCTTTCCTTTCCTTTCCTTTCCTTTCCTTTCCTTTCCTTTCCTTGCCTTTCCTTGCCTTTCCTTGCCTTTCCTTTCCTTGCCTTTCCTTTCCTTGCCTTGCCTTGCCTTGCCTTGCCTTGCCTTCTGATGAAATCCTTTCTTCTATTCTTTTAGTATAGTTTTAGTATATCATTTTTTTAAAATATATCATAAAATAGTACATCAGCCTTGTGAAACATGGAGGTGAGATTCTTGTCTCTTCCCATGCCTGGGTTGCCTGCAAATTCAACATCTGGTGAACCCCGAGTGAGGAACATTCCCACAGTGTGATGACTGTGTGGATTCCAGTCCAGAATCTCATTTCTTCTACCCTTTAAGCATTCTGAATCAAAGGCCCATCTGTGCCTCCTCTCTAAGAGCAATGGAAGAATGGTATCTCCACTTCCCAGGCACCACTGGCCCTGCTAAAGCAGTGCTGCCTCTTCTGGCAGCCTCCCACAAAGGAGCTGGAGTTTGCAGCCACCAACATCACCAACATCAGCATCAATGGGTGCTGCAGGAGCTGAGCAAGGGGCTCAGCAGCAGGAGAGGCTCTGGGAGATCTCACCAGGAACTCAGGCAGGACTCTGCAGCCTGTGTTGGGATTCACCATCTCCACCGAGGAAAATGAAACTCCTCATGCTCAAAGAACCAGGGCTGCAGCTTGCAGTATTATTGGAGGCTTTGCCAAGCAGCCCTAGTGAGCAGCAGAGGGGATGGGTTACTGGAGCCATGCTCCACGTTGGAAAGGAGTGATGCACCTTCATGTGAGAGGCATGGCTGGTGGTTTTTTATTAGTTCCACTGAGACAGATTCCCCCAGCACACTCCTCCCCTGGTACCTAGGAATTCACATCTCATCCTGCCTTTTTTCCATAACAAATCCTATTATTTTTTGGTGTACAAAGCAAAATGTGTAGAGCTTTTGGAGATGCCTGCACTTTATCTTCACAGCTGCCAAGAAGCAGGTGTTATTTTAACCACATGCTTTCAAGGAAAAAGCTTCTCCAAGCAATGGTTTTCAAGAAAGCAGCCATAATATTTCAAATATGTGTACTATCATCATGACAAGTCTGTCAGTCAGTCTGTCTTGGGAGCAGCTTTATTTTTCCTGCAGTAGCTGTGCTGTAATCAGACCTGAGACCCTCAATGTGGCAGACACTGAGAAAAAAAAAAAAAAAAAAAAAAGCAGTGAAAACTCAATTCTTGCCAAGATTCCTTGCATTCATCACAGCTCCTTTGGGAAGAGGGGCTCTCACAAAAAAATAATCTGTTCTTGTGTTTAGAGAGGCTTCATTACCACAGTAGCCCTGCATAAGATCTTTTTCAGTGGATAGGTAAGGGAAGAAAAGGATTTTTGCATGGATAGGATGGGATGTGCATGCAGGGACAGGACATTTGTAAGGATAAAACATCAGCCTCCCTGGTGAAGTCCTGTGTGGCCATGCAAAGAAAACACAAGCTGCTCCTGAATGAAAGAATTTGTATTTTTCACCCATTTGTTCATTTTGCAATTCAAAGCCTGACACAGGGGACAGCAAGTCCCATTGCACATTGGAGTGGAACCTGAGATCCTGCAGCAGCCACGACTCTCCTCCCCTCCATAATGCCACAAGCAGAAACATCCAGCCTGCAAATTGATGGAAAACTGGCAAGAAAATCTGCAGCCACCTTCCAGCCTGTCCCCCATTAGTCAGGACCCCACATCACAGAGGAGGAGGGAAACCCTAGCAGAGATTAACAGATTCCTTTTCCATGCAGGCACTTTTAAAGAAAGATCTCTCCTGAAAACCCCTAAAAACCAGGTTGTGAATTGTTTCCATTTTGGGGAGATGGATACAGCCTCTGTTCAGGATTGAAAGGCACAACAAGCCTGCTGTTGTTCCCACTCTCCCCTGACATGTGCAAGGATGCAGTAATCATTAATTCTGCTCATCTCCAGCATTTGTATCCCAAATCAGCACTCCACACTGTTCTCTGCTGGTATCACCTTGGAATAACCCCAGGAGTGTCATTCATCATGGAACCAGCCAGGCAAGGATGCAGCACTGGTTCATAATATCACCAGCCAGGGGCTGTGTACAAATCACAAATGGGACAGGACTGCTGAGGAACGTGCCTTGAGCTGTTTTATTTTCCAGCATCAGCCTCGTTACATGGTTATGGCAATGGGAAGATGCCAGCAGCTCACATCCCAGGCAGCAGACAAAGAACTTAATGTTACAGCTTACTTTAAAAGTTTTTTGACCAATCACACAAAGCAAAAGCACATTGACAGTAGTTCTGTCCAACCACTATAGGCACATGTACCTTTGGTTAACAATGCCTGCTTATTTCAAATACAATACCTGCTTGTAAGCCTTCAAACACAATGCACAGAGCTCCATTGTCAAGCTTAGAACTCCCTAATATCTTGCTAGATAAACTTTTCTGTAGCTTAGGGAGTTATTCTAGACTGTGACAGTGTTCACAGGGGTTCTTGGATGAGGCAAGGGATGAGAATGTTGACTCCATGTTCAGAAGGCTTGATTTAATATTTTATGATATATATATATTGCATTATAACTATACTAAAAAGAAATAGAAGGAAAGGTTTTGTCTCTCCGAAGGCTGGCTAAGAATAGCAAAGAAAAGAATGATAACAAAGGCAGCTGGCTCGGACAGAGAGTCCAAGCTATCTGCTCTGTGGTTGGCCATTAATTGTAAACATTCAAAATGGCCCAATCACAGACACACCTGATGCATTCCCCAGCAGCAGATAACCATTGTTTACATTTTGTTTCTGAGGCCTCAGCTTCTCAGAAGAGAGAAAATCCTAAGAAAAGATTTTCACAAAAAGATGTCTGCGACACTAGACAAGCATTAATACACAGACCATTGTTCTATTTGTCCTTACTTTTCTACATTTTACATAATTTTTCTGCTGACCAATCTCATGGCTACTGCTTCAATCACAGTTCTGCTGTCTCTGAGGCCTGCCTTTTGCAGCTTTCCCAAAGCCCTCTGATTTTATGGATTCCCACACTAACACAAACACATTCCTGCTGACAGGAGGAAAAGCTCCACTCACACTGTCCAGTCTGCACGTGGGACTGGGGATGCTGAGAGTGCTCAGCTCTGGCTGAATGGGGAAGGACACTGCCCGTGGCTGATCCCACAGCTCTGACAGCACAGGGTTAGGGCAAAGCAGAACTCAATTAGGGGCTGCAGTAACCCTTGTCGTTCTCAGGAGAGCAAACCATAACTCTGATCCTGCGTACACAGGGACCTGGTGATGTGGACAGCTCACTGTGCTTGGCAATCACCTCAGTCGTGATGGAGGCTGTCAGGTGTGTCAGACACCTCCCTCTGCCTGCCTGGATGCACAGAGGAGCTGGGTTGCCCCTACAGCAAATCACTTTTTATCATTAAACTCTCCCACAGAGACATGGGCTCACCACACCCAGCAGCTGTGCCAGAGAGCTCTCAGGAATGCAGAGTAACAAACACTGCACCTCCAAGCTCAGCTCAGATGTTGTCCTGGTCTTTTGGCTGGGATGAGTTAATTTTCTTCCTACTACCTCATACAAATTTATGTTTTGAATGTAATGTGGAAATAAGGTTGGTAACACACTGATGTTTTAGCTGATGCTAAGTAGTGCTTACCCCAAGTCAGGGAACTTTCAGTTTCCCATAGTCTGACAGGAGCTGGGAAGGAACAAAGCCAGGACAGCTGACCCCAACTGCTCAGGGGGATGTTCCATACCACACATCCTCATGCCCAGTTATATAAGCTGGGAGTGTTGGCTGGGAGCCAGCAATTGCTGCTCAGGGGCAGGTGGACATCAGTCAGCAGGTGAGGAACTGTGCTGTGCATCTCTTGTTTGTCTTAGGGCTTACTCCTCTCTCTCTTTCACCTTTCCATTACAATTACTATTATTATTGTTGTTATTATTATAATATAACAATTTATTTGGGTTCAATTATTAACCTGTTTTTATCTCAACCCAAGATTTTTACTTTGTTTTTCTTCCAAAAAAGGTGCAAGAGGAGGGGAAGAGTGTGAGCAAACAGAGTTGGGTTAAATCACAACAGATGTCTTAATGGAAAAAAACCATCTTTGGTCCTTGTATGTGGAGCACATGTTACACTACACCATGAGCAGCTGTTTTATTGTGAATAATCCCAATGAAGATGTTCATTGGTATCCACTGGCTGATAAAAAATATCCGCATTGGCTGATAAAAATGGCTTCATCAAAGCCTGGTGCATCAAAAGGCAGAATGATGACCCAGCTCACCTTTTTATTTTCAGGACACAAAACTAAGCCAAAGACAGGGGCAAATGCCAAGCCACTCAATTTGGCTTCCACTGAATTCATTTCTCTTGGCTCCAAGTAGCTGAGCACAAAATCCAGATGTGAATGTTGCCACCATCACCTCAAACTAACATTTTTACCTGTGCAGAAGCAAAATTCAGTTTTGTGGTATGGTTTTGTGAAAGGGACTGAGTGATGAGCAGCAGAGGCAGGGAGCCCCTTCCAGTGCTTTTATGGGAGCTGAGCAGTGAGGAAAGGCTTCACCCACCTGCCCACAGGTGGACAGGGCTGTCACTTCCCCACCACTTCTTGGCTAACATCTCCGCTCAACCCTGTCCCTTTTTCTTAACCATGTTACACCCCCTTCCAGGATGAAAACACAACCAGTCCCTGCAGCAGGACTGTATTGCCATCCCATTATTCCACCCAACCCACAGATTGCCTTCCCTGCTTGCCCAGCTCTCCCCAGATGGTGCCAATGCTGCATCAGTCGGTGTTTTGGCACCAGGCAGGGCCGGCCACAGGGACCAAAAGGACACTAAACACAAAGCATGACCCCAGGCTGTAAAGGCACATCCAATCCCAGGCAAAGACCACTGAGCAGAGCATGACATGGAGGTGGCAGAACTTCTCAGGTTTTGTGTTGCTGAAAAGGCTCCCAAGCTATTAAAAGTCTCTTTTTTCCCAGCCCTACCACCAGAGAAGAAGTCGAGATTCCTCAGTTCTGCTTTTCAAGGTTGTTTATTTTCTCTTATCTGTTCCATTCTTTCTCTGACCTGCTGAGGTCTGTCCAGCAGGTTGAGTTGAGGCACACTGCCCACCCTCTGGGGTGGTGTTAGCTTTTTATACTTAGAACTACTGTGTACTTTATTTACAATAATTTTCCAATACCCATCACCTGTGTTAGACAGTCTGTCTCTACCCTAAACCAATCCAGAAGTGTCACCATCACAGCAGAAGATGGAGGACAAGAAGTAGGAGAAGAAGGACAGAACATGCCCAGATTCCTCCATCTTGCCTCTTGAACCCCCATTCTAAATCCCCAAAATTCTACTCTTTCCCTCTGTGATAAATTCACTATCATTCTACTCAAACCCTTGTGGCTTGTAACTCTTCACACAAAGTTGGTAATTGTTTCCAAGGGCTACAATCAAAGGCACAGGTGTTTGTGACTCTGTGCCAGGGTCTCTGAGCCCCCTGCCAGGGTCTGGAGTCCTCCAGGGCAGCCAGAGCAATGTCCTGGGTCCCGACAAGAACTGGAGACTGAGGTGCCCCTGCAGAGGGCAGGGGGGGAGCTCTCTGTGAACAATCCCAAGTTTTCATTCTCTCCCAGCAGATCCGGAGTGTCGCATTACAACCCAAGCAGGGGATGGCTGGCTTCATCTGCCTTGTGCAGCCGGCAGGCAGAGTGTGTGTGGCAACATTACCCCCTACAGTTCGACACGGGCTCCCACCTTCTCCAGCCTCTGCACAGCACCGGCCTTGCCTTATTTTAAACCACCAGGAAACTTCTTGCTTCAGTTTGCATCTATTAAACCTGTGCAGGTGTGGGAAGCTCCTGGAGGAGGCAAAAGGAGCAGGCAAGGCAGCAGTCTGCAAAGATTAATTTCTGCAAATAAATCCTGAAAAACATTGATAGCTGAAGTGACTTCCATTTGTGCTTTCTCCTTACTTGCAGATTTTTGTTCACACATTTTCTAGAAAAATTTTTGATTTGAATGAATTTTTTTTTCCACCTTGCCTTATGTTTTCATCTGCTATTTGAGAAAGACATAGTATATTTTATAAAAAGGAAAAATTACTTGAAATTTCAGATTTGGGAACTTTATTGGGAAAAAAATACATTCTTATACAGAAAGTTGGTTTGTTTTTTAAATTAAGCACAAATTTTAAAAGAGAAACTACAGTGTTGCTGGCTGATGGGGATGATGTCCCACACTTTCTACAGGTCTCAGGGGCTCCATTCCTGTGTCATTTGCAGGGCTTGAAGTATTCCTGAGTGGCTATTCCCATTCTGTTTTCCTTTTTTTACATTTTTTTAAACACGAGGAAACACATTAGAGAAAACACAATAGAGGCTGTTTTTTTTTTTTTAATACCATAAACCTTGTGAAAACCAGAGCTTCTTTAAAATGGGATGGAAATACCTTTAAATGTACATGGGTATTGAATTTAAGGTAACACTTTAGGCAGTGGTGCCTTTTAACGTGGATGATGCAGACACCTGACTCTATAAAAGCTGAATTTGAGTATTTTGGGGGTCATTTGCACCCCTAGGTAGAATTACAGCCAAGCAATGACAGCCAGGGCACACACAGTTACCTTCCCACTCCTCACAGTTTATAAGGTACTGCTGTAAAATGCTTGAGCTTATTTATTATCTATAAGATTGCAAGAGATTTTGAAAGGTTCAGCAGCCAGGCACCAGTCCTGGAGTGACACAAAGATGCAGAGGAGGAGGAGGAAGATGCTGAGTCTTCAACCCCTGTTCCCAAAAGCCTGCCCTGATGCCCCAGTGATGTGCAGGGGGTGCATCCCTGCCCCTCCCACATGGAGACTGCACTGGTGAAGTCGCTTTCCTTCCCAACCTGAGCAGGTAAGTGACTCCATCCTCTCCCCTGTGCTGATGGAGAAGGGAAGCAGCTCTGTATGAACACCCCTTGAGGGTTGTGGCAGCATCAGAGAGGAGCCAGTGTTGCATTTTGCAGTGCTGCACACACAAATCGCAGCTCACATGAACAGCAGGCGAGAGTTTTCCTCAGCCAAGAGTGACAACTTCACAAGTACCTCCTGCAAAAACAGAGGTCTGGAAGATTATTAAACAGAAACCATGAAATTTCAATCAGAAATCTGAATGCATGCTAGGTCAAGAGTAGTACATTTAGCTCTGATCACTCTGTTTTCCCTTTGCTGC
Organism: Molothrus ater; assembly: GCF_012460135.2. Taxonomy (NCBI): domain Eukaryota; kingdom Metazoa; phylum Chordata; class Aves; order Passeriformes; family Icteridae; genus Molothrus; species Molothrus ater. Next base: position 8,374,901 of record NC_050478.2, read on the forward strand.
TATTAAAAGTGTATTTAAGAATCCCAAAGAATTCAGTTTCTGGAATAATTTCTTGTGTCCTGCCCCCATAGCCATACTTAGGTTCAATCAGCATGAACCAGATGACACCTGTGAGCATTTTCTTGCTGGGAGTGCAAAGCTACAGGCAAAGCCAGTGCAGGCACAGCTTTTAATGGATCTTCTTAGATCACTGCAGCCCTCTGCTCGGGGCCATCTGATTTTTGGTTTAAAAGCACCTTATCTTGACTCAGCAGGGAGGAATCAATTTTGGCTGCAGGTTGCTTTCAGCCATGGCATCAGACTCTGCAGTATTTTGTCTGGAAGGAAGGACAAATTCTTTGTCCAAACTAGGAAGATAGTTTGTGCAAGGTGCTGCGTTTGGAGGTTCAGGGGGCAGATAACAGCATTTGCTGTGCAAACAGCACTGCTTGAAGCAAGTACTCTGCTTCCAAAAAAATTTAAGGTAATAGATCAGAATTCAGAAAGTTTAAACTCATCTGGTTTTCTCTTCCATTGTGAATCCTGGTAGCAATGCCCAGGTGCAATTAATCTGAACATATGCTTGTAAGGAACCCCACATTTCTCCATCATGCTTTTGACTTGCAGGGCAGAGCTTGAAGGAGGAGCACAGAGTTAAGGCCTGTATGGGCACATCTGTGCCCTCACAGATTAATCCTTTCAGAAAGGCTCAGGGCCAAGAGAGCCAAGCACTGTCTCAAACCAGGATTCATGTCCCAGCCAAAGCTCTGCAGCTCAGGCTGCCACTGTCTCACTTCTTGGACTGGGGTAAGCATCAAGATATTCAGATCCCAGGAAGAGCAAAAAGAAACATTTGAAGATTTTTGATTTGAGCTTGAGGGACTTTTTCTTGGGTTTGTTGTTGTTACTGCTATTTAGATTTCCTTCTCCACCTTAACTGCCATAATTCTGATTATTACTGTGATGAGGTGAGGGTGGAAATGCCAGCATCCCCCAGGGCTGACACAGAGGCTTTCACACAGCTCTTGCAAGGTTGGTTACATGGACTGGGCTCTTCTGGCACAGCACTGAAGACCAGCACTCAAAAAAATTTGGATTGAACTCTGGGTGGGCTCATAATGTCCCAACAAGGAGAAAGTTGTTCCTCAGTGTTCAGCTGATCCTCAAAATCCTCCACTTGCTTCTCTGTGCAGAGGGTGTGAGCACCAGCAATGGATTCTGAGCAGTGCTGGAGCATCCCAGACACCTCAGATTCATGTTAAACATCAGCACTAACTATTAATGCTAAAAATGAGGTCTTGGGGCAGCAATGGTGGTAAGAAATGACTCTTGCTACAACCCTTACCAAAGAAACATTAAACTCTGTATTTTAAAGAAACCAAAGCTTCAAAGCTCTGAAGTCCTGCTCAGCTTCACTAGACCTGCATAAAAAGAGCACAGAATCACAGATTCTGCCAAGATAGAAGGGACCCACAAGGATCATTGAAGTCCAACTCCTGGCCCGTGCACAGGACACCCCAAGAATCACAAAAGTGCCTGTCAAACACTTCTTGAGCTCTGTCAGCCTTGGTGCTGTGACCACTGCCCTGGGGAGCCTGTGCAGTGCCCAGCCACCCTCTGGGTGAAGAACCTTTTTCTGATATCTGACCTAAATCTGCCCTGACACAGCCTCATGCCATTCCCTTCCAAACCAATTTCACGTGCTAAAGCCGTGCCAAGTCATTGTCACACGGTGGCACAGCTGCCTCCAGTTCCTGTGGGATCAGCACATCCCAAGGAGAGTTTTGCACAGGCTGTTCCTGGATGGTGCAGCCACAGGAGTGCCCTGGGGACGCACAGCACAGCTCCTGCCACAGCTGGGCTCCACCATCTCCTCCTCAGAGTGGGAGCCCCTTGCTTGCAGCAGCCTCTGGGATGGTTCAGGACCTGTTCCCTGCCTGTTCTCACTCCACCTTCCACCAAGAACCCCCCCAGTGGCAGTTCTTCTGTAGAATATGGAAAATGGGGTCATGTTCTGCTTGTGTTTGTGCTGGGGAGGGCAGTTCCACCACAGAGCACCCAAACCAGTGCTGCAGCCACGTGGATCAAGCCCCTGGCTGTAACCAGCTCTGGTGGAGCCTGAGGGGTCTGCTCAGATGTGCACAACAGGAGGCAGCTGCCAAAGCACAGGGCAGTAGAGCCCTTTGAGAGACCTTAGGGTATCCAAGGCACTTTCTTACAGCTTTTTAATGAAAATCTGTAGGAGACCTGTAATTTGTTGGTCATCTGGAAGCTGGGCAAGGTACCTTAGGGCACCTAAAATACATGCCCAGGTTTAGGTGACCTAATCCTTCGTGAAGAATGAGATTCATCTTGAAGATCAAGAGCTGAGTCGAGGGATCTTCATGCAGGAGCTGAGGTTCCTGTGATCCCTCATTCTCACCAATGTCAGTGGACATCTGGGTGACTCCACTGCCCAAATTCAGGAGCCTGGTGTACTCTGAAATGCTGCAGGGTGTCCCTTCTGGAGCTCATGGCTCTCACATGGGTTAGATGTGGATATCTCAGATGTCCTGGGATGCATTGGATGTTAATAGGTGCCTAAAAATGACACTGGATTGAGTGCCAGCAACTCAACATTTTCCTCATCAATGCCCCCACACAGACCCCAAGGTGAGTGAGCCCCGATGCATGAGCCAGGTCCCACCCTGAGGCTTTTAGCTGTTCTGCAGATCACAGGTAATGTTCCTTTGCTGCTCAGGTAGCTGCTTGTGCCATGATTTCCCTGCCCTGCACTTACAAGTGCACAGTGGGCTGCACCTTAGCCTGGTGGAGGTTTCACACTCATGATAACAGGAGCAGCAACATGGCCCGTGCAAATGGCAAGTATAAGCCTCTGACCTCTGCAGCCAGAGGCAAAACAGCATTAATCCCTTTAGAAATGCACATAGATTCTATACTGATGCAATGATGTCAAGTAGATCACACAGAAAAAAAATATAGTTTTGTTGCCTATTGTTGTGAATTTATAGAAGACATTACGCAGATCACCATAAAACACTGATAATTAATTATGTCTAAAATATGTGCTTGGAGTTTTTCAGAACCGACCTAAACACGAGAACAAAAGGCTTTTCTTCCTCAAAACAAACATAAAATGCTATCTAGTGTTGACTCTTTGCTACTGCAGTCTCACATAACTATTTCTGAATTAAACAAAACGAGCTGTGAAGCATTAAGGGGCTCAGCAACACCTCATGCTCAGGATACAGGAGCTTTGTCCTGTTTCAACATCCACTCTGAATTTCAAAGGTCAAATAAAGATGGCAAATTGCTGGATTTCCTCCTCACAGAGAAAAACTGCAGAAAGGAAGACTGGGAAAAACAGATGCAGAAGGAAAGGTCCAACCAGCTGCTGAGCCAGGCACCAGTGCTGGCTTAGCTGCACTCTCTCCTTTGACTTAGCACAGGATCACCTCTAGCTAGAAAATAGCTATCATTTTTAATATATTCTAGCTGTGTGCATTGTAACATTGAATTTCATGAACTGTTTGTATTAAAGCACTGAAATACATATTTAACAATAAAGTTCTGCATTTAAATCAGAAGAGAGTGTCTGGTAGTGGACTGAAGAACTATGGGATTCAGATCAATACTTAATATTTATCTTATGTGTTAGTTGTTTTTTGTTTGTTTTTTTTTTTTTTTTAAATCATGTTGCAAGTATTTGTAGTTTCCATTCTGATATCTGAGTTAATTAAAGAGCAGATCCTGCCTCCACAGCCTCTCTCTTTCAGGAGAACTCCTATATGAGGCTGCTTTTCCACCAGCAGCTTTCCTGCCCATCAGCCCAGCATTCTGACATCTCAGCACGTACAAAACCACTTCCTTTAAATTGCCATCAGCCTTGCCTGGCATGGATCAAAACACCTCAGCTTCCCCTGTGTGCTGCGTCTCAGAAATGTCCCTTTTATCTTCAGCAGGTGACTCCCACACTAAGGATTTCCATGTCCTTCCAGAGGGAGGGAAGGGGGAGAGGAGATTCCAGCAGCCATGAACATGACTGCTCACGTGCTGAATTTGCTTTCTGAAGCCAAATTTTCCTTTGCTGACTGTGTGAGACATACCCTGTTTGTGTCACAAGTGCCTGTGAGCTCAGAAGGGCTCACAGGATTTGGGGTTCTTGGACTAGAGAGCATCAGCTCAAGCTTTGGCCAAAACACTTTTCTTAATGAATTTTTATTGTGCTTCATGGAAATGTATCTGTTTTCAGTCACACAACTGCAAGTAAAGGCTCAGAAACACTTTTCTTCCAAAGTCTTTCTTCCTGATGTAAAGGCAGAATGGACTGTGCACAACAGACCTGGCTCAGGTTTTTATTGTTATCCTGAAGACACAAATGTGTGGTGAGAAGTGTAAACACCTGTGGGTCCAAGACCCCTCTCCTATCCCAGAAATGGATCAGTGAAAGAGCCAGTGGATCCTAGCAGAGAGAATGTCCCATTCTACAGCTGCAGGGGGGAATATTCAAAGTTCTTGGAGAAGACCAAAGGGTTTGGGAAAAGCTGCTGGCCAAGAGGAGGGAATGCAGACAGGCAGCAGGAGCCTGCCAGGGCACACTCTGGCCAGCCCTGGCACGCCAGCAGCACACAGTGTCCAGCATCTCTCACTTCAGGGAATTAATTCTTCTGCAGAACTTGGTGTTCTGTAAGCTTTGGGCATGGATGGCACCCCACAGACAGAGGGCAAGGATAACCCACAGCCTGGGCTGGGGCTGTGCCACCAGCACAGGAGCATAAGGGGAGATGTGGTTTCACTTCTGGATTAACTGGGACAACCAGGACGTATTTTGTGTCAGAAAAGTGGCAGCAGCCAGTCCTCATAATGTGATTTCACTGCTACTTGTTCCAGATCCTGGGGTCATGCAGCTCTGGACAAATGTCAGCTGCTGCTGAAAAATGAGCTCCAAGATCTAGCCCCTGCAGAAAACAGTCTTTAAAGGGTAACCCTGAAACGAAAACCAAAAGGAAATAAAAACTGTTGTGCAAGCCATAGCAGTCATCTTCTCTTTTTCGTCTTGGAGACCAAAGGTGATATTAATGATATTTTAACTCTGTGGCTTGGCACTATGAGACAAAAAACCATTGGGGCTGTGAAGGCTGCCTGGGGAAGAATGCTACTAACCCTGGCTCTGGTTGGAGACATGCTCCAGCATTAGATTAAAATACACATTACAGTGAATGGTTAATAAAAATACTTGTGATAGTCATGAAAAGCCAGAGAGGTGCAGTAACATTTCAAGGGATCCTTCACTGCAATGGCACGTTCCAGGCTCTTGGGAGCTGATGCAAAGACAACAAACTGTCCTGTCACAGGATGTGATCTCCCACTGAGGATCCCTGGGGTGAATATGGGAGAGGAAATGTCCTAAGTAGTAATAATAATAATAATAATAATAATAATAATAATAATAATAATAATAATAATAATAATACAGGCTTCCCAGCCCAGACACAGGCAGTGCCTCAATATGTGTGAACTGATCCCCTGACCTGTGATTCTGAGCCTTTGCAGGACAGAAAGGCACCATGGAAAAAGTCTCTTTGAGCTGCAGACTTGCACATTTTCTGAGGGGAGGGAGGAGTGAAAAATGAAGGTCTGTGCCAAGGTCTCAGTCTTCCCCTCATCAGTGTGGTCCCAGTTTCTGGTAGGTCTGAGCAGTACCCAGACACTCATTCTGGTTCCCAGGGACAGAATCAAAGGATCAGAGCACTGCTAAGGTTGGAAAAGAGCTTTAGGATCAGTAAGTCCAACCATTAACCCAGCACTGTCACGTTACCACTAACTCATGAACCTGAGTGCCACTATCACATAATTCTGAATTATGCTTCAGGGCATGGTGCATCCACCACATCCCTGAGGAGCTTATTCTAATTCCTGACCACCTTTTCAGTGAAGAAATATTGCCTAATATCTAATCTAAACCTCATCTGGTGCAACTTGAGGCCATTTGAGATGCTTTGCAAAGAAACAGCTCCAGAAGCATGCCCACCATGGACAAACACTGACTTTTTTAATTCCTGAGCTTTTACTGAGTCCATACCACACACAGTGACTGCTGCTGGTGCAGATACAGGTCTCACCTGGTTGATGCAGTCTGATATTCCACCTACACCAGGAGTTTTCCAGCTTGGATAGGTTAATTAAATATAACATGTCCTTAATCAGTGAAGGTATGGTGGCAAACAAAGTGACCTTGGAAGGGGCTCTGAATTGCCCACTGACAAGATTAATCTCCCCAGCCAGCATCCTCCAGCTCTTTCCCTACTTTTGTGCTTTTTCTCCATTCATTTACTGTTCCCCTCCTCCTCTTTCATTTCTGAGAAATCCCAAAGGTCTGGCAGCAAACCTGCTGCTCCTGAGAGCTTTGCTTTTCCTGCATTTCTGCCACCAGGGAAGCTCATCCCATTTGGGTAAAAACTGAAATGTTGACACATGAAATGCTCTAAAGGAACTGCCTCAAATGCCTGTGGGAAGTACCCTGAGCTCAAGAGCTTTATTCTGAGAGATATTTTCCAGCACTTTTAAACCCTCCCTTGCTAACAAAAAGGTCAAAAGCCAACCTGAAAATACTTTTACACAGGGATAACACAACCTGAGGGTGATTTATATCACCTTGGGACCAGAGCAGAGCTCCCAACCCCCTTCAGTAGGAATTAAGGTCTTTACCTGGGCCTTGGGTATCTCACTGACAGCATGTCAAAGACAAAGAGAAGACACTGGCTCTGAAACAGCTCTAACTCATCCTAGGCTGGCACTTATTGTATTTGCAGGGTGCCCCATGGCAGGAAGGAATGATGAGTCTGACTCCATGTTCTCAGAAGGCTAATCTATTATTTTATAATCCTATATTATATTAAAGAATACTAAACTGTACTATACTAAAGAATACAGAGAGGATATTTACAGAAGGCTAAAAAGATAATAATGAAAACTCCTGACTCTCTCCAGAGTCCCAACACAGCTTGGCCCTGATTGGCCAAAGAGGGAAAACAACTCACATCAGAATCCAATGGAACAATCACCTGTGGGTAAACAATCTCCAAACACATTCCATATGTGAGCACAACACAGGAGAAGCCAATGAGATAAGAATTGTTTTCGTTTTTTCTCAGAGGCTTCTCAACTTCCAAGGACAAAGAGATTTTTCCAGAAAATGTAATGCCACAGACACTGCACAACAGTGCTGAACATCCTGACTCCTCAGCTCCCCAAGCCATTGGTTTTGTGCTAATTTTAGAGCATTTTAGCACCTTTCCCCCTTAGGAAGCCCTTTCTTCTGACTGCTTTTTTTGCCATATAATTGGTTTTTTAAGCTTGTCACTGATACAGTGCATTGGAGGAGAACCAAAAAATGAAGCTCATTGTGGAAGGTTTAGGAGGAGGGAAGGATGACAAAGGTATGATTCTGCCCAGGAATTTTCATTCCTAATTGCCTACCTAATGTGCAGTGGCCTGGAGGCAGAAACCGGCTGCCCACAGCTCCCATCCCGCTGCTCTTTGGGTGCAGATTTTATAACGGAAAAAATCCTGCCAAAAAAACCAAAAACCAAAACCTTGGGAAGGCAGCTACTTACTGAAAGAGAATGAGTCACTGTGTTTACCCTGCAGACTGTGATGTGAAAGACAAGAAGCCACAAAAGGTCACAGAGGAGTTGTCTCCTTGCCACTTATTTCGTCTGTTCCCCCAACAAAGGCAAAGCCATCTGCGGTACAAGCAATGGAGCAGTGGTGACCAAAGGATTTCAAAAGGACACACGAAGAGTGCCAAACACTCTGGATAAAAAAATCCAGTGAACAAGGGGAGTCTCACAGCTCTTTGTGTAACCTTTACTCTGCTGTTAAGTGCACCAGTTTATAGCAATTATGGAAAAGCCACTGATTGTATTAGAAATGTAATGACATTAGCAGGACTGTCACTGCGTTCGCAGCAACAGTTGCGAAATTAATTTTTTTCTTCATTAAGGAGATCCTTATTTGCATGATTAAAATGTCAGCCCAGATAAATGCATGTGCTGGAGAATGAATCACTGAGCAAAAATGCCACCTGCCAAGCCCAGAGAATAGGACAAATAAACAAGCAGCGAGGAGCAGCTCAAAACTTGATCCAGCTCCCAGTGGGAGCCGTTCCATCATCCTCGGGAGCGGCACCAGGCTCGGAGCGAGCGCCAGGGCCAGGGGCTCAGCCAAGAAACAGCTCAAATGCTTGGGATTTTTGCTCTGGCCACACTCAGCTATTACAGAAGGCAAAACTAAAGCCTAATAAAACCAGACAGTCTCTGCTGTGGTTTAGATGGTGCAAAAATCTGCTCCCATGAAGAGGGTAAAATATGTGCTGTCCAAACTCACTCCTTTCCTGCTGTTTGCTAAATCAAAAAACCAGCCATGACCCCTCTAAAGTGGCTGAAACCCATCAACTCTACCTGCTACTGGAAATCAGCAATATTTCCTATTGACCTTCAAGCTCCACTCAAATACTTCTTAAATGAGATGAATCCACACCAAAATATGTGCCCTTGTAAGAAGTTCCAGGCTCAGAAACTGACTTACAGCTGTCCCCAAAAGTGCTGGATCCCAAAAGACAAAATTGAGAATAACTGTGTGAAGATCACTGTTGTTTGCCTTTTTTGCCTGAAGCTGGAAAGGGAAGCTGAAAAGATAACAAAGTGTCAAGGAGATAGAAGATTTTATCTGGTTTAAATAGCTCCTGATCCTGCAACAGTATTTTCACTGATAATTAATACAATGAGAAAAAAAGGGATAAGAAAAAGGTACTGCTTTAAACTGAGTTACTCCTTTTAAAGTTCATAGACAGTCTTGAAATCTGTTTTTTTCTGTTTCTCATGGCAAATTGCATGATTTGGACTTTTGTCATTTTAGGAAATATAACAAAGAAAGTAAATTTGGTATTTCCTTAAAATTCCAAGGAAATGTGTTTGTTATTCAAAATTCTGGACTTTGAAAAAAATCCAAATTGGCTTTATATTTTGTTTTATATCACTTGAAAACATCAAAAGCTGAAATGTGAAGTCATCTGGAAAAACAGAACACTTCACTCTGGAAAGGTAAGAACAAAAACCTTTGAAGGCAATGCAAGGCTGTGTCCTTGAGGCGCCATGGGCACCGCAGAAAGAAAATTTCTTCAACCAGTGCATTGCAGTGAAATTCTATTTGAAAGTTAATACCTCCTTCAAAATAATCTGTCAGACATCACCTGACCAGGCCATCACACCCATCCTGGGGAGCAGAACTGCCCTGCACAGTGACTCTGGTGGCAGGACAGGCAGGACAGGCAGCTGCAGATGAGCTGGCAGCTGACCACAGCTGAGCTGAGGAGCCACCAGTCCCCTGGAAATCTGTACTGTCCCCTCAGCCTCCTCGTTTTCCTGAGCAGATCAATACTGTCAGCATAAAATCCTTCTTCTGGTCTTCTTCAGAGCAGAATATTCTCATCAATACCAGTCTATAATGTGTTTGACTTAAAAGAAGATGTTCCAAATGTACTTCAGCACAGAAGCTTTTTTGTTTTGAATTACTCCACAAATGAAGTCTTTGTGTGCTAGAAAAATGCTGAGGATATTTCCAATATACCTCAGTCTAGTATGAACCATGCAAATCATCTGAACCAGATATCTCTTAAGATTCCAGAAGAAAATTGGCTTATTTTTGAAAAAGTCAGGAAAGAGCTGGCAATTTCGAGTTCTGAATACTGATTTGCATGTACCAAATTATTTATAAAAAAGACAAACTTCAGTCCACCAGCATGCAACACCACTGATGGGATGGAATAAAAATTAGGCAGGAAGGGACACAAACCACAGAATATAGCTCAGATCTCAGGTTTTCATGAGGATGAAATGCAATATACGGACTGTGAGAAGACAAGGGTTTTGCCAGTAGCTCAGTCTTGCAGAGAATAGATGATTCAGGGTCAGAGGCAAGATAATGGTTCCTTATTTCCAAGATAATGGAGAGATTCCTGTCAGCCTCATCAGGCTTTTGTGAACCTTGGTTGCAGAAAGAGTGGACAGGAAACTGGAAAAAAGTGGAAAAAAAGTGGAAAAAACAGGAAACAAAGTGGCTGTAAAATCAAGACATGGCTTTATCCAAGACCTTTATCCTGTTTAACTTCTGCTGCCACCCTTGCTTTCCATGAGGAATGGGTGGGGAAGGGTCAGCTTTCACAAACACAGCTCCCATTGACTTGCTGCTCAGGAGCTGTACAGGTCAAACATGGCCCATTTCAGCACATTTGTGGATCATGGACTCTTTCCTGTAATTTCATTAGAAGCCTTTAGATGAGACCCTGTGCATGGGCAGGTGTAGCAGAGCCAAAGCAAGGTGAGAATGTCATGGAAAAAGGAAAAATGGTAATTTTTTTTTGCCAGACTTTTGGTGTTTGATATTGAATTTCACATGCTGCCATCACTGCAGCAGAGCTCCAGCTGCTGCACCAAGAGCCTCTCCCATGGGACCCAGGGCATGGGGCTGGCACAGGGAGGGAGAGGAGGAAGGATGGAAGGTGAAAGTGTAGGAATGTTCCCCCTGTTGATGGAGTGACAAAACTCTCCTTTGTCTCCTTAAAAAGGAAAGAAGCCCAGAAGTTGCTCTCCTCAATTCGGTAAAAAAGACACCTCAGAGGACCTGGGGGACTTCACCTCAAACTTAAGGATAGCCAATTGGACAGGAGCCAAAAAGCCCCACCTAAGAAATTCACTAGAAAAAGAAGAGAACAAAGGAGCTAATGTCTTTTGTGGGGTGTTTTACCAAGAGCAAGAACCTCTTGCTACCTGGCTCGGGTTTTCTCTGTAAAAAGTTTTGTTATTTTGCCTTTTATTAAAACTTTTCTGTTTCCAACACTTCCACAGCAGCCATCCTGCTGATTTTATGCCTTCTAAGGTAGCTGAGCTATCTTGGGTGTGATATAGATCTCCAAGAGCTTATGAGACCTGGCTAGAGGAGACCTATATATCATGCATGGTCACATTTCATCCCCTGATGGAGTCATCACATCACCAAGGAGCTGGGGAAAGCCTTTTTGGCCCAGATGTTCGATACAGAGAAAACCCTGCTTCACACAAGGCACAGCAGAGAGAATCAGTTTGTTTGCTCTGAATCAGCTCCTTACATATAGGAAAGGTCTTGCTGTGGAGCCAAACAGCCTTCCCACAAAAACTCAGGGATTGTGGGGAGCTGCTGCCTTTCCAGGTGCATTAACTCTGTGTTTCCTCTCTCTGAGGCTCTCACTGAGTTCCTGTGGGGTTTTGACTGAAGCTCTGCAATGGTGCTGCCAGGGCTGAATGGAAAATGCAAGAACCTGCCCAGCTTGCCACCAGGCCTGAAGTGCTAAACAGGAGGGCTTTGCCAGCTTTTCCATCATCTCTGCAACATCATGGCTTTGCACTCTGACCTCCTGCTGGGTCCAGTTTTCAACCTCTGCTTCTTCCTCTGCTTCAAGCCCTGCTGCTGCTGCTGAACGCGCTGATGCTGCAGCCAGGATCTCTCTGTGTGATAAAGAGAAGCTTTTTGCCTCTGCAGGAAATGAGAGAGTTCCAGATGAGGGCTTCAGCAGTGTTAGATTTGGTGCTACCCAACATCAGCACAAAGCCTCTGAAGAGTCTACCCTTGACCTACCAAAGTGAACTTCCCTCAGCAAAATCTGATTGCAAAACTCACCACAGAGCACATGAGGAAAAATTCCTGAGTCCGAGGAAATGCTACTGACAACAGGAGCTCCACAAAAAGTTTGCTCTCTCATTCCTCTGCCCTTCCCAGCAGAATTTGATTCCTGGCTTTGGATCTTGACTTTGGTGCTTCCTGCCAAAGACAACGTCTGAATCCTGGTGTGCCCTGTGGCTCCTCTTGGCATCCTGGACCACGGGCTTGCCTGCTGGAGAGACATGAGCTCACCCTGCCCTCTGCCTTCACAATGGGATCCTGAGAGCTGCAGACCAGTTTGCATCATCTTACACTGAGATGACTCTGACACACATCCAAGAACTGCTCTGCACTGTCAGGGGCTCCAAGTGCATTTCCAGCTCTGCAGGATCCTGGATGGACCTTTAACCACTACCAGCCACTTTTGCCCTGAATGTTATTTTTAACAGAGTGTTTCAGGATGTGGGATTTGATGCTATCTTCTTCTGCTGTCATACAAAGTGGTAGGAAAGCCCACAAATCCTTATTACTTATTGGTTTTCAGCTAAGTTCAAATCAATTTGTATTACAGAATGCTGGACATGTGTTTAATTATTGCATCCTTCCTGACACCAGAGAGATGGAGGGATTTTTATTAGTGTTGTGGCATTTATGCTGAAAAGTTTTGCAGCAACTTTGCAAAGGAAGGAAGAATTATGGAGTGAGATATTGCAGGACTTCAGATGACACAAAAGAAAGCAACAGTGTAGAATAAAATACAACTGGTTGAACTGCATAATATAAGAAGGAAAAAAAAAGCATAAACACTCAATATGCAAGTTATAAGTTATTACCACTGGGTCTCTGTGAGGATAGGCCCAAGCTCTGAAGCTATTTGCAAAACCCCAGTAAAGTTAGTAAGAATTCATGAGGCAAAAGCAGCATCTCTCCAGGTGTAGCTCTGCTGCCTGGGCTCCTTGGGAAGCCCCTGTTTCATCCACACCTCCTATTTCTCCTGGTTCCCAGGAAGTGCCTTTTCTGCATTTTAAATTGTGCACTTTGCAGCCACAGAGTTTTTCCTCCACTGTTGCCACAATGTGAGGCCCATGAGCACATTCTCTAAAACTAGTTATGTTAGGGGAAAAAAACTGTAATAACATAAAAGCTTTCCTTGACCTTGCTGAATACTTGGATCGACATCTAATTGCTAAATGTTGCATGTTTCCCTCGAGACAAAACAAACAGGAAGAAAAGCCACTGGGTTGTGAAGGCTGGCAAAGCTATCTGCCATCTGCAGAAATTCAGCTGGGCCTCCAGCAGATAACAGCACAAGACAATACCTCGATTTTCCTTGTTTTTCCCTCCTCTAACACAATGGAATATCTTCTCCACTTTGAACTTGGGTCCCTGTTAGTCTGACTGAGCACATATTTTCCTGGGACCCTGCTATTGTGAAATGCTGAAACTGATCTCTTCTGTGTATTTGTGGTAAAAGTCAACACCATCTTGAAATTCCAGACCAGAATAATTGCCTCTGGCGCTAAAAATGATCCTCCTGCTGCTTCAAGTGGAAAAAATGTTTGCAAAGCTTGTGCTGCAAACACACACAGTAGAGGTCAGGTTAAGTGTCTATTTTTTTGTAAAATCTCTTGATTTGGGACTCTTTAAATGCACAGATCCCAGAGTGCAATGCCAGGCCATCGCTCACCTGGTCCATGTGTGAGGGTTGCAAGGCACGGGATGAAGAGATCTCCACAGGGATGACTTTGCTTTTGCATTTTAAGAACAAGCTCAGAGCACTTTCTGTGCCTCATGTTGGGATAGATTCAGGCAGTTATGCTCTGGAAATAAATGTCACAGCAAGAAGCATGTGCATGTGCCCCAGGGAGCTCAGTGGGATTGTGTGACCGTGCTCACAGGGGTCTTTGATTGAGGGAAGAGACGAGGATCTGACTCCATGTTTCAGAAGGCTTGATTTATTATTTTATTGTATATATTATATTAAAACTATACTAAAAGAATAGAAGAAAGGATTTCATCAGAAGGCTAGCTAAGAATAGAATAGGAAAGAATGATAACAAAGGCTTGTGGCTCGGACTCTCTGTCCAAGCCAGCTGGGCTGTGATTGGCCATTAATTAGAAACAACCAACATGGGCCAATCACAGATCCACCTGTTGCATTCCAAAATGTTTACATTTTGTTCCTGAGGCCTCTCAGCTTCTCAGGAGGAAAAATCCTAAGGAAAGGATTTTTCATAAAAGATGTCTGCAACAGGATTCAGCACTGTGTGCCTCCCACAGGCTCCTTCCCCCCATCAGGGGGTTTAGACCATTGCATTAGGTCAGAAGATGTGGCAGGGGGTGTGTGTTCTATTCCCATCTGTCAGAGCTGGGGCAGTTCTCTCTGTCCATGGGGCAGTTTTCTCTTTCTCTCTCCCACAGCCAATCCTCCCTCCAGGAGATCTCTGCTGTCCATGGCCACTGAGTGTCCCTGCAGGGCTGATCCAATCCCATCATCCCACGGGGAGATGCTCCACCCAGGGGAGGAGCCAAGCATTCCTACCTGGATCCAATCTGAGGTGCTGGGACAGCACAGCAGCCTTTGCCCAGTGCATTGCCAGAGGAGCAGCTTTCTGCTGCCCTGCATGGCCAGAGGGAGCCCAGGCCCATCTCCAGCAGCCCTGGAGCTGCAGAGGAAAACTCCCCCCTTGTGCAGGATCCCTGCTCCAGCAGAACCACAGCTGGCACTGCAGGAGGGCTGAGCCCCCATGGGATGGGGCTGTGCCACCACCTGACACACAGGGGACAGGGCATGGTCTGACTCTGGCAGTGCTGTTTTGTATTGCTGCATTTTTATTTTCTTTTTATTTTCTTCCCTAGTACAGAACTGTTATTCCTGCTCCCATATCTTTGCTTGAGAGCCCCTTAATCTCAAAATTATAATAATTCAGAGAGGGTTTACATTTTCAACTTCAGGGGAGGCTCCTGCCCTCCTTAGCAGACACCTGCCTTTCCAAACCAAGACAACCACTTAGACCCTTCTGCTTTGCTACAAAGAAAACCCACTGCCAAAAGATTTCCCTGGCCCTTGGGTTCCCAGGTTGCTGCCTTCTCCAGAATGAATGAATGGCCTCAGCCCACCCACACAGGAGGTGCTGCTGTGACAGGATGCTCATTCAGCTGCTGGCAGTACCCAGCACCCCTGGCCATGGAGCAGAGCTCCCTGATGTTCCCCACATGACACCATGAGTAGCTCCTTTCAAAGTGACTTGCTTTTCTTTTTTAATTTACACCTCTAATTTGCTATCTAAATTTAAGCTTGTCCCCTGTGTATTTCTTCTCTATAGTCAAAGGTCAATATTTAGGGGGGGCAATTGTTTCTAAAACAAGTGGCTGAAGTTAGGTTGATAATGGTATAATTGCATGGGTTTGTATTATGCAGACTTAATTCCCTTTGTGTCATCCTCTAGACTGTGGCAGATGATGGCAATGGAGAATATGCTGCTGTATTAAATCCTAAAATTTCAGTTTCCTGTTTTGGAATCTCACACGTCTCGTGCATTCCCTCCTGGTAAATCTCTGTGCTCTGGGGAGCTGCCCCCTGGCCCACGTGCTAATGAGTACTTGCTAACATCAGACCCTGCAATCATCACTGACTAATCAAAATGGGTTACAGAGCAATTAAGAGGGGAAAAAAGCTCTTAAGAAGAATGCTGATGGTGTTCAGAAGCAGGTCCCACTTTCCAGCTGCCACCTGACATGGGGCTTAGAGGGGAAAACATGCAAATCCTGTCCTTCAGGGATGCCTGTTTCCCAGCCTGGACTGACCCACCCCACAGACACAGGATGGACAATGCACAGCCCAGGGCAGCCACCAACCCCACAGCCCCTTACACCACAGGAGCTCAGCAGTGCAGGGAGGGATGCAATGGCTCAGCTTCCTCCAAAGCAGAGCCCAGATCTGGACAGCTGAGCCCAAAAGGGAGCCTGAGGTGGGTGGCTCAGCTCTAGGTCTCTGTTGAAGTCAGCAAACTTTAGCTGAGATTTTATCCTCACTTTAAAGTTTTAAAGCTGTTTGGAGGATAATGACAGAACTGAGGATTTTATTAAATTTTTGCTTCCTTGCTTTCCTAACTGAGGCAGTGTTTTAGTGGTAAAGCTGCCACTGCACCCAGGGAAAAAATATCAATAAATAAATTAGCTAAAACCCTCCATCCCAGAGCTAAAAGGAATGAAACACAATGTCTTACTGTACTATTGAGTGCTTTATATCAGCCATTCATTTATTCTTACAGAAATACCCTCTGAGTAGGGTGTTCTTCTAATTTATAGAGCACAAAGACAACCATAATGGGTGAGATATTTGGGTAAGAGTCCCAGTTCACTGCTAATCTACACCAGCATCCCTGAGAGCAGGCTATGGTTCTGTTCAGACCAGGAACAGTGCTTGGGTCTTCTCTGATCAGAAATGAACATATGTGGTTTAAGTACAGCCAGGAAAACAGGATTTCAAGTGACTTGCTCCAGGCCAGAAAAAAAAAAAGAAAGAAATTATGGGAAAATTGGGACTGAAATCTTTGCATATACACCACCACCACCAAGCAATTGTCTTTCCTCTCCCTCAGCCAGGGTGAATGCATAAGCCAGGACTGGATTCAAGCTGCCCTGTGGTTCAAGCAAGTTCTGTGCCTGTGGTGGAAACCAGCCCTGCCTGGGCCCCCACCCGGGCAGCCCTCACCAGGAACCTGCATGTGCCCTGAGACAAAGAACATGGGTTTAATAAGCACAGGACACATGGCATGATTCATCCTTCCACACTGACCTACATAGTCATTTGTGCCAGAGCAGGATGGAAACAAAGCCCTTTTGGTCCTAATTTGGGAGTAAGGGCCAGCTTCTTCCTTAGCTCTGATTGTGTGCAGGGGCAGGCTGGAGGCACATGGCATCCACACACAGCATCCTTCCCCTTGTCTGCTGGCCTAAACTGCAGAGAATTTCCCTGGTTTGGAAGTCAATACAGCAGAGATTTAAAGAGAAGAGCAGAGGAGCAGCTTAAAGCCATAAGAGCCCAGAAGAAGGCTGAGAGCAGAGGGCCCTGTGCTGGAAGAGCAGCAGGGCTGGGGCAGCACTGAAAACCACTGGCAGAGCTTTGTGGGATTCTGGCAGAAGCACTCACATCACACAGGACACTGACAAGGCTTTCAGCCTCCTGTTTAATGAGGGTTATGTTTCTCCCATAACTACATGGGAGAAACATGGACATGGAGGTATTGCAGACATCTTTTATGGAAAAGCCTTTCCTTAGGATTTTTCCTCCTGAGGAGCTGAGAGGCCTCAGGAACAAAATGTAACCAATGGTTATCTGCTGCTGTGGAATCCAACAGGTGCATCTGTGATTGGTCTCATGTGGTTGTTTCTAATTAATGGCCAATCACAGCCCAGCTGGCTTGGACAGAGAGCCAAACCACAAACCTTTGTTATCATTCCTTCTTTTTCTATTCTTAGCCAGACTTCTGCGGAAATCCTTTCTTCTATTCTTTTAGTATAGTTTTAGTGTAATATATATCATAAAATAATAAATCAAGCCTTCTGAAACGTGGAGTCAGATCCTTGTCTCTTCCCTCAACCTGAGACCCCTGTGAACACGGTCACATGGAGGATTTTCTGAAATCTCACTGAAGTGAAGCTCCACCAGCACCAGCAGCACTGGTGCTTTGTTACTAATCCTGCTTGAGCAAGGTTCTACAAAAATTAATATGGAGAGGAACCAAAGCATACTCTGTTTTATTAAACCAATGCTTTTTATTAGATATTCCTGGTAGGAAAAAGGATAAAAGCTGTAGGGGACAAAAAGTTGTCAATGAAATCTGTTAGACTAACGAATCCAAGTTTAACCTCTGTATAAACTGAAGAATGTCACTCCTGTCTACTCTAGGCAGCCAAGTAGAAGGAAAAGCCTTGGAAAGAGGTAAAAGCACACTTGTTGAAGGACTTTGTTGAAGAAAGCTGACTCCATACCAACAGAGGTAGTGTGGAGAGGCATTTTGAATGGAGAAGCTGCTCCCACAAGGTGCCAAACATCCCTCAAGTCCTGCTCTAAAGCATTAAGCCTGGTGTGTCAGAGCCACAACCTGGGGAAACAGTGGAAAGCTTCCTGATTTATTGGTGTGCTGGAAGACAGGGCAGTGGGCCAGCTGATGGAAAGCAGACAGTCCTGCAGCAAGATTCCAAATCCCAGGCAGAATCCAAATAGGGTTCACACATGGAGGAGAGATTCGTCATTGCCAGTAGCTGGCAGGATGGATTATTGATCCTGTCCTCTGAGAGTGTCTGACACTGCCACATTGCACAGGGACAGCGCAGATGGAGCAACATGTCACCCCACTGTGCACTGCTGCTGCTGCTGGAGGGGCGAGGCAGCTCTGCCCAGCCCTCTGTCACACCCTGCATGTGTCACAGGAAAGCCTCACCTCTGGCACCTTGCTCTGCTTGAAAGATGAAAGGGTGAGAGGCTTGATTCTGTGATTAATAGCTCATCTCTAAGGTGATAGTTTGACTCCCTGCTTTTTAGCTGATTGCTGCTGGTGTGTTTTAAATGTGTGTGTGTGTGTTAAGAAAACACTCCCTGTTCAGGCTGCAGCTCTTTCCCAAGCTGAAAAAGCGCTCTCTAAATTCCTCTCGTAGAATCCTTGCTCTGAGTATGACTCAAACTGTTGTAGTTTTACCAGAGAAGGAGCAAAATTCCTGCAAGTAACAGCTTCTTGGCAGTGTTAAATGTGCCTCAGCACTGGCAGCACAGCTCTGCTAACAGCACCAGGCTCTGCAAATGACTGCACTGGAGCACAAGTTATCACCACCCTGAAATGAGAATTAAATGGGCTTGCTTTAGCCAATGTCAAGTTAATGTGATGTTGGGAAATATGCTCCAACTGATATGCCAAGCCTTCCCCTCCCCATGTGAAATCCTCTTCCTAATAAGTGTTTCACCTGGGCTGAGCAGAGCTCACACCTCCCTGTGGGTGAGCAGCAGCTGCCTCTCCCTGTGAGCCCTGTGCCACACTGCCAGACATGGGATTGCTTTCCCCCCTGTGTGATGCCAGGAGAAAGAGGTTTAGTGGAATTCTGCTGAGTATGTCATATTTTCCTCTCAAAAATCCACTTCCTCAGTGATTTTCACTTCCCCTCAACTTTTGCATAACTTGCTTTTTTCTAAAGTTAGCAAGGGAGCTTGGCCTGTGCTTAACCCTTTCCAGCCCCTTTCCACCTCCCAACCAAATGTGTGAGATAAAGGTTTATGGAGCTAAAGGAGTGGATCCCTGCTTCCCTGGAAGGGTCCAAAGCCAGGCTGGAGGGGGCTCACAACATGCTGGGCTAGGGGAAGGGGTCCCTGCCCATGGCAGGGGGGTGGAACTGGAAGATCTTTAAGGTCCCTTCCAGCCCCCAACCATCCTATGGTTCTGTGATTCTATGTTTTAACATCAGTACAAACACACATATTGTTTTGACAGCTGAGTTGCAATGGATTTTAACAAACCTAGGATACTTCTTCTAAGGGTTTCTTATATGCTTAAAAGCAGACTGCAAGAATTAAAATAATCTTAGAGCTAACAAATCAGTAAGAAGTAATTGAAACCACGTCAGCTCTCACCTTGCAGACACCAGAAGCTTTTGCCTGCATCCATGAAACTAAAAGATGTTTTGTCACTTATTTCAGGGTTTTCACTTCTAAATGCCCATGACAAATGGTGCCAGTGAAAAACAGGGCAAAGAACTGTGGTGAACTTTGGGATGTATCAGGAATACAGCTTGAGTCTTCTGACTGATTTAAAAAAATCTTAAGCAACACAGACAGCAATTACAGCTGTGCTCAAAACTTCATTCCAGTACCAGAAGAAATCTGCAGTACCAATAACATTTTTGAAAGCTTGTCAAATCATTTTCTTAGTTTTTAATTAGCTTCTGCAAGAGGTTGTGGCTTAGAGCTTGGAACAGAGAGCTGGGAGTAACAACATCCAGAGTCTATTCCCAGCTGTGGAAGTGACAGGAGAGGTGGCTCTGGGCCACTGGCTGCAGCCCCCTGGCCCAACTTCCACAACTGTAAAATGGGTAAAATCATCCTTACTGCTCAGGGACAGTGTGAGACCTAATTATAAGTTTGCAAGGAGCCCACTGCTCCTCCAATGAATTGTGTGGGGGAAATGAACAGTATTATCATATGGGTAATGAGCTCTCACAAGACAGGGACTCCTTTGTTCAAAGAAAGCAGCTTTTGCAGCAGCAGCCAAGATCCAGCAGAAGTTTATTAGAGAAAAATAAGTGTTGCTCATCTCTGTGTAACTGAGGATTTATTGCTTTATATTAGGAGGATTTATCTGCAACATATTGCATTCCTCAGAGTTTTTACCTTTAGGGAATGACTTAGGAATAACTCCTTAATGCCTAGTTTTGTAATGAAAATTAACTTTAGCTATCTTATGAATTGTTTATCTTAAGTCTGCACAATCAGTCTGATTATAAAAGTCTAGTGTTTTTCAAAAGACTGCAGAATCTCAGGTGAGTAGATGAATATTGAAAAGATACCAGGGACATTCTGCTTTTCTGATTCTGTTCCACTCATGTGCCCATTTCTCATATGAAGAAGAACAAGAGTGTAATTGTATTGCAACTTATTATTGTCTTACAGAAGAAGCAATTACTATATGTATACTAAAAGATCATTAAATATTTCCACTGGTAGCCATGAATCATGCCAGAAATATATTACTATCATACTGCATTTTCATCACATTCCCCACAAGAAACTTGGTCAACAATTAATTCCAGCAACAGCATAAGAATAGCAAATAGCAAACTATATAGTAAATAGCAAATAGAATATAATTTTTTCAGTCATCCTAAATTGCAGACTGAAATGAAAAATGATGTGACAAGAAGCAGCTGAAAGATTGGAATTTCTTAGCAGAATAATCTATGCAGAGCTGAGTGACTACAGGGATGCAGCCACCTGAGTGAAATGTGGGGCTGTGTTGGTGCAGCAATGAGTCCCTGCAGGCTGAGAAGGTGAAGCAATCAGTCCAACCCTCACTGCTGGGAAAAAAAAATAAACACTGGCATCCCTCCTCCCACCCACACAATGCCACCTGTACCAGCTGCTCAAGGCAAAAGCCCCAACAGCTCCAACACATTGGGGTAGAGCCCTGTGTGCTCACAGTCCTGTCCAGGACACAAATAACCCTGAAATATTTGGGGGTGGTGGTAAATGGTTCAGTCCCTCACTGCTTTCTCTCAGCTTAGACTGTATTTTCCCTATTTTTTGTGCCTTCACCAGTGATGACAGGAAATACCAACAGGTTTTCTGTGTAACAAGAGGCTACACGCAGCATTCCTACACCATCCCAGCCTCAAGAGCAAATTGCACAAACAGTGCCAGTGTATGACATTTATGAATTATGTATGAACTTTATGTTGCCACAGGGCCAGGGCAGCCACCAGCCCAGCAACATCAGCCTTGTGCCCTTCCTGCAGCACCTTGCATCACCTTGCTGGACTGGACTGCCCTGTCTGCCCACTCCCCTGCCCACGCAGCCCCACCACTGGGACCACAGAGAGGAGGGAGCCTGGAAAGAAACCACTGTGGCCATGGAGAGGCTGGAGAGCAGCCACACTCTGCCCCAATTCCTTTCCCAGGAAGGCAGAGCATCTTGCCTCCCCAGAAAAGTGCTAGTTCAGAATGAAACGTCTGCGGGGTCAGTGGCTGCACCAGATGAGTGGGAGGCAAAGGGAGTCGTGAATTCCAAGGTGGGTGGTAGAGTAAAAGAAGAGAGAATGGCACCAAAGAAACCCCTGAGCCTCAGAAGGAGAGGAGGATCATGAACAGACCCATAACAATGTTTTGTGCCCCAGCATCCAAGGGGCAGCAAAGTCTCCAAGGCTCCAGCCTGCCAGAGAGGGCTGCTGTGGCTTGGGGGAGAGGCAAAGAGCAGGAGAGGCACTCAGGACATTCAGGAGAGAAGCTGCTGTAGTTTGTGAAAAATGCCAATCACTTGGTTTAGAATTTTAAAAGTTTAATAGTAATAAAATGGCTATTAAAATAGCAATATAATTAGAGTAATAATAATTTGGACAATTAGAATTTAGGACAACACGAGACAATAGAAACAAAGAGTTACTGACAGTCTGGGTACATTTTTCTGGGCAGCATAAGCCGGAAAAAAGACACCCATTAACAGAGGATTAACCCTTAAAAGCAACAGCCTGTTACATATTCATACACCTCATACATGATGCATAAATTCCATTCAAACACAGGATTCTGTCTGGGCAGTGTCAGCTTCTTCCTCTGCATCCTGATGGTGTCTTCAGGGCTGAGTGAGGTGGGAAGAACTCGATAAGAGAGCAATAAATTCTCATTCTCTGAAAGGTTTAGGTGTCCTGTGGCTGCTATCTTGGTAGAGTTCTGTCTTAAGAAAAGTATCTTACACAGCATAGTTTCTATTTTACCATTATGTTATAACCTAGAACTATATTTAACACACTACTGAAGAAAATGAATACAATATAACTTTCTAACACAACACATATAGTATTCATTTCAATGTTTGCAAAAATCCAATCATAAAACACGCATTTTTCACATAATTGATCAGTGCAGACTTTTAATTATCACACCCAGTGACAATGCCCACTTGTTTGCAAGATGTAAATCTCCACCACTTTTGTAGTAGAGAATGGGAAAACACTACATTTTTTTTCCTCCTCTGAAATGTTAAGAGAAGCAGGACAGCTTGGTAACTCTCACAGCCAGATTACTTAACAAGAAACTGCAGGCAGTTATGAAATAGGTGTAACACAGTGTGCCAGGGCTCCCAGGGTTCCACGTGCATTAATCAAAGACAAGTCAGAACCATGATAGCACCAGAGCCACCGAGGGAGCTTTGCCTGCAGTTGAAGACACACATGGCAACAAAGTCTTCCCACTGTTGATTTCCAGCTGTTTTGCAGTTTGCCATAACTATAAAGCTTGTGGCCTTTCTCTGCTCTTCCAGGCTATGTAACCACTCCAACAAAGCGATTAACACGAGGCCAGTTTTGCATTAGCATTTCAGCAGAGTTCAGCTGTGATCTTCCTTATTTTTGTGTGTGTGTTTACAACTGAATTCAGCACCTGCAGTGCCTGCAGCTCTCTAGCAGTGTGTTTACCTTGTGTATGTCCATCTGTGCACATATGCACACCTGATAGAGGGAAAGCTTGCCTGGATTGCTCCTTTAGTCTCCTTCTGGAAGGAATCACAAGACAATCAGAGGGAAGTCAGCTTGATGCCACTGTGATGGCAAAATCTGCCACTTCAATGTGGATAACAAATGGAATACCTTCCTAAGTGAGTTGGGAAAACTGGAGGTGAAAAGTTCTGAATCTACCTCCTATTTTTATCATTCATTCATGGAAAGTGTCCTGTTTGTCCCAAAATTAAGACAGTAATATCCACTCAGTGGAGCAGAGAATGCAGCACAACTCTCCTGTATGACCAATACTTAAATTTCATGTAATCCTGTTTAGATTCAGGTCAATGTAATGGGATCTATTCCAGATTAAGACAGACATAAACACAGAACTGGAGCTTAAGCTGAAGGCCTCAGGGTCCTTCTTTCTGGATCTTTACAGCTGTTCTACACCTCAGTCTGGAGGATGTGATGAAAGTCAGCTACAAAGCCAAAAAAAGTTTCCTCTTTGCGAGCAGTTACTGCAAACACTTCAGCAGGCAAGTATTGGGCAATCCCTATGACTCTGCTGCTGTTCTGGCACATCTCTGCTTGGAAAACAGACAAGTCAGCATCAGAATAATTTCTACTCTAACAAAAAAACCAAATCAAAACAAAACAAAACGCCCAAAAAACCCCAAAAACCCACCTGATTATTTGCAGAACAGTTCTAGTAACAAATGCTTTAAAGAAAAAATGAAAAATTAGCAGGTCAACAGATGAAAATGTGAGAACATTTCTTTTACAGCATTTGCTAGCCTTCCAGTTAGTCTGCTTTTGAAACTAAATGATATTCATCCCTGGAGATCTTTCTTACTACATTCTAGATCTTGAGAAATACATATTTTCTGTTACTAATAATTTTTGCCGTTCCTTGAACTTCCACCCTCTGTTCTTCTGACATTCATCACGTCCTCATGCAATGTTTACCTGGTGCCTTTTTTTTTTTAATTACATATTTTTGGGACAGTCTGGGACACCCACTGCCTGTTCTTCTAATCTGATGCAACTGCTTGTGGTGTTCAAAGAACATGGAGAGTGCTGACGACAGCCACCCTAGATCAAATCAAAGCTCCTGCTACTCCAGGGTCTGACAACAGCCAATGGGTCAAGAACAGCACAAGCTTGCATGGTGTTCCCTCTAGAATATTTTTCCAGCTTCTAACAACATCTGGCTTAGGAATTTCATAAGCAGAAATGTTGTTTTCATATTTAGGGTGTACGTTTCTTCTAGCTATTTGTTTTACCCTTTTCTCAGTCCTTATAAACAACACACTGAAATACGTTCCAGATTCTGGGGTAGAAAACAAGTAATAGTTTTACTGTTATGTAAGTGGAGTCTCATAGTCTGTGGTCATTTCAAGCCTAATGAAAAGAACAAAACTATGCTTAATTATATTCAGATTTAGAGAAAGCAGTTGGGCTCTTCAGGTTTGGATGCTGGTGATTCAGTAGACAGCTTCTTCCCCTGAGTCATTAAAAACATTGCCTCAGCAAGTGAATATTGCTGGCAGTATCAGCCTTAACACTGAATAAAAACAAAAAGTTCTCAGCACTTTGAGACTTCAAAAAATAACCAATCCAGCTGGAGTGTTGCTGGCTTCAATCTCCTTTGCCTGCACTGCTGAACTGATCTTACTGATGGTCACTTAAATGCTTGGGTTTTGTCCCCAGCTGCCACATGGACTTGCCCTGTTTGGGGACTGCACTGCTCCATCCAAGGGGAAGCCATCCATGAGGAAGCTCCACAGAGCTGTACTTGCAGTACAGAGCTGTACTTGCAGACAAATTACTGTGTTCATTAAGACCGCACTCCATACTCAGTTTTATGACTTCAGCACCAGCTCTAATTACTGAATGGATTGAACAAGCTAAGCACTCTAGCAGCCTGTTATTAAGATTACCTGAAAACACAGCTGAGTCTGGCTATTAGAGGCGTGACCAACTTTGTTACAGAAAAAAAATGTAAATGAGAGCAGCGCCTCCCCTTCCATCCAGTCTCACCTGACCTCTGCTGATCTGTCACACCCTTACAATTTTAGCTGAGGAAGATGAAACTACAGAGGAAACCATGAGTTATATGTGATTCAGTACCAGCTCAGTAGGACAAGAGGAGGGTGTCCAGGTTCCTTTACTGGTGTGCTCTGCACAGAAACTCCTCATTTCTGTCACCACACTGGCCATGCTCACTGGCTAGCCTTGGAGTTGGTTCTGTCAAATGAAAACACGTCTTTATGAGCCCATCCTCTCCTGCTAGAAAGTGACTGACATAAAAGCTGCTGCAAAGCTGGCAGGAGATGAGTTTGCTCAGCCAGGACTTGCAGTGTCACTGACCAGGAGCACTCTCACTGCAGTGGTGCCAGCCCAGCAAGGGCCAATAAAATGCTGCTGCCACGGGCATTTCACTCTTGCAAAAACAGGTCATCCAGGAATGCAGCAGCACACACAGGCAAGTAAACAACTTGTGGATGTGCATGGCAGAGTGAGGAAATATCCTGAGAACCAGGGCCAGTAATTCAGTGGGACAAAGAACTCTGCTACCCCAGGATTGCAATTGCTGGACTGAGTTCAATGTGGAGGTGACCAATGACATCAATACTGGACTCGACTGCTGGGACTTAATTCTGCAAGGCATCAAGCCCTCACGTACACAGCTGAGAGTGCTGGCCTTCCTGAGAAAGCTCAGGAGTTCTGAAGAGTCTGAAATTAAAAAAAAAAAAAAAAACAAAAACCTGCTAGTGTAGAGGCTTACTGAAAATGAAATGCCCACAAAGACAAGGATGCAATGCATGAGTTAATTACTTCTCATCTCCTTTCAAAAGAAACTTACTGGTTTGACGAATTGCAAGAGCACAGCTAAAGAGGAGATAACATCTCTATTCAGAATCTCTTTGCAATAATAAAAGATAGAGATAACAAGGCAAACACAAATCTGCAATTTTTTTTTCCAATTAAACAAAACAAATTAGATCCTTTTTGTTGATATCACTTTAACGAGGAGTCTATTATTTAAGCACCTAAACATTTAAAATTTAACTGATGACCTGCATTAAGACCAAAACTCAGCACATTCTAATTATTTAAAGTAAACACAAGTTCAAGCAGTCCGTGTTTGCTGCTGAGGATGAAAAGGAAAACCATTTTGCTGGGAAACACATGGAACAGGATCTTGCTGTAGCCATGACCAGGTTTCAGAAAGAGCAGCCTTGCCTACAAGCACAGTGTATCAATCTCCTCCAGTTCTGTACAAACTAAATTAAACAAACTGGTTTATTTAAAGTTGGAAATCTCCCCTCTGCTGGCAGTCTAAGGAGCAAAGAAGATTGTTTCCTCAGCTTCTGACAGCTGAGGAGCTGCCACCATGGGTCCAGGAGCATAAATAAACCCAGTTTATGCCATGTCAATGTGGAAGGAAGTGTTGTATCTCCCTGCTGCTGCAGGACTGGCCATGGCAGCAGCCTGCAGAGGCTGTGGAGGGGCCTCCACACAGCTGTGAGTGACAGAGATGATCTGCTGATGAGCTGGAGGGAGCCCTGGAACTGACAGATGTGCAGGCAGCACGGCTGGGATCAATAGAGTCTCCTGCTCCAAAGTCAACTTTGCCCGTGGTGAATGAACTGAGGTCAGTGCATCCCCAGCCTGGTTAATCCTCAAGCCAGACAAGCCAAGCGTAGATAACTGAGAATTGATTTCCCCATTGAAGGGACAGACAAATGGCTACAGGCTCTCCATTCAGTTTATGATCTACAAGGGAAAATACAGCTTTTAATTATTATCAATGATAAAGAAATATATATGTTTTTGTTAGGAAAAAAAAAACACCCCACAAAAATAATCAACACAAAAGATAATGAAGTGGCCTGGTTAGGACATGGCTTCTTGTTTGCTGATTTGAAAAGCAAAGCAGTGCTTCTGTGGCAGATAAAGAAGCCTGAGCTGTCTCTCAGAATAGCAGATCCAGCATAACTTGACACAGATTAATGGCTAAGCAGAGAGAAGTGAATTTACACTAGCTTTGAATCCTTCCCTTCTCAGTCTTCTCAGGAGATGAAATAATGTCTGCTGGCATTATCAGATGGACTCAATGAGGAAAGGAAATAGGAAATAAGTTTGGAAAAATTATGGTTCAGGCAGTTTGGGGGGAAAAAAATTGTGCTTACCAGCAGACTAGGTCACTAGTGACACTGATACTGATATTAGGGTTTGTTGTATTTGCCCTTGGTCTTTAGTTATATGTTGAAAACCTACCCCATGGAACTGTGGACCTAAGAAGAAGAGAAGTTTTATGTGTGCTAGTTTGGAATAAAATACCCAATTTTGGGTGTTGTCTTGAGCAGTTGAGTCAGTGGATCTGTCCCTAACAGCTGTCCAGAGAAGGAAAAAGCTTTGTTTGCCTTTCTTGAGGTGCTACACAACAAACTCTAAAGCAATTGCACAAGACAAATCAAACAGCATTTTGGCTACTGGGACCAAATCTTTGTAAAAAACCTAATCTACAAATTTTATACCTCAGTAAAAATTCAGGTTTTACCTAAAGAGAGGATTGATCAAATCTACAGCTGTGGGTTTGCACACAACAGAACCTAGGCACATCCCTGCAGGTCAGTATCAGTCTGGGCAGTGAAAAAGCTTTGCAGCTGCTTTGCCAAACATCATCACTTCAAGCCTAGGTCCAAATTATTTTATTAATGCTTGGTTTAGGCAGAAGATCTCATCCAGCCATTTCTCTAGGGCAAAAGGCCAACCATGCTTCCACTGGTCATAAATACTCCCTGTTCTTGCACTGCTGCCAGTCTTTTTTCCATGCTGCAGAGCAGGCTTTCAAAAAGATTGAGTAAAGTTGTTTGATGGACAGTATTACAGAAAATTAAGTTTTTAATTATTTTTCAGCCAGTCTGTATCTGTTCCTGAGGAATGGTTTATTGCAAAAGCAATGACACGCTCCACTGCTTGGGAAGAGTTAAAGACAAGCTGCTGTGCAAGTTTGCACTCACGAGGAGTGTGTGTGCCAAACCTTCTCCCAAGCCTTGTTCTCTCTGTTCCCCTGGGAAAGACATTGATGGACACACTTCACCTTCAACATGAAATAACAGCAGGTTTTATTTCTGCAGAGAATCCTGATACGTTATGCAGGCAAGAACATTAAAGACATGCCACTAATTCCTACATTATTTATTATAGTGTTACATCAGTTGAATTAAAATTGAGCTGAATTATCTGTAAAATATACACCTAGCCTAGACTATAACATTTATTCCAGATAGAGGAAGTCTTTAAAAAAAATTGTAGATTTCCTTTTTCATTCAGCAGAATTTTTCATGAATGAATATTTTGGAACAAACCCAAGTCTTTGCTTTTCCCATTGAAATTTATTGGTAAAGGGTATTTCCTAATAAAAGCTAAACGTTAATGACCTCCCTGAGTAAATCAAGATTCGGACTTTACATGTGATTGAAAATTTCAAGTGCAAATTTACCTTTTTCTTGTGGGGAAAGTCATTGGGCAGTTGGACATTTCTGACTGGCTGCCAGTCCTAACACCAGACATTCATGACACAATTTCTCTTGTGAATGGACAACACTTTGCTTTAGCAGATCCAGGCAGGTGAGCAGAAGCACAAAATGACAACATTCCTTCCCCAGCCTCATGAAAGCTTCTCTGCTACTTTAATGAGTCTGCAGTAACATCCCAAGACCAAACAACAGAACAAGTTCTTCCTGTCCAGCTCAGATAAGCATTTACAGGACAGTCAAGGAAATACATATATCTAATCCAGGTTAGAAAGCTTTATCCAAACTCCAAGCAAAACCAGATGGAAGCATTCAGAAAACATGGTGTTGGTGTGAAAAAGGTCTGATGGAGAGTCAGAAATGTCCTAGGATAGTCCCACAGAGATCGCCGGTTTCACTAAATGCAGGACCCAGAGAAAAGGCAAGACTTGAAGGAGGAAGTAATTTCCAGGGGCGGCTGCCAGAAGATGAGGACTGGGTGTCAGGGTGCTATGATTACAGTTTGTTTACACACAAGGAACAGGAAAAACACTGCAGGGAAATAGGATTGGTGAGCACAACATCACAAGGAAGACTGTCCCTATGCCAGAGCCTCAGTCGACCTCGCACTCTTCTCCCTTCACCTAGCCAGTATCTCTTCAATCCTAGGAGCAATCAGCTTCATTACAACAGCAATCAATATAAAACCTCCTGCCCTCTCACCAGTATCAAACTGGGGAAGGGAAGTGGTACTGGTTTTAGCCTGTTTTCTTAATGAAAGGAGCTTTATTTCAGCCTTGCTATCTTGACTAATATTCACTTTCCTACTTGTCCCATACCTTTCAAACCACTGGACAATTTTAAAAATTTGTACAGCTGGATAAAGGTCACTATGAAATAAAGTTCAAGATGTTTTCAGAATGAAGACAGAAAGGACAAACACAGAATCATTTGTATTTTTATGAACTCCAGTTATGCGTGACTGAGGGGAATACTCAACATGAGCTTACAAGAATCCACAACAGCAAGTGAAAAGATGCCAACAACATGAAAATTTATAGTCAGTTTGCCATCAGTTGACATGAAAACAGGGTGAGTGAGCTCATAGGAAACTACTGAGCACATCCCTGGTGGAAGAGCTGGGTGTTGAGCTGCACTGAGACACACAGGGAGGGCAAAACAGGCAGGGGCACCACTGACCTCAGCAGGTTCCACACCTCTACAGCTGCCCTGCCTCACTCTCCACACTGTTCAGGAGAGGATTAGACAAGGGAATGGATAGAGCCAAAACCTGCAAGGCAACCTGTGCTGCCTGGGTCACAGGATGGTGACATGGGGAGATCCATGCCGCAGGGACGGGCAGTGGGATTAACTCTGCAGGAGCAGAGATATGGCTGAGCACCTGGTCAATCAATGCTTGCTCAGAGGAAACCTGAGCCTCAATACCACGTCATAAAGGCAGACAAAAAGCTGTGACTTGCAGAAAAGGAGGGGGAGGAGTGGAGGAGGGGATGGCTGCACTGTGGTAATCACAGGCTTTGGCACCACAGCTGGTATCAGTGAACCCAGTGGAACTGATGACTAAACAAGATACCAGGTGGTGTAAGAGCATCAGAGCTTGGCCTTATGGAGGTGAAACTCTCAATTATCCTTATTTGTTTTGTGAAGACAGGAATAAATAGTTGAACCTCGAAAAAATATAGTGAGAAGTCCAAGCAAGACAAATAATTGTTAATTATATAAAACCCTCATGTACTAAAGTTTTTTCTTAGTTCTACAGACAGATTCTTGTTCTGTTCAGGTATGTGTGAAGCAATGGCTCTAGGAGACTGTGCAAGTCTTTCAAGACTAGCCAGAGTAAATCCATTCCAAATAAGGTCCAGGCTGTGACAGCAACAGATAAAAAGAAGCTGAACTAGGTCTACACAAAACCTCAGCTATGGAGTTCAAGTTCCCTTTCCTCATGCCACAACAATTTTTAGTAACCTTTGTTCAAAGAAAGGCTCAATTACCTATTAACAGCCTCTTCAATGATAAATCTTAAGAATCTGTTTCTATGTGTGTGGATATTTATAGTGTACTTTGGAGCTAATGATAACAAATGCAATAGTCACCCCATAAGGTTTATGCAAGGTATTTATTTTATATATACAAACACACCTTCCATGAGCACCACAAGCTTGCAATTTTCAAAACACCTTTAGGTATTTGGACCTACTAAAGTTGACTTAGGCAATTTCTACATCTGTGGAAAACTCACTCTTGATATCCAAAGGCACTCTGGCAAAAAAATACCATTTTATTAACAGGGCTAACTTCCACACAGTGGAAGTCCAACAGTTTTGAACTTGCAATCAGTGAATAAGGCAGAGTGAATAACCCCTTCATGGCTGTAATCATGTTGGAAAATATAGTCCATCTGTAATTAGAAATAAATATGGCCATGACAGTTAAATTAAATCCACTTTATATGGGCTAAACATTAGAAGTGGCTTTGTACTTATCAATTTTATTTAAGCCTTTACATTGCTGGGCTGGTGTAAAAGGCCCTTTATGTCAACAGGAGTCCAGCCCTCTTTGTCTTCTGTGCATGCAAGTATGGCATTGCAAATATTTACCCAATTAGACAGTTAGCTCCACCCGAGTAGGAACAAACAAAAACAACTGCTCACAGCATTCCAGAGAAACAACACAGCACAAGAACAGATTTCTGCTTGCAAACACAGGCAACCAGATAACCATGGAACAGCAAAACCAGCAGATTCTTAAATGTTAAAAATTAGGGGCAAGTTCTTTTTGATAACCACAAATCTTCATGCTGCTGATTTAGGGGAAGTTGTCTGACTGATTTTTCAGTCATAGGGGAAGTTGTCTGGCTGATTTCTCCAGCTGAGATTCCTCCATTGCATGTGAGAAAATTAAATACATATTCAGTTGAATAGAGGCCTAGGCTGGCTGATGAGAAGACCAACAGCTTCTCAGATGGGATGCACAGATGGGACTTTCTGGCTTCTCAGACAGGACACAAAGCCATTCATCTTGAGATGTTTTGTATTGGTGTGGGGGTACCAGTCGTGGGTTTCTCTGGGTCTGGATTGAAGGCACTTGAGACAGTAGTTCATGTTCAGACTCAGGTGTTTATTATTTCTTATCAATAAAACCATCTCACTACTGGGAGTTCAGCAGCTTTTCATTAGAAGGCACAAAATGGCCAACAATCTCTTGTTCCAAGGTCTTATAAGATTAAACTATCCAATTCAGAACTGACACCTGGATTATTTTCCCTTTTATCCCAATAACTTATCCCACAGAGCTGCAATGGGGACTTTTCTGCCCAATTACAAAATGCCACCCAAACCCAAGAAGAAGAAGGAAGAAGCAGCATGGAGAAGAAACCCAGGACAACCCCCTGTGCCCTCCATCTTGCTTCCATCCACAACATACTAAAATCCCAAAACCTCAATTTCTCACCAAGTGATGCACCTACACTACTCTCTATAATCTATTTCACACTTTTGTGGATCCTGGTCTATCTTGAAGTGTAGGAAACTTTCTCCATGAGTGAGGGTCAAAGTCAGTGCTCCCTGGGGTCAGGGCACTCCAGAGGAGACAGGGAAATATTCCCAGTGCCCTGGGTTTCCACATATTGGTTTCTTGTGTTTTCTCTGACAGGGTTATTGGATTTTATTCCTGGTGTTTTTTCTCTCTTGCCGGATGTGGGACATTATTAACCAGTAACACCCAAGAGGTTAATGCCTGTCTGCCCTGGGATCTTTCAGCAATCACAGTGTGCAGCCTCTGCAACATTCGTGAAGGCACCAACCTCATCTTTGCAAATGTCATGAGCACCTGACTTTGTGAGGCAATTCCCAAACAAACCTGGACAAACAGTGAAACCTGGTGAGTGCTACACCCACAGACCATCCTGTATGATAACAGGGCAGAAACATACAGCTGCCCTCTGACCTCACAGCTTGAATCTATCCTTCCTTCCCTCTAAATAAAGAAAGCAGAAGCTTTTGCTACAGTCAGAGGACAGAAATGGGCACTCCCAAGGCCAGCCCAGACAAACTGGGATCTCAGCAGCCTCTATTTCCCCCTGCTCTGTCCAAGGGCAACAGCTACTAACTTCAGCCCCATTACAGGCATTAATCAGAGCAGTGTGGGCACAGTACATCATCCTGAACCAAGGATATTGCTACCCAATGTGTTCTGAACTTCTTCTTCAGCACTCTGCATAAGCAACATCCAAAAATATGCCTGAATAAGCATGAAGCTGGCAGCACCCAGCTCAGATCATTAATGAGGTTAAGTCTGCCTAGCATTTGATCTGATCTGTTATAGTACCTATAAAAACAGTAAAATTTACAGTGGCATATTTGAAGCTGCTGTGTAAGGTCCAATCCTGCAGTGCCATGATAGCAGGAGTTATATTAGTGTATAGCTAGAACAAACTTAGCACTTAATTAGTCCTTTGAGTTTGCATGCAAGTGGCCTGATCTCATTATTACGAGTGTGTCCTTTTATGAGTAAAAGCTGAAGGGTTTGGCTTTACATAAACACATTTTTCACCATAACCTAGCTTCAGCAGTTTCTAAAGTATCTCTCTAGGCAAAGTTGTAGGCTTCCCATATGCTGCACATTTTTAACTTAAAGTTCAGCTTGGCAATCTGAAACCATGTCTGACAGCAATTTTTCCCACCAAGGTACAGTGAGCTGCATTTAAGAGCACTGGTGTAATCACTGACATGGGAAACTTAAAATTTTGCCTGAAAAGCTGCAATATTTACAGTACTAATCATGGAGTAACATGTAAGCCACAATTCCACACCACTTTATGCACTAGCACATGTGCACATTCTCTCTGTGATGTTTTTCCTCTTCCTGCTTGTATGGGCAGCTTTACACTGGAAAGATTTTCCCATTATCCTGCTCAAACCCAAGCCAGCTCCCTGGATATAAATCTCAACAGAATTATGGGGGGGGGGGGAAAGAAATCATAGGTAGGTTAGTTTCAATTTTCACATTTTCAGGATGGTAGCCTGGAGAGGCACTGGCAGTACTTGGGCACTGACCTCTTTCATGTAGTCATAATGTTGTCCTTTAAGATGAACTACAGATGTCTTAAAGGCCTTTTTTTTTTTCTTTTTTTTTTTTAACAGTGTGAATTGGGCAGAATCATCCAATGTAAAAAGCTGTGGAAAAAAGCGTTTTCCATATGAGAGGAACAGCTCTAAAGCTCTTGGCCATTGTGCTCCTGAGTTGAAGGAACATGAGGATGTACAGACACAACCAGAGTGTGTGACACTGAGTCTATTCCTGCTCTCTATTTGCAGTTAGTGCCATGGGAAGGATGGGAAAGGAACGGGCAGAGCCAAGGAGTTCTGATCTGATTTAGAGCTTGACCATCCCATCAGACATTGAGGCTGCAGCCTCTGAGGTGGGAACAGTCCTTCTGCTCAAAAAAGTGAGGAGAGTTTGGAAAATGAGGATGCTGCCGAGCTCCTTCCTGTCCTCTGTGACCACTCATTCCAAGCTCATTATCTACAGTGCCATTGCATGCCTCCCCCAGTATGAAACACCATGAAATCTAAAACCTGAGGTAAGCTAGAGCACCACTTTTGGGGGATTTCATGTTTAACCCGACAAACTGGAAAATATGAAGTCCAGAAGCATCTTCCTCAGGCATATATGACAAGAGTAACTGGGAGTGTTGCCTACCTTAGAGGAAAAGTGCTGGAATTAAGTGTCATAAGAAGAGGGATGTAAGAGGAAAACAGTTCACAATGCAATCCTTGAGGTGTGGGAACCCAGGAAATTCCTCTGGCTGCCCTGGAGGACTCGAGACCCTGCCCAGGGGGCCCAGAGACCTTAGCACAGAGCCCAAGACCCCTGTGCCTTTGATTTAGCCCTTGGAAAAAACAATTACCAACCTTGTATGAAGAATTACAAGCCACAAAAGTTTAAGTAGAATGACAGTGAATTTATCACAGGGTGAAAAATAGATTTTTTGGGGTTTTTAGAATGGGGGTTCAAGGGGCAAGATGGAGGAATTTGGGTGTGTCCTGCCTTTCTCCTTCTTCTTCTTGGCCTCCATCTTCTGGGTGATGTTGGCACTTTTAGATTGGTTTAGAGTAGAAGCTCACTGTCTAACATAGGTGATAGGTATTGGAAAGTAATTGTAAATATTGTACAGGTAGTTTTTAGTATAAAAAGATAACACCACCCCAGGGGAGGCAGAGTGCCTCTGACTGTCCTGCTGAGCGGACCTCGGCAGGACAGGAGAAAGAATTTTATAGATAAGATACAATAAACAACCTTGAGACCGAGAAATGAAGAGCTCTGACTCCTTCTTTGAGCACCAGGCTGAAAAAAGAGACTTTCTAACATTTCTCAGGGTCACTCTGACCAGTGAGAGACCACGAGATTGAGGGAAGTTCCTTTTTATCCTATGTGGGAATGACTGAGTCCAAACAAATGAAAATCATTTAATCTTAAACCAACCATGGACATGCTTGCCCGAACACACACCTTAGAGGTGCCTTTTTGCAAAGGACTAATGTTATGCAAGGATTTGTGATAGAAACGTACCTAATCTTCTTCTTTATGCAAGCAATTTTTCCATCAAGAAATAAATGTATTTAAAATACAATGTTCCGATTGTTTGGTGGTTTATCATGGTATTTCTGTTTATTTCATCCATTTATACTCTAATCTTTAGTCTGTCATGACTTGGATTACTATTATAAGACACAGGTCACCCCCTCAGATGACACTTGACTAGCTACTCCTTTAAAAAGTTATTACAGTCAATGATTTTACCCTCAAGGAAATCTGGTCCATAGTACCCTGCTTTTTATGTCACAGCTAATGCTTAAAAACAATATGGAAGCATCACTTCTAATCAATATCTTTAAAGGTCTGTACATATTATAAATAAATGTATAAATGGAAATACAGAAAGATTAGAATATCAACAATTTTAACCACACCTGGATAGAAGAGCTTGCCTCAGTAATGATGCTCATGCCAGCCTCAAAACCTACTGTCATCACCAAAGAAGTAACTTTTTCAGCAATATAACCAACAAAGAGCATTTTTTCATAATGAAATCTCGATTAAATCACCACTTTGAATACCAAGTATGAACTCACTGAACTCTCTGCTACATCAATATGCAGAACTGTGATGATGAATGAAGTCAAAAGCAAGGCAGAGGCACTGCCTTTGTGTCAGGACAGAGGTCCATTGACAGGGAGTCAGTGCCCACAGCTGCATGTGGGATGTTGGCTGGCTAATTATATGATAGTTGTTACATGGATTTATAGACATTTGAAGACAGCAGCCTGCATGGAATTGTTCTTTCTGTTTTGTTCTGGTAAAAGAAAAAGCAGCTAGACAAACATCGGCAACTAAACAAAAAACATTCAATTAACATTTGTCACATGCCCACTACAATATTATTAACTACACAAAGACAGGGCTTTGTTTGGATATCTTAGGGTTTAATTTCCATGTTCAAACTCCAACTATTGTTCCTCACCCTCAGATTATGTAAAAGCAGCCAAGTTTTTAAGCTCTGCTCACTGTGGATGACTCACGTTATTATACACTAACCACCAACACACTTTGTTTTTCCCCTTTGTTTTACAAGCCTGAAGTGTTCTGGCTGGAGTTTGCCTTGTTCAGAGCTTGTACGTTCTGCATCCTGCCTGTTGTACCCTGTAATCACTCCCTGTCCTTCTCCTTTCAGCTTTTAATGAGCTCCTGCCCTGGGGCTTGGGCAATCTCACAGAAACACCCTGCAGAACTCAGCCTACACCTTCTACCTCTCAGGTGTTCTGACCTCTGAGAAGGAACCAGGACATCAGTGACACGTGGTGTCCTCCAGGGTCCTCACTGGGACCAGCTTTATTTAATGTCTTCATTAATGTTATTTAATGAATTTAATGTCTTCATTAATGACCCAGACAAAGGGACTGGGGCAGCCTCACCAAGTTTACAGATGACACCAAGCTGAGTGGTGCAGTGGCCACACCTGAAGGACCTGGATGAACTTGAGAAGTGGCCCACAGGAATCTCCTGTGGTCTAACAAAGCCAAGTGCAAGGTGTTGATCTGGGTTGGGGCCGTGCTGGTGATAATCCAGGCTGGAGGATGAACAGATCAAGAGGGATTTGGGGGTGCTGGTGGATGGGAAGCTATTCATGACCTGGCCATGTGCACTCACACCAACCTCCTGGGCTGCATCCAAAGCACCGAGGGCAGCAGGGAGAGGGAGGGGATTCTGTCTCTCTGTTCTGGTGAGACCCCACCTGGAGTGCTGCATCCAGATCTGGAGTCCCCAAATCAAGAAGGACATGGAGCAACTCTGGAGGAGGCCACCAAGATGATCAGAGGGATAGAGCACCTCTCTTACAAGGAAAGGCTGAGAGAATTGGGATTGCTCAGCCTGCAAAAGATGTGACCTAACTGTGACCTTCCAGTACCTGAAGGGAGCCTACAAGAAAAATGGAGAGGGACTTTTCACAAGAGCCTGGACTGACAGGACAAGGGGGAATGGCTTCACCTTGGGAGCAGGTTTAGATTAGATAGCAGGAAGAAATTCTTTGTTGTGAGTGTGGTCAGACCCTGGCACAGGTTGTCAAGGGAATTTGTGGATGTCCCATGACTGGAAGTGTTCAAGGACAGGGTGGATGGAGCTGTGAGCAACCTGGAATAGTGGAAGGTGTCCCTGCCCGTGGCAGGGGGGTTGGAGCAGGATGATCTTCAAGGTCCCTTCCAGCCCACACAATTCTATGATTGTATGATCTGCAGGCTCTGCTGCAGGTTCCTGAGAACTCACACAACTACACTGGAGACCTCTGATAAAGCAAAGAACTCAGGATGACAGACTGCTGCTGATGTCAAAAGATTTTTTGAACTCTTGTACGTAGGGTTGGCATGGGGAATCAAACAATGAATGTCACTAAATCCTTTTATGGAGACACAGGAGATTAAGGCTCAGCATATGACTGGGAAGGTTTCTATTCTCTGTATCAATAGGAGAAAGTCTTGAAGGTGAAAAAAGTCAAAAAAATCTCCAGTGAAGCAGAGGGAGAGCAGTTTTACACATAAAACAGGCCTTGCTCTGTGATTCTACACCACTGCCTTTTGAGCTCTTATCAGCAGACAGCTCATGTTTTGATCTAGTTTAAGTAGGGAGAAAAATAAATTGTCCAAGTATCCTAAGCTTCCCACACAAGAGGCCCATGAGACAGTGCTCATGAGGCAAGCACATTGTCAGATTCCAGAACATCACAGAGTTTAACACAGAAAGTGTGAAAGAACAGGTGAAATTATTTATTTATGTAATGAGCAGCAATGCTGAGAACTTAGAGATTCTGCTGCCTTTGCTAAGGGATGAGATAAAAATAACGATGTCATTAATCTTACAAAGACATGTGAGCGCTTCTTTCCAGAAATAACTGTTAAGCATAAAATTTCAGGCATTAATCAGAGCATGCTGAGGCCTAACCTTCCTTAGGATTCCAAAAAAGAAATGTAAAGCAACAGGACAGTAAAGCAACATGAACAAAAGGGGCATTTAACCTTTATTCTAGGTGGGTAACTTTGGGGAAAATATGCTCAGGGACAGGTTATTGAATAGTTTAGATCTGCACTGATTCAGCTGGTTTTAGAAAAGCTGCAGCAAGTTTTACCCTCTCAGAAGTTGGTCTCCGTTGTCTGAAAGAAACCAGGAAGAAAGAAGAGCACCACCACATGATATCATGAATATGAAAAAAATACATATAAAATATTCAAATAAAATATTCTGCAGGAAGTAGCAAAAGAGACATACCCATGAGGAAAGGAAAAACACAGGATAAAAAAAAATGCTTAAGAGGTTCTTTCAGGAAGGAAAACTAGCAGATGCAGCACAAGGGAATGTAAACTCTGCCCAAACACTGAAAATATGGGCAAGATTCAGGGGGAGAATTTAAATACAGAAAGATATTTTTTTTCAAATAAAGTAGAGATGCAGCACAAGCAAGGATGAATTATATTTGTTTCCCATAAGCCAACTCCAGGAAGAGATTTCCTATAAAGATGAAGCATTTTATCTCAGATCCACAGTCCTGTTGATAAATCTCAAAGTGAGCGATTCACCAAGAAAGAATATTTCCCAGGGAATGAGTTCTAGCCCTTATGTAGAGCAGCCAAAGGTGTTCCTTAGTGGTCTGGGGATGCAGATAAATTGTCTGTGTCAATTCAAAGCTCATACACAGCTGCCATGAGGGGAAGTGTTAGGTCTGCATGTGATTTCCTGAAACAAATCAAACATTTCTCCAGAGGAACCCATCAAAAGCTGACAATATATCAAGGCTGTTTTCTCTCAAAATAGTTGACTGAAACTTTTTGAGCAGATCCAACTGGGTCAGGGAAAATCCAAAAACAAATGAAGAAAGAGAAATATACTGTGTCTTCTTTAAAAGTCTGACAGAAGAATCTAAACAATTTTAGCATTTTAAAGTAAAACCAAAAGCTGTTTCAGTACAATAAATAGCAGTAGAAACTGAGTATTTACAATTCCAAGTAGAGAGTACAGTACACATATATCTTGGTTCAGCAGTAAAGTCTGCAATACATTACTGGGGTGATCCCAGTTGGCATTAAGAGAAAAATTCTGGGCTCATCTGTCACTTTCAGCAGTGGCACTAACAATCTGTCCAGTACATTTTCCAAAGGCACTTTGCTCAGCAGGATCAGCTATGCTAACTCTTTCCATCCCAGCTAGAAGCAAGCAGAGATCAGAAGGAACAGCCATATCCCAGGTTAATTTTACTCTTGGTTATATGCAGAGAAGACCTGCCTCTTTCCCAATCTTCAACTGATTTCATGTATTTGATTTGCTACATTTAACACATCAGTGAAAGACAACTGGAACCACCACTGACCACTGATCCTGGACCATCATTGTGCCCATCACAGGCATGGCTGACAGCTATCCTTAAATCCTCAGTGCCATCACCTGGGAAGCCCTTGGGTCCTATACTCCTCCCAAGTGTAATGATGGCACACCTCATGTGAAAAGAATATCTGCTGCTCCATTGAGGCCAGCTAATAAACACAAAGCCCAGCATACACCAGCCTCCCATGTGTCCTGGAGAACCAGCATCTCAAAAAGGAACCCTGGGAGCTGAGTCCTGCTCTGTGTACTCATTTTTTGGTGCTGAACTCTACCATAATGTACAGCTCACACTTAACCATCCCTGACAGGCCTCTTCCCAAACCCTTGCAGAGTCCAGAGGGTGAACTTGTATGTAACTGGCTTTTTGTTATTTTAGTCTGGGAGGAGTGACCCGAGCTTTGCCAGTGTTGGCAGAGCAGCTGCTCAGGGTGTCAGGGACCAGTCAGGAGCCTCAGATCCTCTGCTCACCCCATGGCTGCTTGCTGACGCAGCGTCTGGCTTTGGCACCATCGTCTCACGGAGTCACAGGCTTGGCAGGATCCCCTTACACCATTTTAGAATTATGACAGAGATCACTGATCCCTTCGTCTTCAGGA
The DNA here is from genome assembly GCF_012460135.2 of Molothrus ater. NCBI lineage: Eukaryota > Metazoa > Chordata > Aves > Passeriformes > Icteridae > Molothrus > Molothrus ater. The sequence goes on from NC_050478.2 coordinate 8,414,850, forward strand.
GATGCCACAGCAGACGCCTTCAGCCTCCCCTGTTACCAAGTGCCATCTCCCAAAGGGACACGCAGCAGGCTGGGCAACCACACAAGGGTTTGGCTGCAAAGGCCACCGACACGTGGCCTTAAAATGACACTGTGGAGATTCAAATTAGATAGTCGGAAACAAAAAAAAAATCACTTTTAGGGCAGTCAGGCATTGAGATAGATTGCCCAGGGAGGTGGTGGAGTCACCCTGGAGTGTCAGGACCCAGGACATGAGAAATGAAGAGCCCTAACTCTTTCTTCAAGCGCCGGGCTGGAAAAGAGACTTTGGAAGTTTTCTCGGGGTCACTCTGACCAGCTAGAGATCCCGACACTGGAGGTGTATAAGAGGCGCCGGGAGCTGGCGCTGGGTGCTGTGGCTTAGCGGTTTAAGGGCTACAGCGGGGTCACTGGGTTCGCAGTTGGACACGATGACCTTAAAGGTCTCCTGGAACCTTGACCATTCTCTGATTCCCTGACAGCGTCACCACCTCCAGCATCTCCATCCCTCCACCGCCCTCCCCTTCCCGCCCGGGGGCGGCGCGCATCCCCGGCGCGCTCCCGCCGCGTCCGCACGGTCCCGCCCGGTCCTTCCGCCGCCGCCGCCGCGCTGCGGGCGGAGCGGCGGGCCCGGGAGGCGGGTGGTGTGTCCGGCACGTCATATCAGCCGCCCGCCCGCCATTGGCTGCGCCGCCTCACCCGAGCGGGGCCGCGGCCGCCCGGGGCTGGCGCGGCGGCTCCCGCGCCCGGCGCTCGCCCCGCCCGGCGGGGAGGGGACGGCAGGGGACGGGCGGGGCGGCGGCGCGGAGCGGAGCGGCGGGCCCGGCGCTGCCTGCGGCCGCGGGTAGGTCGGCGGCGGGTAACGTGACATCCGCGGCTCGGGGTTTATAAACCTTCCCCGGGGCGCGGGCCGGCGGCGCTCAGCCGGCAGGGAGGCGCAGGAGCGGCGCAGCTCTCCCAACCCATCCCGAGGTGAGCGGGCGGCGGGACCCGGGGGCAGACGGACGGGCCCGGGTAGGGGGTGAACCCCGTCCCCGCGGGGGTCCGTGTCCTCCCGTAGGGATGAGGCGGCGCAGCCCCGGGGCTGCTTGGCTGGGTCGGGTCACCCCGCATCCCCCGGCGCCCCGGAGCCCGGGCGGTGCTGGAGGATGCGGCGGTGTGTGTCAGCGCGGAGGGAGGCGCCGGCCTGACCCGTTGCTCGGGGCTTTATTAGCGTGTGCCTGTGTTTCAGGACTCCGGAGAAGCCAATGCCCAGGTTGGAGAGCTGCGCCTGGAGCTGTTCCTGCACTGCCAGAGGAAGGCACAGGAGCCAGCTGGGGGACACGGCGGCGGGGCTGGCCGCCAAGGTGGGCGAGATGCTGAGCTCCTCCGTGCCGAGCCCCTCGCTGGCGCTGGTGGGTCGCGGAGCTCGCAGCCCCAGCACCTCCAGCGCCAGCAGCACCGCCAGCAGCACCAGCAGCACCTTGAACTGGAGTCAGCACCTGGTGCAGAGGAGCGTGGTGCTCTTCGTCGTGGGTGCTTTCATGGCCCTGGTGCTGAACTTGCTGCAGATCCAGCGGAATGTGACTTTGTTCCCTGACGAAGTGATTTCTACTCTCTTCTCCTCCGCCTGGTGGGTGCCCCCGTGCTGCGGCACAGCAGCAGGTGAGTCGCTGACCTCCACGGGTGATTTTGGGTTTTTCCTCATCCTCTCGTGGAGGAGGAGAGGCGGTGGGGCTGAATGCGTGACCCGTGCGCGCGGGAGCCCCGCATTCCCATCCGCCAGCGAGTGATGCGAGCTCGGGCTTTTGGGAGGGTGCGCGCCCGGCTTTATCCCCGCGTGTGCCAGGGCCGGTTTTGAGCCGGTGCGCTCTGAACGCGGGTGAAGCGGGGGGTGTCCCTGCCTGGAAGCGGGGGGTTCGGGCTCGGAGTGACCGCAGCGTTCCCGCCGCTCCTGGTGCCGCCCGCCGCGCGCGGGGCTCCCGCGCTGCCCCCGCCCCGCGCGGCCGCGTGTCGGCCCCGCCCCCCCGGCGCCCATTGGCTGCCGCCGAACTGGTGAGTGGCGGGCGGCGCTCCCCATTGGCTGCGTCCGCGACTGGCCACGGGCTGGGCCACAACAAGGAAGTCACGTGCGGCGGCGTGCGCGGCCCTGTCACCGGCCCGGGCCCCACAGAGCCCCAACCGAGCCCTTCACCGGCCCCAGCCGAGCCCTGTCACCGGCCCCGGGCCCCACAGAGCCCCAGCCGAGCCCTGTCACCGGCCCCACCGATCCCTGTCACCGGCCCCGGGCCCCACAGAGCCCCAGCCGAGCCCTGTCACCGGCCCCACCGATCCCTGTCACCGGCCCCGGGCCCCACAGAGCCCCAGCCGAGCCCTGCCCCGGGCCCCGCAGAGCCCGAGCCGAGCCCTGTCACCGGGCTGATCCCCACAGAGCCCCAACCGAGCCCTGTCACCGGTCCAGGCCCCATAGTGCCCCAACTGAGCCCTGTCACCGGCCTGACCCCCACCCCTGTCACCTGCCCGAGTCCTGTCGCTGGCCCTTCTACTGTAAATTCATTGCTAAGGCTCCGAATTTGTTCTCAAAGACAGGTGTACAAATGTGCTTGTGCTACTCCTACCAAAAAGTGTAGAAGTGAGATGCTTTTTTACCTATCATTCAGTGACTTCAAATAACATGATGGTGTTCTACCAGACAATATGTGGGGCATGATAATCAGTTTAAAAAGTCACCAGCCTGGCCCCCACCGACTCTTGTCACCGGCCCAGCCCCTGCCTGCTGCCCCGTGCCTTCTTGCTGTCCCTTGCCCCGGTCACCTGTCTGTCCCCTGTCACCTGCCTGCCCCTTGCCCACTGTCCCCATCACCTGCCTGCTCTCAGCACCTTGCTTGCTGCTCCTGTCACCTAACCGTGCCCTGTCTCCTGTCCCTGTCACCTGCCTGGCCCCTGCCTGCTGTCCCTGCCTTGTCCCTTGCCTGCTGCTGGGCTCATACCACAGAAGGCTCAGGCCACAATGTGATTGTCACACCAGCTGGCACATGGTTTGTGGTTTATCATTCATAACCCCCCCCCCAGTCCATGTCTAGACAAAGTTTTGGTGAAGGATTGGAGGATTAAAAAGGAGTTAAATTTTGGGGAATAAACTCACTTTAATATTTTTAAATTTTGCATTGAAAATACTTCAAACAACTCCTGCATATTTTGGTTTGATGTCTATTTGTATCACACCATGAAGGGGGTATGAATGATGAACTGTAAACTCAAATGAATAATGAACTGTGTTCATTAATGGATGAACATTAAAGGATGGTTAAAGGATGAACATTAAAGGTTCATTAAAGGCTGGCCTGGGATATTCTCCAGTGAGAGTTCTCATAGTCCTGTCTCAGTTGGATTAAACTTTGGAATTTAGCTGTTATCATAAGGCAAGAGTCCTGGTAGCTGGCATCAGAGTAATGAAGCTGTTTCAGAACACGTCTGTCTTGGAATAGTATGTTCTCTAGCTGTCTTAACATAGCATTTCTTACTCCTAGGAGTTTAAGGGATTAAAAAAAGAGCAGGAAAGGAAATTAATAAACATAGAAGTTGCACTCAGTAAAAGCAGCATGTCTAACCCTGGAGTTGGTGACAACTCAGGGAGTTGCAATCCCTAGAAGAATGAAACTCTGGTGTTCTTGCCAGCAACTGAGCTAACACTAGCCTATGTTTTTCTTCTGCAACCAACTTTCAGACTGATAAAGGCTGAAAAATGCCTTATGGAGATAAAAGCTTTGTCTGGTTAATTGTGTGAGTATCTATTTTTCCCTGATATAAATAGACTGATGGCAGCTGCTTGTTTAAGTTCAGCTCTGCTTCTGTTTGGTATCGAAATTCATCTGACATGGACAGGAGCCCTGGGCTGACTTACAGCCCAGCAGAAGGAGAGAAAGCAGCTCTGCTAATAAACTTTTAAGTCCATGCAAATATTTAATTCAGGGCCTGATTCACAGCTGATGAATCATGTTCATAAAGCTGTCAGCCCTGCACGTGAGCAATGAACACAGATTCCACTCCTGGCAAAGCTTTTATTGTGCTTTGCTTTTATTGGTACAAGCCTTTGCTCAGGATGTCAAATGGCAAATCTCTTTAAACAAAAGGAGCATCAAGTCAGATACCTTAGCAATGCAATATATATTTAGAGGTTCAAAGAGCTGGGCTTTTACTTCTTTAAAGTAGAAAAGGCAGGTAATAATTGTGTTTTCTTCATCAGGCTTACAGCAGTGTCATGAGCACCTTGCTGATTTCTCAAGCACTTTTATGCCAAGCTAATATTTAGTAATATTGGAGTAATCCTTGCCTGGCAGCTGGTGCAAGTGTTGTTCCTTCTCTTGCAGCTGTGGTTGGCCTGCTGTACCCCTGCATCGACAGCCACCTCGGGGAGCCCCACAAGTTCAAGCGGGAATGGGCCAGCGTCATGCGCTGCATCGCCGTCTTCGTGGGCATCAACCACGCCAGTGCTGTATCCTTCAGCTAGTGTTTGCTCCCTGGGCTCAGCAAACTGGCTCTGCCACTGTCTGGGGTCTGGGGGAGGATTGCCAAGGTAAGGGTGGTGCTCCTGGCAGAGAAAGTCTGTGATGTAGGAATGGGCCCCCTGTTGATGGAGTGACAAAACTCTCCTTTGTCTGCCTTAAAAAGGAAAAAAGCACAGAAGTCGCTCTCCTCAATTCGGTAAAAAAGACACCTCAGAGGACCTGGGGGACTTCACCTCAAACTTAAGGATAGCCAGTTGGACAGGAGCCAAAAAGCCCTGCCTAAGAAATTCACTAGAAAAATAAGAGAACAAAGGAACTAATGGCTTTTGTGGGGTGTTTTACCAAGAGCAACTCTTGCTCCTCGCTTGGGTTTTCTCCGTAAAAAGTTTTGTTATTTTGCCTTTTAATAAAACTTTTCTGTTTCCAACACTTCCACAGAAGCCATCCTGCTGATTTTATGCCTTCTAAGGTAACTGAGCTCTCTTGGGTGTGATATAAATCTCCAAGAGCTTATAAGACCTAGCTTGAAGAGACCATATATCGCTGTGACACCTGCTGTAGGCTGCAGTGGCTACTGTAAGATGTGTAACACAGCTCACTTAAAGTGTTAGGGGAGGGGAGAGGGATTGACATCGTGATATATCTTGTATAACTGCAAGCATGACAGTGTAAACTGTGTTGTTTTAATCTACATCTAAAAGTTAACACAACTAACTAGTGATTTGATAGTGAGGAGCACAAAATAAGTGTTCTTTATGTTAAAAATATGGTGTCTTGAGCAGAAAACCTGGATAATCCTGCTCACTTAGGTTACTTGAGACAAAAATCCATCTAAGTTAAATGTTTCAAAATGTAGCCTATTCTCTAGATGCTCAGTGTGACAAAAATTGATGTTGACTTTGCAGTCATGCTCCAGTCAGAGTTAACAAAAGCTATGATTGTTTGGCAGGTATGAAAACCAAATCCTAAATGTATTGTGTTTAAAGACAGAGAATTGGGCTTACTTTCGGTTTGAATTCTCCCTTGTTCAGTTTCAGCAACAGGATGTCTACAGACTTAAAAAGCACTGTCCTTAACATCTTTTTCCAGAAACTAGACTTTGCAAACAACGTCCAGCTGTCCCTGACTCTGGCAGCCTTATCACTGGGGCTTTGGTGGACATTTGATCGTTCAAGAAGTGGTCTTGGTCTTGGAATAACAATAGCCTTTGTAGCAACACTGATAACCCAGTTTCTTGTTTATAATGGCGTTTATCAGTAAGTTAGCTTCTAAAATACTATTTCAATTCTGTTGTCTTAACTAAAAGCATGGGTGCACATGAACTGGAATTTAGTTGTTAATATATTGGGCACATTCTTGCAAGAAGATGTTTTGTTTGTCTAAGGTAGTGGTCCAGTTGTTCCAAATGCCCAGACTGAGAACTGTGGGTGGAAGGTGGGGAGCACTGGGATTAGGATGTGTGTTGAAATGGTAACACCTCAGAAAACTGGAATTCTGCTGGCTCTCAGCAGAGTGAATATCTAAACTTTACTGGCTAGGACGTGGGGGTTTAGAAGCTTGTGATTTTTACAGACTTCATTTTGGTCTCCCAGTTTTTGTTGTTTTTTTTTTTTTTTTGTTTAAGTCCGGGGAGAGAATTCTGTAACATCTGGTTAAGAGCATGTAAGATGATGAAAGTTACTTGTCTCTAACTTTCTAACTTACTCCCTTTTCTTCACTAGGTATACATCCCCAGATTTCCTTTACATTCGTTCTTGGCTTCCATGTATATTTTTCTCAGGAGGTGTGACTGTAGGAAACATAGGACGCCAGCTGGCTATGGTAATTACTGCATAATTACTAGTTTCCTTAACAATCCAAATGCCTTCCATTGTTGTCAGTCCAAGAATAAACTATGCCTTGAAGGGTATGACTCACAAACTGTCAGAGTTAAATAGATGTATTCCTAAGAGCTGAACTGTAAGCAGACAACCTGTGTTGCCAGTAGAGTGGGTATTGTCTTAGTAAGTGTTTGAATATCTTTTGTATTTAACTTTTTCCAGTGGCAGCATAAATAAGACTGGAATCAGTGCATTGCTCCTGCTCAATCAGTATTTATAATTAACATTTAGGGTAGCTGGAGAACTGAGACACTGCTGGGCTTTCTCTAATTATTCATGCACAAAAGTATATATAGGGAAATGTCCCTATATAGCATCAAATTCCACTGCTCCAAAATCAAATATTCTCTTGCTGGTTACTTCAGACATGATTCAAGTATCACTGCATATATAAAGGGATAATATAAATTGCTGTCTTGTTTGCCAGGTTCTTAAGGAATTATTTCCTTGTGGCACACTGAAGAGTAAACCTGGCTGTGTGTTTGCACATCAGGCTAAGGCTTGGTTGTGAAAGGTGTTCTGACACTGACGGATAATAATAATTAATGTTGTGTTGATTTAACTTCTGTCTTCCTTGTAAGTCCTGTGTCCTGGAAAACACCCTTCAAGTTAACTTTCCTAAGGCTGCTGTGGTTTAGGTGGCTTCAATTTTTACTGAAGGAAGGGCATTTGAGGTTTTTTAAAACACAAGTTCACCACTCCTCCTTCAAATCTCACTGATGCATACAATCAGCATTTGGGTTTATTTAGGACTACATGTATGGGGGGAAGAGGAAGGCTAATTTCTCTTTTTAAATTTGCCACTCACATTAAGTGGAAACCATTAACTGAATTGTGTTGAAGCTTTGATATTGCAGCAGAGTCTCGAAATAAAATTATAGTTGGTTTTATGCTACAGTTCTGTATTTCACACAGTCCTTTCCAGTTGCTCTGCTGTTCCTGTTAGAAAGCAAAGGAAGGCAGCCTTAAACTAGAAAGAACTAAAATGAATTTAGACACGTAGAACTTTTTCCTTTGCTATTGTTTCACCTGGCATCTCACCTGAGTGTAGTGAAAATCAGCCTGGATCCTGCAGCCTGCAGTTTGTCATCTTCCTTTAAAGAAAGGGGAAAGTAGGCAATGCAGAGCTTTTTATTCTAATTATTTAGAAGTGTCTTCTCATGTGTTTTACATTGCCATTACTTAGTCAGGAAAAGCTTGGGGAAGTGCAGCATTTTCATAGGAACACTTCTGCAAGTCATTGTGAAGCATTGTGTGCTGGAATTCCCAAGAAGTAGGGTCTGTAATTCAGTCAACCACAAGTTTCTTCTATAGAGGTAATTCAAAAGTCCCAGTCTGTTTTGTCAGCCATTGTGGTTGTGGCAGGAAGATGGAATGTAGCATTTTTTTAACCCATACTTGAATTAAACAGTTATTTCTCTGGCTATATGTGCTGATGCTCCTCTTAGAAAGCAAAGGAAGACAGCCTTAAACTAGAAAGAGCTAAAATGAATTTAGACAATAGGACTTTTTCCTTTGCTATTGTCTCACCTGGCATCTCACCCTGAGCTCTTGGCTGCATGTGACAGATATTTCCAGAGTAGAAGGTGGCACCCGTGGAAATGAGTGGAGTAAAGTTGCTTTGCTTCTTCCTCAGCCCCTGTCTAGATTTTCCAGTTAGAAATGAAAAGTGAAATGAAAAGTGTCCCTAAGATATCTCCTCCCATGCTGATAAATGTTAGCTGGGAGATCCTTGCTGCTTTCCAGTCACTTGATTTCAAAGGAGCTCCCAAAGTGCAGTGTGACCTTTCAGCAAGCCTGCTGTCAGCAGAGACCTTGGGGTTTTGTTTGGCTTGTTGGGATTTTTTCGCCAGCACTTGAGGATGAAGTCCGGTGTTTTCTTTTAGTAGGTTTTAAAGCGAAGGAAGAGGTGAAGGTGCTGCTGCTGCCATCAGTTCTTTCTGCTCATTCTGACACCTAGAGTTGCTCAGTCAGTGCTCATCAGCTGGGTTAAGTGGGTGGCAACACTTCATTTTTGAGTTGTAACCATCTTTCTCAGCATCTGACAAAGTAGTGTGGTATTCAGAACTTGGGCCTCACAAATATCTATTGTGTACTAGTGCTAGAGGCTGGAGAACTGAGAATGCATTCAGTACTTGAAAATATATTTGCATTTTGACCTTAGAAAGAGAACAAGTTACAAGCTTTGTTTCAAAGAAAAATGGGTTAAATATCTTATAGTGACATATTACTGCATTCCATACTAGAAAAGAGAGTTAGGAAGAAATGAGTAAGTCTCTGATACCAGGCTTTGACTGGAAAATAAAGTAGCTTGTGGTTAAAGGCAGTTTGAAAAAGGGCTGTTAAACTGAATTAATGGCTGTTAAGTGAAGCATTGAGTACCTTCTGCTAAGAAATAAACTGAGATAGAGAGGAAAGATAACAAAGTCTTATAAAAAGCCATGCAATTGGCAGATGGATTTTTCAGATGCACTGATTGAGGCAACAAACACCCATAGTGATTTTTTTTTTTTTGTCCACAGTTAGGGAGCACGTCCTTGTTAAGCTTTTAAAAGAAGCCATGCTCTCCAGGTCATTATCAGCCTAACTGGAGTTACTTTACTATTTAATAATTGAAAATACTGCATAATGTAGTCACTTATCAGATGGCATTAAAACCTAACATGTGTTGATGTTTTTTATCCATAGGGTATTCCAGAGAAACCACACAATGACTAAGCCTTTGAAGAAGAATACCCGGTGCCAGTGTGAAAGCAACTTTATGAAGATGTGTTCCTTTCTAAAACTGAAGATTATTTAGAAGAAATAATCTCTCTATGGGCTCACTGCACAAATGACTTGTGGGGAAAAAAAATTTATCCACTCTTAGAATAGCCAAGTGAAATTAACTGCTTGTCTTGAAATCTTACCCCGATTTACCACATAAGCATTTGCATATGGCTGTTCTCTGGAAGAGTTTAACACCAAGTGCATACAACTGTTCAGGCTAAGTGGCAGTTTTCCAAGTATTAGATTCCACTGTAAGTTATTGAATCAGCTGCCATGTTTTAAAGCCTTGAAACTGAAATTTAATTACAAGCTCTTGTATCAGTGCCCAAAGGAAGTAGATTGATGGTGCTTAACAATGATGAAGTATGGTTTAATAGGAATAGTATTTATCCAAATCTTTAAAAAATAGGGTTATTTAAAAATAAGAGTGATCAAAACAGATTAAAGGCATTGCACTAATGCTTTTAGGAGTCTTATGAAGGAATCATGCCCTTACTTGTAATGCTGCATTAAGTTTCTGTCTTTGACAGGTGGAGAGGGTTTGAGGGATGAGAGGTTGGAAGCCTTAGCTTGGAATTTCTAAATTACTTCAGTATGAGAAGTGAGCACAGGAGACAATCTTGTTCAAACGTGAACCTTTATCAAGAGATTCCAACTGGAAATTTCATTACTCCTGAGGCTTGCAGTTAGATTTGCAAGAATCAAGCTCTGGCCACAATTCAGTAAGAAATCTCAGTGTGTGTGACTATGCCTGCTTAATATTAGACCCCTGCTTCAGTGTCTCACCAAAGGACATCTTAAATATCTCAAATGTCTGATGTCACTGAAAAACCATGCATTCCATGTCAGTGCTTGGCCATGGAGCACGTGCCCCCAAGTTCTTTGATTTGTCATTTCCTCCTAGAGCTGTCCTTTGAATCCGGGTTTGGACTGAAATGATTAGAAAAAGAATTGGGCCTCAAATGTGATTTAAACTGTATGTGAAGAACAGCAAACAGCTTGTTTTCTCAGTTCAGTTTCTGAAAGAGATCACTACTTGTTTTTACACAACCCTATAGAACTTGCAATCTGTGATTGCCTTCTTAAAAACAAAAAGTGCTTATGTCACTACATTAAACATTTGGTGTTTCTTAATACATAGTTCTGGTGAGCACAACGTATTCATTTGATAGCTTAGACCACAGGAGACCTAAATAGCAAGTATTAGGTCTTAAAAGTTGAAGTGCAATGTACAGTAAGTCTGAGCCTCAAGTTCTCTTCAATATCGATCATTTCTTATGAGAGATTAAAGAGAAAAGGGTTCTGAGTTCATTTCAATGCTGCATGGAGTCAAATGGAGCAATAATTTATTTAACTAGTACAGCTAGTTTTGTTGTATCTTACATTGAACCCAAATTTTTAGAAATACTCCAATTTTGTGGTTATGGTGTACTTGTAAACTTTTATGGATTTGCCTTTTTGTATTATGCAATTTTTTTTTTGTTGTTGTGTTCTTTTCCAATCTTACATGGCTTCAGTTATAGTTAGAGGCTTCAGTTAAAGGTTGAACCATCAAAACAGAAGTTGAGGCCAGGTCTCTGTTCTGGCTGTTTTCACTCTTCTAAGGGAATGCTAGCAACAAAAGTTTAGCACAAAGTCTATGCTACAGAGCAGACCCCAATTCTAACCTTACTTTGGTGTAAATCAAGAGTAATTTCATTGATATAAGATCCATCCTCAAATGTTCAAAACCTAAGTAATCAAATTTTATAGAACTACTTGAAGAGACTGGAACAGGTTCAGCTCAGCTGTTTAAGGAGCTGCTGCCTTGCTGGAGATACAGCTTTGTAATCATCTTGAAACCCATTTCAAAGTGTTTTGAAACCAGATGTAAGTAAAGCTGGCAGTGATCTCTATGGATATTTGATAGAGAAGTATCTCAGATTTATTTGTAAAGACTGAAACTAAATCTGTACCTGTTAGAAATAATACAGCCAAAAACATAAGTCAAAAGTTCATTTTTTGCCAATACTTCTGAGTATCTTAACCAAAGTGATTTAAGTTTGGAAGAGGTGGGGAGGGGAGTGAAGAAAATTTGCACTATTCTGAATTTGAACACTTAAATTCTCATTCTTACTGGTAAGTTTTCAGCGGTGTGTTTGGTTTTACACTTTTTTTACTATTAAAGTTTTAAGATCAAACCATGTTTGCCTTGGACTCTCTGTGCTGGCATTATGCAGGAATCTTTCTTGAAAAGGACAGTTGTTATGGTTGCATAACAAATATTCAGTCATGCATATGCAGTGGTTTTAAAAAAAAAATCCTAAACTGAATTTGGCAAGATCAGCTTCAGCAGGGGTTGTACAGTTGAAGAAAAACAGCCTTGCTATTGTAGCAGGGAAGCAGAGTAAGTGTGTCGTGGTTTTGTGCTTTAAAGTACAGAATTTTCCTGCCATTGTCTTCCAAAATGCTGAAATTCATAATCTGAAACAAAATATGGAGGGGGCAGGGTAAGCATGCAAATTCCTGCTGTGGTTTGGTTGTGTGCAGCAGTGGTTACTAAAGTCTGAAGCATCCTGAAGAGTGCAAGCTAAGAATGAGCTGCTGAGGCTAAGCAACTCTAATTGCAGCTCACAATTAAGACCAAAATTCTTCAAGTTTAGTGCACTTAAGTGTCTATTTTAGACTTCTAGAAGTTGCTGCACTTTCAGTGGAAACAGTAGAATGACATTTTGGTCAATTTTCAGTTGGCATAGTTGAGGAAAGCTTCATTAGGAATTTCTTAAATATTTTAGCTTGAATAGCCTGGGTTTAACTTCAGTGTAGCAGCTGAGGAAGGAAGTGTTAACAGCTCCAATCTGATGGCCCAGGTTCTCCAGCTATATTGATTTCCCTGAAACTGCACTCAAATTTTGTGAAAAGGAATTAAATATATATTTTTATGTATGTGAATACATATATATATATATAATATATATGCATACATATATAGATGTGTGTATATATATACACATGTATAATACGTATGTATGTGTGTATATATGTGTATATATATATTTATATATATAAGGTGGTGAGATACAGCCTGGTCTTGGAGAACTAAAGCATGATGGTCTTTTGAGTCAGGAACAGGTGTACAAAGTTTATAAAGGAAAAGAAAAACTGCTCTTCCCAGCAAGTGGGATGATTTGACGTGTGCACATTCCTGCAGATCCATCCTGTGGCTTGTGCAGCCTTTGGCTTTAATCATGGGGATTTGCAGGTGCTAAATTAGCCACAGGAGGGCCCATGGTCTGTTCTCTGAATGCAGCAGGAACATATTGAGATGAATAATGAAATTAGGTCTCAATTGCCTTTACTGCACATCAGAGTAGCTCCAAAATTCATGAGAACAAAGCATTACATGCTGGATTAATTGAACAAAGCATACAGGTGAGAGCTTTTTGAGGGTTCTGTCTTGGAAACAGGTGAGAGCTGTGGGTGACAGTGGGTTCTTTCAGCTAAAAGGCCAAGAAGAGCTCCTATGGATGGATAATGATGATTTCTCTGGGCAGTGAAATACCACAGGAGCTGCCCCATGCATAGTTTGGAGGCCTCATGTGTTTAAATTCTTACATTGTGCAGTGATAATGTTGAGCCTTCATGGGCTGCAAATGGGGACAGATGAATTTCATGTTCCATAAAGCCTCATGTGAGGCTGGCTGTGTCACAGGAGAGTCTGGATTGTGATGATGCTTCTGGCCTGCTGCAGATAACTTTCAAACACAGGATTCAAAGTACATATGATAATTCCTATAAATAATGTATTACTACCCAAAAACACATAAAAGGTCAGAGCTTTACTGAGTTTTAGTCAGTGAATTCTTTTCTTCAGCTGCAAATTATGCCTACTCTATTTCATTGTCTTCTTTGTGTGTTCAGTAGCTTGACTGCTATTAGATTTTTATTAAATACCAGAGAAGTGCTACAGAGGTTACATGAACTTGCTGTGTTTCCTAAGAATTAAAACATCAGCTACAAATCAGCAGAATTTAAATACAGCTGCAGCATTTTCTCTCAGCTCAGTAGCTGGCATGGGGCTCCCTCTGGCAGCCAGGTGAGTATTCCTTGGGTTGGGGCTGGGCAGGGGAGGCTGTGTGTCTCTCACTCCTATAAATGCACAAGGAGTTCATCCTTTTCAAGGTGTCTTAGATTAGAGGCCAGAAAATTAAAATAAGTTAACCTGGACTCAGAAGTGAGTCAAGATCACATCCAGTAATGGCCTGTAAAAGAAAGGCTCACTGAGATGCTCCTGGGGAAATGTAAATTGTTCACATGTGACCATGGAGTTCAAGACAGGTCTTCTGGCTGTCCTGGCTGCATTTTGAGTTTCATGATGCTGTAGAGACCATAGAATCATAGAAATGTTTGGAGTGGGACCTTAAGGACCATCTGGTTCCAAACCCCCCCCTGCCATGGCAGAGATGTCCCAGGCTGCTCCAAGCCCCATCCAGCCTGGCCTTGAGCACTGCCAGGGATGGGGCATCCACAGCTTCTCTGAGCAACCTGTGCTAGATAAAATCACCAAGCACACAGTTTGGGTCAGCTGGAACACTTGTTACCACCTTGACATGCACTGGTTTGATTCTGACCTTTGAAAAGTGCTCCAAGTTGTCTGACAGTGCAATGCTTCACCTCTTCAAAAACCTAAACCACGCTTTTTTATAAAAATGAAATGAGAAATTTCAATTTCCAAACATTCTTCCTGGTAGTCTTAATGTTGCAGAAATGTATAAGAATGTGTTGGTTTAGGAATTATCTTTTGTTTTGACAAATCTGCATTTTTTGGCCCAAAATTAAGGTTTTTATAAAAATTTCTGATCACTTTAGGTATCACCTTGCTTATGCACCACCCTCATCAATCTTTTATTTTCTGGCCCAGGGTAATCACTTTCTTCTTCCTTCCTGCCCTTTGTTGTTTAAACAGCTTCTCTAGGCTTTATACTTCATCACCTTTCAGGCCTCATCTTCCTCTCTGCCACCCCAATAGGGGCTTGAAAGGCAGCAGGTACCTGTGCTGGATCTGCAGTCTGCACGCTGCACTCTCTGCACCTTTTCATTCTCAGACATTACTCAGAACTTATTCAAGGATTTTTTTTTTCTTGTTTTCTTGCCTGTTTCTGTCAGAAACTCCTTCTACAATAAAAAGTCAGACTGCTGGAAGGACCAGCATCCCCCATCTCAGCACCTGGGGGAGCAAGCAAGGAGCTGTGCTGTCCTGCAGAACCTCTGCCTTGTTCTGACAATTGCATTTGGGGAGACAAAGTTTTATGTTTAAAACCATCAAAACAACCCAAACAAACCCCAAGTTTTTCTCACCTGGCTCAGAAGAGCAGCCTTGCAGTGCCAGCTGTGTCACTGCCATGTGGTACTGGAGGCTGCTGGGGTTTTGAGCAGCAGCCCCTGAAGATGGGATAACTCTGGATCCTACAAGCCATCACTCAGGTTTTAATACCTGTGTTACAAAAAAAACCCAGCTGCTGGTGAGTTTAACACTGGGCATCACTTGAACAGATGTCATCCAAAAGCAAGAGAAGCTGTCTGTGATCCCTGATCACCCCTGGTGTGCAGCTGATGGCCCAGGCTGGAGGGGTCTGTGCTGCTGAGCTCTTGCACCAGGACCCTGTAGCACAGAGCCTGGGCACTGTGTGGGGCTGTGCTGCAGGGATGAGCAGCTGGATCTGGTTTCTCCAGGAAATCTGCTGCTCCTGGGCTGCTGGAAGAGGTGACACAAGCTGATGTAGGAGGAAGGTGCAACACATCCCTGCCAGCATCAATCAAGCCACTGCAAATTTTGCCCTGCAAGGATCAGACAGCATAGTCCAGAAATCTCAGGAGGTGCAGAGGAAATAATCTCCAGGAATACATACCCTTCTGACAAACCCAGCTCGAGCAAAATAAACAGGGCAAAAATCAAAACTCCAGGGGCTCTTTTGGGCAGCAGAGACCTTGTCCAGACAAGCAGAGCTGATTTATTTCCGTGCAGAGCTCTGCAGCAGGGAAATTCTTTGCAACATTTCTCCTTGCTTGGCTGAAGCACACAGACAGTGCAGTCAGTGACATCCTCACCCCAGAAAGGATCCAAACACAGCTGAGCTGAGGTGCAGCACAGGTGAAGTCAGTGGGGCTGGAGATGTGCTGAGCATCACGAGCAGCTCCAGGGCTGGAGCTCTGCTCCCAGCCATAGCAGGGCAGCAGAGACTGTCACTGCTGAGGGCTGGAGGTCAGACATGAATAATCCTGCTACCAAACCTCCCACAGGTCACCTTCCAAGCACCTTGCTGGAATAGTTAAGTAAGAGTGAATAAAAACATCAGCAAAAGAGCCACACTCAGTCGTAAGCACCTGAGTTATCAGCTTAGTGGAAGAAGATAGCAATGGTGTCTAACAGCATAACCAATCCTGATCAGTTTACTCAGAATTTTAGCAATTTTTTGGTCTTTTCATGCAGAGAAAACACCTGGTATCACCAGGGCACATCCTGCTGCCACTTGTTTAGGTTTAACTTCACCTTTACTCCCACAGGTTGTGGTGCTGGTGGGATGGGAGTCCTACCACAGCACAAATGAGTCTGTACTGAGCACAGATTGAAGGTACAACCTGGGGATTCATTATTCTCTTGGTGAAACTCAGCTGCAAAGGATAAACATTCCCATAATTGGAGACACCCCAGGGTATTCAAAGTAACCCCTATAGGATGGTGGGTTTGGCACAGGAGACACACAGCCTCCAAAACTGGCAGCTGAAGACCACAGAGAGGATGTGAGACATCTCAGAATCAGGGAATCACTTTCACTGGAATTACATTTAAGGTCATTGAGTCCTGCTGGTAACCCAGCACTGCCAAGCCCATCACTTAAATCCTGTCCCTAAGTGCCTCAGCTACATAGAGACCTCCAGGGATGGTGACTCCACCACTGCCCTGGGCAGCCTGTTCCACTGCTTGACAACCTTTAAGGAGAAGAAATTTTTCCTAATATCCAATCTAAACTTCCCCTGGCTCAACTTGAGGCAGTTTCCTCTCATCCCAAACCAAAACAGCAGGATGCTCAAGGTTTGAACCCCACCTTCAACCTTCACTAATATGGGAACCAAAGACATCCATCAGTGCTTATGATGAGAAAAAATGGGGTTTGGGGGTTTTTCCCAACAATCAAACATTGGAAGTAGACCATGAAGCCAGCAATGGTCTGGCCTCAGCATCATCACAGCCACAACTCATTGTCATGGGAAGGATCACTCTCCTGGAAGGTGCAGCCAGGTGATGGAAGTTTGAATGCAAAGTTCTGAGGTCAATAGAACAAGCAGCCTCACACAGGAGCTGGTGAATAATTCCCATCAGATCTGCAGTGGGATTTGGGGAAAGAACAGCTGCATTTGTCTGCCTGCTCCTTGGGCATGTTCCACCTGCTTAATTGAAGGCAGGTCCAAGTGAGCCATCTGTTGACCTGGTTGAGGAATCAGAGCTTCCCACTAATTTAAAGATAATTCTTACAGGTTATTAAAGGCCTAGAAGGAAAGGAGAGATGGATAAAAAACAACAGTAAGAAGCTTTGCCTCAGAGGCACAGGTAATATCTGTAACAGCTGCTCCACCCTATGCCTTAGCTAATTGTTAAATGAATCACCCTGGCAAAAGAAGCATTAATAAAGGGAAGCGAAGACTGAACATCTGGAAAATAATATGAAAGGGAAGAATTTTCATATTTTGGAACTCCTTGCTGGGTGGGAACTGCTTGGGGAGACAGCTCTAATTGCTTGTCTGAGAGAATGAAAAGTGAATCTATTCCCAGTCTGAAATCAGCACAGTCATTGTGAATTCCTCTCTGCTCTCCTGTCCCAGTGCCACAGCTCTAACAGGGGGCCCTGACCTGCAAATATCAAGACAAGCTCTTCATCTTCTGCTCCTTGGCCAGACAGCAATGTGCACCACAAAGGCAGGGGTGTGCCTCCTCAGGAGCTGGGTCCAAGCTCAGAAGCTGTTCCCAGCAGCCCAGTGCAGGATGCACTATCAATATAAGTTTATTCTGGGGGCACCAGTCAGTCCTGGTGCTGCTGGGTGGTTACCATTTGATAAACCAGCTTTCTGCCTGAGGCTGTCAGGCTTTCCTGGCAAAGGCTGTGGGGCAGGAGGGGAGAACACCAGGCCTGCTGCTGTTTGCTCCTGCTGTGCTTTGCAACTCTTTGCTGGATACAGGGAGCTAGAGGCATGGCAAATTTCTCTCCCTGCAGAAGAAGGACATGGCCAACACACAGCAGAGTCCTCTGTGCAAGCCCCCTTGTCCAGCACAGCAAGGAGCTCTGCAAAATGAGCCCTCACCACAGTGTGAGTCAGACCCTTCATGATTTGACACTGGAAACTGGGCTGGATGAAACTCTGGAACGTTCTGGGGTCTCATTCAGCTTCGGTAAGGAAACCAAACCAGGATACCACAAATCTCTCTGACAGTAGGATGCTGGGATTTTAGCACACACCTGGAAAACAGATTGCGCTGCAATACCTGTGCACTAATAGAGTCTGACTGGGTTTGGCTTTTCTGCTCACCATCTCCTGCTTACCATTTCCTCACAGAAGCAGCTCATAGTGATCATGATTCTTCTACATTCCCTCCATTTGGTCTTCTTGCTCTTCTGCCATTCTGCAAGTTCTCAGTCTCTTGTCTTGGAGAAGAATCTCCTTCATGCAACACCTCAGAGAGCACTGTGCAGCCAGGTCTCCAGCCAGCAGAGGCAGAGCTGGTGTCTGCACAAACCAGTCCTGGGCAGCCACTCCCCAGGGCACGTGTCCAGCAGGGCACAGTGGGTCTGCAGCAGGGCCATGGTGAGGGCAGGGGAGAGAAGCAGCCCTGAGCCAGGGCTCTGCAGCAGGACAGGCTCACAGCTCTCTCATTTCAGCAGGAGTGTAAAAGTCTGAGCCACTTTTCTAAATAGAGCCTAGAAGTAACTCAACTACCCTCCAAATGTAATGCTGCTCCCAGGCCAAGCTGCATGGCATTGCCAGTGGTGTGTCACTCCCTTCCAAGCCTTTCATTTCCACCTGCAAAAGGAATGGGAAAGGTTTTCAGTGTTTTACCTTTTCATTGGTGTAGGTGAAATGCCAACCTGAGCACGGGCAGAGCTCTTAGGTGTCACCCCACTCCTAAGGTCCCCAGCACCACATGGTCCCAAATGTCACCACCCCTCTGAGGACCCTGTTCACTAGCTGAACACAACTCTTTCTGCAACTGGTTTCTCTTGTCTGCTTCTCCCTGATGCTATTCTGGAATATCTCAGCATGTGAATCAAATTTGCAGGCAGGAGACCTGACACAGGGATGTGCCACCACCTCCATGGCACAGAATGTGCCACCAGCTCCCTGACGCAGGGATGTGCCACCAGCTCCATGGCACAGAATGTGTCACCAGCTCCCTGACACAGGGATGTGTCACCAGCTCCCTGGCACAGAATGTGCCACCAGCTCCCTGACACAGGAATGTGTCACCAGCTCCCTGACACAGGGATGTGCCACCAGCTCCCTGGCACAGAATGTGTCACCAGCTCCCTGACACAGGAATGTGTCACCAGCTCCCTGACACAGGGATGTGCCACCAGCTCCATGGCACAGGGATGTGCCACCAGCTCCCTGACACAGGGATGTGTCACCAGCTCCCTGGTACAGAGATGTGCCACCAGCTCCCTGACACAGGAATGTGCCACCAGCTCCCTGACACAGGGATGTGCCACCAGCTTCCTGACACAGGGATGTGTCACCAGCTCCCTGACACAGGGATGTGCCACCAGCTTCCTGACACAGGGATGTGCCACCAGCTCCATGGCACGGGGATGTGCCACCAGCTCCCTGACACAGGGATGTGCCACCAGCTCCATGGCACGGGGATGTGCCACCAGCTCCGTGACACCACGTGGCACTCAGGAGGGCTGTCCAGTGACATGGAGCAGGGAAGGGCTCTGCTCAGGGCTGGAGAGGGACACAGCACCCCGGGCACCCTTGGGTGCAGGGAGAGAGCAATGCCACTGCACCACAGACAGTGCTGAAGCAAAAGTGGGGGGGTTGGGGCTGGGCGGGAGCGTTCCCAAACATCCACACAAGGATCCTAAAGCATAATTATGAAATTTTAAAAAACAACTTGACGTTATAATTATCAGGGTTCCTGGAGGAGCGGCGTAATTGAATTCGAGGGTGTCTCGCTCTCATTGCAGGCACTAACGAGAGAGCGGCTCCGCTTCCCCCGCAGCCTTCCCGGAGCCCTGCAAAGCTCGGGAGACACCCAACAATTCAATTATTGTTTCCCTCTGGAAAGCAGATCATTTTAGACACGCGGCCAGCTCTAATTACAAAAGGAGAGGGGGAGAAAATATTCTTGTGTCCAAAATTATTTGACTCATTAAAAGGATTTCTTTTCTGCCAGGCCTGAGTTAGAACTCCGGTGGAAGGATGGGAAGCAGAGAGGAGCAGCGGCTCTGGCAGGAAGGAGCGGCGCCCCTGTCCTGCAGCAGTGTCCCCTGTGCTCGGGGGCAGCCCCTCCAGGTCCCCCTTGGCCAGGAAAAGCTGTTTTCCCTGCAGAAGGAAGCCGGGGCTCCAGGCAGGGCTGCTCAGGGCTCACACAGACCATGGGTGTGTGAGGAGAGCCGGGGCTCGGCCGCAGCTGCGGGAATTTCCCTCCTCCCTGCCCTCCTCGGCAATGATGGCATGAGGTCTTTCACTCAAAAGCTTCATTATGGTGCTGTGGTTTTTCGGGTTTTTTGCCCCCTCAGATTATTTTTAAATGCTCTTTTGTAGTGAAAGACGATTTTGTGTAGGGGAGGTCCCTTTTCCAATTAGCAGTAATTAACTCATCTGTAATGGGTTTTTTCATAGCCCTCCATTTCCTGTGGCGGGGAGAAGGCCAGGATGGATCAGGGCACTCCAACCCTCCCAAGAAAACACTTTAGAGGGGATTTTCTTCCATTTGGACTTTTTTTATATTTTTTTTATAATTAAAATAATGCCTTCACAGGCTTTACAGGGGCAATGCTGCTGCCCAGCGTGGACAGCTTGGGCAAGAGAAGGAGATTCTGGGCAAAAGGCTCCCGAATCACTGCATGGCCTCATTCCCAAATCCACATCTTCCCTCCTCTTCAGTGCAATGAAATGAATTCCAGCGTAATGTTTATGGTTAATTTGAAATCTAGCACTTGTTAGCTAATCCTGTTAGTAGCTTGCAAAAACAAGGGATCCCTTGTATAATCAGTAATTATAACAGGCGTTTTATGTTAAATTATATCTAATAAGCAAGACAAAAAGAGAGATGTGTTCTCAGATGGAGCTTTCCTCATTAAAAAAATAAAAATAAAAAGAGGTAAAAAGTCTTCTCCATGATGAAATTACACACCTAGAGGGGAAATTACAAAAAAAAAAAAAAAAAATTAACTGATGGATGTCACAACAGTGTCACATCAATAAGTTTGGGATGGCACAGCAGAGTGTCAGGGGGCGGGAATTCGGAGTGGTTTCTGTGCCCCCGGCCGCCTCCGAGGGCTGAGGAGCTGCGGATCCCGAGGGGAGGAGGAGGAGGATGAGGAGGATGAGGATGAGGAGGAGGAGGAAGAGCGTGTGTAGCCCAGGGCAGAGTGGTGCTGCCAGGGCCCCGTGCCCGGCTCTGCACGGACGGTGAGCCCCGCTCCGTGCCCTGCATCCTGCGCACCTTTTTGGGGCAGGAGTGCGAGAATCAGTGAGAAATGGTGCCCCCCCAAAAAAATCAAAAAATTTAAAAATTAAAAATAAAATTTAAAAAAATTAACATTAAAAATATACAGCCCCTCCTGCTGCACAGAAAAGGGGTTTGTGCCTTGAGGAGCAGCACCCACCCCCAGCCCGGGGGGCTCCCCCCGGCTCTCCCGCGCAAGCAGCCGCGGGTGCGCACCCTCAGCTCCGCGCTGGGGGCTCCTCTCCGCGGGGATCCCTTCACAAAGACCCTTTTGTCTGGCTGCAGGGCCACCGGGTTCCGCGGTTTATTGGTTGTAATGACTGATGGAAATAAAAAAAGGTAGGGAAAAAAAAAAAAGTAAAATAAATTTTTTAAAGAATTAAAAATAAATGTAAAAATAAAAATAAATAAAATAAATAAAATAAAATAAAATATAAAATAAAATAAAATAAAATAAAATAAAATATAAAATAAAATAAAATAAAATAAAATAAAATAAAATGTGAAATCCGAGCTCCGGGGCAGGCTGGAGCACGCCCTTCTCTGCAACTTTTTCCCCGTCTGAAAATCACACTTCCATTAAACCGTCCCCTAAAATGTGACATTGTTTAACTACCGGAGTTATTGTAAATACGTTTAATCAAATAGACTCTTGAGGAAATCTCCCTCCATAAACACGCAATCTTGTCCTTTAAACACGTGTATAATCAGGAAATCTAATTAAAAGCTGATCGGAGGGCCGCGGCGGGTTAATTCTGCGCGGGCGCGGGCGGGATGCGCGGGTGCCTCCGCTCGGCTCCTCCATCCTGGATGGCAGATCCTGCCCGGATCCCAAACACCGCGTGTCAGGGCGAGAAGCAAATGTTGTTTTAGCAGGAAAGTAGTAATAACAAAGCCATTTATGCAAGCACATTAGAGCGGCCGGAATCCTGCCTCTTAGTTAAAATTTTTGAGCCAGAAAATTAAAAACAAATATTTAATTTCGCAATTTTCACACACACACACACACACACACACACGCACGCACGCACGCACGGGAAACTTTCCGCATGCATATGGATGAAGCCGGGCCCGCGCTCGGGAGATGGTTTAATGCGCTTTGGGATAAATTCATGGGGTTTTGGGGCGATCCCGTGCGGGGACACCGCGGGAATGAGCGGGGCGAGCGTGGAATTCCAGGGGGATGCGGGAATGAGGAAAGGGAAAGGGAAAGGGAAAGGGAAATGAAGGGAGGGAGGGAGGGAGGGAAGGAAGGAAGGAAGGAAGGAAGGAAGGAAGGAAGGAAGGAAGGAAGGAAGGAAGGAAGGAAGGAAGGAAGGAAGGAAGGAAGGAAGGAAGGAAGGAAGGAAGGAAGGAAGGAAGGAAGGAAGGAAGGAAGGAAGGAAGGAAGGAAGGAAGGAAGGAAGGAAGGAAGGAAGGAAGGAAGGAAGGAAGGAAGGAAGGAAGGAAGGAAGGAAGGAAGGAAGGAAGGAAGGAAGGAAGGAAGGAAGGAAGGAAGGAAGGAGAAAAATCAAAAAGAAAAAGCAAGAAAGTCAAAAGAGGGTTGGGAAGACAAACATCAGGCAGGTTGGCTGACTGGGTTTGGCCGAGCACGGCGGGTTTGGGTCAGAGGGGCCGGGATTGGCACCGGGACGGGCTGGGCACCCCCAGCTGGGCGCCCTCCCGAGCATCCCATTGCAGTGCCCGCATCCCTCTGTCACCACAGCTCTCCTGCCCTGACGCTTCTCCCCCCGCACACAAAAACTCTCGCATTTATCCTCCTTTATTCCCCTCTTTTATTTCCCTACCGTCAATTTGCCAACCGAGCATCATTTCTCGGTAAAATTCAATTTAACGAGCGCAGGCTGCATCGAGCGGGTCCTGCCGCAGCGGGACGGGGCATTTGCCGGGGCCGCCGGTAATTGCAGCTTTTTGGGGGATTTGGGAGATCCTCAGCATCGACAGCCACTGAGTGTCATTTCCTTGGCTCGCTGGGGAAGTATGTGGAAGTTATTTTTATTGATGTGCTCCTGGTAGATTGTTTTGGCAGTTGCGATTTCCGTGTGACATATCCAGACTCTCCTCCGAAAATCGCAAAAAAAAAAAAGAAAAAAAAAAAAAGAAAAAGCGCCTTGACATTTATCCCCAGCTACTGCTGCTGCTCAGTAACGTTTAATTACAAAACTCGGCTGCGATGCCAGCCTGTATTGGTCATTAGGAACCTTTCTTAAAACCTTGTCAGCCCGCAATGAGAAACAGATTTAATGGAGGCAACCACACAGATCCCGGTCTGCCAGCTGAAACTGAGACTGAGCAAAAGAGGATAGAAATGCCAAAAAAGCCACCACGTTCCCTTCCTAGCAACCAACTCTTTAAATTTTTTACACTTTTTTTTTTTTTTACCCGTTCCTACTCTTGAAGCTGCCTTTGAGGAACTGGGCAGGATCTTTATTTTCAGGAGGTATTTTGGGGAGAGAGAAATAAGTTTTGCCCGGGGGTGTCGCTCGCGTTGGTTTGGCTGGATTTGTTGGTCGGGGACATTGAGGACATTCTTTTGGGGAAAGAGGCGATGAGAGATAGAGACGGCCCGTGGCGACCTCCCCCGTGTCCCCGGTCCCCTCCCCCGTGTCCCCGGTCCCCTCCCCGGTGTCCCCGGGATCCCCGGCTGTCCTTGCAGCGAGGGGACGCCAGGGGGCAAGAGGCGTTCACAAAGGCTGCCTCCCTTCATCCCTCCATCCTCCCATCCCTCCTTCTCCCCATCCCTCCATCCCTCCGCGTCTCCATCCTTTCAACCCTCCACCCTTCCGTCCTTCTCTCCCCTCTCTCCCACCTGGAGGTATCATCATCTCACAACGGCAAAAGTCAGGTTTCTTATTAAAAACAAAAGGGAAAATATCCCACAAAGTGGTCTAAATTCCCAATATGCCCCCCCAGCCTTATCTCCACGTGCACCTCGTGGGCACAGCGGCGCTGCCCGGCGCGCAGCACAGCCAGGCGGAAACAATATCCAGCAGCCTTGTAAGGAGCGGCGGAGTTTATTTAAGCCAGCTATTAATCCTACTTACCTTGCCGCTATTTGGACCTAATCCTATTTCCTCTGTGCATTATAAGGACAGTGAAACGGCACATTTTTGTTGTGCTGGCGGAGGGATGGAGCCTGGCTGGGAGGAGCACGCCGCCGGTGCCGGGGCTGCCGCCGGAGCCGGAGGAGCGGGATGCGCTCCGCGGGCAGCAGCAGCCTCCAAAGGAAATCACTCAAGGGAAACTTCGCCAGAGACAAAAAAAAACCCCTACATTCAATTTCCTGACTACTGCTTTCCTGCCCGAGTTATTTATTTTGGCAACCACACGTTCAATAAATGAAATATTCAATCAACTGACCTCCGTGCCAGCTCATATGATTCTTTCAGGAGTCCACTTTTTTTTTTTAATTTTATTTTATTTCAGTCCTTAGATAAACTGCGGGGAGAGTTCCCATATCCCAGCTTTGCTTGGCAACTGATGCATTACGTGGCTTATGAATTTAGCAGACAATGAACCCCAGTGTGGCTGAAGCGGACCGAACACACATCTACGTGCCATTTCCCAGGCACGACGGACATTAGGGCAAAGTATCACTCACTCTTTCATCTTTTTTTCACACCTTTTCCTTTCCCAGACTTTGCCCCAAACGCTGAGTTGGGATGTGAGGCTAATGCCAGAGATTTTGCTGCAGAGAAGGAAACCACTTAAAATAATCAGATGGCAAAATACCAGGCTCACCCCCGAGAGCAGCATTTGTAATGCTCCTGCCTGGCATTTTATTCCTAGCTTTATCTCCCCGTATCACACAAATCCATACACTGTGTATCATTTCTCTTTGAAATGCCATGAACTTGGTGTTTTAAATCAAACCAGCCTTTTTTTTTTTTCTTCCTTTTTTTTTCTTCTTTTTTTTTTTTTTTTTTTTTAGGCACAAAACAATGGGGATTGTCAAAGGGCCCCGGGTTGAGCTTTTCTGCGTGTTCACAAAGCGTTAAAGCTTTATCGAACAAACCGGCTCTGTCTGACCCCTGCCAGACAAAAGGCAAGTTCCATTTTCCTCTGCAGAGAGCAGGGGCAGAGAGGACACACAGGGGATGTACAGTAGGGCTGGGTGGGCCACGGGGTGCCCCGAGGCACTGGTGGGATGTTTGCTCACCCAGCCAGGACCCTGGTGCTGCCAGCCCTGCTCCTTCTGGAGGTGCTGATGTGCTTGGCCTCATGCATGGTGCCAGTGCAGCCAGGGAGCAGCCATCCAGAGAGCTGGCATGGGTTTTGCCACCTCAGCCACGGGTTTTTTGTGATGCTGTGATGCTTTTAGTGCTGCTTTTAGTGCTGCAGCCACCTCAGCAAGCCTCAACTGAATGGATGTCCACCCACCGTGGTCCTGGAGGGTTTGAATTTTTCCTTTGAGGCTTTGCACAGAGCAGAACCACTCCACTGCTCCTAAGGTTCATATGGATGATTTAACATTTACGTAGGGGTTTTTCACAAATTTTGAATAAGATGGGAATTTGTTGTTGCTCTGGAGCTGGGCACCACCAGGGAGGCTGGGAACAGTGGCCAGGCATTGTAGGGAGAAATGGTCAGAGAGGTCCATCACAAATTTCTGGTTTTTCTATAATCATCTTGAACTCAAGCATTTTCTCCTTTTTCAACCTGATGCCTTCCACCAGGAGACATTTCCTGCTCTCTCCATTGTATGTTCTTGCTGATATCTGCAGCCCAAATGGCCAGAACAGTCTTCTGAGGAACACAGACAGGGGACAACTGGCAAATACTGGATCTGCAAATGCTGGTGTCTGGATGTGGCATCTGCATGAGCCTGGGCTCTGTGCTGCCCATATGAAGCCCTCCTCAACCTCCAGCTGCTGGTGCAGAAGAGCATTGGTGTGTTGTAGGCTCCTGGTGACATCTACCATCACCACAGGACACCCCAGACACCATTCCAGTGGTGGCACCAGTCTCTGCTAACCTCACCTCTGCTTCACTCACAGAGCCCAGCATGGAGACACTGGGCTAAATCCTGCCTAGCGTGTCTGCAGCTTTGACAAAAGTTTGAGCACTGTTTCTTCCAGCTGCAGCAGCAGCCAGGCAGCAGATGAATCAGTTTATTGACAGTCACCACGATTCCCATCAGCAGAGATGTGTCTGGAGCACTGTGATGTTGAGCAGTGTCAGGCATTTATTTCTGCATCTGCTTCTCCTGTGGGAGGATGAGCACAGAGACATCCTTTGTTGGCACCTGGAGCTGAAATGGGCTGCTCAGGGCTGGGTGGGAGAAACCCTCAGCTCCTCTGAGCTGTGCTTTGGGTGTTGCTGGTGAAGGCCCCACTATTTCTCCCTTGGGCTTGGTGATTTGCAGAGACCCTCCTGCCCTATGCCCACCTCTATCCCACAGGCAGCAGAGCAATGCCACAAGAGCAGAGACCACCTTTCTGCAGGTGCATCACGTTCTCACAGCACCAAAGCACCCACAGCTTTCCAATCCAGCTCATGAAATGTTAATTTCCAAGGAGAAGGCCATAACTGTGCTCGTTCTGGGGTTTTTTGAGCTTTGGGTAGCAGGCTTGGGCTGCTCTCCCCCCCAGCAGTGTTTTGCATTACTTGTTAAGGGAAGCTGGCACTCAGCTCGGCCGTCAGTGGAGATTTGTAAGCCTGATTATATTCCTAAGCATATGTTTGGAAATGAGCAGCAGCTCTCTGAAGTCAGAGGAATTGCTCTGATTGCAAATCTCAAGTCAAGAGGAGGGAAGCCTGGCTGAGGGTCTGAGCTCCCTCTTGGAAGAGCCACAGGCAGTGAGTAACAGCTCTGGGCTCTTCCCCACGCCAGGGGCAAAGTTGAACAGAAACCAGAACAAACATTTCTGTCATGAAAATCCCATAATATCACAGAAATGTTTGTGTTGGTGCTTTTTAAGTCCATAAATGATGAACCATACTGCCTGGCTGGGCAAGTAAAGCCTGGCACCATTTCCAGGGTATTTTAAGTGTTTTGGGGGACAATCCTAAGGAGAAAGGGAAGTTCATTGAATACAGGATGCACCAGATATTCCCCCCAGCAGATGGCTGACTCTGAGTGCTGGAACAAGTGGCCAGGGCTCTGCAGCAGCAGCAAAGGATTCACATCACTTTGCAGGGTTCAGCTCTTCGTGTCACGGGGCTCAGCTGCTGGAAAAGATGTCTCTCAATGGGAGCCACGGTTTCATCCCAGAACCAAACCATTCCTGAAAGAACACCATTTGTTTTGGGACAGCACCACTGCCCTGGAATCAGCCAGGTTTGCCTGTCACAAAACTGCCACTACAGAGCAATGATTCCGGTCTGTGAACCCCAGAGTAGTGAGATTTGACAGACTGGAAAGGCAAGTGGGTCCTTTGATTGCTCCATGTGAGAAGTGGCAGGAGGTGAGCACCAGAAAACATGACCCATGCGGGGTCATGATTCTGCAACACTCATTCAAACACTTTCTGCATTCCCTGCCTCCAAACATGCTGGTACACAAAGCTAGGCCACAAAAATGCTTGAAAACATTAAATTTGAATTGCATCCATGTCGGTTTTCACATCAGAAGGAAAGTGCTGCTCACACAATGAGGACCTTTTTGCAAGGGCAGGTAGTGACAGGACAAGGGGGAATGGTTTAAACTGAAAGAGGACAGGTTTAGATTGGATATTATTAAGAAATTCTTCACTATCAGAGTGCAGGGACATTGAAGCAGGTTGCCCAGAGAAGCTGTGCATGCCCCATCCCTGGAAGTGTTCCAGGACAGGTTGGATGGGGCTTTGAGCAGCCTGGTCTAGTGGAAGGTGTCTCTGCCCATGGCAGGGTCTTGGAACCAGGTGATCTTTAAGGTCCCAGCCTGAACCATCCTATGAGTCTATGACCCAGCTCATCAGGACTGAGAGCTGCTGCCTGGAGCAGCTTTCATGTGATGCCTCCTGTGGTGTCTGTCCCTCCAGTGAGCTGTAAATCCCAGCCTCAGGACTGGAATTACTTCCACTTTACACCAGCATAGGGAGTGGGACAATCAGGCTGACTTTGTGTAACTGGGACAGGAGAAAATTCTATTTAAATTCTGCACCCCGCCAGTGAATCTTGCAGCAGCCTAATTTTTCTATGAATAATGCCTTGGGCAAGGCTTGTGTGGCCCAGAAAAGGGAAAAAAAAAGGGTTGAATTTCCTCCATCCTGCTTGTTTGTAACCTCCTTCCTAATGGATGGTGAATCTGGGGAGGTTTGGCCCACTGGTTGCCAAGTCAGGGCTGTGCTGCTGGAGAGGGCACCCAGGTGGGGATCTCTGGCACCTGTTGAAGCAAGGAGGGGCAGATTCAGGGACTCAAACAGTTGTGTGACTAAGAAAGAGCAAAAATTAAAAAAAAATATATAAAAAAAGAAAGAAAAATTAATTGAGTAACCTCAAATTACAAATCAATTTGAGGAAATCCCAATCTAGCTGCCGACACTCTGCGAGCAGCTGAAGCTAAACTCCTTGAGCAGACAGCTCTAATTAGCACACCCTTGCTCCAGCAAGCTCCATGTGGCACTCTCCATGTCAGGTGTGCCTGGTCCTGAGCCATGCCACTCAGCAATTTGACCCAAAATCCATTGAAGGCAGGGTGTCACAGCACTGAGATCGTTCAGGGGCTGCACAAAGTCAAACTCCAAATTTCTCTGCTCCAACACCTCTGTGCCACCTTCTCCCAGCCACCCCGGGCTGGTTCCTGACCTCATTCATGCCAGTGCAAATCTGCAATAACTTCATGTTAGCCACAGGGTTTATTACAAATTGTCCTTGTGTAAAGAGACCAAAATCTGGTTTATGAAGTTGGTTTCTTTTCCCTCATTCCCAGGCAAGGAACCCTTCTGCAGTTGGAGTCAGTGGGACAGCTTTCACCTTTTAACTCAGGGAGAGCTGCTCCCAGCTCACACTGATGGAAGCAAGGGCCAAACCCATTTCCTCCATGACAGATGTAAGGTTTAGCCCTTTAGATTGAGTGAGAACTGGATTTTTTTTTTTGTAAGAAGCTCAAAATAAGATAAATACCAGGATACCACTGCAGTGAGGCATGTCAAGTTACTAGAAGGGGATGAAACACTACACACACACAAAAAAAAATCCCTCTCTTTCAGCATTAGTGAAAGATGTGACCTCATTCTTTTCCTGGGGCTGTAGAGAGATATGTGGCATTTTCCTTGTAGAGAAGTGTATTTTTCCTTTGGGAAAGGCTGAAAGACTACTTGGGTAGTGTATTATTTTAGACATATTTTGCATTCCAGCTCTCCCTCAGAGGAGGATGTGGTTCTCTCCTGCTTCTTCTTCCCCTGGACTGAGCCACATTTGATCCAACACATGGGAACAGACCCCTGGCTGATGCAAACACCAGCATCCACCAGCTTCTGCTGATTTACACCTGGAGATTCACACCTCCACCACAAATTTCCTTTTTTTCTATAATCATCTTAAACTCCATCCTTCCTCAAGCATTTTCTCTTTTTTTAACCTGTTGTCTTCCACCAGGAGACATTTTCTGATCTCTCCATTGTATGTTCTTGCTGATATCTGGAGCCCAAACCACATTTAGCTCTGTTTGCAAAGTGTGCTGCAATGTATTGGGAAAAGGCAGGTAACAATGTCATGGTCTCATACTTTTTGGGTTTCACTGCCCTCAGGAGAGTTTGAAATCTTCCCACTATGTTGAAGACACTGCTGTAGGGGCAGTTATTGCTCATCCTTAGTGAAGCATTTGAGTGAGGCCAGGTTTGTGGGGAGAAATAGCATTTTTCATTGGATTGCTTGGGGCAACTGCACACAGCAGTGAGCCTGTGGGCTCTGCACCTTTCAGATCTGAAGGAAAGCAAGGGTGCAATGCACCTCCTCTGCCTTTCCAGCTCTAACACCACCTCATCTGCCCTTCCAGCTGGGATAAAAGGCATTCCCTGACCTACAGCCACCATCCCTGGAAAGCCTTTTCCCACCTGGTTGAGCTGGGGCTGCAGACAGCTGGGAACCTTGCCCAGGTGTGGCCAGGGACACTGCAAATGTCACACCCAAGTGTGTCCCTCAGGCTGTCCTAACAGCCATGGAGAGGGCTGGATGCTTCTAGGGGGTGAAGCCCCTGCCCAAAAGCTCCTCAGGCAGGGGACTCCTCAGTTTTTGGGCAGCCACAGGTCAGAGTCTGCCCTGCAAAGTCCCCCTGGAGGGGTGAGCTCCATTCCCAGTCTCCCCTCAGCCTGGTGAAAATGCTGGGAAAGCACCCGGGGTCCAGGGTGTCCATGCCACTCCTGCAGCCCCCAGGGAGGTCACTGCACCCAGAGCTGCCCTTTACAAGACAGGTACAACTCCAGCACCTTCAGCATGGGGTCCAGGCAAGCACTGATGGCTTGTGGAGCCATCATTCACTCTTTTCTTACCCAGGCTTTCACTTCTTTCCCTTCTTTCCTACCTTTCTTTCACTTCTTACCCAGCCTTCTCCAGAGAACTGCATTTTTCTCTCGACCCTGTATCTGCCAGGGTATACTCTGTTTTTCCATTCCCCAAACGCTGTTGCAATCATTTCTGCCCAGATTTATCTCATTTTCAGTGATGTCTCTTGGGTTTCATCTCTATTAAATCGTTTGGACACTGGGAAGTGGGATTACCCCACTTAGCTGTGGCTGTCTCCAGTGTGTGTGTGACTCCATGTGTGCTCCTGTTCAGGGACAGGGGGATGGAACAGGTCCTTTTGGGGTCAGCTTGGGTTCCTCCAGGGAAATGGGCAGCTCTGCCAGCTCTGTACCCCCAAGCAGACAGCCTGGGGTGGCTGGTCCCCATCTATGATTCCAAATGATTGCACTCTGAGCACCCTGGTGCAGTGCAAGGCAGCCCTGACCATGGCAGGGGGTTGGAAATGAACAATCTTTGAGCTCTCTTCCAGCCCAGGGGACGGTGAAAGGGAAGGGTGAAGGGTGAGACAGCAGAGTGGAGGGTGGCAGAGGATGCTGAAGGAGGTTTGCTGTCCCAGCTGCTCCTGAGTGCATTATTCTATCAGCAGCAGGAAAACGGTCTTCACACCATGTTGTACAACACGATTTTTTTAATGGATGTTAAGCCCAAAGCCACCAGAAGTTTCTCTCAAAAGGGCAGATTCTTACAGGGCTCAGTAATGAAGCTTCACTGATGAAAGTGTCTGGTGCTTTTCTAAGAAATCAGTGTAATGTAAAGAGCAACCAGGGCCGTATTGACTTTAAATACACTGACTTGGTTTGGTTTGAACTGGTATTTTGGATCAAGAATCTTGAAAGAAGGTTTGACACCAGCTTTTATGGTAATACTTCTCCCTGATGATACCACACCTTTCCCCCAGTCACCACTACAAGTAAAACTAAGAATAAAAGCATTTTTTTAATCTTTACACTTTATATTAAAAAATAACTCTCAATAAACACCTTCCAGGATCACTTTTGACATTAAACATTGATTTCTATGTCTGTTATAAACCTTGAAGAATTGCCTCAGGCACTTGTAATAATCTAAGCATTAGATAGAGGCATTTTCACTATCTAATTATTACCCAGTTTAATACAAGCTGCACTTCAAGAATATTTGAAAAAAGAAATTATCTTTAAAAAAAGGACCCATCCCCCAGCAACTTCACTGTTGCTGTTGGAGCCAAATGCAATACACATCAATGCAGGGAATACAAATCAGACCATCCAATAACACAACTTTTTTGAAAAGCCATCAGAACCTGTACAGAAATGTCATGTTCTTCTATCTAAACAGGTAAAAATCTCTCCCAATTTCTCTTATTTCCAGAGAGAATAACATCCAGTTCCATCCTTTCCCATTTCCAAACAGGGCTCCTTGCTGAGCACATTTCAGACACAAGGTTAATGCAGCAAAGGGATTTGTGCACTCCCACGTCCAGGGCTGATCCCTGCTTGTTTCTATTTGTGACCCATCATTTGTTTTTTGCATTTTTCCCCCAAAACAGGGCTTTTAGGAAATTGAAGTTGTGAGAATTTGCCTGTAATTCAACTCATACAAGGTCAGTGAGTTACACCCAGGCACAGAACAGAAAATTTCTGTAATAGCCTGAATTTAGTGTCTCCTACAGCTGTTTCCATAATTTATGTGCACTTATTTAACTTGGCTTTGTAATTCTCACTCCAAAAAATTATAGAGGAATAAAATACCCAACAGAGAAAATGAAATACTTGAGCTGGGGTTAATCTCATAGAAACACAGAAGGGTTTGTTTTGGAAAGGACCTTAAAGATCATCTGGCTCCAGCCCCCTGCCATGGGCAGGGACACCTCCCACTATTCCAGGTTGCTCAGAGCCCTGTCCAGCCTGTCCTTTATCTCTTCCAGGGATGGAGCATCCACAGCTTCTCTTGGCAACCTGTGCTAGGGCCTCACTGCCCTGATGCTGAAGGATTTCCTCCCAAAATCTAATCTAAAACTGCCCTTTTCCAGTTCAAAGCCATTCCCCTTTGTCCTATCCATGCCCTGCAATATTAGTGGGGAAAGTGTGAGCACCAAATCTAATGCAATAATGACTTATTACAGAAGGAAAGCTATATTTTTTCCCTAAATTATGCCAGTGGAGTACTGAAACCCGTTTGTCTCTCGTGGTACTTTTGTCATAAATCCAAAAGGCAATTAGAGCATTTTAAATCTTGCCTGAAGTAACTCCTGATTTACAGATTTTCCTGCACAGCTGTGAACAGCCAAATTGGGCTTAAAATTCTCCAGTGAGACAGTGAGAAAGCTCATTTTTTTGTTAGATATGTCGATCTCTTTCTGTAACCCTGTGAGGAGTTTGGATGCTCCACATCTCAGACAATCAAGCTACTCACTGTACCCTTAAGTGTGGAGTTGGGTGTCCAGCTGTGGACAGAGCTGCTGCTCTCATTTGCTTCTCAGCCAGACACATCTGCAATATTAATGGGGAAAGCTGTAGGGACAAAGACTGAGAAACAGCTTCAGAATTGGGCCCTCTCAAAGGCCTCCACTGAGAATGATGAGCAAGGGTCGCTACAAGGTGCCAGCCCAAGTTCTGTCCTTTTAGGGACCAGGGATGACATTTACCCTGTGGCAGGCAGAGTTTCCTTCCTTGTCTTTGTCCTCTGTGTTTCATTCCAGGAAAACTTTCTGGTGCTGCTGTGGTGCTCCCAAACAGGACTGGTACCACTGGAAATCCCCTGCACAGACTTCCATCTAAATCCCACTCCCAAGATTTGTCTGTGATGGACATGGTTTAGTCCAGAGTAGAACCTACCCATGTTCTGTATCTGCCTGGTACAGCATGCAGCCTCTCAGTATCAGCTGGGTGAAGGATGTGCTTGTTTTTACCCCTGTGTATGCACAGTGCCCATGGTTTCATCTGTTGAGTTTGTGAGGTCCCCAGGATGAGGTGAGAGATGAGAATCTGACTCCATGTTCTCAGAAGGCTGATTTATTATTATATTATATTATATTATATTATATTATATTATATTATATTATATTATATTATATTATATTATATTATATTATATTATATTATATTATATTATATTATGCCATACTAAAACTATACTAAAGAAAGAGAAGGATACACACAGAAGACTTAACAAGAATGAAAAATAAAAACTTCTCAGAGTCCAGACACAGCTGGACCATGATTGGTAATTAAGTTAAAACAATTCACATGAAACCAATGAACCAATGACCAGTTGGTAAACAATGTCCAAGCCACATTCCAAGGCAGCAAAACAGGGAGAAGCAATCAGATAATTATTGTTTTCATTTCTTTCTGAGTCTTCTCAGCTTCCCAGGAGAAGGATCCTGGGCAAAGAGAATTTTTCCGAAAATATGACTGTGACATTCATCTGTGCTGGTTCCTCCCATTTATTTAGGGAACAAAGTTTCACAGCATGATGATCTGTGTGTATCCTAGAGAAGCTGGGGTGGGAAATTTCAGCTACCCAGTGTAGACTGGGAGCCTTCTTACCTTACAGCTTCCACACTCCATCTCCTTCCTTCTGTGCTTGGATCCATCCCTGCAGTTTTATCCCTGTCACATATTTTTAAGGTGATTTTCCCAGAAGTGTAAATGTTGAAACAGCGTTGGCATCAGTGTGATCATTTTGAATTTCTGTGAGTGCCTGGAAAAGCCCCAGGATATGAGATGATGATAGGCACTGAAAAACACCTTCCACTGAAGAGTCAGCCACGAGCATTGCCCGCAAGCTCTAGAAAAACTGGACAGAAGTAGGTGACAGGCTCCTACTTTTCCCCTGCCTGAGGGGCAGGAGAAGGAGGTGATCTCCTGAAGCACAACACCAAGAGAGTCACTGAAGGAAGAAAAAGTCCCTGCAGCTCTTGTTTGTGACAGTGTTCACAGAGGTCAGAGGATGAGGGAAGAGATGAGGATCTGACTCCATGTTTCAGAAGGGTTAATTTATTATTTTATGATATATATATATTACATTAAAACTATGCTAAAAGAATAGAAGAAAGGATTTCATCAGAAGGCTGGCTAAGAATAGAAAAAGAAGGAATGATAACAAAAGCTTGTGTCTCGGACAGAGAGTCCGAACCAGCTGACTGTGATTGGCCATTAATTAGAAACAACCACATGAGACCAATCACAGATGCACCTGTTGCATTCCACAGCAGCAGATAACCATTGGTTACATTTTGTTCTTGAGGCCTCTCAGCTTCTCAGGAGAAAAAAATCCTAAGGAAAGGCTTTTTCATAAAAGATGTCTGTGACAGTGGTTTGCGTTGACAGCAGAACCTCTGTGTGCCTTTCCTGCTGCATCCCCCTGTGCCAGGAAGGAGACACCCACACCCGGACACTGGGGGTGCCAAGCAAGAGGATGGAGCTCCAGACCCACCTCTGCTGGCTCCCCTTGCCCATGGCAAGGCTGCTGGTCCCATCCAGCCCAGGATGGCTGCTGCCTGCAGCCAGAGGTGCTTTTTGAAGGTGGCAGAAAACTGACGCATCAAAAGTTTAGCCCAGGGGCTGCTGTCAGTTTGCTCAAGCAAATAACTTCATACAGCTTTCAGAGCTTTTGGTGGGATCTCCCTGTGCAGGAGGGAAACATAAATAAATGGGAACATTTTCTGGAGAGAGAGAGACTAACTCCTGCTCCTGGGTGGAGATGGGGAAAAGAAAGGGTTGTGGCACTGAAATGGGGGAAGCAGTAGGGCCAGTGCTGGGCTGGGGCAGACAAGCAGGAGGGGACCCCAAAGGGCACAAGGAAGAGCAGGTCCTGTCACTGAGCATTGCAGAGCAAAGCCAGCCCCACGTAATTAAATCTAATATACATAAATTTACACAGCACACATCAATCCCTCCAGACAGATACAGTCACAGAGGAACACAGGGGCATCTTATCTTGCTGTGCTGCACCACCCAGAAAAAGCCAGCCCAGAGCCTAAGTGTCTGCTGAAGTGGCCAGAGGCATTTGCAAGGCACCTGGTACCAAGACACCAGAATCTGTGTTTGAACACTTTATCCTGGTGCTCAGTAATTCACTAAACCAGGACAAAGAGTTTTAAACCAAGAGTTTGAAAATCAACTGTATTACAATTCAGACAGACACCTTTCCTCTGCCAGGCCAGGGGTTTAATAAACACACCAGGCTCATGCCTGAGCTCACAGAGGATAACCTGTAAGCACTGAGTGACAGATTTGACACTTTTTTTGAGACATACTAGAAATCCCAGTTCCTGGAATCGATGTCAAAATTTCTCTCCTTTAGGGTTTTATTTGTAACCTCTCAGCTCCTTGCCTTGGGAGTCAGGGGCAGGGGAGAGGGTGGGTGAGGGTAACTTCCCCAGGAATGTTGTTTTAATGATGCTCTGTTTGTGTGATGATTTGGAGCAATATGAAACCTTGACATGCTTGGTTTTTTTCCTTTCAATCTTATATTACAGGGGTTTGGTTTATTTCCTTTTTATCTCCATGTGCTTAACAAAATTCAGGTGTTGGCTGGGACTTAAGAACAGGGTCCTGACATTGAAAGGACATCACCTGAGAGCAGGTGACTTACACTTTGAAAGGTCAGACATGGCTATTTTAGTTCTGCTGTGCTTCGGATGGGCTGGGACTGCAGTGGTTTATCCTGGATTTTGGCAAGTGGGAGGATACAAATGGGATCAGACCCCAGTCCAGCCTCCCTCCCACACCCTCCTGAGCAAACAGACTCAGGTTCCTGGGCAAGCAGCAAGGGGGACTCAGTAGAAAGCACTGGCAACATGAAGCTCCTGTTTCCAACTCTCCTGGGCTGGCTCTGAAGTTGAGGTCTTGCAATGTGATGCCTTTCACAAGTGTGGGTGAAAATGCTGCAGGGCCACCAGGTGTCACAGACATCTTTTATGAAAAATCCTTTCCTTAGGATTTTTCCTCCTGAGAAGCTGAGAGGCCTCAGGAACAAAATGTAACCAATGGTTATCTGCTGCTGTGGAATGCACCAGGTGCATCTGGGATTGGTCTCATGTGGTTGTTTCTAATTAATGGCCAATCACAGCCCAGCTGGCTCAAACTCTCTGTCCGAGACACAAACCTTTGTTATCATTCCTTCTTTTTCTATTCTTAGCTAGCCTTCTGATGAAATCCTTTCTTCTATTCTTTTAGCATAGTTTTAATGTAATATATATCATAAAATAATAAATCAGCCTTCTGAAACATGGAGTCAGATCCTCATCTCTTCCCTCATCCTCAGACCCCTGTGAACACGGTCACAACCAGGTGAAGAACACGCTCCAGGTTTGCTTCCCTTGGTGATGGTGGGGAAGAGGAGAGGGCACGAGGTGATGCCCTCAGACCTTGTTTTGACCTCAGTGCTGGGCTTGGCACCATCCCAGGGCTGAGCCCCCTGGGCAGGGCTCCAGGGACAGCTCCTGGTCAGGGCTGCCAGGCAGGAGGGAGCTGTGGCTGATCTGGAGGTTGGCATCCTTCACTCAGCTCCAGGTTTGACCTGTGAGGACAAAGAGAGCACATGCTTGGCAGCGACTGTGCCCTGCCTCCGTGCCAGCCTGCCTGCAGGGGGCTTGTTCTTTTCTGCTTAGGGGTTTATTTTTAGGTAGAGCCCAGAGACGGGGAGGCACAGGCAGGGCTTCACCCTCTAGAGCACAGGCAGCATCTGAATGTGTGATTTCACAAGAATTTTGCTTGCCTGGAATTGCACACATTAAAGCTTTTGGAGCAAATGCTTCCTAATTATTCAGTTGTGTTATAAACAAGATTTTTCCTGGTCAGGATTGTTGTTGGGATTGTCATCATCATCATTATTCCTCTGCCTCATGCAGCCCTGGTGGATGCAGGGACCAACTCCCCTGGTGTTTTCTGTGCCAAAACCATAACATTCCTCATCCCAACAAGCTCTCAGTCCAGATCCAGATCCATGGGAGAAGGGAGCTGTTAGCTGCCTTTTGCAATTCAGCTACAAACAACAAACAAGGCCCCTGCTCTTTTCCAAGGTCACCTGCAAGGTCACTACAATATCAGTGCTCAACAAATCAGTGCAATACCTGGAAACTTTACTCTGGGTCCTGGAATGAGCTACCAATGAGCTACCAATGAGCTACTTATCCTCCCAAGGAGCATAAGTGCTTCATTTTGTGCTAGAGTTCAGGGGACATCCATCATTCAGAAATTGGATTTGTGTTGGTCTGGTCTCAGCCTGGGCAGGTGTCCCCTCGTGGTGTGGCCACTCACCAGCTGCTGTGATCCAGCCCTTCCTGGACCACTCAAACCTGTTGATTTGCACTTTCCAAGCGCAGAGCAGTTCCATTTAGGAGGTGATTGACATCTTGAGGAAGATTTAATTGAACAGGCCCTCTCAGAGACAGCATTAGTGGGACTTAGATCCTTTTCACTCA
Source organism: Molothrus ater (assembly GCF_012460135.2). Taxonomy (NCBI): domain Eukaryota; kingdom Metazoa; phylum Chordata; class Aves; order Passeriformes; family Icteridae; genus Molothrus; species Molothrus ater. Next base: position 8,452,565 of record NC_050478.2, read on the forward strand.
GCTTCTGGAGGCACATGTCAAAAAGGTTATGAGCAAATTTCCCGCTTGGAAAAGCTGATGGGCGACCAACAGCAAGCAGTTCATCCTCATTACTGACAGGAAAACACCACGGGTGTCACCTGAATATTTCTGCTCTCTGCCTGCATAAGCAATGCCCAGTCTTATACTGAGCCCCTCTTTTCCAGAACAAGTAATTTGATTTTTTACCTGATAATTCATACAGTTCCTGCAGATCACAATTCACTAACCCAAGGAGGAGCTGGATAAATGTTACAGCCATAAATGCAGGACAGAGGAGGCTCCTCATGCAGGAGGTCTGGCTGGTCTGGTTTTTAAAATTCTTTTGCTGAATATTAACAGCTGCTCTTGTGAACCTGCTGCCCAGTGACTCCCCTGCTGACCATGGGGAAGAGATGTCAATCTCTTGATGTTTTGACAAAATTTTGCATTTTGGATGTTGAAACATTTCAAAACTGTTGTGCTGTTTTGGTGTAATTACGTCAGAAATAAACCCACAAAAACCTCATGAGGTCCAACAAGGCCAGGTGCAGGTGCTGCACCTGGGTGAGGGCAATCCCCTCTGCCAATACTCACTGAGAACAGCCCTGCAAAAAGGACCTGGGGACACTGATGGATGGAAAACTGAATGACCCAGCCATGTGCTGCAGCCCAGAAAGCCAACCACATCCTGGGCTGCATCACAAGCAGCATGGTCAATGGGTCTAGGGAGGAGATTGTCCCCTCTATCTGCTCCTGTGAGCCCCCTCTTGGGGTGCTGCAGCCAGGCCTGGGGTCACCAGCACAACAGGACATTGTCACTTGTTGGAGTGAGTCCAGAGGAGGCCACAAAGATGCTCAGAGGGCTGGAGCAGCTCTCTTCTGAAAACAAACTGGGAGAGTTGAGGCTGCTCAGCCTGGAGAAAAGAAAGCTCCAGTAGTGAGACCTTACTGAGGTCTTAAAATACTTGAAGAAAGAGGATTTCCAAGATGAAGACAGTGACAAGGACAAGAGGTAATGGCTTCAAACTGAAAAAGGGCAGGTACAGATGAGATATTTGGAAGAAATCTTTTACTGTGAGGGTGGTGAGGCCCTGGCACAGGTTACCCAGAGAAGCTGTGGATGTCCCATCCCTGGAAGTGTCAAAGGCAAGGCTGGACTGGGCTTGGAGCCACCTGGGATAATGGAAGGAGTCCCTGCCCATGGCAGGGAGCTTGGACTAGATGGTCTTAAAAGATCCCTTCCAGCCCAAACCATTCTATGATTCTATGAATTCAATAAGTTAACCAAATACATTTTTAGTCAGCTCCAAATTGCCTGGTGCCCAGGGGTGTGGCTGGGACTGAGGGCTCCCCTGGAGGAGCAGAGGGACCCTCAGTGCTGGTGGGCTCTTGAAACACTCCCTGACCCCCATTGCTTCATCTTTCCTCAAGAGTTAATCTCTTTTATGAAATTTGACATTGAAATGCCTCCCTTATACAGCAGCTTATGATTGTAATTAGCTACAGGATAAATAACAGTGTATTGAGTATTACACTAGATTTCTCCTTTATTCTGTCACTGAAGCATGTTTTTTCCCTATTGCTTCTCCCAAATCATCATGAGACTTTTGTGAAGAGAATATTTGCACAAAAAGCTGTGGGCAATTGCTCTTGAAAAGATTCTTGCAGTTACTTAATACTGTGAAAGGGCAAAATGAAATGCTATTTAAATGTATTTTCATGCTAAATTAGAATAATGAAACTTCCTCTCGATGCTCTGGCAATGAAATTGGAGACAACTCACTTTACCCAGGTAAACTGGGAGCAGCTCCTCATACAGGAGGAATGGAGATTCTCAGTAGATACTTTTAATATTTTAGATGGCTGTTTGCCATCCTTTAATGGCAAATCTTTTAATTTCTTTTAATATTTTAGATGGCTGCTTGCTTTTTGAAAAAATTAAATTATTGTAGTCTGCTCCACTTGAAAACTAACTTTTAGTGTGGCACAAGATGGGGGAAAGAGGATTCTTGATGTGAATCAGGGAATCTCCCAGCTCCCAGTGAAAAACAAGGCTGGGCAGAGTTTAGGGGTCCCAGCATGAGGAGCTGAGAGGGACTGTGCTCAGCAAAAGGAAGTGACAGTCTCTGAACATCATCAAGGAGACAGAAGACACCACAATTTCGGAGTACAGCATCCTCAGGTTCCTCTGGTGGCCCCTGCTGCATCTCCCATCCTCCCAGCTCCTAAAATCCCCCCAAACCCAAATCCTTTTGCCGTGAGCAGCTGCTGCAGGCACCACGCTCCTCTAAAACTGACATCATCCTCTTCCCTCTGGAGCAGGGTTTGTAAACAAACCCTCTCTCTGCGACAAGCCATTCGCTCAGGCAGGGCTGTGCCTCTGAATAGCAACTCCCAGAGCCAGCCAAAGCCCAGGGCTGATATTTTCTCCGTGGCAGTGCCCTTGTGCTTCCGTATCTCGCGGCTCCGCAGCAGCGTGGCGCCAGGCTCGCCATATGTGCCGGGTTCCTGCCTGCCCCTCCTCACTGGAGCAGCATTCCAGCCTGGAGCTGGGGCTGGCCACTGAGAAAATGGGGGAAATGAGACCCCCTTTCCTCCCCTTCACCTTAGCAGTGCCCACAGTCCTCAAGGTTCCTTAGGTTTGTAGGCGTGAGGCCCTCGGGTTGGTGATGTTTCTCCTTCTATGAGTCACTCCCAAAACCTCCTGATCCTATTCCTGAAGCAAATAGGCTGGAGCTGCAGGAAGAGAAACAGGGTTAGGAAGCCCAGCTGTGCAAAGAATAAGGCAGGAGAGAAGTGGCAGCATTTGCCAGCTCTGGAAAATACAAATAACCATACTGAGGGGCAGGGATGGTCTCAGCAGCCCCAGGACAGAGGTGCCCCCCCAAGTATGCACACCCTGGTAGAAATGCTAACATTCACCTTCTGTGTGTGTCTATTATATGTGTGTGTGTTTGTATATAGATATATATCTTTATAATATTAATATTTATATATAATATTTATATTTTATATACTATTTATACTTATATTTGTATATAAATATATTTATATGTATAGGTATATTTATATTTATATTGAATTGGGGTTGTATAAACATTTATATAAAAATTTATATAAAAACATTTATAAAAAAGCATTTATATAAAATACTGATGTTTTTAATATATATCTATGTGTATATGTACATATGTGTATATATGTGTACATTTATACAAATAAATGCATATATATATATGTGTGTGTGTGTGTGTGTGTGTGTGTAAATGTTCCTGTATCTCTCCTCTCTCATTGATGATGTCTAAATAACATCATTTGTCCATGCTGGACACAGTCCATCCCCAGTGTTCCTCTTGCTGGGGCCCCTGTACATGAAACCAGCCTTATTTTTCTACAGGGAGCCAAGAGCTGCCCTAATTCCCATCAAGAAATCCTTTTTCCTCCATCTTGTGACACTTAAAAAGTTAATTTTTAATTGAAGCAGCCTATTTATAAAAAGAACCCTAAAGGAAAAAAAAAATATTATAAGAAATACATTTACTGATTTATTGCATCAGCACACCCACACACACATCCAGAAAAGCCCAGCCCAAACCACAGCCCTGCACCTCAGGACAGAACCTGCCTGACTCAGCAATAAGCAGCTCTCCTGATTATCATTTCACAATCCAGAGCACCTCACCTCCCATCAGATGTGTGTTTTCCTGTCGTACAGCTCACCTGAGGCTACGTCAACCCCTGTGAGCTGCTGCTGCCTGTCTCAGCCCTGGGAATACAACTTAATGATTCACTCCTCGCCTGGACCAGCATGTCAGCCCCTCCTGATCATACAACTTGTTTAACCTCTTAGGAATAGGAGCTACCCTGACACCTGATGTGTCACATCAGCTCTCAGGATGCAAGAGAGAGATCTGGCTGCCCCATCTCCATAAATCCTTGATCTCTGTAGCAGGGCTGTCACTTCTCCCTGCAGAGGCTGTAATTTCGGGTTTGCTTTGAGCTGGCTGCGCTACACCTTGGGTTTGATATCTTCATCACAACTCGAGCCTCTGTGCCAGCCCAGGATGGTGTTGCTATGACTGCTCTCAATGATGGTGCAAGATGTCCAGCAAGGACTTCAAAGCCTTTGCAGATGCTTTTTAATGAAGCCTCGTAGTGAGCTGTAAAGTGAAGAGGCATCATTAAATGTCTGCACAGACAGAGAGAGGAATTATTGCTGCTGAGACAGTCCCTTAAGGTCACACCACTGAGTGGGCTCAGCCAGGATGGGGCAGGCCCCCTGTCCTGCCCCACTCATTAGAAACACTTTTTTTTAACCAAATTGACACCTCCATAGCAGCAAAGTGGCCATAAATCACAACATTAAAGCCTGGAGACCAGTGCTGCTGCTCTGAATGCAGCTTGGGCAACCCACTGCTGCCCATCCATCTCCACATCAGGCCGCGCCCTTCCTTCTTCTCTCCTGGAAAAAACAAATCCTGGAAAAGAAGTGGTCCAGCCTGGGAAAAACCCTCTTTCCAAACTGGGAAATGCCACCTATTACAAGAACTTTTTTCCCCCTTTTTTTCACCCATCCAGTTTTTGTTTCCATGGAAACATGGCCAGTAAATCGGCTGGCCAGAGGCAGCCCGGGAGTGGGGAAACCCCTGGGGAGGTTTCCATACCTGAAAACTACAAGGGGCAATTTGCAAAACACGGGGTTTTTTTTCCTCGGGGGCTCCCAAGTCTCTCCAAATGTTTAAATGCAAATAAAAGATTAGTAAGTTTCCTGTACCTAAATATAAGCACAGAGTTTAACAGCAAAACATTCCCACCTGAACCTGGGTGGTGCTTTGGAGAGTCTCAGCTTCAGGTGGAGATTCTGGTGCATGACCTTGTCCCTTGCACTGGGGACAGATTCTGGGGCTTAGGGGTAAAGGTAAGACCAGAGTGATCCCTGAGGTCCATATAAGGGAAGATGTAGGGATGTGTCTAAGTATTTACACAAAAACAAAAAGAAGAAGAGATAAAAGGCTACAAATTTTAAATATTTTAAATGTTTTTGGTGACAGAAAGCTCTGGTAAGTGCAGCTATGGGTCAGCCCTGGAAACCAGAAATCACTTCCCGTAAAGAAAGAGTGTCTAGCCTCACCCAGATGCACCATTCCATGCCATCCCACTGCAGGGAAACAGCCTGACACGATGCACATGGAAGCAATACCACCTTTTTGACATATCAGCAAAGAAATTCACAAAAACATTTGTTCAACACACCCTTTCCCCAGGATACATTATCTGGAATAGTCTCACGTTGGAGACCCAGGCTGAGGCTGAGCAAACCTGAGCCCGTGGCTGCATCTTGTTGCTGACCTTCCCACTCACTGTGTTTAATTCAGAAATCCAATTATATCACTTTTAAATCCCCAAATCTTGTGCTCTTTCTCCTGTGCACATCTCTTCTCCAGCCCTGATCAATATTTCCAAGCCTCTTACCAGGGAGCAAACCTCAACTGCGCTGCAGGATTTGCTCTCACGCCGCCAAAGCAAAGCCCTTCCCCGCTGCTACCCACGAGCCTGCCGTGCTGGTCAGGGAAAAATCACCGAGGGGGGGGGTGATGGACGGGTCTAGCCCACCTCTCTGTTGCTAGAAAATTACAATTAAAAGCCAGCTGTGTGTTCTGAAGCCGGCAGGGCCCGGCAGGCAGCGGCGGGTGCTCCCTCTGCCGTGCGGCCGCAGCCGCGATGGGCTCCGGGCAGGGATGCACAAAGCAGGGAGGGCAGGTCCAGCCAAAGATCTTGTTTTCCCATTAAAGTAGGAGTTTTAATAGCTGGTGAGGATGTTCTCTGCCTGGTCACATGTGTCAGGCTGCTCCTGGCAGGTAGAAAGGCAAGGTGGAGAAAAGAGTTGCGGGGACAAAGGTGTGATATGGTGATTGCTCTGGAGCCCCTTGGTCAGGTTAAATCTGTGTTTCAGAGCAATGTTCAGGGCTCAAATAACAGATATTTGGAAGACTGCAGGATCAATGAGTGCCTGCAAAGGGGCAAGTTTTATTCCTGGAGGCTTTGTGCATGCTGACTTGTATCAGCATTGCTGCTTGTCTTAGAGAGACTGTAGCATCACTAAGAAGTCAGCTGAAGGAAGGAGGTGATTTTTATCCCCCTTAACTCCCTTGCAGCATCAGCCCAGCTAGCCCTGAGGAGCCCTTCTCTCCCCTTGCAGAAGGTTTAACCCATAACCAAATATTGTGTGACTGGGGCAAACATGTCCCGAGCTCCAGGACATGTCTGGGATGGAGGCAGAAGCTCAGCCCTGTCCCTGTAAGTGTCTGCCAGGGCTCAGCTCAGAGACGTTCCAGTCCTGAAAGAAGACAGAGACTGAGCACTGCTTGTGCTCTTTCATGATGCAAGTAGGTGGCCAAACTTACTGTCTGAAACACAGGGCACTGGAAGGTGCTCTGAATTCTCTCCAGAACCCTTTTTTCTCAGTGTAAGCAACCCCAGCTCTCTCAGACTGTCTCCAGGAGCAGGTGCTCCAGCCCTCAGAGCATCTTCATGGAGTCCTCTGAACCTGCTCAAGCAGCTCCATGTCTTGGTTATACTTAGAACCCCCAAATAGTTTGTATCACTGTTTATCTCACCTTAAAAATATGTTCCAAATCCTTCCTGGGGGTTCCCCTGGGTCAGGATACCCAAAGTTACTGTGTGCAGCTCTAACTGTGACAGCACAGGAGAAATACCTCAGTTACTACTCAGTTGAATGCACATAATTAACCATTTGCTGTATCTTTATTTCAAAATATCTTAACCAGGGATGTGCCTTGCACCCTATAGTGCTGGTGGCTGCCTCCACTTCCCCATCCAGGCTGTGGAAGTGACATTTCTCCTTGTGGATGGGGTAATGAGGAGGACACAAGTCCCTGCAAAGCCCCCCCCATGCCTTCAGCACCAATCCCATCAGAAAGGACCTGAGGACAGCGGCTGGGGACACTCATGCATGTTTTCTCTAAGTGGGGAGGATGGCAAAATTGGCAAGGGGCCAGCGGGAAGTATTTGTAAACACTTTGTAAATGATCCAATTTTCCTGAGCATCTGCTCACGACTCACTTGCCAGCTCATGGACCCAGTGCTGGTTGCTGAAGTGGCAAAGGCTGGAAAAACCCCAGACTCAAACCCCAGACTCTGCTGTGACTTCCATCCCATCACTGAAGAAATTAATTGGCAACAGCCTCGCTCCGACAGCGCAGGCTCCTTGAAATAGTCAAACTCATGGTCAGGAAGGTGCCTCATCATTATTGCTTCTCAGAACAATGTGCTCCAGCCCACAGACACCTGCAGCTGGCCTCCCATCAGCATCCTTTGCCATGGTGAGGACATTGCCTGTGCTCCTCCTGGAAAGATGCTCACAGACTTTGCCATGGTGAGGACATTGCCTGTGCTCCTCCTGGAAAGATGCTCACAGCCTTTGCCATGCTGGAGTTAGGGCTAACTATGACTAAAACCTAGTTTGGTCCTAGTTAAACCAGCAGCAGTGAGAGCAAGTATTTTCCATAGGGGGTTAAATATTACAGCAAGCTTGACACAGTTTTCTAGGTTTTTGGATAAAGACTGAGCTCAGGAATTGGCAGCAGCCTGTCAAGATGAAATGACCTCGTGTAATCTCTGATTTCTGTGTCCTGCTATGCCCTTTCCTACTGAAAGTGATCAACTCTTCAAAAAAATACCATATTTTGCAAAAGGGTCTCTTCTTAATAAAATACCTGGAAAGAATGCTTTCTGATTTATTGTACAAGCACACCCACACACACATCCAGAAAAGCCCAGCCCAAGGACACCAGGCTCCACAGACCTGAACAAGTAGTGATGACCCAGTAGATATTTAGTGCTGTGGTCCCAGCTACATCTTCATCTGCTTTATTTTTTCCCCTTTAAATTGGGTTGGAATCACAAGACCAAATTTCTATTCCCAGCATAGACTGGGACCCTCTCTGGGCAGCCTGGATCTGCAGGCAGGACAGTTTATCAAGGACTTGGAGCAGACTGAAGAGGCAGAAGGGATTCACTGGTTCTTCATCCCATATTAATTCACTCTCCCAACTCACCACAAGGTGTTTTCTGCTTCTTACCATTACCTGGGAATTTCACATGGAAAATTCCTCAGTACTGAAGGATGCAACGATTCTAGGGATGCTTTTCATCCCCACTCTTTTCTCTCTCCAGTAAATTAATGCTTATGTGGGAAATGAGCTCAGACATTGCCCCGGGGTCAGTGCATCTGCCAGCATTTGGCCAGTCAAGCTCTGCCATCAGTGCCCATCAAATCCTGCTTTCACACCCTGGCCTGGGGTTTTCAGAGGTGATATATTAATTTTTTTTTTTCCCCAGGTGAAGATGACCCCATTCATGGCTCCTAATCCCTTTGTCCTCTTGCTAATAATTAGAGCAGTGAGAGGCCGGGAGCACGCCTGGCATGCCTGGGAAAGAAAAACTCTCCTGCCTCAGGGAGGGTTTCTTCAGCCAAAGGAGAAATTGCTAAAATAAGAAAAGGAGAAGGGAAAAAAAGCCAGCAGCCCTTAGATGGGCTGTGTCTGTTCAAGGACAAAATATACCTAGTACAGAAAGGGAAGGCAACATCTCCATCAGGAAGGAATCACAGAAAAGGCATGGAAGGGAGGAATCACAGCATGTTGGGTGAACAATACAGGATCTTTGTGGAAACCCAGGGCACTGGGAATATTTCTCTGTCTGCTCTGGCGTGCCCTGACCCCCAGGGGAGCACTGAATTTGACCCTCACTCATGGAGAAAGTTTCCCAGACTTCAAGATAGACTGGAATCCACAAAAGTGTGAAATAGATTATAGAGAGTAGTGTAGGTGCATCACTTGGTGAGAAATTGAGGTTTTGGGATTTTTAGTATGTTGAGGATGGAAGCAAGATGGAGGGCACAGGGTGTTGTCCTGGGTTTCTTCTTTATGCTTCTTCCTTCTTCTTCTTGGGTTGGGGTGGCATTTTGTAATTGGGCAGAAAAGTCCACATTGCAGCTCTTTGGGATCAATTATTGGGTTAAAAGGGAAATAATCCAGGTGTCAGTTCTGAATTGGATAGTTTAGCTTTAAAAGACCTTGGAACAAGAGATTGTTGGCCATTTTGTGGTGCTTTTCCAGTGCTCTGAGCCTTGTGTGGACAGCGTGCAGAACTCTAGATAAGATCACAATAAACAAGAACCTGAAGACCAAAAAAGATCCAGTGGGTCTCTCTTTCCTGACACAAAACTGCTCCAGGAGGGTGTCCCCCAACAGGGGAGCCCCCCATCCTGAGGCCCAGAGGTCGAGAAACCAACAGATCTTGTGCTAAAAACTAAAGGTGGTGAAGGTTCAGACTCCACTCTCATACATCACATCACCATCATCTTTACCTGGATTTAACAGGATGATCTATTTGAACCAAGAGGGGAAATTCTGTTCCTTACTGTATTACTCAGAAATCCCTGTGGGTTTCTTGCCATGCAGGCTCATCTGTAAATGAATTCTGGAGTTGAAAACCCAAACAACCTTCAGACTGGCCTTGTTTCAGTGACTTTATGGTTTTGGGGGTTACTTTTGGGAGGCGTGGGCTCACCTAGGTGGGCTCCTTGCTGTGAGGATGCTCCATGGGAATTAGTCACAGCAATGCCATGGAGCACATTGCCACAGAACAGCAGTAGTGTGTCACCTCACCTGCCAAAATCCCCAGATCAAACTTTCTCATCCCCAAAAAAAGCCCATTTCAGGCATCTAACTCATTGCTGGCATCTCATGGGGTGGATGTAATGGGATAAAGTGGCTCAGAACAGGGATGGGCTCGCAGGACGGAGGATGATCATATCCTCAGACCTCTTCAGCTGGTGCCATGGCTCACACACTCCCACTGCAAAGCTTTTCCTTGAGGCTTTTCTTCAACGAAAAAGAAAAAAAAGTAAAAAACCCAAACAAACAAACAAACAAACAAAAAACCACACAAAAAAACTAAAAAAGCCCAAGCAAACAAACAAACAAAAAAAAACCACCAAAAAAAAACCACCAAAAAACCCAATAGTCTTGTGTTTAATGTATCTTGGAGCCTTTCAGGCTCATCAGTGCAGTTTTTTTCTTCTAGTTGTCATTAACCTGCCTATAGTTGGTTGTGTGTTCTTGACTTAAAACCAATGAAGTCTGGATTGGAAAGCCTGGGTTATTTTTCTTGGGATTCCATAGACTCTACTCAAGTTCCCAGTAGAATATTCTAACACTGGGAATTAACTGGAGTGCTTTTTCTTGTGCCCAAACAAGTCAAATTCTGGTTTCAATGTGTAATAAAAGCAGAATGATACCTATGGGATAAAGGGCAACACACATCTTGAACTGGCATGGTGAAATTATCTGTAGGCATGTAGATTGAAAGGAAATGGCTCATACACATCCAATAAATAAAAATAATGATGTTCTGGTGTTGGGTTATGAAAACAGAGGCAGGAAAAGCCCTTGGCTGGGCAAGTTTGCATAGCAAAGAAATAAAAATATCCATTCTTCCAGAATAAAGCTGCTCAGATTATTCTGCTGGTTGCACACAGTATCACCTGCCTCTGCAATGAGGTCTGGTTTTGCTCTGGTGTCTGAGGACTCCAACTCACCTGTAAAGGTCCAACCCCCTCACAGTGAGCAGGTGCAATTTCTGCTAGATCCCACTGCCCAGAGCCCTGCCCAAGCTGACCTTGAATGTTTCCCTGGGTGGGCATGATCAAGAAAGGCTCAGTTTGGCCTGGCCTCCTCTGGGCAGGAGGATCCAGGAGACAGGAGAGGTGATCCAGGGATCCAAGGATTTTTAATCCCTTGATAAAATCTCTAAAAGGGATTCAGCAGCAGCACCAGGACACCCGGCTGCAGAGAGGGGTCATGCTTGCTTCAGCAAGAGGCCCTCCCTCTGCCCTTCCCTCAGTCTCCGTGTCCTTCCTTCCTTCCTTCCTTCCTTCCTTCCTTCCTTCCTTCCTTCCTTCCTTCCTTCCTTCCTTCCTTCCTTCCTTCCTTCCTTCCTTCCTTCCTTCCTTCCTTCCTTCCTTCCTTCCTTCCTTCCTTCCTTCCTTCCTTCCTTCCTTCCTTCCTTCCTTCCTTCCTTCCTTCCTTCCTTCCTTCCTTCCTTCCTTCCTTCCTTCCTTCCTTCCTTCCTTCCTTCCTTCCTTCCTTCCTTCCCTCTCTCCCTCCCTCCCTCCCTCCCTCATGCCTCCATTCCTCCCTTTTTTCCCTCCTTTCATCCTTCCTCCCTCCTCCCATCCCTCCCTCCATCCTCCCTCCAGCCCTCCCAGCCTCCCTGGCTCTTTTCAAACAGGATCCCCCATTCAGAGGGGATTTCTCCACGCCAGGCCGATCAGGGGGATTAAAGAGCAATTAAACCTGATAAATTATCTGCCTGAAACATTTTTTCAAAGTGGCCACTGTGCTGGAGCAAAGTCCCTGTCGCTTCATTTCCCCTGTGAAGGGGGATCAGGGCAGATCAAGCCCCTCCGACCCGGTGACCTCCGCCTGTGCCGGGCGGGACCCGCGCGAGTGAGACCCGGCCCCGCCGCCCCTTGGGCAGGGCTGGAGCCTCGGGAAGCGCCGGGGATGCCTCCCAGGCTGAGGCAAGCAAAGCAGGAGCAGCCTGCTTCCTTTAGGGCTAAACAAACAAAGCTCGCAGAAATCCTTGTCCGAATTTCCCTCCAATCTGATTGTTCTGCATCCGCTTTCGTGAAGGCTTCAGCTGCCTCTCTCACTTCGGACTTTTCCAGCTTCTGCTTGGCTGCAGGAGCCAGAATAGGGGGTTTTAGTGGCAATCTGGAGCATCCTCAGTCCGAAAAATCCCAGACCTACCTCCTTGGTCAGCTTACTACCCTCATGTAGACAGCGGGTCTTCTACAGACCTACACCAGTCCTCAGGAGCTTTTCTTCACTGAAAAAGAAAAAAAAAAGAGTCTTTGGCAAAAAAAAAAACCAAAACCAAAAACAAAACCAAGCAAACAAAAGAAACCACCCCAGTCTTGTGGTTAATGCATCTTGGAGCCTTTCCGGCTCATCAGTGCCGTTTTTTTCTTCTATTTGTCATTTATCTGCCTATAGTTGGTTGTGTGTTCTTGACTCAAAACCAGTGAAGCTTGGAGTGGAAAGCCTGGGTTATTTTTCTTGGGATTCCATAGACTCTACTCAAGTTCCCAGTAGAATATTCTTCGACAGACCTACACCAGTCCTCAGGAGCACTCCAAAATGCACTGTGGTTTCTAACTGGGTTTTTTGAGCTACTGTACAATCTCAGGCTCTTTTACCCGTCCTTTCCCTCAGCCAAGGGTCCATAAAATTCCTGCTCTTATTTTCAGCCCTGTGCTGCCATCTGGATCCATCTCTTCCCAGCTGATTGCCTGTTCTCAGCCACAGCAGAGCTGTGCCTGCTCCCATCATGGGTTTATCAGAGAAAGGGGTTCAGTCCCATGGGGTACTCCAGATTTTGGGTGCTGTAATAAGGAGCAGGATTCAGCCCCTTGATTTCTACAGAAAAGTTGAAGAACAGCATTTCTGGCCATTGCATTTTTCTGGTTTTCTTTCACACATTTTCATTCATTAGAATAGAAAAATCTAATGATGCCTAAGTGTCTTATATTAATGAATGTTAATGCAATATCACCCAAACACTCATGAAAACAACACAGCTCTGTGTGGGAACACAATTCTGAGTACAGCCCTGCAAAATGGGGGAAGGAGGGAAAGCAAGGACAAAAATAGTTTCTGATAGACTAGTTAATTGAAAATAACAGTGGGATCAAGGATTGGAGTGCTAGGGATATGCCTGTAAAGATGCTAATGCAGTGCTATGCAGCTGTGTCCAGATTTCATGTCCTTGCTGGAGCCCCCCATGTGGAAGTCCAGTTATTCAGAAAGCACTTTGGTCAAAACTGGGATGCTCAGTTCTTCAAACAACAAATCACCGGTTTTCTCTGGCCTGTCTGCTCTACCAACAGCTTGAAAATCTTGGGTCAAATTACCCCTGAGCTTGTACACCCAGAATCAGCACATGGAGAAGTTCTGCAAAGGCCACATCTGGATAAAGATGTTCCTTGATGTTTGAGCTGATGGACACCTCAAAATATAGGCTGAAATTTTTAAAATGCACTTTTATTTGTCCATATGCTAGCTCCTTCTGCTTTTACTTTCCCTACATGGCCCAACAGATTCATTACCTGGCTGAAACATGCTGGCAAAGGGAGAACTATAAGCTAGGAAAGATCTCCAGAAATGTGAGCTGGTTCTGAGGGCACCATCCACCCCCTGAGGGCAGATCAGCACTAACAGTGACCTGTGTGTCCAGCAGTGTGTGTCAGCCCTGTGGACCATCCCACTGCTTGGAATAACCTGTGGGGGGCTGGTCTGGCCCTGGCACAGGCTGCCCAGGGGAGTGCTGGGGACACCATTCCTGCAGGGATTTCAGACACAGGAAGATGTGGCACTCAGGGTCAAGGTTTGGGGTTGGCTTGGCAGGGCTGGGTTAACGGTGGTTCTGATTTCAGAGGTCATTTCCAACATGAAGGATTCTATGGTTCTATGATTCTGTGAGCTGAGAATGACTTCAGAAATATGTCCACAGGCAGTGAAAGAGGAAGATGAAGTCACTCACCCAAAGACGTGAGAAATTCTGATCTGAAATGGAGATTTCGTCCTGGAACTGTTCATCTCTTCCCTTTTCTGGCAGAGATGAAAAATGCAAGATATCCATGTCCTGGGAAGCTTTGGCAGTGTTGGCTGAGAGTGCAGATATTTAGGGGACAAAATCACTTGAAAATGAACATTTCTGCTTAGGGGCATTTGATGCCAGAGGGGCCCAGGGCACACAACATCCATTCCCACACAAGCCCATCCATTTTAGATCATCCACCCCCTGCTCACCCCCCTCCCTACAAAGTCCTTCTGCCTAGAGAGCCTCCCCCTGCCCCAACACCCACTACCCCAGGTAACATCACAGCATCCTGATGTGCAGCAGCCAGGGACATTCAGCACTTTATTTCTCATTTCTATCACCTGCACCCACATCTCATCTTCATCTTCCTCTGCTGGGAAAACGTCTCCCCTCCCCATGCCCATGCTCCCAGGCAGGGGCTTGCTGGATAACACAGCCATCATCACAATGCTCCTACCATTAGGCATAATAATGCTGCTGGGATTATTTCCCTCCTACTATAAGTGATTCATTAAATTGATTTCACAAGGAACGGCTATTCCTGCTCACAGCACCATCCGGAGCACACGAGGAGTGCATGGCGTTATTTACATTTGTTTGCCCGTACCAAGGCTGACTGTAACTCCATAAATATTTATGGAAGCAGTGCGTATCTACAATACCCAGTCAATTCTCAGTGAGTGGTGTGTGCTAGGCTTTCTGCTCTATCCTGTGGTTTTATATAAAACCGATGATGCAGAAAGGTAAGGGGAAAAGGAAAAAGACAAATTCCTGGTCCACATGAGCCGCTGGTGTTTGCCTGAGTGAGGGGAATCCACACCTCTGGGAGAGCCCAGACAGTGCAGTTTGCAGATGCTTCATGGCGCATAAGTCCGTAAGTCAGGGGAGCTGTGACCCGGCTCAGACGGGCTCAGGAGCCGGCTCTGCACAAGCCAAGGCAGCGCCAATGCCTGCGAGCCAAGGAGGGATGGATTTACTGTCCTCCAGCACTTGTGGCAGGCACGGTGCCAAGCGGCATCTCCAGTGAGCACGGCTGGGCATTCGCTACCCAGGCTGCAGGGGGATATTTACTGAACGACACTAATAAAACCCAAAAAACAAAGCAGGCTAATGTCGCTAATTCCCTCGGACAATTTAAATGCACATATTTTAGGAGAGGAGCAGCCTCCCGCACATCCATTCTCACACATTCTCTCTAAATACCGAGAACAATGCGGCCGCTGCACTTCGGAGAAGAAAGTGAGAATAGATTTGGGGACTGGAAGTGCCAGGCAGAAGCCACCGAGCCAAATGTCACAGAGCCCTGGGACTGCAGGGGAGAGCAGCAAAGACGGAGTGTGAGCATCCTCTCCGCAGGGGCACGGAGGGACAAAGCTGTCTGCTCAGGGTCACGGCAGCAAGTGGCCACCTCACCAGCACTCCCTCAAATGCTGCACACAGCGAACATCCTGCGCACATCTTCCCGTGCAGCCCGAGCAGAATCGCCCCTGCATCCGCATCCTGGTTTCAACAATGAGCACACGGTGCTGCTCTTGCAGTGCTGAATCAGGCAGACCTGGTCCCCTCTCCACCCTCATGGCCACAGCTCTCCTTCCAAGCGTCCTTCCTGCAGGACATCTCTCCAGGGCTGCAGAGAAATGTCACGGCGGCTCCCCTGCGCTGGCAGCAGCCCAGGAGCAAGGGAGGTGTCACCACCGGCACCTTCCTGTGCCATCGTGGGCGTCACAAATTACTGGGGACGTCCTGAGCACGGGAGACGGACAGTCAGGACCCAAATTCCAAATAGTGCCAAGATCAACACTTGCATCACTCCTGGGGCCGTTTGCATCCCTCTCAGCGGTGGAAATGACATTTTCCATCCCTAATGAACCCAGGACTGTCTGTCCCTTTCCCTGCTGCCCTGCAGAAACGGCCCCAGGCTCCGCCGCAGGCCAGGGCTGGGTTTGAGAGGTGAGGGGAGCGTTCCGTGCCCACCCAGAGGGGTCGGGAAGGCAGAGGGCACGCAGGGAGGATGCAGCCACCTTTGTCGGTGCTGACCCCGGAGCCCCGGCCCCTGTCCGTGCCTGAGGCCAGGCAGGGTGCCGCCTTTGTGGGGAGGCGAAGGGAAGTGCCCTCGCATCCCTCACGCTGACTCGCCTTCACCAGGGACCTTAATTCAGCAAAAACCGCAGCCGTCACGGATGGATGCGGAGGAGGGGAAGGGAGGGTTGGGGGCGATTGCTCCGGCAGTCCTTTTCCTTTCCATCGCTGTGCCCAGCTTCCTACAAACAGACGGCGGCGGCAGCCCCGGGGAGGGGGCACAATCTCCTTCCCCAAGCCCCAGCACCCTGCATCCCACCGCCCTCTGTGTCCCACCGCCCTCCTGAGCCCTGGAGGGGCCGCTTCCCTCGCTGCGATGTTTCCTGTTGTATGACACAGGGAATGCGAGGGTTTAGGCATTGAAGAGAGGGATTTTACCTCTTTGCATCCACTCCTTTTGACAGCTGAAAGGTGCCTGTGTGGCACCAGGGACTGCCTGGAGCCCCGGCCCCCAGCATCGACCCCTTCACTCGCCCCCTCCACCTCCCTTGGGCAGCTCTTCTCTCTCCCAGGTTTGGGGAGGCTCCAGCGCCGCTTTCGCTGCGAGGTGGAAAGATAGCTCCTTTAATCTCACCCCTAACCCCATGACCTTCCTCCCTTAAGGAGCTTTTCCCCTTCATGTCACTGCTTTTTAAAGCCTCCTTTACAAATAAAAGCAATTTCCTTTTGGAACTGTAGCTATGACATGGGGAGATGCGCTTTTTTTTTTTGGACAATAAAGGGGTAAGAATGGGGGGCCAGCTTCTTTTTGGTGTTTGTATTCGGCAGGGTCTGTTTGTTTTGATACTTTACATAAGACTGTAAACACCAGGCGAGTTAAAAGCTTTAATTAAAAAAAGGTGGTGAGCTGGGGAGGAGAAGAAAAAGGGGGGAAAAAGCCTTTCAATTGACGCAGTGACTTAGAGAAGCAGCCCCAGACAGACAAGATAAATATAGCCCGGGAATCCAAGAAAACTAGAGGACAAAAAAATAAAGAATATGAACGGCATCAACCCACAGAACGCAGCAGCTCAGGGATGTGGCACCGCGCACTCCCGCAGAGCGCACCGACGGGCTGAAAGCGGCCCTCGCCCCTTTTTAGCGCCCTGCAGCAAGGCAAGGGAGGTGACAGCCTTGTCACCGCCGCCCCACACCCTGGCTTTGAAGTTCCTGGGTGGGGTATTTGACTGTTCTCACGGGCAAGTCCTCGGTGGCCGCCGCGATGCACCCGAGCAGAGCCGGGCGCTGGGGTTCGGGAGCCGCTGCTCCCGTCGGGAAAACCTCTAAAACCTCTCGGGATGCCCGAGGCGGGCACGGCCACCACCCCCGGCAGCTGCCGGGCCCTTGGAGGGGCTCTCGGGGTGAGGGGAGATGGGGGGACAGGAGGCAGGTGAGGGACAGAACCTGCGGCGGGTCCGGGCACAGCGCCGGACACCGCCCGGTGTGACAGAACCGGGATCTGCAACAACCACGGGGAAAGGGAGGAAAGGAGGGGAAAATAGCGAAAGGAGAGAGGGAGGGAAGGAAAAAATAGGAAGAGGAAGGAAGGAAGGAAGGAAGGAAGGAAGGAAGGAAGGAAGGAAGGAAGGAAGGAAGGAAGGAAGGAAGGAAGGAAGGAAGGAAGGAAGGAAGGAAGGAAGGAAGGAAGGAAGGAAGGAAGGAAGGAAGGAAGGAAGGAAGGAAGGAAGGAAGGAAGGAAGGAAGGAAGGAAGGAAGGAAGGAAGGAAGGAAGGAAGGAAGGAAGGAAGGAAGGAAGGAAGGAAGGAAGGAAGGAAGGAAGGAAGGAAGGAAGGAAGGAAGGAAGGAAGGAAGGAAGGAAGGAAGGAAGGAAGGAAGGAAGGAAGGAAGGAAGGAAGGAAGGAAGGAAGGAAGGAAGGAAGGATGGTTGCCCACCGCAGACCATGCCAGCCCTCCCCACCCCGTTCCCTGGCACAGAATGGGTTCTGTGGTACTGCGGGTGTGGGGCAGAGGCCTCTCACCCCCCCGGACCCCTGGCCCAGCCTCCCCCTGTCCAACTCCCGCTTTTCCAGGCCGGGCGGCCGCGGAGGGACACACGGGGGGTGTCGGGGTCCCCCAGCGGGGCGGGGAAGCTGCGAAGGACGAGGACGGACGGGCTCGGAACTTTCGCAGAGCAGGGAGAGAAGAGAACGAGCATCTCCCGTCCGTCCTGCAGCCAGCCCCGGCCCCGGTCCCGGCGGGCAGCGCTCCTGCCATGCTGACAGGGACACCCCACTGAGAACTGTACTTTTGTTTGTTGCTTGTTAACAGAAAAGGCAGGTTTTTGTTTGTGTTCCGTGTCCTGGGGTTGAGGTGGTTTTTGGTTTTTTTGTTGGCTTGGGTTTGGGGGTTTTGTTTTGTTTCCTGTTTTGTTTTCCTGGAAGCCCTGAGGAAATGCAGGGTGTGTGCAGTGTGTCCGGGCCATGCCCCCGTCACTGCGTGCAGCCCCTCGCCCTTTTCTGTCCCTCGAGAGGAGGTAGGGGGCACCCAGGGCGGGGGCACAGCCCAGGGTAAGGGGCACCTTCACCGGGAGGAGCCGAACGCCCCCAGAGCCCGGCCCCAGCACAGCCCTGCCCGTCTCTGTCGGGGACCCCCACCCTCCTTTCCCCCGCGATGGGGCCGACAGGAGCCCCCCAGCCCCGGATTGCCGGGAAGCCTCGGGCAGTGAAGCACGGGGAAGGTGCAGAGCCCGGTGCTGCTGAGGAGGGCAGGGATTCCCCCAAAGCTCTCCCGGAGCTTGCCCGACCCCGGAGCCTCGGCGGTGCGGTGTGAGCGCGGCTGGGCTCCCGCTCCGCAACAGCTGGAAAATAGCCTTCGAGAGACCATAAAAGTTGATTATCCGGTGAGGAGCTGGAGTGGAAATTACCTAGTTAATTAGAGCGGTGGCTTTATTCTGCCTGTGAGTAAATGCCGAGGTGTAAATCCAAGGGAATTTAGGGGAATTAGCTGCCTGTGTGGAAAGTGCAGGAGCAGCTCCAGCATCTCGCCCCAGCCCCTGCTAATGCTGGGGTCGGTGTAGAGTTGCTGAACTTTACCGTCACAACAGCTCCTGTTGTGTCTGCACGGATTAACTGCTCCGAGTCACGGGAGAAGCGGGGAAACGTTCTTCAGTCGCGACATCCGCGATTGTGCACGCTTGTGTCGGCGCCGGTACAGAGCGGGTGCGTGTGAAACGGGCGGACGCATCCTCTTGCTAAGATTAAATAAAAATGGTTTCAGGGAAATAATTTTGTACTTCTTTGAAGCTTTTCTGCCTCCACAGCTACAGATGAGCGAGCGAACGGCGATCCCGGCCGTTGCCCCGCGGATCCGCTCCGGGAGAGGTGCCGGGTGCCCCTCGCAGACGGGGACCGAGAGCCTTGCCCGGGACAGAACCACAGCCAGAGCCCGAGCATCCCCCGGCGGTTCCGAGCGACCGGGTCGGGCTGAACCGGCCGTGTCCCACCCAGCTGCGGGGCACAAACTGGGGCCGGATTTCTGGTTCTTTACAAAGGTGCTGTGGGTGTAAGCCAAAGACACAGGAGGAAGGTTTAGCTCACAGCTTTATTCTTTAATCTATTTTAATTTTATTTGTTTATTTTTTTTTAACAAGGAGTCACGAACTATTTCTTTGCACAGGCCAAAAACTTTCCCGCAGCGACAGATAGTTTCATCCCTGGTTATGCTTCGGGCTGGTGGGTTTTAAAGAACGGCTCGGCAAAACAAAGTCCAGGCACTCCGGGGAGGGAACGCAAACCCAGTGTCACTCAGCGTCCTGGCGGGGCCTCGCTGGCCCGGGGAGCCGGACCAGAGCTCCGCAGCAGAGGGCTGAGGGGTCCAGCCAGGCAACAGAGAACATTGCTTCCACCCTGGGAAACCGACAGGGCTTTTCCCTTTTCCTTTTTCCTTTTATTTTCCTTTTCCCTTTTTCCTTTTATTTCCCTTTTCCTTTTTCCTCTTCCCTTTCCCTTTTTCTTTTCCTCTTCCCTTTCCCGTTTTCCTTTTCTTCTCCTTTTCCTTTTCCGCTTTTCTTTTTTCCTTTCCTTTCCTTTCCTTTCCTTTCCTTTCCTTTCCTTTCCTTTCCTTTCCTTTCCTTTCCTTTCCTTTCCTTTCCTTTCCTTTCCTTTCCTTTCCTTTCCTTTCCTTTCCTTTCCTTTCCTTTCCTTTCCTTTCCCTCCCATTCTCTTCTCTTCTCTTCTCTTCTCTTCTCTTCTCTTCTCTTCTCTTCTCTTCTCTTCTCTTCTCTTCTCTTCTCTTCTCTTCTCTTCTCTTCTCTTTCTCTTCTCTTTCTCTTTCTCTTCTCTTCTTTCGACGACCACCATATTATTATGCTCTGGGCAGTTGTTTACCCTTACTTTCTCCCTAACTTTAACAAAATTGGAGGCTTTCATCACTGTTGTCTGGCAGTTTTCGATGGGGCCCGGGAAGGCTGTCCCCAGTCCCAGCCGGCGGGCGGAGGGGAGGGGGCTGCTCCTCGTGGGCAGGGGCAGCGCAGGAAGAGGGGCCGGGGGAGGGCAGGGGAAGGACGGGGCAGCGAGAGGACAGGGCCAGGGGCAGGGCGAGCCAGGGGCAGGGCCGGGCCAGGGGCAGGGCGAGCCAGGGGCCGGCACTCCCACCCCACCCGCGCATCCTCCCTCCCGTGGGAAGGGGCGGCGGTGGGGGGCGGCTGCTCCCCGTCCCTCCTTGCTGCGAACGGCAGCCGTGACCGAGCGCTCCTTTCCCGAGCCAAGGCTCTGACATTCACCCTCACCCGTTCCCTCTCGAGCATCCTCCGTGCCCCGCGCCGCTGCCCTCGGTCGTTCCCCGCCTCGGGCCGGGCCGGGCGCTGCAGCCGCGGGCTCTGCCCTCGCCACGAGCAGCTCATGAAATTTTCATGATCTCGCAAGAAAGTGGAAGCCAGGGTTTCCAACCCGTCTCTTTGCCCCCGTTGATGGGAAAGTATTCCCGCTTGAAGGGGATGGATGGGCGATGCTGGTCCCACCGCGGGCTGCGGGGTGGGACCCGGGCGGCCGCAGAGCGCCCTTTATCCTGCCTGGCTTGGGGGGAATTGGGAAAATCCGGAGGTTCCACGGGTATCATTCTTGTGGTTGTCGGCGGAGCAGTGAGACCCCGGCGGCACTGGGGGAAATGCGGCCGTGCTGGCTGAGCTGTTCCGGCCCGCCGGCTCCAGGAAAGCCTGCACAGGGCTAGGCGGGGGTTGCTGTTGGTTTTCCCCTTCCAAAATTGATGCCAGAACCCAGGGAAGGCCGGGCAGCGCCGGGCACACCGCCTGCGGCACGGCCAGCCTGGCAAAGGAGCAGCGACCTCTCCCCTCTCCTCCATCCTCCGCCAGCAGCTCCAGCGCGCTGGCAAAGCTGCCTCAAAGGCTTCGCTTGGAAAAAAAAGGGCTGGAGGTGTGAGAGGAAGGCACATGGGGGCCGCCGGGGTGGCGGCGATGTGCCCAGGCTGTGCCCTCGGGGTAGCGGCGCTCCCCCGGCGGCACGGCCAGGGACAGGCTGGAAATGGGGGAATCGCTGCAAACCCGGAGAAATTTGGTGCGAGCCTGCGTTCTGCAGGCAGTCATTCCACGCTGGGAGAGCGGGAGGTGCAGCACCTCCCTTGGCTTCCACTATTGCTCTGGGTATTTTGGCTTCCCGGCACCTCGGGGTTTGTTGTTTTGTTTTGGTTTGCTTTTTCCCGAGTGTGGGGGAAAGCTGGAAGGAGGTTTTGCTCGGAGGAGCGGCACAAACAGCCCCGCAGCCCGGCCCCGGCCGCAACCTCCCTCCTTCCTTCCCCGTACCGAGCTCCCCGCTCGTCATCCCGTTCCTAAAGTTCTCAGTGCCGAGCAAAGGGCAGGGTGTGGGGGTTCCGCTGAACCCCCACACTCACCTATTTGAAAGAGGGAAAACGTAAATTTTTTAAAAGGGTGGCAGCAGGGAATGAGCCTTGTTGAAACTACGCAGAGAGCGTAAGGAAAATAAATATTGCTAGTGTGCGGAGAGGTGACATTTGCAGGCTTTAAGTCTGCGAGGGGAGGCTGAAGCGAAGAAGGAAACGAAGCCAAACTCCCATTTTCAAGCCACCTCTCCCGGTGACCCGCAGTGGTTCCCGAGGAAAAGCCCCCGCACGCCGCGATGCCGCTTGCGAGGCGACTGCAGACCGGCGAGCAATAGTGCTGCTGGGGAATGTTTCTACAGAGATTGAGCTCCCAGATAAAAATAACCTTGGAAGGAAAAAAAAAAAAAAAATAGACCGTTCAGATTTCTTCGGTTCGGTATCAGATCACTGCTTCACCCCTCGCCGCCCCCCCGCTGCCTCTGCATACCTGAGGTGCTGGATTATTGTCAGAGGACAGGCAGATGCAGTAATTGTTTTGTACAGCTTTGTTTATCTCCTACTTCGGAGTTTACCTCAGGAATTCTCCCCCCTGTCCCTATGTAGGTTAGAAATATCCCCGCGAAGGAGCGGGGTAACGAATGGGAAGGTTAACGCTGTACCGGCAGCGAGCGGGCAGGTAACAAGGGGTTCAAGGAGATTTAAAGTTTTTATCGGTAACTTGGGTCCGCCCGGGAGCGAAATATTTGAAGTGCAGCACCTTGAACACGTTTAATTATGGGGTAGTAGTAAAGCGAGAGCTTCCAAGTAATTAGAAAATACTTCTTGGGAGACAGGCTAATCGCTTTTCATGGGGCTCTTGAAGAAATTAACCTCTGGGTGCTTATTTGAGCAAAACAACTTTGGATCAGCCACTGCTGGTCTTCTCTGGTGAACCCGACCCGCTGTGAAATACAAAGAAAATAGGGAGATGAATTTAAAATTAAATACGAATGAAAGAATAAAGGAAAAGAAAACGGGAAAGAAAAAGGGATAAGAAAAAGGAAAGCAAAAAGGGAAAGAAAGAGGAAAGAAAAAGGAAAAGAAGAAGAGGAGAGGAAAGGCTCGCTGTCCCTTTCCTTCAAGGTGGCGAGTGATGCGTGTCACCGCAGGGAAGCCACCTCCAAATAAAACGTCACTTAGGGGGAGAGCCTTAGGGCGGTCGGGGTGCGGCGGACACCGGGGCCGAGCCATCCCCTCCCGACCCTGCTCGGCCCTGGGCGCAGCTCCTCGGGGCGCGCCCCGTCCGGCGGTGGCACCGAGCGGGCCCGGACAGGATCTCGGGTGGGCTGAGGGGGAGGACCCGTCCCCGCCTTCTCGCTCCCCCTCTCGTGCTCCCCGAGCCCCGCAACCTGTTCAGCCCCCCCAGCTCTTCGTCCATCCAGTACCACCTTGCTCCCTAATTTTGTTCCGGGGTTATTTCTCCTTAAAGACGAGCAAAGCGGCTGTGGCAGCTTTGCCGTCCTAGCGAGGCAAGGGCTTTTGCGGGGTCCAGAGGGTGCCGGGCGGGCGTTTTGGGGGGCAGCGCGGCCCCGCGGTGCCGTTTGGGGAGCGGTCAGGGCAGATCAAAAGCTCCTGTCCGGCTGCGGGAAGGACGAGTCAATCACGGCCGAACCGCGCTGCGGGGAGGGGACGCAACCCCCGAGCAGCCCGCGGGCACCGGGCCGGGCCTGTTCCGGCCCCCCCCGGACCCCTTTGTATCGCTGCCGCTCGCTTAATATTATTTATGCGTTTCTGCAAGGAATTGTGGGATGCCGGCCCCCTCCCCGGTAAACACCGGGACAATCAAGCCCCCGGTAACTCCGGGCCGGTCGGGGCCGGGGGGCAGCGGCGGGCGGGGGGCAGCCCCGCGGCGGGGCACCCCCAGCTCCCCCCCGCGCATCCCCGCGGCGGCGGCCGCGCCGGGCCCGTCCGGGGGAGGGGCGTGGGCGCTGTCACTTACCGGGGCGCCCCGCACCACGTGTGCGCTCGCCCGGCCTTCCATTGGCCCGAGGCACGTGTCGGAGCGCCCGGGCCGGCGACGTCAGCGGCGGGGGCCCCGTTAAAACCTAAAGGACAACAACCCGAGTGGAAGTGCCCGGGCGCGGCGGTGGCGGCGGCCGCCGGGGCGTAGCGCGGCGCAGGGCGGGCGGCAGGGCAGGGCGGGACGCCCCCCCAGCCGCGGCGGCCCCCGCATGTGCGGGCGCGGGGCGGCGCGGGGCGGCGCGGGGCGAGGCGCTGCCGGCCGGAGCCCCGCGGGGCGCCCCTCACCGCCCTGCCCTCCGCGGGACACCGGCTGCTGAGAGCCCGCCTACACCCCGCCCCGACACCGGCGCTTCGTTTTTTCTCTTGCACCCCCCCACCTCCGCTCCACAATTATTATTATTTTTATTATCGCTAATTTTTTCCTCCGCGGATGAGGCGCGGCGGCGGCGGCGGCGGCGGCCGGGGCAGCAGCAGGCGGCAGCGCGCCGCGGGACCGAGCGGCTGAGCGGCGGCGGGAGGCGGCGAGCGGCGGCGGGAGGACCGGAGCCCCTGTGTTTTCATTTTTTGTCAAAGTTGGAAGTGGTGCAGGCTCGGCTGCTGGCTTGCGGGTCTCCCTGCGTTTGTCTCTTAATTTTTTTTTTTTTTAATTACTCTTAATTTTAATTTTTTTTTCCTTTTTTTCTTTTTTTTTTCAAACTCTGGATTTTGAATGCCGGGCGAAGCCAGGAGAAACGAAAGCAAATAGACACCTGTGTGTGCGTGTATATATATATATACATATATATATATAAATATATATATTTAAAAATTAAAATAAAGAACAACCGACTGCAGCAGCAACAACAGACAGCGCTCGGCAGCGCCCGGTCGGCGGCGGGCGGGCGGGCAGCGGAGCCGTCGGCGGGGCGAGCATGGAGGAGGGCGGCCGGAGCCCCCGGGAGGAGGCGGCCGAGCCGCAGGAGTCCGGCGGCGACGCGGAGCCCGGCGGCGGCGGGCGGCGGGGGCTGCTGCTCCCCCCCGGTGACCCCCCGCACCCCCACCCGCACCCGCACCGCATCACCAACTTCTTCATCGACAACATCCTGCGGCCCGAGTTCGGACGGAGGAAGGAGGCGGGCGGCCCCGACGGAGAGCCCCGGCGGCCCGGCGCGGAGAGCCGCCGCAGCCCCGCCGCGGCGCCGGCCCCCGGCGCTCCGCTGCCCGGCGGCGGGGCGGGCTCGCCGGGCCGGGGGGAGGGCGGCCCCGCCGGGCTGGCCCTGCACGGCGCCGCCAAGAAGGGAGGGGACCCCGCGGCGCTGGAGGCGGCCCTGAAGGCGCGGGGGCTGAGCGGCGGCGACCTGTCGGTGAGCTCGGACTCGGATAGCTCCCAGGCCAGCTCCAACGCCGGGAACCAGCCCATGCTGTGGCCCGCCTGGGTGTACTGCACGCGGTACTCGGACCGGCCCTCCTCAGGTAAGCGCTGCCCCGCCGCAGCCCCGCTCCCCGCGGCCGCAGCCCCTGCCCCGGGCTCCCCGGGCCGCCGCCGCCCGCCCGCCCGCCAGGCCGGGAAGCGGCGTGGAAAAGACCCCGCTCCCCTTTCCCTCTCCGTCTTCTTCTGGTTATTATTTTTTTTCTGTTTGTGTTTTGCTTTTTGGGGTTTTTTTGAGGGTGGGCGAGTTGCTTAAAATGGCCTGGAAATGCTTGAAGAGGCAGGGTGGGCTGGGGGTGCGCGGAGCCGCAGGGACGAGGAGGGAGCAGGGGGTCCCTCCCTCTGTCCCCGCCGCCGCGGCGGAGCTGAGGCCGCCTGGGCTCGGGGCATTTCCCACCGACTGACGAGTTTTATCAAAGAGGGAGGAAAAAACAAACTGTCTTCGGGCTCCCCGCTCATCCTCCCGGCGAGCTCTCCTTTTCCCTGCCGGGAAACCCCCCCTGCGTTGGGTTTTGGGAAGGGGAGGTGGCATTTCCATAGGCCTCGCCTTGTTTTGATTAGTCTTTTTTGGCCAAAAACAATCCGCGCTCGTTTATTTCTCTAAAAGGGGCCTCCGAGCCGCCGCCGTTTCTTTTCTTTCTTTAATTTTCCCCCCATATGCTGTAGGTCAGCTCTGTGGGGGCCGGAGGACATTTCCAAGAGCCGGGAAACTTCTTTGGCAGAGTCCGTCCCTTGGCAAGGGCTTAGGGCAGAACGTCCTGAAATTATCTTAAAAAATAATAAAAAATTAAAAATTAAAATAAAAAATTTAAAAATAACAAGCAGGGGGTAAAATGTCCTTTCGCTACCGCGGGGACAGGAGGGCTGGCTCCGGCAGATCGGTAAAACCCCGGTTAAAAACAAGTAGAAAACACTGGAGGAAAGCATGGGAAACATCAGGCAGGAGATCTGCTCCCGAGGAAAAGAAGAAAAAAAAATATGGGTCTTTCTCTTACAAAAGCGGCGAGATAGGATTTTCACCCGGGAGTCGGCTAGCTGAGGAAGGGATCGTAAAACGAGATGAAAATTAGTTCGTAATATCTGAAAACAAACTCTTACTCAGAGGTAATATTCAGAGCTGAATTGGAATTTACTCCATTGTTCTCCAGTGCTCTCCTTTGTTAATATTTAATTAACATACATCCTCACAATGGCTCGGCCCGGGCAGAAAAGGCTCCTTGTGCTGCCGAGAATAATATTCCCGAGAATAATCCCGGCGATTCGGATCGGGCCGTGCAGCGCCATATGGGCACTGCAGCGGAGAGGCGGAATGCTTCTGGCCAAGTAAACTGCAAGAGGATTTCCATTACTACTTAAAAAAGAAAAAAAAAAAAAAAAAGAAAAAAAAAGTATAGAGGTTTTCTAAAAAAAAAAAAAAATCTGTTCAGGCTATAAAATTTAGCTCCGTGCCCCTGGTGCAAGCTTTCCCTGCCGGGCATTCCCGGGACACAGAGGCTCGGGAGCTGCGTTTCTGAATGGGAGAAAGGGGCCGGGGGAGCGCAGGGGGGGCAGCGAGCGGGGCGCGGGGGCTGCGGGGGCTGCGGGGGCTGCGGCTCCCGTTCCGCCGCCTCCCGAGCATCCCCGGCAGCGGAGGCACAAAGCGGGCTCCGTTCCCTCCGGGGGGGTGGTGCTGCTGCCGGGCCCGGTGCCCCCCGCGCGGGAGCCGTGCCCGCAGCAGAGCGCGGCGGTGTCGGTGCCTCTCCTCTCTCCCGGCCGTAGGTCCCCGCTCCCGCAAACCAAAGAAGAAGAACCCCAACAAGGAGGACAAGCGGCCTCGCACCGCCTTCACCGCCGAGCAGCTGCAGAGACTCAAGGCCGAGTTCCAGACGAACCGGTACCTGACGGAGCAGCGGCGGCAGAGCCTGGCCCAGGAGCTCGGGCTCAACGAGTCCCAGATCAAAATCTGGTTCCAGAACAAACGAGCCAAGATCAAGAAGGCGACGGGCAGTAAGAACTCCCTGGCAGTGCACCTCATGGCCCAGGGGCTCTACAACCACTCCACCACGGCGAAAGACGGCAAGTCGGACAGTGAATAGCCAAGGGAAAGGGGGGGGGTGGGAGGGAAGCGAGGGAGGGAGGGGGAGGCAGGGGTGGGGGGGCCGTTTGCAGTCAAAGTTTATACAATGCAATAATTTAATTAAAAAAAATAAAAAGAAACATAAGGGCCAGTGTATAAAGATTATACCAGCATTAATAGTGAAAATATTGTGTATTAGATATAATTCTGCAATATTCTATGTATATATAATTTACAGGTAAGGTGGTGTAAAAATCCAAGATATCTGATTATAAAATATTTTTTTTTTGGTTGGTTGGTTTTGGTTTCGGGGGTTTGGGCTTGTGGTTTGGTTTCGTTGGCTCTTTTTTTTTGTTTTGTTTTGGTTTTTTTTTTTGGTTGTATGAAGTTTTAGATGCTATCTTTAAGAATTTTTTTTTAAAGCTTAAGTTACTTTTTGATAGACTTAAGCGCAGTTTTAATGGACATTGGACGCTGTTTTTTGAAATTCAAAAAAAAAAATTAAAAACAACTTTTGCTGAAGTCCAAAGATTTTTATTGCTGCATTTCACACGACTGTGAACCGAATAAATAGTTCTCCTATTTGTTCTATGAGTTTTAACTTTTTTTTTCACCCCACCCCTAACCTTTTCTTTTGTTTTTTTTTTTTTTCCCTTTTTAATTTTCTTTTTACTTTTTCTTTTTGGGGTGTTTTTTTGGGGGATGTATTCTTTTAGTCTTTTTGTAATTTTCTTTTTTTGGAGTTGGGGTGTCTGGGGCTGATTTTTGGGGATAGACGTGGAGAATTTAATTTTAAAAGAAAGAAAAGATATAAAAGTAACGATAGGGAAACAAAATCTCAAAGCACCGTCTTGAAACATGCCCGGGGTCCTTCCCTGAGCCTCTGCTCCTTCATCACCGCCAACGAGAGCCACGGGCGCCCGTGAATGCGGGATGCAGGCGTGGATGCTGGCTAGAGATGGGGTCAGCACCCCCCTCCCCTTCCAGCTCGTTGGGATAACTTCGGGAACCCCATCCCCGAAAAGCGGCAGCTGCTCCCTCACGGCCCCGCTGTCCCTCCGCCGAGGGCAGCCGAAGGATGGGACCCGGCTCCGCTCCGGCATCACCTCCCCGAAACATTTGGGAGCGTTTTAGCCCCCCCCCCTTTCCCCCCCAAAAAAAGTCCCGTTTTTAGTTGTCCCTTCCCCTCCGCAGCGCGGTCCCCGCTAGCGCGACGCTGCCGTGCGGGTGGGTGTTTGTCCCCACACCCCCCTTCCTCACGCACACCCCTCCCTGAAATCGGCGTTTTTAGGGGGTTCGAGGCGCTGTGCTGCGTTGAACCCGTTTGTCCCCGAGCGTGGGGTCCCTGTCCCCGCTCCGGAGGGGGATTTGTCCCGCGTGGGCCTGGGTGTGCGTGGGCGGCTGCTCAGGAACGGATTCTCCTGCGACGCTGTTTGTGTGGGGGGGTGGGGGGAAAACTTCTCGCTTTGCCTTAAAACCTCTTTATTTTGCAGCTCTAATAGATACACACTGTACATAGTAGTATAAAATTTAAAAAAGGAAAAAAAAAAGGAAAAAAAAAAAGGAAGGGAAGAATCCAGCTATAAAATAAAAACTGTAATTTTAAATTCTGTGAATAACCATCAGCTGCTTAGGGGCCAGGATTAAATGACTTTGCCTTTTAGCAAGAAAGCAAAGGATTTTTTTTTTTCTTCTCTCCAGTTTATAAAACATGTGCATTTTACAATTGCAGTATCAAATATTTATAATCGGATGAAATATGAATGTTTCTATTTACAACTGTGTTCTCAACATTGTGAACATTCTCGCTGCATTTTGTGTGTTTCGATTCTCGAGGACTGCATTAAATAATAATAATTAAAAAAAAACCCCAACCAAAGAACCCATTTTATTATGAAATCCAACCCGTGTCACCCAGACGTTACAATGGAGCTATTCGGGAATATATATCCCTAAATATTCCTACAGCCTTCAGACCGCACTCCTGAGCCTTGGAGCTGGAATTAGAACTATGTCGTAGTTTTAATTCTTTACAGGGGTGCGGGAGGGGGTAAAATCGGTGGCGATTTATGAGAGAGGTGGTTTTGCAGCCAGGCGTTTCATCAGCCCTTTGACTTAATGAGGAAACTTTGGGGGATTCATTCCTAGGCTGAAGGAGAGGACGAACGCCAGCCGGCCCCGAGCCCCTCTCGGGCACTCCTCCTCCCGCTCGAAAGGAGCTGAAAACCGACAGGAAAATCTCTTTAATCTCACGTACTGTCAACAGGTTTCACCTTTTCAAGACTTTAAATACCCGGTGGTGCGATGCTCTGACAGGCTGCGTTTGGAAAAGCTCTGCTAGGAAAACACGTAACCCTGGAGCTCGGGAAGAGGGGATATGGAATATTGCCGATGCCACGCCACGAAACCAGGCACCCTGTAAAATACTTGGCAGCCCCGGGAAATGACAGTACCGCGATTTTAGGACAGGCTGGACAAAAATAAAACGATCATCCGCCTTGCTGCGACAAAGGGCACAAGAGCTCCGAAATAGCTTTCCGCAGGCAGGAGAGGGAGGAAGGGCAGAGCCTCACTCACCCTCAGGGTCGCTCCTGCTGCAGGGGACACGCTCCCAGATAAAACCAAGGAGAATGGGGGAGGGGGGGAGGCGAGGGGGAAGTGTATTCAAAATTTTATTTTGTACTTTATTTTTCTCAAGCTGCTACTTTGGGATATATTCTGCAAGGGGGAAAAAATTCTCCAGGAGCGGAGCTGCCGCTGGGACAGTGCACCAAGGGCTTCACCTGCCCGGAGGACCTGGGGCCAGGGCTGAGTGCAGGGATGCTACCAGGATACTGTGGGCTCCTGCTTCCCATCTCAATTTATTTCCCCAGCCTCTCTGGTTTGCGTGCTTTTGAGATCTATATATATTTATTTCTTTTTTTGTCACCTCCGTTAATGGAGGCAGGTGATTTATAATCCCTTGGGAGAAAATCGATGGCAGTGGGCGCTTAAGAAGAGTTTTAAATCTGGTTTGAAAAATAGCTTCTGTTGTCCGACTGTACAAAATGGCACCGTGGGTGTGTTACACGAGGGTGGCTAAGTCCCGTGGAGATATTATTTGTGTTTTTTTAGGAGGTCACTAAACCTGCAGTGGGGGAAAAATTGGCCCTGCTCCTGAGAGTGCAGGCAGAATTGGAGTTTCCACCTGTCCTCACTCAGCCTGGTAAGAAAAACTGGGAACAGAAAACAGATGTGTGACACCAGCAGGAATATGTAGTTTTGGGTTAAAAAAAAATTAGCAGTGAAACTTCTCCAATCTAGTCCAGTCTGTGGAGCAAGGACAGACCCTATCTCGCTGCTGCTTGGATTTTATCCAGACCAGAACACAAAATATTTGCCATTGGTAAGCCGTGCCTTCGGTGGGAGCAGAGTTCCTCACACGAGCCGTACTCCTCACCTCTCTCCGATATTTTGGGGAGCGTTTGCAGTGGAGAGGCGCAGGTTCGGAGGGGCTTCGCCACCCTCGGAGCGGCTGCCTGCTCCCCGAGCGCCTCCCGAACGCGCTCCCACGCCCGGGCAGCGGCTCCCCGCTGGCTCGGGAAGCACCGCACAGCTGAATTAGCCCTCGATAATTTAAAATGTCAAATTATTTGAACGGGAGGAGCTGCCGCAAAAGCTCCTTTTGCAATTTTAGCAAAGCAACAAGCCCTTTCTGAAGCAGCCTTGTTGTTTCGGAAAAGGCAGAACCCCAACCCACAACAGCCCCGAAGCCGAGCCAGAGCCTCCCCCAAAATCCGGCTGCACCGGGGCAAGGGCAGGGGCAGGACTGGCCCTGGAGTCACACGGCTGGCAGCGGGTTTATCCTGGCAGGCAGCTCTCCCCGAGATTTCCCTCCCCCATCCTGCGGGGCAGGCTCCTTCCCCTCCAGCCAGGGTGGCAAAATTCAGTTAAAAAAATAAAAAAATTAAAAGGGGAAAAAACTAACTAATCAAACGAAACAACCAACCCAGAAAAGTATTTCAGGGCCGAACAAAAATACATCTGCACTTGCCCGCGCCAACCAGCCCCTCCGTGTAATTAATTAAGTGTATTTTTCCCGTAACTCTGTTCAATGAGCATCTGAGCACTGAGGTTTAGTGAAGGTGTTTCTCCCCTCCTCTCCCTGCTAACGCAGGATGTGGCACATGCATTGTACAAACCCACACCCAGGCACGATATATGCAAATGTCCGCGCCATTGATTGTGAAATGTATATCAGAGTTAGAGGGGGAAACTATTTAGCCAGCTCGGGTTTGTGGAGGGAAAAAAAAAAAAAAAAAAAAAAAGTAATTCTGTATCCCGCTGATTTAATATCCGACCGCCACATTCAATCCCCGCCCATGCAGCTATCAAAAGTACCCCTGGGATGTTTGGATATCATCTCCAAACTAACATCTGTGATTATGAAACGCTCAGAAGGGGAAGGTTAATAACAATTTGTTTCAAAGGGCCATGAGTCAATTTTATAAACAAATTCGCGTCGTCTTAAAAACCAACAAACCAACAAACAAACAAGCAGCGTGGAAGCTGGCACCCACGGGCAGGGGCCGGACCTGGGGGCAGGATTTGTGCCTGCTTCCCGCAGGGATGGAGCCGAGGCAGCCTGGGATGGCCCGGGAGCAGCAGCCGGGGATGCTGGGGTGTGCTGGGGGAGAAGCTTGTGCAGTGACAGCCCGGGGGATGCTCCGTGGCTGCGGCAGAAACGCACCCAGACACATTTGGGAAGCGTAAGGTGGTCCCGGGTTTCTGTACGGAAAGTTGGGACGGTTCCTGACAGCAGAGCTGGAGTCTGTGGAATAGCAGAGGGGGCAGGTCTGGGCTGTGCAGAAAAATATTTGCAGGGTTAGGGAGGGGTATCCATGCCCTGGGCTCACCCCTCGCACACACCGAGACCAGCCTTGCAGCTAAAACCAGCGCTAGCTCGCCCTCAATCTGCTCTGGCGCGTATTTTGGGACCCTTGGCAAACTCCGGCGAGGCTGCCGGCCAAAGCCTGGCCCGGCACCGGGAATAAGCGGCCTGGTTGAGGCCAGGCAGGGAGACACGGCCGAGCCGGCAGCTCCGCCGCCAGGTACGGCTGGAGCCCGGCCGCAGCCGCTCTCCTGCTGCCCTCCCCTGCCCACCGCCCTGCCGCCCTGCCACCCTGCCACCCTGCCACCCTGTCACCCTGTCACCCTGTCACCCTGCCACC